>NC_090313.1:16225000-16850000 GCF_039906515.1 Pseudorca crassidens
GTCCCTGCCTCCTGGACAGCAGGCTTGGTCATGTGACCTGCTTTGGTCGACCAGATGGAAACATTGTGCTGTGTCCCTTCCAGGTGGAGACTCACGGTCTCTCTTTCCCCTGCTGCTGTAACAGGCAAAGCTCCAGATAATGGCTGACTGTCACCCTGTGTCCCGGAGTGAGGGTGACGACCACGTGTAGCTGGCCCGCAGCCAACCGAACGGCGGACACTTGCTACGAACAAGAAATAAACCTGTGTTTTTCTGAGCCATTTTGGGGGTTGTTTGTAGTTGCTTCAGTGCCTGGCTTGGCCCCTCCAGATCAACAGAATGTTGGAAAAGCTTCTAAAGATATTACACAAACCCAACTTCCAAAAAATTATTTGTTAGCCAGCAATATAGAGGTCCTGTTGCAGCAGCTGGTTCGTTCATTGACTGTCAACTTGTCTTTTTTTGTTTGTCTGTTTTAATAGCTTGGCCAGTCTTTTAGATGCAAGAAAATACCCATGAAGTCAGAGCCTTTGACAATAATGACCGTGAATGAGCTTAAGTAATAAAATTATTGTGTATTGAAGATACGTTTCTATCTACCTTCAGCATTTATGAAGGGAAGTCAATTTTCACTCAAACAGGTTTCTTTTCATCTGGTTTTCTCTACAATGTTTATGCCCGAGGTTTATCGCTCGCAGTAAAGAGTGTCCAAGTATGTTATGGGAACAGCCCAATTCCCAGTGCTTTAAAATGTATTCCATGGGCCCCAGAGTCAGTTAAAAGCTGATTGATTATACAGCAAATGCATCAAAACTGGTATTTATGAAAAATCCCATTTCTTCAGCTCTATTTCTCATAAGCGTGAACGTCACATCTGGGAGTTGTGGAGTTATGGTGCAAATATCTCAGACAGCTATGGGAAAAACTGACTGCAGCTTTTCCATAAGCTGCTCAATAATTTAATGAAAGAGCTATGTCCACTGATACCTCTCATGAACACATATTTTAAATGGTATGATTAGGGCAGTTTAGTACGGCTTGTGTACTCAGGCTTTCATAATCAGGTCACTGAAAACACATATTACATAGATGAATAAGGACAAGTAACGGGAATGAGTGTGCAGATGAACTTTTTCATCTGATCAGTTCAGAACTGGCAATGTTTTTCTTTAATTTGTTTAAGGTATGGGCAAAGACTTCTGGCTTAAGAAAGGAGAGCAAGCTATCGGATACGGCCTAGCTCAAAGATGCTACGTTTGTTTAATGTTTTCAATGTGCATATTTGATCGATGATGATTCATTTGTTAACATACCTTCCAAATATTTTTTTTATACAACTTTATTGGAATATAATTGCTTCACAATGCTGTGTTAGTTTCTGTTGTACAACAAAGTGAATCAACCATATGCAGACATATATCCCCATATCCCCTCCTTCCTGCGTCTCCCTCCCACCCTCCCTATCCCACCCCTCTAGGTCATCGCAAAGCACTGAGCTGATGTCCCTGTGCTATGCGGCTGCTTCCCACTAGCCATCCATTTTACATTTGGTAGTGTATATATGTCCATGCCACTCTTTCACTTCGTCCCAGCTTACCCTTTTCCCCCACCCCGTGTCCTCAAGTCCATTCTCTATGCCTGCATCTTTATTCCTGCCCTGCCACTAGGTTCATCAGTACCATTTTTTTTAGATTCCATATATATGTGTTAGCATATGGTATTTGTTTTTTTCTTTCTGACTTACTTCACTGTGTATGACAGACTCTAGGCCCATCCACCTCACTACAAATAGCTCAATTCTTTTTATGGCTGAGTAATATTCCATCGTATATATGTGCCACATCTTCTTTATCCATTCATCTGTTGATGGACACTTAGGTTGCTTCCATGTCCTGGCTATTGTAACCCTCAGAATGGGAGAAGATATTTGCAAATGAAACAATGGACAAAGGATTAATCTCCAAAATATACAAACAGCTCATGGAGCTCAATATCAAAAAAAACAAACAACCCGATTGAAAAATGGGCAGAAGACCTAAACAGACATTTCACCAAAGAAGACAAACAGATGGCCAAGAGGCACACGAAAAGATGCTCAACATCACTAATTATTAGAGAAATGCAAATCAAAACTACAATGAGGTATCACCTCACACCGGTCAGAATGGCCATTATCAAAAAATCTAGAAACAGTAAATGCTGGAGAGGGTGTGGTGAGAAGGGAACCCTCCTGCACTGTTGGTGGGAATATAAATTGATACAGTATGGAAGTTCCTTAAAAAACGAAAAATAGAACTACCATATGACTCAGCAATCCCACTACTGGGCATATACTCTGAGAAAGCCATAATTCAAAAAGAGTCATGGACCAAAATGTTCATTACAGCCTTCCATATATTCTTTATTGGTGTAGTTTATCTCAGATTGCAAAATCAAATTCCTACTTCCTGTAGGCTAACGTTTTATGGGGCTCTATACGAGATACTATTCCCTGGAGGAAACACGGTGTGTCTAACTGGTTTGATAAACAATGTTTTTTTGCAAACAGTAACTCTTGCCTTTTTGATGATGCTAGCACTAACAACATGTGATGATGGAGAATGTACATGCTAGTTAGTTTTATTAAGTGCTACTCAAGAGAGGAGAACTCAATAAATACATGATTGATTGATACCCATAGAATGCATCGTTTTGGGTTTAGCTGAAGTCAGGAATTCTGACAGACATTTTCATGTCTGAAGGGGAAATAAGCATATCAACGTACCATAGAATAGACGTAAAACCTGTACAGCCATATCTGGGGTCTGAAAGTGTAACATTTTACTTTTGTGACCTAGAGGTCAGCAAAGCTCTTGCTTAAATGTTTCTGAGGACAAAGGAGAGTTTAAAAATAGAGTTGAAAATGGTTTTGCTAGTAAAATTACCCCCCAAATGATTTCAGACCACTTATACCTAAAGCAAGCTGTGCAGAAGTTTTCCCCCTTTAACATGTGCGGCATGACTTCATTTCATTGCTGGAATCCACGTGAGTCTCTGAACGTGTCTTGAAGCAGTGGAGCGGAATGGGCTTCCGCATCTCCCAAGGAGTAATGCAGCCAGTGGGGTATGTTACTCCCCAAGGTATACGACCGCCGCAATTAAACACTGCTTTGCCTGAGTTGAAAGAAAGGTCTATGCTTCTGATTTCACTGTTCTTCCACATTCCTGAAAGAAGAGCTTCCCAAGGATGTAAAAATAGTCCACTGTCCACTGGGTGGGAGCTGAAAATTCCACATAAGGGGCAGGCATTCCATTTAGGTTTCCAACAGTGTATATCATTGAATTAGATTTGTGCTTCCTCCAAGCCCATGGAATAAGCAGAATATCCTGGAGATAAGCCATCATTGTACATGTGTGTCTTAACGACATTCCCCACTTGGGCTTCACCAACCACAAGCCTCCTACAGAAGCCTGTGTTGGGAGGCTCCCTCTGCCACCACACGCTGTTGGTGATGCCCAGAGAAGGGCAGAAACTGAGACCAAATAACTTGGGTGGCTTGGTTTTAACGCTTTGTATTTTCTCCCTGCTTTGAAAGCTCGCTGCATTTTGCTGCTGTTGTTGCCAAGGGTTCATTGAAAATGAAACTAGGGTGTCTCAGTGGGGTTTTGCAGCAAATAGATAAACCAAGTTCAGGCAGGACTGGGCAGTTCCAAATCTGAAGTGGATGGAGCAGTAGCTGTTTGTTTGCTGGAGTGAATGGGGCATAATTTATTCAGCTGCAGCAGAGGCTGAAAGCCAATCTGGCCTTGACCCATTTATCTTTAGAAAACTAATTAAAGAGCAGAATCTGGTTTACTGTTGTTACGGAGGCTTTAGTTTCTCCTGTTCAGGCCAAGCAAAGACTGAGAGGGGTGTGTGTGTGTGTGTGTCTCTGTGTGTGTCTGCGTGTCTGTGTTGAGGTGGAAAATGGAAAATATCAGTGTCACCTAAAGACAGTGGCTGAGGCTCTAGATAATAAAGCAGTTTCTTAACCACAGCCTGACATCCTTTTGAAATGCAAAATAGTGGATTTAGCCGGATGCAGAATCCTTTGAGGTGACAGTGAAATGCCATGGCAATTTAAAATGAACAACAGACAGTTTCCCGCATCCTTACAGCTAAGACTTCCTAAATCACACCAAATGGTCCCGAAGAGGCATGGAAGAACATTTTTAAGACCAACATTTTACTCTGAAGCTGGGATTAACCATCAGGCAGGAAACGGTGCCAGGATGTGAGTTGCTTTGTCCACTTCGTTTCTGAACAATAAGATAAAGGGTATAGCTTGATGATGTTTTACAGGTACTTAAATTTATACGTATTAATATTAACAACATATTTGTCACCAATGGCACACCAATACATTTCAGAAATTGCATTGTGTTTTTGCAAGAACCATATCCAATAATAAACATACGATCTTGGGGGCCCAGCTAAAGAAGTTTATAGGAGACAAGCGGGGAAGTCCAGCACACGTGGGGAGTGGGTGGGGATGATATTATGCTTTACATTCTTTCCAGTATGTTCTAGGACATCATTCTTTTTCAGGGAAACTACAAGGGTCATAATAACCATCAGACAAGGAGATTGGACTAGTTCAACCGCTGGAAAACCTGGAGGTACCAAGAGAATGTTGGGGAGGGCAAGCACACACTGTCAACTGGAGCTAGTCAAGTTGTATCAGTTGGTCCAAACTAATAGAACCCTGACTTGTCCTACCACTGATGCTTCCTTCTCCCACTTTCCATTTAGCACCAGGAGACCTTGAGCTATCTGCCTTCCCTGTTCCTTCCTCAAGATCTTCCCTTCCAGAGTACTCCTGTTTCAGATATACCTCTTAACTTTCTTACCTTATCCAAACTGCCCTGGGCTCAGAGAGCTGGAATGATAAATAGGGATACCACTCAGAGGACATTTTCTTTTAAACAAATGAATATTAAAGGAGGAAAATTAGACATAGTGTTGCCACTGCCTAAATTTAAGGCCAGGCAGACATGTAGCACCATGACATCATAGGTGTGCTACATGAATAAATGAGCTCATCAGGTGAGAGGCGTCTTCTCTTCTGGGTCCATGATGCTATGGAGGGTTCAGGTCTTTATGAAGTGGTAGCACCAGCACAGAGTGGTATTATGAAAACCACTGGATAACGTAACTGTCTGTTTATTACAGTTAATATGTAATTTATTACAGTTAATATGTAAGTTAAAGTCAGGTAGGATAACCTGGCTGTGCCTATCCTCACCCCCAGTACAAACCGCTTGGTAGTAAAAAATATCCAATGCTTTCTCCCTAAATGCTCTAAAAGATATCAGTAAATTCAAGTAGGAAAACAAAGAGTAAACAAGCTATACCACAAACTCTTTCTTACCCCCCTAAATTCTCTATGTCCCAGCTAGTGGAAAACTTAGCTCCTTATGCATGAGAGCTGCTGTTGGTTTGTTGTCATTATTAGGGAGGTAATTATTCACTCAGCACAGAAGAAAAAAGCCAATATATTCTATCAGGGAAGAGCAAGTTTTTCAGGCAGACTATACACAGTCTGAACACTGGGACAGAATTCAAATCAGCCACCAGATGAGCTAGTCTTACACAAAGCTGAGATTGAAAACCTTGCCATTGAGAAAGAATACCAAGTGGTTGTTAACCATAAACACCAAGCAGAGAGGACATTCTTAAACCCGTCGGTCAGGTACAGTGTTCAGTGTTCTCTCTCTAGACAATCTGGAAGGAGGAAGTGGAGGTGGGATTTCTCAGAAACTCTCCGGAATGACCATACAAAGACAAATGGGGATGAGAAGAAGAAGAAGACCAAAGCTTACACTATGTTGCATTGTCCTCCACACAATCCTCTGGGAAGCAAGAGGAAAACAAATTCAAAGGAAAAAGAAAGAGAGATTATTCTATACATAATAGCACAGCACAGGTATAACGTTTAGCGTTGCAGACTGGCATTCCACCCATCCCCACCCCCGACTCCCTCAGAATGAGCAGTAGAATATTTGAGAGTCTGCACACACATGGTATGATGTTGAATACTTACTGGAGATTCACTGGTCTAACTCATTGACAACTTGATGAATTAACTTCCAAGTCTAGGGTTTTTTTTAATCTACTTTAAGAAAATATATTTCTCTAAGACACGTAATTTACAGTATATTTTTGCTCTAACGAATCAGCAGGAGTAAAATAACAGACACTCCCTGCCCAAGTGTGTCCAGGAGCTGTGTAGCATGTTGTGTTGTAATATTCTGAGCTGTACAACTAACCAACAGGGTGGTATGCTCAGATCTTAAAATCAAGCTACTTTGTGTTGATTTATTTTTACACACTATACTCTCCGTGAAGTTCTAGTGGAATTTTCTTTAAAGAAATCACTGTTTCACACCACATTATTTAAGAGAATTCACAGGGTATAAATTTAAGAAAAAAGGAAGAGAACCAATCTCTTCCTGATTTCAAATAACCACCTCTGGTCTATTTAATTGCAAATCAGTAACAGTGGGCTGGGACAGGAGGACTGCTAGGGTGAGTGTTGGTGACAGGAAGAGACAGATGACAATGGACCAGTTTGTGAATCAAGTTAGTTAATGGCATTTGTTCATTTCTTGAACAAACCATGGCTGCTGGCAGGAAGGACTTCAGTATTCTCTGAGGAGTCAGCTTTCCGTCAGAAGCGGAATTTATACAAGTATATTCATTCATTATTGGATAATAAAAATAACTTTAGGGTAGTATGTCTGAAAGCTACACCTAAACTGTTTTTTATGCCCATATAACTTTGAAGGAACACATGGAATGTTTCCTAGTGATATGAAAGAATTGACAACTTCCTTATAAATGTAGTAAGAGGTTAAATGATGGAACTGATAGATTTTTAAGAGAGAGTTTTGTTTTGCTTTCAATTACTTTATATAAGTTTTAGCAGTGGCTTACCTAGTTTGGGATTAGGAGATTTATTTCTAAAACAAACCCCATAACTACCACTTCACATAAAAATTTGCTTTATAATAGCTGGTATAAGAGCATTTACCAACAGATCCCAAAGTTAATGCCACAGGTACTAATTTTAAATGGTAGTAAGAAGCAACTCTCCGAGAGCTTTATAGCTAAGATTTTTTTTTGGCAAAAGGGGTGGGGTGATTGGGATGGTCTTTGGGATGCTATCTTTTGAAGCATTTTCTCTGCTGAAACACTGAGAGAAATTAAAGGGAGTCTTTTCCAATTATCCTTCTTTTCTGGGACACATGCTTCTTATAAATATTCAGGAAACATCTTTTCAGGGGAAAATTAAAACAGGAGTAGGTAACCTGAGACTTGTTCATAAACTTTCCAAATAAGCAGTGATATATGGCAGACCCATCAGGACCTATCACCTCTGCGTGTATCTTGAAGATGATTTTATCTGACTGTTGCACAGCACTGTCTGGCCAAGGTAACTGCTCCAACCTTTCCACTACTCTGAACTATACTGAACCTGCAAAGGGACGAAAGATTTGGGGAAAAAAACGGCCGCAAAATGGAGATTCTGATGTTAGCTTCGGGATTAGCTTGTGTGTCTCGAGAATAACCCTGTATAGCTCCTTTTTACGTGGAAACAGTCCCTTGGTCTCAGGGGCTGGGAAAGTATCTCCAGGTAGGTTTATGACTGGCTGTGAATTACAAATCGCTAATTCTTACAATTTGGGAAGGAATCAGAATTTAACTGAATAAAAAATTAACAAAACTGCCATTCTCCCTGATAGAGCCTGGAGCCACACCTACGAGGAAGTAGGTACCATATGCTGTCAGAGAATATTTGAGAATAAAACTGCCTTATTGATTTAAATTCTTCTGCACTCACTCCAGTCCTTATGTACCTTGAATTTGGTCCTCTTCTCATGATCATATGATTAACCATTACTAATTCTTTTAAAAAATGATTCAATGTATCTTGGGGGTGCGTAAAATAGAAGATCCTAACTCACTTTCCTATTTGCCAAGATTCCTCAAGACCCTTGTATTTGGGGCACTTTGAGGATGACCAATGAAGTTCCTTTATAAAAGATTCAAATCCCAATTTTCATATCTACTAGATTTTAAACATCCTGTGAAATTCTCAAAGTGTTGATGTTTAATTCAAGCTGTACTGAATTGTATAAATACCGTTGCCTTGAGAAAAGTATTTTTCTTGTTCTACTTCCCCTGTTTGAGTGTGTGTGTGTGTGTGTGTGTGTGTGTGTGTGTGTTTCTCCTGGTAGGAAAGAATACTGTGCTTCTGTTTCAAAGGCAAAAAAATTAATTAGTAGTCATAGATGTCATTATAGTGTTCAAAATCAATGCAGTTTTAACTAAGTGGATAATATACTCCATTTGATTTCCAATTTTATTTTCCTGAGGTAAGAACATTTAACCTGAGATCTAGCCTCTTAACCGATACAGTACTGCTATCTGCAGTACAATGGTTGTACAGCAGGTCTCTAAAACTTATTCATCTTGCACTGTGCCCAGTTCTGCTATGAGAGTTCATAAAAATTCTGAAAAGCCTGAATTGTTTCATTAACTAAGTTAGAGCCAACTGAAATAGGAAAAGCAAAAAACAAGAAACAAAGGGGCGAGAGAGACGGAGGTCAAACCCCTACTCACAAATTGTGCTCTGGTTAAAAGGACCTTGACATACAAAGGAATTTGTAAAATAAAAATCCAAACAATGGAATCTAATGAAACCACCATTTCTTTACAACTGGCTGGTTGTTTGGTGGAATCTAATTGTTTGTTTAAAAGAAAAAAGGTGACTAATTTTAAACTTTTCCTGAAATTGTGAATAGAGAATAGATATAACTAAGGTAAAGTACAAGGTTGAAGCAATTACCCAAATGATCCCTTTTTCAAAACCTACACCGAAGAGGGGGTTTTATTTGCTAATGAACAGTAATAAGTTTATAACAATTTAGCGGTTAATGACTCCACTTACCCCTTCACTTTGACACTTCGTGGATAGGTCTTTGTGTTGTAAGCACATTTGATTTTTATAGAGAGAAATGCTGAGATGTACTTAGCATGAGGCCAAATGCTACCAATTTAATCTTATAAGTTCTATACTATAGAAGGATATTAGCTAAAATGATACAGTAATTTATAACAGTGACTAATAAAAGTATTTTCATAACCAGAAACCCTTGAGATCTGAGTTTATATGACATAATCAGATGTGGTTCAAGTGTTTTATGACCTTAAGGCTTTGATTTGTTAATTTTACATCAAGATAATTGGCGAAGCAACATTAACGGCACTAACAATTACAGGTATATAAGTTGTTTATAGTGCTATAAATTGTATTGAAAACGATTGGGCAGTATTTCTTTGAAATTATGAGCTTTTCATTTTTTATAGCAAAATTTGATGTTTGAAACACATTAACAATTGCGTTTACTATATTTATGGTTGTAATCTCCAAGTAAATTGCTTCAATGATAGATGTTTGGTGCCCTGACACACGTTTAAATGGATCAGAGAGTGACTATTTCTAAGCATTCCAACTTTTAAAAGACACATAAAAAAGAAAAAAAATGGTAGTAGTATTGATTTGGGGTCTCTTGGCAAGATTTTTCAAACAGAAACTTTACATATAAGGAACATTCATGATAAAGTTACATTGTATCATAACTGAATAAATAACTGAAGCAGTTGAATAAAAAATGTGCTATTGTAGTTATATCTCTGGAAGATATAGGAACTTAATCTCCAAATTAATATTTCAGAAGAAATATGGAGTTGAAAATTTGGCCATTGTATGAGTGGATTAATAGTGATAAGACTTCTTAAATAATCTAATTCTTGACCTAAAAGGAAGATCTCATTACTTTTCAATATTCTAATTAAGACCAGGAGCAGACGTAAGAATGAGATGACTTTTACCACCAGCTTTTTCAGAATCCCATCACGTCTTCTAAAGAATAACCCTGGTAACAGAAAGTAACCGCAACGGGAGGACTCACCAGCCGGTCCAAGCTTGTGCCTGCAGCAGTGGTTGGTCTTTCCTCAGGATTGTAAGGCCTGAACCGTGTATTAAAATTTTCGGGAGCTGAGCGAGCAGATCTGAGGGCTGGAGCAGGTTTGGGTTGGCCACATCCCTGAAAGACCTGGAAGAACCATTGAAAGGTTACGAAAGTTATACAGTGAGTTTCTTCCTAAGATTATGACGCCAAAGCATTCAGTGCACTGGCTTCCACATTTTTCATGGAACTCTTACCTCCAAAAAAACTCTGATCTTGAAACTTAAACAAATACAAGCACCAATGAAACAGAATTACTCCGTCAGACACAGAGTGACTGACTTATGGCCTGACTCTTATTTTCTACGTATACAGTCAATCCTCATTATTTACAGGTTCCGTTTTTGTGACTTTGCCTACAGTGGACCCTCTCCGTATCCGTGGGTTTCGCATCTGCAAATTTAAACAAACTCGGATCAAATGTGATTTTGAGATCTGCGGGGGCTCCTGGAACTAATCACCTGCAGATACCGAGGGAAGACTGTATTCACTAAAATTAATTTGTAATCCCCAAATCAATACTCAAAACACTTCTGCAGACATGGGGAGAGCGGCAAAGTGCACGTTCACAGCTGCAACAAGGAGAAGCTGTGCCTTCTTGCTTCGGCTCTCAAGCTGTAAACGCACGTCTCTTTGGTGGTCTATTTAGTGCCACATTTTTTCCATACTTTTGTGTTTTACTTGGTGATTTCCCAGTATAAAACAGCCCGCGGCCGTAGGGCTAAAGTGCCGTCTAGTGTTCCTAAGGCTGTGATGTGCCTTTCGGAGAAAACTGTGTGTTAGATAAACTTAATTCAGGCATGAGTTACAGTGCACTTGGCTGTGAGTTCAATGTTAACGTATCAACAATATGTATCGAGTAAGGTTTCTTTCAGGAGAGACACGCCTAAAACAAGGTTATGGATTGACTGGTTGATGAAAATGTGACTAAAAGCTTGCAGGAACCTAACCCTGTATTTCTAGTAGGAGCAACGGTTCAGTATTTGCTAATTCAGGGTTTGTGGCGACTCACAGAACACAACTATGCAAATAATGAGAATGGACTGTATTAAAAGTAGGAATTGTAATAGTTACCTCATAGGATGATTTCAGGATTAAAGAAATTATGTCCCAGACATTTTCATGTACTTGAATTTGGCATTCAAAAAACATTCGTTTGGGATTCTTGTTACTGTGACAAATGTGTTTCATGTATAGCATGTAAGGCCAATAACTTGAGTGTCTCCTCTTTGAGTAATGAAAACCTCTAATAGAAGAATTCTTTGAAAACACTCGCTTGAGCAATGATGTGGAAATAGGACAAGCAAATGTGGATAATTTCTCTATAATGACAGTTTCCTCTAATTTTGTTGTTGACAGCTGTTCATGACACAATTAGGGTTGCCAGGGGAAATCAAACATTCTATTGTAATGATCTCAGGGACCAAGCTGCTAGTTCTTTTCCACAGTGGTTTTACTCAGGGTGGCGTGGGGATATCTCCTTTGCCAATTTTAGAAGCTTCGCACTCTCTGCTGGTTATCAAGAGATAATCCCTTTGACAGAATTACAGGAAATCCAGTAATATTTTCAGGAATTTTTTTTTTTTTTGCGGTACGCGGGCCTCTCACTGTTGTGGCCTCTCCGGACGCGCAGGTTCAGCGGCCGTGTCTCACGGGCCCAGCCACTCCGCGGCATGTGAGATCTTCCCGGACCGGGGCACGAACCCGTGTCCCCTGCATCGGCAGGCGGACGCTCAACCACTGCGCCACCAGGGAAGCCCCATTTTCCGGAAGTTTTGATGAAGTTCAACTTTGCGTTTCTTCCGTTTCTACACAGGAGATGATTCTACCCTGGATACTTCTTTCAGTAAACTTTTCGGGACGCTGTCATCCAGTTCTTAAAGTACACGTGTGTGTTTGGAATGCATTCCTTCTGGTTTTGTTATTTGACTCTGTGTTGTTTAACTCCAAAACAAGCGTTTTTCATCAGGCATATTATGGGACTCCACTGAAGTACGCAAGGCCTCCTGAGTGCCATTCCCAATGACAAATTCCATCTTGAGACACAATTCATTTAGTTTTACCACTACAGCTGATTTCTCCTTTGCTGTATTCAAAAGTTCTCCTTCCACTCAGCACTTTGCAAAGCGGGAGCACTTTGTCTTGGCATTCCTCGAGGTTGGCCTTAACACACTATTGATTATTCTTCTCTCACACAATTTCTGAAGCCGATGGTGTAAACCAGTGTGATAAAGCTAGTGCGCCCCTTTCTGCCCACCGCCTAAATCACCTCCCAGCGGCAAGGTCATTGCTGATGGAGGGCATTAGCATTTCCAAAGCTCCAGGGTTCGGTTGAGTGTGCTATTCTGGATTGCTTCGAAAATGACAGCTGACTTTTAAAAAGTATAAAGCCTAGGGCAAAACAATATTAATGGCTTTGCTGAGATTTCTTGAAGCTGGGCACATGGAAAGAGTTAACAGACCTTCTTAATTTGCCTTTTGGGAAGAGCCTGGCTCACTGGCTTAAGTTAAATCAAAGGAACAAGAAATTCCCTGAAAGAATATTAGTGCCCCAGGGGAGATATTTCATTGTAACAAAAAACCTTACCAGTTGTATGATTTTTTATTGTTTTTTGGGGAGAGTGTTAATTATAACGATAGAACACAGGTAAGTCAATATAGCTTTCTGCTGGTAGCTTTCTGTTATCTATATCAGGCTTGGATTTTGAAGATGATTTCAGTGCAGAAAATGCTAGGTCTATGATCTATGATCCAAATTGAAGACAGAGACTTCTAATTACTATGGAAACAACACCTAACCCCATAATCAGACGGGAACCTTCATAGAAATCTGTCACAATATGTGAAGATATGAATCATGAAGGGCCTTCAGCACAGATTGTAGTATACCCTTAGAGAAAGGGAATTGTCTTAAGAGATAACCTTTAGTGTGGAAATGCAAAGCTTAGGGATCAAGAGCTGTTTTTCAGAAACTTACAAAACCTAAAAAAAAAAAAACAACACAAAGATACCAGAGCATCAGCGTACCGGGTCTTTGTTCGTGAATGATTTAAAACACCTGTATGATTCTCATGTAGAGAATGTATCTTAAACAGCATATATCCGTCAAATAACTTAGATGACATGCAAAGTGAAAATTAATAATTTCATTTTCAATACGTGCAATCTGTTAGCTAGACAAAATATTTTTCAAACATGGGTTTCATGGGGTCGTTGACAGAAGGAATTCCCATGCAGAACATTTGGACTGTCTCAGACAATGTTTTTGAGCCTGCTATAGCAGCAGTATAGTTAGGCAAAGTTCTGGGCCTCCTGAGGTCTAGGGCTCTATTCCTATAAAGGACCAGTTAGCCTTCTTCCTGGTGGTCTGGGTGCCCCAATATTCTGTATTTTGAATAAGGGTAGAAACAGATGAGGAATAATGTGAGGGGGAAAGTTCTTAGTTTCAATGAGTCTGTAGATCAAGGTTCTCCCCCAGGGAGTGGTCAGGACTGCAGATACAGATTTAGATCATTAGCCTAAAGATGGTATTTAAAACCCTGAAACTGGCTGCACTCACCGAGGGCAGGTATGCAGACAGGTGACAGGAGGAGCTGAGAACAGCCCAGTGCCACGTCAGCATTCAGAGGACCTCCCTGAACTTTAGTTTCCTCCTCTGTCAAATGGGAATAATAATATTATTTACCACACAGATAGGCTGTGATGATAAAATGCAATAATACCTAAGGCAGGAAAATAGAAGTCAGTGTTTGGAAAAGTAAGTGCTTGATAATAATTAGCTAATTATATCATTCTGCGATCGGTTCTTTCTAGTTCTGTTTTCTGAGTAAGGAGATTTGAGGGGGAAAAATGTCTGGGCTGATGTTTCTTAAATGTCTTCCACAAAATATTATTTCCCGGGCTGTTAACAGCTGTTACATAAGCAATGGATTCCACGTGTCCAAGTTAAATGAGGTACCTTAGCAGGGCTTCATCAGGGTAACATGTGTTTTGACTCGTCAAAAGGAAGAAGCTCATTTGTAGTGTTTTCCAAAAACTATCTGGCCAGGGGTGCTCCAGGAATTCTTACAAGGTGTTCCAGGGAACATACCAGGACACACTGGGAAGTCTGCTCTAATTAGCTAAGAGGAGAAGTGATTCAGATGTAACTGCACTTACCTAGAGGTATTTGTGAAGCCACTCCCCGCTCCACTACCTTTAACTCAAGAGAAGAAATATTATACAGGTCTTCTCTTTACAACAGAACTTTCCGGAGGATATGGCTTCAGGCTAAGTCACCTTGTCGTGGAACAAATCATTAGCTCTGCTCCTTGAAAAAATAGAATCAGTACTACCTCCTGCCTGGCTCCCTCCAAGGAACATTGAAAAGGATAATTAGATAATTTGGAAAAGTATTTGGAAGTCCCAGTGTAGACAGATGCTACAGAGGTACAAAGAAATTATCCTTCCCACCTAGCAGACTCGCAAAACCTGTAGATTTCGGGAATATATAGCTTGGGAATCCTCTCTCTTAAGAGGACTACTAAGATAACGTCTCTGAAGTATGTTGGCATTCTGAGATGAAAGAAGCTGACCTTAAAGACAGAAAGTGCTGAAAGAAGAGACATTTTATTGTTTGGAGAAACAAGAAAGAGAGGGGGTGTGGTGAGAACAGGTTGGAGTGCTGTCTCAGGTTTCCAAGTACAAGCATTATTCCTTTAAGAACATCGCAGCATCTTAACAGATTTCCTTAAAATAAATAACACAGTGTGCACTTTTTCAGAGGCATCCAAGCTTTTACCTCCCTGTCCCCTTTACGTTCCGCGGGTTGATTATACATTCACCGAAGTCATTACTGGCAATCTGAGAAGCAACGGCTACACAGCGGTCCTGTCTCAGCCCGTGTGTGTGTTTTTTTAAAAATTTATCTTCTCAGTTTCTACTCAGTGGGTTTTTATTCTGGTGCGAAAGATGTTGCTATTCCTATACATCATTTTGAAATTTGCAAACAAAACTCTAATCTTGTATAGTAGTAGGGGTGACAGTTTATGCTACCTAGATTTAATTGGACTTGATGTTTTGAGAGTGAGGTTTTATTTACTTATTAGATTCTAATTTACATTAGAGTGTTAATGAGTGAACTGTTTGTTAGATGACCACTTGGGGAATTCAAATCTATCCCATTTGTTCCCAAGGAAACAGAAGCTATCACAGCTGATGGGCTCTACATATATGTTGTCCAAGTGTGGCCACTTCTTTCACGAGAGCCAAGTATAATAGGAGGGTGACCAATAAGGGTCTAAAAGCTTGGAGTCCTGCTTTCCGTCCTTCTCCTTACACCCGTGTGGCGCAGGGGTACTATGTTGTCCCCAAATCTCAAGGCTGTTGTGAAGATAAAATAATATGATACGTAGAAAAGACACTGAAGCAATGAGGTAAAAAGATGTACTATTGCTTTACTGACGTAATCTATAATCAAATAGGACAATAACAGGTAACAACTCAAATCTAGGGACTATGCAGAGTGATGCGTGAATAATTTAAGATCTATGAAGAATAAGACCTTATACATTTTGTTCACCATTGTATCCCAGAATCTGTAAGAGTTCCTAGCACACAGTATGTGTTTAAAAAATCAGAAATGAAAGATTATAAGTAAAATTGTTAGTTATAATTTCTGCCTTTTGCAAACATTTATTGAAGTCAATTAGGAGGTAGATTTCTGTAATGAAAAAGAAAAGACAGGAAAGGAAAGAGAAATAATACTTATTGAGTGTCTATGATGGACCAGACTCAGGGCTACGTGTTTCATACACGTATCTCAGCAGTCAGTTATCTCAAAATCAAAGTTGAACCCTTCTTCCTTAGGCTTCAGAAAATACAATGAATTATCCATCCATATTAAAAAAAAAAAAGATATCTCCTATACTCCACTTACTGTGCCAACTTAAGGCAAAACCAAATCACCAACTTGGTTTAACTGATAACTAGAACCAAAAAATCCGGTTTCTTTCTTTTTTTGCTGTACGCAGGCCTCTCACTTCTGTGGCCTCTCCCGTTGTGGAGCTTCCCGGACTGGGACACGAACCCGTGTCCCCTGCATCGGCAGGCAGACTCACAACCACTGCACCACCAGGGAAGCCCCCGGTTTCTTTTTTTTTTTTTTTAATTGAAGTATAGTTGCTTTATTATGTGCCGATCTCTGCTGCACAGCAAAGTGACTCAGTTTTACACATATATACATTCTTTTTCAAAATATTCTTTTCCATAATGGCTTATCCCAGGAGATATAGTTCCCTGTGTTACACAGCAGGACCTTGTTGTTTAAAAAAGCTGCTTTCTTGCTCATCTGATAATAGCTACTTGCTGTGCTTGATGGGACAATTAGAGAGCAGAAGACTTCGTGTATAAAATAGGCTTGGCTCTAACTGTTGGTAGGCGAGCTGAGAGCAAGTCTTCTGGAGAGAAGCGGCTGTTTCCCGATCTCCCCATCCTGTAAAAAGCAGCAGACCCTGCACACAGTTGTATCACAGCCCAGTTACTCATCATCTAGGTTCAGCTCAGAGCTGGGGGCCTGTTCGCAAAGCGGAAGTGAAACGTGAAGACTGAAATGGGTGTCAAGGGTGCGTCCACATATCCTCATTCAACAGATGCAAGTAAGTTAAAATATCAAAAAAACCCATTTCATTAGAAGCAGTAGCAAGGAGAGCTCCATCATCACCATGACACAAGATTAAACTAGACACCCCAGGGCCTCATTTTTGCACATTTTTTTCTGGTTCCTAACAACAATCTGCTAATATCCTAAGAAGTGTTTTCCTGAATACAAACTTAAAACATTTTAATAATGACTTCTTTCTTTAGATATAAAATCATTATACTCATCATACATTTTAAAAATCAGCATTTTTTATTTTATTTTTTAATTTTTATCAGTGTGCCAATTTTCCTGATGGATTGCCTTTCAAGAAAACAGGCTTTCATCCTCTGACTCCGAATAATCTCTCTTCTTCTCTCTCTTCTTTCCTCTTCCCTTCCCTCTCCCCCTACTTCCTCTCTCCATCTCTTCCTCTCTTTTTCTTTGCTCTCTGATTCATGCTTTTGTTTCCTTAAAGATTGATTACAGTGGTCCTTTGGCCAAGCTCTCTAGCAAACTCAGAGTCCCTGGATGGGTCCAGGATTCTGTGTAGAGAATTCTGGGTTGGACTGAATCAAGTCAAGTTAGCACTTTTGGTTTTGGCTACTTTGCATTCATTGGCTTCAGTTTTCAAAAGCCAGTGATTGTGTCGGTTTCAAGGATTTAAACATCTACTCCTGATGCCTATGCAGCTTGCTTTCAGAAAAATCTGTCAGATGGGTTGCATACTTCCTAAAATCATTTCTTCAATAAAAGCAAATTCCTTCCATTTGCTGGAGAAGATGATTTTTTTTCCCGGAAGGTTCTGCATTCCTTCAACAGCAGAACACCTTGCTATTGCCTCCAAAATGGTGAGCAGGGAGGAGTGACAAGGAGCTGAACAAAACATATTTTGAGTGTGGGGAGAAAAAAACCCTAACTCTGTTGGCCTCACTAAATTGTTATTTCATATGCTCTTTGTTTACAAGGTTGAAAGCAATTCTTTAAGATCACTTTGCAGAATTTACATACATGTGTAAATTTCAACAGCCTGGCTCTGTATCATTCATTCAAACTACTATTCAACGAATCTTTGTAGAGTGTCACTAAGGCCAGACTTAGGTGCTGGGGATGTGTCAGCTGGACATGTCCCTGATCTCATGAGGGTTCTGACAAGAAATCAGGCAATTAGAGTAGAATGTAGTAAATGCTATGGGAGCACCCACAAGAGGCAGCTAACCCAGACCGGACAGTCAGAGAAAGCATCTCAGGAGAGCAGCCATGTGCTGGAACCGGCTCACAAGACCACGTGTTAAATTTTCAGGAATTTTGCAATCCAGTCATTAAACAGAGTGATTATTAAAAGTTAGATTGTATACACTTAAAATCATATAAATTATACTAAAAGCAAAGGTAATATATACTGAAAATTCATTACTTCCTAATTATTTTACCATTATTTATGCTCCTGTGGTTATGTATGCCAAGTATGCCAAGTGTACCCGTAAGGGGGAAAATGTTACATTGTGGTCTGCTACTATGTTCAGTTGACATCATGTTGGTAGCTTGAAACTTACACCCCAGAAATTGGCAAACACTATAAACTAGCATGTTTTTTGCACAGAGAGCTGGTTGTACAAACACTTCCCAGTATAACACTGAATCTTGCCAGGAAAGTGAAGAAATAGTTGGATTATGCCTGGTGAATGCTGTGTATTTGGGGTGGGGGAATGGGGAGGATAGAAAGAATGTTTCAGGATGGGGAGCAACAGCACATGCAAAAACTTAGAGATGAGAAAGGATGCTTCTTCCAAGCAACAGAGCCCAGGCCATTTGTACGTCTGGTGCACACAGAGGTTCTCTCACCTCCTAGACTAAAACTCTTACTAGGACTCATGCTGTGTTGTTGGTTTTATTCACCACCATGTCCACAGCGTCTAGCACTGGGCTCGGCAGACAATCAGTGCTCAACAGTTACCTGAATAATTTAAGGTGGGGAGAGTGGTGAGTGGTGGATCCAGAGGGGCAGGCCGAGGACTTCATCGTGCAGGAACGTGTCTGGGTTTTATTCAAATGGTAACGGGGAACCATGGAAAGATATTAAGCAGGGGAGTAATGTGAACATATTTGCATTTTCAGCAATCCCTCTGGCTACAGCGTGGGGAGTGGATTGGAGTAGGGGAAAGCCAGAGGCAGGGAATTAATTAGGAGGCTATAATCCATGTGCTGAGATGATAAAATTAGGGGAGCCACTGTGGATGGATTCAAAAGAAATTTAGAATGACCGCTTAATGGGTTTCATTATGGATTGACTGTGAGGGCCAAGGGGATGGGGGGAGTTGAGGGGTCAGCTGGGTGTCTAGCTAGGACACAAGAGCTGGAGGGGGGGGACGTTCTCTGGGATGGAGAAACCTGGGGAAGGAAGGGTTAATGGGAGGACAGTGAGCTTGGTTTTGGACAGGTGTGTCTGAGGTGGCGGGTGCCCGTGTGTAGCATGCAGTTGGATAAACAGGTGTAATCAGGAGAGTAATCTGGGCTGGAGAGAGATTTGGGATGAAAACTCCTACCTTTGCTATAGCCAACCCAGAAAATTGTGTCTGAGCTGTTTCAAATTTTCTACACAAGAACTCTTTTTGTGACCTATCCCCATGAACCCCGTGTTTTAAAAACATTCTGTTTAGTTAACAGATTACATGTATTAATAAAGAAATGATTGATTTTCAAAGGGCATCTCAGCTATTTGGCGGATGTTTAAGATATATTCTGGGACGATAAGGAGGCAAAATAAAAGAGGGGAGTAAAATGTGTTAGAAAAAAAGACCCACAGAAAGCCATATGTAATTCCAAATTTTCTGGCAGAACGAGTTGCTATAAACTCACAGAGGTAACTCCTTCACACGTTTAACTACAGGCTGGCTGGGGTAATGACTCCATCAGGATCAAACCATACCGCATAGTCCCGAGTAGAAGGAAAGTGCTAAGAGTCGGGGATAACTGTGTATTTGTGAAACTGGTCAGAGGCCACTGAAGTTCCTCTAATGCAGTAGTCTGCTGCCCATGGGAAGCATGGCTCTAGGGAAGCAGTGTCTCCTCTGTCAAGGCAGGAGGAGGTTGGAAGAAGACTTTCTTTCAGGAAAGCAAGAGGGTATCTTGCTCTGTTTCTAAGAACACACTGAGTGTTAAAAAGTGAAGTGAGTTTCCATCACTTATTCTTGAGTAGACTTCATTAAATGTAATCTTCTCATTTTCGCCCTGAAGTTAAAGTGAAAAAAAATCTTAAGATAAATTTCCAAAGGTTAGAGATAATCAGGAGTTTCCCTTTATAATCAAAAGGAGAAAAAACATTTTTTAAAAAAAAAAAACCTTTTACGTGGTAAGAAAGTTAAAACTATCTCGCTTTGGATGCACTTCCTATACATGCATCATAAGCATTCTTTTTCAAACCTTCATTTTGCTTTATAAGAAAAGGTGTCTTTTTCTCCACCTTGTATCTAGCATCTGAAAAACCTGGCTTTGTGGTCCAGTGATGTTAACACACAGGAAAGAAACAGATTCTGGTTTTCTGTAGAGAAATGAAGAAATCAAAGAATCAAAGATGTTTCAAGGTCACTGCTTCTTGGTGGAATATTATAAGTGAGAACTGGCGGGCAGAATACTAGCTTTGAAATTTGAATAAACAGAAAAAGTATTCTGAATCTAGAAGTCATTGAGAACTTGCTCTTTTCAAAACGAAAGAGGAAATAGAAATAGAACTCAAAGCTTTATAAAGTGAAGGGCCGTGTGCTTTTTTCTCAGAGATCAGGCAGAAGGGACGGAACCACTTGTCAAGGGAATAGGCCAATTATTCCCTTCATGTAAGAATAATGTGAGGTTAGGCTGAGGCCGCTGACATTCCTCTAAAACCCTTTGCTCTGCTGGCATTAGTGCCACTGATAGGCATGGACAAGAGTTGGGCTGCTGTCATCACCTCCATCCACTCCACTCTGCCCTCAAGCCCACTTTCCCCCAAAGGCCTTGTTGATGAGATGTTTATTCAGTGCCACGTGCCATGTCGTAGGCCATGCAGAAATATATGTCCCTTTCCAGGTGAGTCTCTGCCACTGAAAATAATGCCATGCATGAGTGGATTCAAATGCAGGTGTGTGACTCTCAAATCTGCTCTTCTGATCTTAGATGCTAGTGACAAGCTGACAGACCATCATGGATGAGGCAATACCACAGAGTCAAAGCTCTTTAGAATTTACGTAGCATAGGCATTTTCCATAATAACAATGAAAATACTTAACTTGATGAGTAGTTTTGATTTGACAAATTCCACGCTAAGCATTTTACATGGATTATATCATTTTACCCTCAAACAACTTTATGAGTAGATAATACTACTTCCTCATTTTTAATGTGAGTTAATTGAGTTTGGACGGAGAAATAATTTGCCCCAACTCACACAACTAGTAAAAACCAGATCCCAGGGCTGTCTGACGTCAAAATCTGATCTTGCAACGTTTATGCTATTTTAAAGAATACAGGACTAATTTCAAGTATATTTTAACGTATTTTCTATTCCTTATTGTTGAAGTCTTTCTGGCATTATACTTTCATGTTCTGAATTCAACTCGACAAAATGTATTGTTGCTTCCATGTGTAAAATGGCACGTTAGAATGGTTTTCTGTAGAATGTAAGAGTGAGTAAAATAACGTATAATTCTGGGAAGGAGAAGACAAGTATACAAATAATCATAACACAAGGAATAATGTGCCCACTGCCTTAAGAAGGGCACACGTAACACAGGGGCTCAAAGAAAGGAATGGTAAATGCTATTGGAATAAAAATATACTTATTTGAACTAATTCTAATCAATGTTCTTATATCTGAAGGAAGATATTTTTTCCATGTGAACTCCCAGGATATTATTTATACCTGAATGCTTTGAAAGGAAAAAGTTCCAGAGATAAGAAAAATATCTGAATGCTAGAAAAAGAAACCTAATCATTACTGAAGAGATAATGTTCATAAAGATGTAAACTGATAGAGCTGGAAAGGGGACATTTGCATTAACCCCTCTCTTTACAGATGAGGAAACTAAGACCCATTAGCTAAAGGCAGAAATTATTACATTCTCCTTTCTGTCCTCTTAGCTTTTTTCGTCTTCATCTGAGCTGTAGATTCGGAAAGAATTGTCTGGAGAAAATTAAGTAACTGAAGGCCATGCTGCTCTTCTGTAATGGGTTCTACCCTCGTCTGTAATAAGTATTAATTGAATGGATGGTTTCAATTGGAATTTAATAAGTCTCCCTTCTTAATTTAGATTATATCTGACAAACCAATCTTTTCCTGGATTAGGTTTGAAATTATTCCTAATACAGTTAAATTATATATAGTGAGATCAGTTTCATCTTCCCTGATAGGATAGAAAGGAGATTATCAACACATCTGAAATTCACAGGCAGAGACACTCAGCAAGTTTAGTTCTCCTTTCCTTTGGAGAATTTTCTCAAACCTGCAAAGTTCAGAACTCCTTTGATTTGGGTGGTTAACAGAAGTGGTGGGATAATGAGGATCCTTTCCTGTCATTGATGAAGATTGTGAACTTGGTGAACGTAATAAGCACTGGTTGGGGCTTGAAGAACTGACAACTTGTGTTTCTCTTCAGTAGGTTTCCCTACTGGTCAGAAACACTCATCATTAGTATCATAATCAGTAGCAGGCTTCAGGCAACAGTCTTCCCTTAGATGGCTGGTTCCTCCAATGCTGCACTACATCTGGTCCATCTGGTGGGGAGATACATACTGAGGAAACAGTGGCTTGCTGGGAAAATCCTTTTCTTTGGATAAGACAGTTCTGGGCTGCAGTCCCAGCTCTGCCACTTCTTAGTTGCCTGACCGCAGACAAGCAACTTAATCTCTCTAAATTTAACATTCTTTACTTATAAAATGAGGAAATGAAGGCTTTACAAGATTGCAGTAGGATTTGAAATAAATATATAAGGCATCTAAAAAGAGACTGATGCTTGGGCAGAGAATCTGTTTTGTCCTCTACCATATTCCTTGTGCCTGGTACATGAAGGTTATTTACTGAATGAAATATAGTAGGTACTCCACCAATGGTAACCATGATGATTGTCATTGTTACTAAGTGATTGTGCAAAAAGAAACCAAGAAAAATTTTAATATGTTATTGTCCCTAGTCTTAAAAATATGTATATAAATAATATTATATGCTAATATAATGATATATGTTATAAATTACATAATATATATAATATTATATAAAGGACACACAAATCAAGAGTTTGAAATAAATGCCATAATGTTATTACCAAAATATTGTAACTTGATTATACAACTTGGAATAGGCAATGTATTTTTTGAAAGGAATATCCGTGTGCCTTACCCTCAAACAGCTTAGCTGTGGGCTAAATGGGAAAGGAAAAAGGATGTGACTCTACCTATAAAAACAGATCTGAAATTTGAGACTGAACACACATGATGAGAATAGCTCTCTTCATTAATCTGTAATCTCTGTAATTCAGGATCTCACTGATTAGGTACAAAAAACTAGCTGTTCCTACACCTGAAACTTACATAGTATTGAACATCAACTACACCTCAATAAAAAAAATGAGCTGTTCCCTCCTATAGATATGATGAGGACTGCTGCAATTAGAGGAGAGGAATTTCATATCTGAAACTGATGTGTTCCTCTCTGCCTTCAGATAGAAGAAGGGAGAAAAAAGTAGACTTTTATATTTTGTACTA
Organism: Pseudorca crassidens; assembly: GCF_039906515.1. Classification (NCBI taxonomy): domain Eukaryota; kingdom Metazoa; phylum Chordata; class Mammalia; order Artiodactyla; family Delphinidae; genus Pseudorca; species Pseudorca crassidens. The sequence continues at coordinate 16,248,384 of NC_090313.1, forward strand.
TTAAAGCTCTAGGAAAGGTTGGAAGCAATGAATGATGAGGCTAATAAGAGAAATATTTCATTAGCATTTAGCATGGTGGGAAGTACTGGGTATAGTCGTAAAGGGAATCAGAGAGAAAGACAGACAACTTGAATTCTCCTGGCTTTGCCGCCTCTGTTTCCTTATCATCTCAGGCAGGTTTTTACTGAAGGCTATTGAACTTTCTCTCTCTCTCTTTTTTTTTTTTTGCTTTTTATTTTTTAACATCTTTATTGGAATATAATTGCTTTACGATGCTGTGTTAGTTTCTGCTGCATAACAAAGCGAATCAGCTATATGTATACATATATCCCCATATCTCCTCCCTCTTGCCTCTCCCTCCGGCCCTCCCTATTCTCTTAATACTTGATCTATTCAGTGAATGTTTACTAAATCCCACCCTTGTGTGGGATTGGCTCTGTAGGCACCTGCATCATTAAGATGCAGAGATGAGCAACGTGGGATCTGGAATCAGACACTCCTCTGTGTAATCCTTCAAACACTATGAGACCTTTGTAAGCTCCTTAACTTTTCTAAGGCTTAGTTTCCATATTTGGAAGATAAGGGGGGAAGACCCATGTCATCACAAGCACTGTTATAAATATTACATAATATAAACCATGTAAAGCACAGTACAGTCCTGGCAGTAAGCGTTCAACCCATATGAGCTGGTAGTTATAAACATTGCTGCTTTTCTCAACGTGCCTCTGGGAATGACTTCCATCAGGAACTGCTGTAATAAGGTAAATGATTTTCCAAGGAGAAGTTGCCAATCGTATCCTGGAGTAAAAAGTCATTTTAATTTGTGAGCTTCACAACCCTCAGGGTGTCTGGCCCCCCCAATTAGGGAATAGCTTCTGGCCTCACCGGAAGCTCTGCTATCAGAAATTAACAAAGTCGCTGGTTATGTGAATGCTCCAGGCAAAGTCTGGAAATCCAGAATTTCAAATTTGATAAGACTGTTTATCAACAATGACTGAGGGCTCCTTGGCAAAAGGAAAAATTCAACCGTCCAGTTCTTAGCTAGAATATAGATTTTAGACTTTAGTTCATGCATAATTTCATGGATGTGGCTTATGTGGAAAATGAAACTACATGTTTCCAAATTCCATTCCCTTGAAGAAATAAAACCTCTTTCAGAACATGTCCATTCCATCCGCAGATCCTGTTGGTGTTTCCTGCTAAAGTTATCCAAATTTCAACCCCCTAATTAACAACCTCTCCACCATACTAAAGGCTGGCTTTGGTCCTTTCTCCACACTGTCCCCTAGATGAGACCCTGTCTCCCATCCCTCTTTCCTTCAGAGCTTAGCTTAGTTGAGATTTTTGGTACTACTGTTTTATGATCCTTCAGACTGTATCCTGTCATGAGTGTACTCTTACATGCCCTACATTATTTCTATTCTTTCTTTTTCTTTCTTTTCTTTCTTTCTTTCTTTCTTTCTTTCTTTCTTTCTTTCTTTCTTTCTTTCTTTCTTTCTTTCTCTTTCTTCCTTCCTTCCTTCCCTCCCTCCCTCCCTCCCTCCTTCCCTCTCTCTCTCTCTCTCTCTCTTTCTCTCTTTCTCTTTCCACACTTCACGGCTTGTGGGATCTCAGTTCCTTGACCAGGGATTGAACCTTGGCCATGGCAGTGAAAGCACCAAGTCCTAACCACTGGTCCGCCAGGGAATTTCCCATTATTTCTATTCTTGATTTAGATATTTCTTACAACGAAAGGTGTCTTTTTCAAAGTGCATGCCTTATTAACAGCCATAATATTATAATGTGGTTGGACAACTTCCATAAAAATGTCTCATCCGCATTCTGGTACGAAAGAGAGTCCATCTGACCTCTTAGAGAATTTTTAATAGAAAAAGTTGACTTGAACACGTATGCACACATACCAATGGAAAGCTCTGCTTCTAAGGAGTGTGTGATGTTCTCAAACCACAGACACTTTTGTGTTTTCATGTCCTCTTCTCTAGGGCTGATTTGAACATCAGTTACTATCGAGCCTGGTTACTCAAGCACTGCTGGGATACTTGGCCTCTCAAAACAACATTAATTGGTTTCTAGGCAATAGATTTGAGAGGGATAGATAATTGCTTTTCTTTCATGGGAAAGAAAGAAAATGGCTTTTCATGCAACTCCCAAATGTGCTATTTCCCCAATAGGTGATAGCACCTTGGAGTATACTTCTTTACACAGGCTAACCCAAGCTCACTAAAACCCGAAACTAGGCCTGTGAAACTCTCAGCCCATCTGTCTCCCAAGGAGAGAGAGAAAGGGGCCCAGGCCAGATTCCTTCTCACCCTACTTTCAGCCCAAAGCTAGTTTGATTCATACTCGGCCAAGGAGACCTAGTCAGATTCCATGGATTTATTCCTGCTCGGCAATTCCTCCCTACCACCTCCTGTCTCCTTCTCTTTGATTATATGTGAAATCTGTTCCACAAAGGATTTTAAACACTGAAGAAAGCTAAACACGTAACTCTTTGCCTGACATATTTCTGTGTGAACGACTTTCAATTAAAATGCAGTCACTCCGTCATCAGGTTGAAAGGACGGATGCCGATTTGGTTAGTGTTTCAGGACAGGGAGACTGGTGGAAAGAACAGAAGGGCACTGTGTAGTCATCAGTGTGGATAAAAGGGGCGATGAAGGAAAAGGCCAGAGACTCACTGCAAACTTCTAAATTTTGCTTAAGGAAGGTCCTATTTATTCTCAGCTGGGTGGGGACAAATAAAAATTGTGCAGGGCCATGTCCTGGCTGCTGTGAAGAGGGCTGCAATGAACATTGGCGTGCATGTGTCTTTGTGAATTACGGTTTTCTCTGGGTATATACCACAGTAGTGGGATTGCTGGGTCATATGGGAATTCTATTTTTAGTTTTTTAAGGAACCTCAATACTGTTCTCCATAGTGGCTGTATCAATTTACATTCTTACCAACAGTGCAAGAGGGTTCCCTTTTCACCACACCCTCTCCAGCGTTTGTTGTTTGTAGATTTTCTGATGATGCCCATTCTAACTGGTGTGAGGTGATACCTCATTGTAGTTTGGATTTGCACTTCTCTAATAATTAGTGATGTTGAGCATCTTTTCATGTGCTTTTTAGCCATCTGTATGTCTTCTTTGGAGAGATGTCTATTTAGATCTTCCACCTATTTTTTGATTGGTTTGTTTTTTGATATTGAGCTGCCTGAGCAGTTTATATATTTGGGAGATTAATCCCTTGTCGGTCACATTGTTTGCAAATATTCTCTCCCACTCTGAGGACATGGAAACAACCTAAATGTCCATTGACAGATGAATGGATGAAGAAGATGTGGTACATATATACAATGGAATATTACGCAGCCATCAAAAAGAATTAAATAATGCCATCTGCAGCAACATGGGTGGACCTAGAGATTGTCATGTTGAGTGAAGTCATCGGACAGAGAAAGACAAACATCATATGATATCACTTATATGTGGAATCTGAAAAAAGGGTACAAATGAACTTACCTACAAAACAGAAACAGAGTCACAGATGTAGAAAACAAACTTATGGTTACCAGGGGGTAAGGGTGGGAGGGATAAATTGGAAACTGGGATGGACATATACACACTACTATGTATAAAATAGATAACTAATAAGAACCTACTGTATAGCATAGGGAACTCTACTCAATACTTGGTAATGGCTTATATGGGAAAATAATTTTAAAAAGAGCGTATATATGTATGTGTATAACTGATTCACTTTGCTGTACACCTGGAACTAGTATAACGTTGCAAATCAACTAGACTCCAATAAAAATTTTGAAAAAATTAAAAAAAATTGTACTTCTGATATTTGTGTTCTGCAGCTGCAAACCCAGAATCCCCGTCTCTTAGGATTTATAAAAATATACTATTTTTCAAAATGTGTGTTCGACTTCATCCAAAGGGGTGTTTTCCTCTGAAGATTCATTAATGAGGGTTCCATTATAGCCTTACAAAAGGAAGTCAGATGGAATGTTTAAAAATTTACAAGCAAACACAGAAAACATGTGCCTGGTCTGTGCAGCTGAAGACGTAATTAGAAGTTCCTAGAGAGTGAGAACAGGGTGAGGGTGTGCAGAAATTTCAACCATCAAAAAGAAAATTCCCCCCAAATGGCTCACAAATGTGAGGGATTAGTCAATATACTTGGGGCTCTCCAACACTTTTTAGCAGCCAATAATTTCTTCATGATTAACTGCAAACTAAAAGCTTCCTTCCTTTCTCAATGCCATTTTGTTAGACAGTTATAATGAAGTAGCAAACTTGTCACGGGAGAGAAAAAGCTCACGGACAAGGTATTAGAATCTATAATCCTGGCCGACATATCCAGTTACTTCAGTTTCAGATTACTGCACTTTCTTTATTAGCAGACAAACGACTAAGGCAAATACCTTTGCAGACACCTGCATGCTGTTCTCTTGCATGTTCATGATGGCTTCAGAGATCTTGACGTCTATTGGGTCCATGACCGACTCAATGTTGAATGGTCCTTCCAGTCGCTCTGCCACCAAGAGCATTGCATCTGTTAAAACACAGGAACGTGATTTATTTGAGAACTGGGAACCCCAGCTTCTAACCTGCGTTTAAACATTTCCCACATGACCGGCTGAAAAATGACCACTCATTCAAATTCTGTATTTGCTTTTATGTAGTTCAAAATGGAATTGATGACTCAGTCTTACAGGAGTATTTTATTTTATTTCATTTGAAGGCTTAAAATTATTTTACATATATAGAACCAGGCCTGAAAATGAGAAAATAAGTTCAAATTAAGAGAGTTGAATATACCTAACTCTTTCAAGTGACGTTAAAGAAAAATCAGGTCAGGTTCAAAAGGGGAGTTAACCTCTTTTATTCTGGAGTATGGAGAAAACTGAGAATATTGAAGACGTGTAAATGTGAGAGTTTGGGGGATTTGCTATCGTCAAGACCCAATTTAAGCATATCTGCGTGTATGAAGCATTTCTGGATTTCCCAAGAAGGACAGACCTGTCCCTGCTTGGTGCTGTCACTCTACCTAGCATGCCCTTCTGTTTGTTTGTTTGTTTTTTACATCTTTATTGGAATATAATTGCTTTACAATGGTGTGTTAGTTTCTGCTTTATAACAAAGTGAATCAGTTATACATATACATATGTTCCCGTATCTCTTCCCTCTTGCGTCTCCCTCCCTCCCACCTTCCCTATCCCACCCCTCCAGGCGGTCACAAACCACTGAGCTGATTTCCCTGTGCTACGCAGCTGCTTCCCACTAGCCTTTCTGTTTTTAACACTTTGACACACTCTGGGAATAGAGAAACTTCTCTTACTTGGTTTTGCATATTCAAGGCTTATTATGGTGCTTATTGCATTGTAAGCTTGCAAGAAATGTCTATGAAATTATATTGAACTGAACTAAAGTACTGCTTGGGAAGCTTTAGTTTTCTGGAGAAGATGCTAATAGTGATATGGAGGCAAGAGCTGTGAATTAGGAGTGAGTTGCCCTGGGTTCCCAACCCTGCCACTAAGCAGCTGGATGGCTGTTGGAAAAATCTCTGAGCTTACTGGGCCAAAGATTAGAGAGGTGCATAAAAGGGACCTGGGATGAAGAGTCTCCCGGTGTCTACGGTGAGTAGCATGCGAGGCAATATGCCCATTCCTCTGCAAACTGGCCCAGTTTTGTTCTTAGCATCCAGGACACAGTTTGGTAACTTGTCTCCACCAGGACTGACAACTAGAACTTTCTGTGATGATGAAAATGTGGCTATTGAAACTTGAAATGTGGCTAATGTGATTGAAGAATTAAATGGTTAACAAAGTAATTTGCCTTTAACTAATCTAAATATAATTAAAAATATCCCCTTGGGACCAGTGGCTACCATATTAGATGGGGCAGCCTAGACTTTTAACATGTAGACGCAATAGCCCTCACTTTTTTTTTTTTTTTCGGGTACGAGGGCCTCTCACTGTTGTGGCCTCTCCCGTTGCGGAGCACAGGCTCTGGACGCGCAGGCTCAGCGGCCATGGTTCACGGGCCCAGCCACTCCGCGGCATGTGGGATCTTCCCGGACCGGGGCACGAACCCATGTCCCCTGCATCGGCAGGCGGACTCTCAACCACTGTGCCACCAGAAAAGCCCAGCCCTCACATAAAGCTCTTGGGAGCCAATCTTAAAACGCTGTCCCTTTTCAAAATAATACATGTTTATTATCAGACACTTAGAAAATACAGAAAAGAAAAATGAAGGAGAGAAATACACCCACAATCCCACTTCCCAGAATAACACTATAAACAGTTTAGTATATGCCCTGTGTTTATTTTTCCTTTGAACATGAATATTTTAAGAATGCAACTGAAAATACACTATACAGCTATCATATACCGTACAATCTGCTTTCTAAATGTAATATATTATTAATGTAACATGCTGTTTATAGCAGCTGCTTTTTAGTATTAGTGCGAGGAAACCAAGTTTTATATTTATTACATACCCTACCATGCTCAACCAAGTGTCACCATCAAAATTTCTTCAGGGTTATAAGTAGTTATGAATTAGGCACGTGAGAAACCTTTCAAGATAGATGAATTTTTATAAGAAGGTGCTGTCTGGGAAGCAGAGTCACATTTTTAAAGAACATCAGGCTTTGTACACATCAGCTTTTATACTATCAACTGGCTTTCCCAGCCAGACCTCATAACGGGGTCTTTGGTCTCCTCCCTATGCAATGAACGAGACTAAAAGCATCCAGGGCAGCACTTGAGCGTCAGGGAGGTCCCGCTATCCCACCCCTATCCCCCGTACTCGGTCCCATATTTTACTTATGGACACGAGTCACATGAAAAACCTAAGTGTGAACAAGGACTCATAAAAAACTCGAACAACAAATTTGCTGATTTTTCCCTTAATGCAGATCTATCTGTGTATGTTACGTCAGGATATTATAACAAAAGTAGTCATTTCTCTGGATCTTAATGACCTAATTATCTGGCAATATGGACAGAGGATGCACCTTGTTTGGTTGTAGTATTTTCATATTAAAGATGTTTTTTCCTTTAAGGTTTTAAAAGGTGGCCTGAGAGCTGTGCTGTTTCTTTTATATCTTTATATCTATGTTGTGTATTTATAAAAAATAATCCCCTTTACTGTTAGACTTTCCAACAGGCTTTTTGATGCAGATTAATTATGATGAATGAGCAAGTTTCTCTAGACGGGTGTATTCTGCTAGAAGAACAAGGAATCTTTGTACAGGAAAAAGAATTGGTCCTATGGAATTATCCAACAAATGCAGTTAAAGGAACTGATAACTATGGGATACTTAATTGTGTGTTTTAGACAAGTATTTGCATAAATCATTATACAAAGAGTACTGGTCTATCACAGTATATTTATCCAACACGAATGGGTTGAGTTATGGTAGTAATAACATTAGCTCTACCGGAAGTCTGTAGGCAGGAGTGCTCTGGGCAAAAAGGACGAGCTTTGGGTTGGATCAGAAGGACTCAGCAGACTGTCACAGTTGGAAATGATGGGGTCTAAAATATCTCTGAGAAGGTTCTCTTCTTTAAATTAAAACAGTCCCTTCTCTACCGGACATTCCAGTAAGTCTGGCAAAAAGCTGTTCGATTCGTATCCCAAAGTCAAGGAACTTCTCTTTGGTGATTTCAATCTTTTGGTTCCCTGTTCCTCTCCCACCACAGAGCTCACCTTTTAGCTTCTGGGGTCTGCAAACTCAGCTCTTCTTTTTTGACTCCAACCATGAAAAGGGTGACCCTCTCCCAAGCAGTTGCCTGCTTGGCCTTGGAAAATGGCCATCCTACTGATGATCCTGTATCTTAAACGTGTAATCAAATGGCCACATTTACTCAAACTGGTTGGCCCTGAATTTCCGTTCTTTATCTCAATTCATTTGCTTTGTTATACAAACTCATTTAAGGTGATACATTTTTAGATGTAGATATATGTCTTTATTTTTCTTTTAATTTAAATCACCAGTCGGAATATGCTACTTTAAGCTATCTGGTTTAATTTTTAAAAAATACACTAAAAAATCACTTTAATAAGTAAAGTTAGAGTCTCCTTTGAAGACTCAAAGGCCAATATAGATCGGCTCAAAACCTCAGAACCATCGTTAAGAGTAGTAATGTGCATGCAGTTAACGATACTGTATTGTATGCTTAAACATTTGTTAAGAGGGTGGATTTCACGTTATGTGTTTTTTACCCCCCCACACACAAAGAATAGTAATGACTCTGTGCTGATCAACTACAGAAGTTCTTATTAATCAATCAAACTACCTGTTGATAAATCATTAACTAGTATAAACGTACCCCAATATATTGAAGCACTATATTGCTTTTATAAAGAAATACATGCATTCTTCTAATTCCTGGAAAAGCTCAGATAAAACTGTGTGGGAAACATTTGGATAGAATCACATGTACGCACTGACTATAGCCATACGCAGGGCTTTGGTTAGAATGAGAGGAAGGCTGGCAGAGGGACGTATACGCAGGGTTTTGGTTAGACTGAGAGGAAGGCTGGCAGAGGGACGTAAATAGTGGTTTTCTGGGCTCATAGTTTTCCAACTCAAAGTTTTTTGTGAAAATAAGTTAATTGATAGAAGGCCAGATAAACCTACACAAATAACTGGTATATCGACGACCATAAGTAGAAAAAAAATACATGTCTTCTTATAACATAACCACCCCTCCCCTCAATCGATTCCCCTGTTCCATTGTTCTAAATGTACGTGACTGGATCCCCCAGGGTCACAAAAAGAAAAGCAGCTTTTCAGAAAATTCCTCTAATATTTTGCATTTCCACTATAAAGGGTCATGCTCACGGCAACTGCCTTTAAGAATCTAGTTTAGACACATTACAAGGTGAGAAAGTGGCAGTGGAAGGCCAGAGTCCTCAGCCCTGGGACTTGGAACAGGCCTGCAAGCGGATGGTGGCTCTTCCTCGGACCCCAGACCCCAGATGGCAAGAGGGTGTGCGTGGTCCATCTGCGTCCACTGAGCAGACAAGCGCATCCCTGCTTGGCCAGTTTGCCTCCCACCTGCTGGGCAAGTCTGTCACCAGTTAAGCTCCCCAGGTGTCAGGAGAACCTTTTCTCTCCTTTAGGGCTGGGGGAAGCCATGCCTCTCCCTCCTTCCAAAGCAAACACAGAATACTTTTAAGACACCAAGGCGGTAGTCAGTAAGTTTCTCTGAAACCAATTAAGTCACAACAACGGCCATAATTTCCTCCAGAGGCTGCCATCCTGCGCTATCTTAATTATCTTCCTGCCATTTACATTTTGAAATATTTGGAACTTTATTTTTAACTGTGCTCTTGGAGCTGTTATCTATTGCCAATTAAACCAGGGCAGTTCTAGAATGTCAGCTAATGATCAGCTGGTCCTTTCTATACACATCTCCTGTGCTGTCCACGTTTTGTTTCTCTTTAAGCAAAGGACTACTGTCTTGCTCAAGCAGTATACATAACTTTTGTTTCTAAATGCAGAATGACATTTGGATGGATTAGAAGTAACTGGTATCTCAGCATGAGGTTCTGATGCACAGAGAGATGGGATGACCCTGTTAGCATACCAGAGACATGTATAGCAGCTCAGCAAGAAGGTGTCCCCTCAAAGCCTGCAGGTAAAGCTACACCTCTGGGTCAAGGCATTCACATCAGCATGCACTTTCTGGTTGGGAGTGAGGAAACCTGACTCTGGTGAGATGGACTCAGGTGCCTGGCTTTCCATTTGGGTTTGTCCACTAAATGCCTGAGAGATAATATGTGTCACTTAATACACAGAGGCCCATTTTCTTCATGTATTTAGTAGAGATTATGACCATCTCTACCTAATCGTGGTACATTAGGAAATCCAATGAGATGGTTCTTGTAAAGTAGTTAGCACAATGGCTGGCATACAACAAAGGTTAGCTACTATAAGGCACTATCTCTGGGCAGGGGAAGCAGAAAGGAGGTGACAAACTGGCAAGATATTTTGGTGGAAGTATTGCCAGCAACTGATGTGAGGAGTAAGGGAGTAGAAGGCACAAGGATGGCTTTAAGATGTATAGCTGGTGTTCTTTTGTATGTTAAATTAATGTTTTGATAATAACTGCTTTTTGATGGATGCGTTCATTACCGAGAGATACAAAACTGTATTATTTTCTCACAATGGGTCCCTTTGCCCATTAAAGATCACTACAAAGTCTTTGACTCACTTCCCATTGAGAGGTGGGGTTTATGTCCCATCCCCTTGAATCTGGGTGGGCTCTGTCACTGCTGTGACTATTAGCATACAGTGGAAGGGATGCTGTCAGTTTCCAGAGCAGGTAGTTAAAGAGACTTCAGCTTCTACTTTCTCTCTTGTGAGACTCTACTCTGAGATCATCATGCTGGGCTGGCCACATACAGGCACTCCAGGGAACAGTCCCCGCTGGGCCCAGATTTCTGGCCACCCTTGCTGTTATAAACAAAATATTTGTGTCCTCACCGTAATTTATGTGTTGAAACCTAATCCCCAAGGTATTTGGAAGTAGGGCCTTTGAGAGGTGATTAGGTCATGAGGGCTGAGTCCTCATGAATGGGATTAGTGCCCTTATCAAAGAGACCCAGAGAGCTCCCTTGTCCTTTCCATCATGTGAGGACACAGTGAGAGGATGGCAATCTGTGGATCAGGAAGCAGGCTTCACCAGACACAGAATCTGCCTTGATCTAGGACTTCCCAGCATTCAGAACTGTGAGAGGTAAATGTTTTCTGTTTAAGCCACTCAGTCTATGATACTTTTGTTTTAGCAGCTCCAATGGACTGAGACGCCTGCCAGGGTGCCAGACGTGTGAGTGAGGCCATTTAGACCAGCCCATCTGCCAGCTGATTACCACCTAGTGACCCCAGTCAACACCACATGGGGCAGAAGAATCAGCCAGCTGAGTCTTCCCAAATTCCTGATCCACTGTACTGTGGTTTACATTACTATGGCTGTTATTTTAAACTGCTAAATTTGGGGATAATTTATTTTGTAGCAATAGAAAACTGGAGCAGCCAAATTACCATATTTACAAAATACTCAGATATTTTTCCTATAATTTATTTGACAGGACTCAAATTATTCAGAACCCTAGTCAATTAATATTTGACAAATTTAACATTATTGACGTAACCCCTGTTTCCAACAACTGTAATCGTCAGGAAAAAATAAAACGTTGCCCTAAAGGGAACATACAAAAAGGACTGTTCTAAGCCTGCACTGTGTTTGGATACAGCGTTACAGTACACCGAATGCACAGCAGCTAGCCTCAGATTCAGATATGTTTCTCCTGGGATGCGAGCACGAGAGAGAGGGAGGTAGAGGGCAGGTCTGGAAGAAGGTAAAGATCTGGACTTTTCTCTAAGTACTTGACTTTATGAAGAGCAAAATCTCTGACACAAAAAACCAGACGTTCTCTCTGATCTCTGGATGGCACTGGATTGAAACTATCTTGCTGCAGGGATTCCCGAAGGTTTTGTTCCTCTAGGATATAAATATTAAGTAGGATTTCATATGATTAGATATATCTTCTAAATTTATTTTTTGAAAAAAGGAGATGTAAAATCAGAAATGACATGGTTGAATACTATCGATTTTAACCTGGAAGAGAATGATTTTCAAAATGTTTTTTAGGGGAGGCAAGAAGAGAAACACTTTAAAAAAAAATGAGATATTATTGGGGCTTCCCTGGTAGCGCAGTGGTTGAGAGTCCGCCTGCCGATGCAGGGGACACGGGTTCGTGCCCCTGTCCGGGAAGATCCCACATGCCGCAGAGCGGCTGGGCCCGTGAGCCATGGCCGCTGAGCCTGCGCGTCCGGAGCCTGTGCTCCGCAACGGGAGAGACCACAACAGTGAGAGGCCCACGTACCGCAAAAAAAAAAAAAAAAAAAGAGAGAGATATTATTAATCTTCTTTGTAAGTAACAATAGAGTAGAAATAACTTTGGAAATTCAACTGCGGATTGAGGGTGGGGTGAATGGATTGAGGTGGTCAAAAGGTACAAACTTCCAGTGATATGAATGAGTCCCGGGGATGTGTTGTACAGCCTGGTGACTATACTTAACAAAATTGTATTGAATACTTGGAAGTTGCTAAGAAAGTAAATCTTAAAAGTTCTCGCCACATCTAAACACACACACAGATGCTAACTGTGTGAAGTGATGGATGTGTTAACTAACTTTGTTGTGATAATTATTTTGCTACATATCCATGTATTAAATCACTATGTTGTACACCTTAAACTTATGCAATGTTATATGTCAATTACATCATGATAAAGCTAGAAAAAAATGAAAATTCAATTGAAATAAACTCAACTTAACCTAACGAATATTTGTTATGTGCCAAAGAGTGTCACTGCGTCACTACGTATTTGTGGGCGGTGTCGGCACAGAAGCAGTCCACGGCTGCCAACTTCATGACGTTTAGAATCTTTTTGAACTGACAAAGATGAAATACATGAATATTAAAAAAAGTTTTTTCTTTCTTTGAGGGAAGTTTGAATTAAGATAATAACATGTGCTTTCAGAGTTCTCATTAAGTCTTTTAAATTTGTCCTAATAATCTACTCTTTGAAAAATGAAATCTATAAGCACAATCTAGTTGCTTGTTTTATCATAAGTCCATAGTGCCCACTTTGCTTTCCTTTAGAAGCAATGCTTACTCGTTCTTAAACCTGCAGCACCGTTGTTTTAGCTTAACCAAGATATTTTTCCCACAGAGAAGCAGACAAAAGCATTAAAAAAAAAAATCAAGCAATTTAAAAAGCACCGTGGTAAATTCATTCACTGGCACCCAGTTACCCATCAATACTACTCCTACTACTACTAGAAATCCTGCTTCAGTGTTTATATGCAGGCTCTTTTATGAGCCTATCATGACCTGGAAGTATTAGAAGGCTCTGCTTTGCACTGTAGCTTTCTGGTGATGGGCACACGGAGTATACATGACCTTTGCTTTCATTCAAATCAATTAATTAAAATGCTCGTGAGATCTTGGACAGGACCGAGTTTCAGGAGAGGCCTGGAAAGACAGCCCAGCTAGGGGGACTGAGGGATACGCTACAGCAGCAGGCAGATGGGACCTGAATAACCAGGAGAAAGTATAGCCCTGAGAGTAGAGAATCTGAACTTCCCTAGTCAGAAGGTCCACACCCTTTTTAGAGTCTCTTTTGTTTTTTCTTATTAATGACGATTTCAATTAAAAAAATTTACAGCCCCGTAGGTCTATAACTGATGTAACACAAACTGCACATATTAAAGTGTGCAATTTAATACATTTTAACAAATGTCTTCCTCCCTGAAACCACCAAAATGACAGAGTTTAAAAAATTTGTTTTGTTTTTTATTTTTAAGGCAATTCTACAGTGAAGACATTTTCACTTGTAGAATTTTGATTCATAAGAACAGCCGAACAGGCAGAATATGTATCTCTCTCCGGACTATATTTCTTATTCTTCACACTAATCACTGTCCGCACGTCTGGCTTTGCTGCTCTGTAATCTCTTTCCTGACGTTGCCAGCAGAGCTGTCTTTTAAAAATGCAAATCTGATGAGGTCACCGTCTTGCTCTAAAGGTTGCCAGTGCCTTCAGGGTAAAGTGTGAACCTCTTAGCCCGGCATAAGAAAGGCCTTTCATAAGCTGGTCTCTGCCCCCTTGGCAGCTCCGCCCATGACCACCCCTGGTAACCCCCACTGAGTGCCATCAGAACTCTTTGGATGACACTGAAGTTGTCACCGAGATCCCACACGTACCCAATCCGACATGAAATCAATGACACACAAGTTGCTCTAAACACAGCCTGTTCTCATTTTACCTGCCCAAGAACTTCCAAAGGTTCAAGTTTAAAAAGAGACTCATAATCAGACTCCACCCCCCCTTCTAATTCATTTCTCACTACTCAACATGTCCTGTGGTTTCCTGCTATTACAAATAACGTCACAGTGAATATCCTTGTACATAATTCATTTAGCATGCGTGCAGAGAAATTTGTTGGATAAAATCTTACAAGTCAAACTCCTGGGTCAAAGATATGGGTGTTTAAAATGTTGATGGTTACCGCTGAAGCTTTCCCTGTAAAGGCTGTACCTGTTTACATTCCCAAGAGCAATACATGACTGCGTCTGGCTCTCTAAGGCTCAAACTTTTAGATGGCGTTAAGATCAAATGCTTGGATCCTTGCCAATCTGATAGGGTAAGAAATTGCATCCCAGTGTGGTTTTAACTTGAATTTCCCTCATTATAAGTAAGGTTGAACATCCTTTAATATGTTTAAAAGGCATTACAATTGCTTTTTCTCTTCATTTTCTTTGGTCACTTATTTTTCTGTTGGATTATCGTTTCATATTGATATAAAGAAATTTCTTTACAAAAAAAATACATTAAAGATACCAGCCCTTGGGTGACATGAATTACCATGTTCCCCCAAGTTGCTGTTTATCTTTTCACTTTGTTCATGGTAGTTTTTGCTATGCAGAAATTTTAAACTTTTTATAGTCAAATTTACCAATCATTTGTTTAAATTTTTTTGATCTTGCATCATATTTGTATAGGCTTTCTCCTTTCCACCTCTGTGACCTAATCTATTATCAAGCATATTATCGCTCACTAGCTTCCCTGTGTTCCTTGAATACAGGCCAGACCCTCTCCTGCCCCAGGGCCTTTGTACCTACTGTTTATTCCTCAGCCTCTTATTTTCTTTAGGTCTCTACCCAACTGATACTTCTCAGAAAGACCTTCTCTAACTACCTTATCAACTCCCAGTCACTCTTATCCGATTGCTTTGTTCTTCATAGCACTTAATATTTGCTGAATTATTTATTTATTTATTTATTTTCTTTTTGCAGTACGCGGGCCTCTCACTGTTGTGGTCTCTCCCGTTGCGGAGCACAGGCTCCGGACGCGCAGGCTCAGCGGCCACGGCTCACAGGCCTAGCCGCTCTGCGGCATGTGGGATCTTCCCAGACCGGGGCACGAACCCATGTCCCCTGCATCGGCAGGCGGACTCCCAACCACTGCGCCACCAGGGAAGCCCTGCTGAATTATTTTATGTATATTTGCTGTTGTTCCTCTTTTCCCCACTGTTATGTAATCCTCAAGAGGGCAGGAACTTCCTTTTTCTTGTTCACTTCTGTAGTCTCATCCCCTGGAACAATACTCAGACCCTAAGAGTTGTTAAATGAACATTTGTTAAATGAATTATTGGAACAAATTTTAAAAATCTTCCTATATTTTCTTCTATAACTTAGTGAGAACTAATTTTCTCCCCCTCCCGCAGCCCTAAAACTCCCCCTCTTTACTCCCCTGCCCCACACACACCATCAAAAACGCCCGCAAAACTTTATTAGTGCTGGCCAATAGGCCCTTGATGGCTTTCGATGTGTTATAAGGTAGATGAAGAGTTTCTGTGGGAATTTAGAATCTTACTGTACTTTTTTATTACGTAGAAATAACTTTTTAGAGCTTTTCTCTTGAAATTGAAAAGTATGGCTGGTTTTCTTTCTGTCAGAGGTCATTTCTAGGTTAATCTAAAAAAAAAAAGTCAACATTTTTGGTTTTTCTAAACAAGGTAATTCCTGCTGTTTCTCAAGACTCCACGTTTACCATTAACTTTGAAAACAATCTCTGGGATGAATGTCATTTTTGTTTCTTCCCTGTAATTTGTCCACATTCATTAAACATCAAATTGATGATCATTTTTTTCCTATCTTACCAACCCCGTATGGCATTTAAGTACTTAAAAAAATACCTTTAAAATATCAGACCATGGCAGGGGTGAGATCTAGCTAAAGAAATCATAGTACCACAGAGTGAGGTAAATAATAGAAAATGGAAGTGAACCAATTAAATGCCATTTAAAACAGTGAACGGATACCTTAGTGAAAAATAAGACAGGGACAGCCACCCAGAATAAGTCCAGTAACTAAAGAGCTAAATCCAAATAAAAGAGAATTTAATGAAAATAACTGTTTACTTTGAAACCAAATCCAGGAAGAGGAGGAGAGAACAAATATACAAACTAATTTAATTCTGAAACCAGTGCAAACAAAGAGGCTTATTTTGCTTCCACGCTGTAAGAGAAAATGCAAATTGTGGGAGAAAAAGAATTCACTAGTATTCCTAGCACAGTACAGAAATTAGAATCTACAGGACTCATTTTCAGATGGTTTCTTTTTAGTAGAATAATGCATTGCATTTCATAAAAATATAATATATTCACATAAGCATCGTCTCACTGCTATGTTATATCTTTGAGATGTCTGGTTACATCACAAGCCAGAAAGAGTGGGCCTTGTAAACCATGAATTTGATGGACATCAAAGTGTATACTACCAACCATAACCCTTTATTTAAATTTTTATTGCTGATTCTTCATATGAATAATTTTTTATGTCATTTGTAGCTAGGAATGTTCAAATAATTCACAACAACCAATTAGTCTTCACCTTGATGATGAGTCACAGAATTTAAGAGGTAAGGAGTTCCTAAAGATCTCTCTGAGGGAAGAAGTACATCTTTATCTTTATATCCCTAAGGTCTTCTACAGGGTTTTGGAATCTAGTGGGTTGATTTGGACCAACCAGTGTACTTTTTAGGAAACTAGACCCAAAGAAGGAAAGCAAATCATTCAATGTAAACAGCAGCCATTGAACCCAAAATCTTCGTCCTCTCTCACTCCATCTATTACACAAGCATTGATATTGCTCAGATAGTATCAATGTGTTTACCCAATATATTACTTACTTATTAAATTCCAAGCGCTCCACCACTTTTTTTTTTTTTTTTTTTGCGGTACGCGGGCCTCTCACTGTTGTGGCCTCTCCCGTTGCGGAGCACAGGCTCCGGACACGCAGGCTCAGTGGCCATGGCTCATGGGCCCAGCCGCTCCGCGGCATGTGGGAGCTTCTCGGACCGGGGCCCGAACCCGCATCCCCTGCATCGGCAGGCGGACTCTCAACCACTGCGTCACCAGGGAAGCCCTCCACCACTTTCAAAGAGAATATTAAAAGAGAAAACCTAGATGATAAAGATAACGCATTTTGGTCCTATCTAAGATTTTTCTTATTCCTTCTTTGCTGCAATTGCCCTTCTGCCTAAACCTCCCTTAGAGACCCTGTTCTTTCAAAGTGGGTACCATGATCCTGAATTGTCCTTGACAAGCTTATAAAAGCACACACATTCCTCCTTACTCTTTATTAACCTGCACATCACACTTGAGCTACTTTGAATCCCTCACCAGCATGGATGGTCTTCTCGGTCTCCCTGAGAGGCAGTGTGGAGGCGAGGCGTGGTCATGAGCTGTGTGCCATGCATGGGAGTCTAGTGACCCCAGTCACAGGCTCTGTGATCTGGGGTAATTTATTTAACCTCTGTCATCCTTAGTGTCCTCTGTTATTACGGGGGCTCTTCCTACATCACTGTGGGCATTAAATGCAATACTAGGCACATAGCACAGCAAATGCTTATTATTATATTAATATTATTCTATCTTTATGGAGAGGAAGGTTCCTTTCACTTCTCAACAAAGTTAATACTGAAGGTTTGAGTTCACCATCATCCATGAAGTTGTAAACTTTCACTGAAAGAGTATAATATTTGAAAACATACACGCACCCCAATGCTCATAGCAGCACTATTTACAACAGCCAGCACAAGGTAGCAACCTAAATGTCCATCGACGGATGGATAAAGAAGATGTAGTACATCTATACAATGGAATACTACTCAGCCATAAAAAAGAATGAAATAATGCCATTTGCAGCCACATGGATGGACCTAGAGATTATCATACTAAGTGAAGTAAGTCAGACAGAGAAAGACAGATATCATATGATATTGCTTATATGTGGAATATTTAAAAAAATGATACAAATGAATGTATTTACAAAACAGAAACAGATTCATAGACATGGAAAACAAACTTATGGTTATCAAAGGGGAAAGGGTTGGGGAGGGATACATTAGGAGTTTGGGATTAACAGGTACACACTGCTATATATAAAGTAGATAAACATGAGTTGTTTGTGTAATTTGGAGATTAATCCTTTGTCTATTGTTTCAATTGCAAATATTTTCTCCCATTCTGAGGGTTGTCTTTTTGTCTTGTTTATGGTTTCCTTTGCTGTGCAAAAGCTTTGAAGTTTAATTAGGTCCCATTTGTTTATTTTTGTTTTTATTTCCATTACTCTGGGAGGTGGGTCAAAAAAGATCACGCTGTGGTTTATGTCAAAGAGTGTTTTTCCTATGTTTTCCTCTAAGAGTTTTATAGTGTCTGGTCTTACATTTAGGTCTTTAATTCATTTGGAGTTTATTTTTGTGTATGGTGTTAGATAGTGTTCCAATTTCATTCTTTTACATGTAGCTGTCCAGTTTTCCCAGCACCACTTATTGAAGAGGCTGTCTTTTCTCCATTGTAGGTTCTTGCCTCCTTTTTCGTAAATTAGGTGACCATATGTGTGTGGGTTTACCTCTGGGATTTCTATCCTGTACCATTGATCTATATTTCTGTTTTTGTGCCAATATCATACTGTCTTGATTACTGTAGCTTTGCAGTATAGTTTGAAGTCAGGGAGCCTGATTCCTCCAGCTCCGTTTTTCTTTCTCAAGCTTGCTTATGGTACTGATGAACCTAGTGGCAGGGCAGGAATAAAGACATAGACATAGAGAATGGACTTGAGGACATGGCAGGGAGGGGGAAGCTGGGGCAAAGTGAGAGTAGCATTGACATATATACACTACCAAATGTAAAATAGTTAGCTAGTGGGAAGCAGCAGCATAGCACAGGGAGATCAGCTCGGTGCTTTGCGATGACCTAGAGGGGTGGGATAGGGAGGGTGGGAGGGAGGCGCAAGAGGCAGGGGGTATGGGGATATATGTATGCATATGGCTGATTCACTTTTTGTACAACAGAAACTAACACAGTATTGTGAAGCAATTATACTCCAATAAAGATCTATTATAAAAAAATAAAATAAACAATAAGGACGTACTATAGAGCACAGGTAACTATATTTAATATCTTGTAATAACCTATAATGGAAAAGAGCCTGAAAAAGAATATATCTATAACTGAATGACTTTGCTGTACACCTGAAACTAACACAACATTGTAAATCAAGTATACATCAATAAAAAAATAAGATTAACTAAAAGGAGGACAATATCTAGTCCGACCTTTTTATTTTACTGAGAAGGTCACCGAGTTTCTGCGCTATGAGGGGTCTAGGAATTTGGCAGGACACAGATGGCAGGGCTGTGACCATTGCCTGGTTCTCTGTCTTTCAACCAGCTTTCTTTTGACTCCATCATACTGCCTCCTTCTTGACAATCAACCAATGTATCATTAAGAAACAGGACCAGTTAAAACATTTCAGGTGTCAACGAACTAAAAAGGACCAAACTTTTTGCCAGCATATTGCAGTTAAAGCAATTCTCCTATTTCTCCCTCCTTTGCTCTAAAAGTTAATAAAGCAAATCACCCCAGAGACAATTTGTTCCTGTAGTACAAGGCCTCGCAACCTACGTGGAATGAATCACAAACTTCTCCCAGAACCAATAAAAAATAAATAAATGAAAAGTCAGGTGTGTTGTCAGAATTCCCTGCTGGGTCCGCACACAGTGATTAGTGGGCAATTCAGCAAGCAATGCGAGCCCTTTTCTCCTCCTCGTCTGTGTGCTGGTATTATTAAAAAATATATATTTGTTATTATTTTGTTGCTCAGTGCCATGTGAACCAAAAGGAAAATGAAAAAAAGAGCAGTGTGTTCTGTATCATGGGTCGCTGGACCCAAAGGAAAAAAGCTGGATTGTTGAAAAAAGAAAAAAACCTCATTTTACAAGGTGATGAGTTCATCTTTGACACATCATATGAAAAGGTAGGATAACTTTTGTTATTTCCTTTGTCTGTACATCTTGCTTACAGTTATCTTCAAAATATACTCCATGGTGAAGATAAAGATCACGTGCCAACTAAGGAGGGAGGAAAAGGGGGGGAAGAGCAGAAGAGGGGAGGGAGGGAGGGAGGGCGAGAGGGAGAGAGGACATATTACCTTACAGAGAGGGAGTGAGCACTTAGCATTTCAACGGGCCGGGCCTGGTACTGTTCTCACAACATTTGGGCCTAGAGATTCATTTGACTTTTTATTTATTTATTTATTGCGGTACGCGGGCCTCTCATTGTTGTGGCCTCTCCCGTTGCGGAGCACAGGCTCCGGACGCGCAGGCTCAGTGGCCATGGCTCACGGGCCCAGCCGCTCCGCGGCATGTGGGATCCTCCCCGACCGGGGCACGAACCCGCGTCCCCTGCATCGGCAGGCGGACTCTCAACCACTGTGCCACCAGGGAAGCCCTCATTTGATTTTTATGGCCTACAACAGTGGGAACTAAATTAAGGCTGTGGACCAAGATGCTAGAGGTAGAAGAGCCTGCCCAGGGTCTCAGCTTGTGGATAGGTAAGGCAGGTCCTGTTTGGAGTAAGGTCATAACTAACATCTGTGAATCCCTTGAATTTGTCAATCTAGCCAAGGGCAGCTGCTTGAGTCTCGGGTCGGTGGCCTGAGCATGTGTGTGAGGCTAACAGGAAGGACGGGGGAGAATCACTGTCCGCTCCAGGGCATCAGAGCTGCATTCCTCTGGCCTTGCTCCTTCACGAGGCTACTTCAAACAAACAAGTGACCTTGGGAACTTCAGGCAGCGGCCCTCATATTGCAAGCTGTGGGCCCACAGTTTCTCTTCCTGAGCCTTCTCTTAGTGTTTAGGCCTTTCCAGAACTTACCATTAAAAGTAATCTTGTTGGGCTTCCCTGGTGGCACAGTGGTTGAGAGTCCGCCTGCCGATGCAGGGGACACAGGTTCGTGTCCCGGTCCGGGAAGATCCCACATGCCGCGGAGCGGCTGGGCCCGTGAGCCATGGCCACTGAGCCTGCGCGTCCGGAGCCTGTGCTCCGCAACGGGAGAGGCCGCAACAGTGAGAGGCCCGCGTAACGCAAAAAAAAAAAAAAAAAAAAAAAAGTAATCTTGTTGATTATGAGAGGGCAGTGGTATAGTCTGTCCTTAGAACGGGTGTATGACTGGGGAAGGAATATTGGACACCAGGCATAAAATTAAAGGTAACTTCATTGAGTTGGTTTTCAGAAAGCTGTAACTATTTTCTTATTAGATTTCTCTTTATGCTGAAGAATACAGTAGCTGAGTTGGAAGGAAAGATTTTAGGCAAGTTATTTCCTTTTCTTTTTTTTATCATAAATCTACTTTCTAGGCCCAACTCTCTCTGTAACCAGGACACAGACATCCAACTGCTCATTGGAAATTTCTGCTGAGTGTCTATGTGTGTTTGTTTTACAAAATTTGCAAAATACAAAACAACAACAACAAAAAGAAGAGACGAGCAATCATCTACAATTTACCAAGATCGATATCATCATGAATAATATTTTGTGGTATTAACACCTTGCAGGTGTTAATTCTAATATGCATAACTTTAGGGTCACACTATATATGTGGTGTTTACCCTTTACTTTCAATTCAATAGCATATACTTAGGTATCCCCTCATTCTTCTATGAAAACATCCTTTTTATTGGCTGCATGATATTTCATATCTTCAATGCACTCTAGTTTCTGTAACCATTCTTGTATATAATTGGCTTTATAGGTTTCTTACCAGACTTTTCATTATTGTAAAATAAATATAGTTTCTATCTCTGATTTGTCCCTATTTCTGATTATCAACTTAAGATAGATTTCAAGTTGTCCTTTATTTAAGAATCAAGTATAATGAGCATATATATATATATATATATATATATATATATTTTTTTTTTTTTTTTTTTTCTCGGTACACAGGCCTCTCACTGCTGTGGCCTCTCCCATTGTGGAGCACAGGCTCCGGACACACAGGCTCAGCAGCCATGGCTCACAGGCCCAGCCACTCCATGGCATGTGGGATCTTCCTGGACCGGGGCACGAACCCGTGTCCCCTGCATCGGCAGGCAGACTCTCAATCACTGCACCACCAGGGAAGCCCCAATATGACTGTTTTTTAAAGCAAACATGTATGTTGAAAACAGGCTAAGAGATTTTCTTAAGAAAGAGAAACATAATTTTGAGGCTACTAAAAAGACAGTGAATGGGACTGATTTTAAAGAAAAAACAAGGTGATGTATTCTAGAAACCAATGGGTGATATATCCATGCATATTCAGTGTGTTGCTTGCTATGCTTTTCAAAAATGTGGCTATCTTTTAAACGCTGCATGTAATAATATTCAATAAATTTGCAAAAACTATTTCATTCCAAAGTCTATGAAGCTCTGAATTCTGTAGTTGGGACACCTTTGCCTACCCCAAGAACCTCTTGGAACGGTCATTTAGAATTTAGCGAGATGGAAGACACACCAGAAGATACCTCATGTAATTATTCTCTATTCTTTCTGATTACTTAGAAGTTTAGGTCTAGGTTTGAAGTTGCAACTTAACAACCTCACTGGCCTCTCTACTGTTAGCTGTTTAACTTCATCTATATTAAATTTCTGTTTCTTTCCTATTTCTTCTACACACATTCCCAGATGCCTTTAGGAAGTGTGCCCATTTTGAATACATCACATAAATAAGCTGCAGTGGGGGAAGGTCTCTTCGTTTTGAAAATGCCACGAAGCACAACAGCTGAAAGGAAGTTTCATTGAGTAATATTAGCTTGCATTTCTACGGGAACACTGTAAGTGCTTTTTTCCCCAAAGCACTTAACGTAACAAAATTGCCTCACTCATCAAGGCAGAGCAGTCACCTTTAGAGTGGTACACGAAGCTGTTTTTCAGGATGGAGTAACACTTCAGATGGGACGAGAAATGAAGAAGAATTCTGTGTTGAGCAGCAACGGTAGGGGAATTTAAGCAGGCAGGATGAAATGACTTTGTTGGAATTGGGTCAGAATTCTAAGACTAACAGCTCTACTGAGAAAGCCCGCTGTATATTTACCGAATAAACTCCTTCTGGCTTTTGGCAGAAAGATATGCCTATTGCACTCATCTATATTGTATACATCGATCTCTTTTTCTTAGCATATATTTATCATGTAGAATTCATAAGTATATTTAAAAAATTTCGCCCAGATAACGTATATTTGTTTCTCAAAGCTCACATTAGACTGTACAGTTAGCAACATCATTCCATGTACATCCAAGTTAACATCTGTAATGATTCCCATATTAATAAACTACATCCAATGTTCTGAAGTCAATGCTTTCTAAACTTCATCACAAAATATTTTCTGGCCTACCAACCTCTTCCCCATTTCCCCTAAATTAGCCACTCTTCTCCCACACACACCTAGGCCACAAAAGACTGGTTTCCTGCCACAAAAGCAGGAAACAGGTACCAAGTGCAACGAAACCTCAAAGAAAGAGAATTTAAATCAGCCTGGGGAGGGAGAGAGGGGGGCAGAGATAGCCTTCTGGAGCTGTGTTTTTGAAGCCTACTAGGATTACTAGGCATTAGTCCAGTAGAGAAGAAAGAGTGGGTGGTGTCAGTGGAATAGAAGATGGAATAGCAGAAAAGAGGGAGCAGCAATTCAAAAGGGCCCAGAGACAAGGAGACAGTGAAAAGCATGATGACAAATGGGGAACGGTAGGAGAACGAGGGGTCACATTTCAAAGGAAAAGGACAACAGGTCAGACGCTCAGTGGAAATGTCCTATGAGCAGTTGGCTGTCCAGACATGGAGAGAGAGTTGGGCTCCAGGATAGATTTATGATAAAAAGGGAGTGACTGACTATCACCTAAAAACTTTCCTTCCAACTCAGCCAACATGTTCTTCAGCATTTTGGGGAATAATATAAAGAAAAAAGAGAGACCACATTGATAACATAAATCATTTGCATTGATGGTACAGGCTTCCACAAATCTAATGGACAAAATCATACACAGCAGGAGTTAAGCAGCCTTGATACGCTCTAGCAACCTTTTTCTTGTCATTTGCCCCACGTGCTGTTTTGCTTTGTCACTTCCCTCTCCTCAGTTTTCCTTCTCAGTGGGTTTTATTCTTTTCCCTCACCCTTCATACTCATGCTTTCTGTTTCTCCCTTCACTTTTGTGGCCTCCTCTCTTTTCCATATGATCCACACTAGTTTTCTGACTCTTGGGTCCTACTTTTTGATTAATTCCAAACAACTTTTCAAAAATTTTACCAGGGATGTTGGAGTCCTTCTCTCTGAGAGCTCCCTGCTTTGGGCTCCCACGGCACCTTGATTTTCTCTCTCCCTGCCCTTCACATACGGTGGCATAATGATCTCTTTTTCAGTCTGTCTCTTCTGCTACACTTTGCGCTCTTTGATGGTAGATACTACAGATTATTTATCTTTTATTCCTTAGTGCCCAGAACTGTACCTGATACAAAGCATATGCATATTCTCAACAGCAAATATGCTGAAAAAAGAAGCGATGGGAGGAAAATAAGTGCATAGACTGAGATCTAATCCTTCTGTTTAATTAAGCATTTGGACTGCAGGAACTTCCTCTAGAGGTCCTATGATGCTTATCCCTAATTGATCTTCAAAGTGCAGCTCACATATTTCAGAATCCTAGGGCTGAGCTAGGCACCCCTCCTTTGAGCTCTGCTTCTGTGTTCCAACAACAACAAAGACGGTAGCGGCAGAAGCCATTTCTGAAGCACCTATCGCTCCTTTACAGATGTTGCATAATTTAATACAACATATGTAACAGGTCACTCTGTCACTGAGGTTCAGTGCTGTTGAAGACAGTGCTAAGAAAACAGGGACTCACCCAGATTCTCACACACCCATGTTCATAGCAGCATTATTCACAATAGTCAAAAGGTGAAACAACCCAAGTGTCTATCGACAGATGAATGGATAAACAGAGTGTGGTATATTCACACAATGGAATAGTATTCAGCTGTAAAAAGGAATGAAATTCTGATACATGCTACTATATGGATAAACCTTGAAAACAATATGCCATGTTAAATAAGCCAGACAGTAAAGGACAAATATGGTATGAGTGCACTTGTATGAGGTATTTATCACAGGCAAGTTCATAGAAAGTAGGATAGAGTTTACTAGGGGCTGGGAGGAGAGGGAAAGGGGAGTTATTGCTATGGATACAGTTTCTCTTTGAGATGACGAAAAAATTCTGGAGATAGATAGTGATGATGACAACATTGACAACATTGTTAATGTACCTAATGACACTGAACTGGACACTTAAAGTGATTAAAAGGGTACTTTTTTTTTTTTTAAAGTACACTGAAAGAGAGCTTTTTTTAAAAAGTGCTAAACAAACACAGCTGGTATGTAAGTCGCCCAGCCTAGAATTTTCTATCTGCAGATCCTGAGCACGCACATCACCTTGTAGGCTACCAGCCAGCCCAACAGCCATTCCCCACAGCTTTCTTCTAACAGAATCCTTATTTGTTCCAGTAACCAAATCCATCTCAGCTCTGATAAACTCGGATTGATTAGTCTAAGCCTGTCATGGAAGTCCATTCCCTTTACTGGGTATTGCCCTAAAGATTGTCCTGTGGTCCAGTTCTGGCCAATGAGACATGAGGGGAAGTCTGCTAGGGGTTTCTGGGAAAGGTTTCCAGTTTGGCCCTTGTTAAGTCTGGATGTGATGCCTGGAGTAACAATGGCCATTTTGCAACCATGAGAGGAATGAGCCTGGAGACACCAGAGCAGAAAGATGGGAAGGGCCCGAGTCTGTTGAGGCATCCTGGAGTCTCAGAAACAATCAGCCTTGATATCACCCTTTTGCCATTCTTCTTGTTCACTCCAGTGGAGTTATTTAGTGCGACTGAAAGCGTCCTGAACAGCAAACTCTGGTTTGATATTGTGTCCCCAATCCTTTGCATAGTCTTTGGCACAAGATAGGCAGTTTATAAATGTTTTACTTCCATACTAACAAAGTTAGCAGTATGGATGAAGAGGCAAGGTGAATACTCTCAAAACCTTTGGATGAACAACAGAAGATGACTGAATGACAGGTAGAGAGGTAGATAGATAGATAGATAGATAGATAGATAGATAGATAGATAGATAGATACTGGATAGAAAACATGACATCATATTCAAAGCTACAATTATTGATCTTCTTAACTGACCAAAACCTTCATAAAGTCTCTTTTTGGTGTGGAATATATCATTAAAAGTAGCACTTCGCAATTCAATTTTGAATCCTTAGCTACCACTTCATCTTATTTCATCTGAAAAGTGAAACAATAACTGTGCCAAGGAAGCATATTTTTAATAAAACCAAATAAATAAGTTCTAATCATTTCTGTTTCCAACCAAATGTTAGTCTATTCTTGTGGGTTGTTCAGTGGTGGGACAAATACAGTCAGTCTTCCAGAGGGCCTCAGCTGCATAAACCATTTCTTGTTGTGGGTAAAGACACGTGCTAGAAAACAGATATTTACCAAATATAATATTACCTTTAACTGCCAACAAAATACGCTAAGAAGAGTCACAACTTTGAATATGATGTCCTATGTTAATCTTGAGTAAATTTTTTTATCTTATAGTATTTGATTATCACATCCCTACACTTCTGAAAGAATTGACTTTTGTACTCTTTGCAATAACTTGAGGGGATTCTCTGCCTTATGCAATGATATTTTCCCCCTAACTTTTGGATTTAATGCTAAGAAAGGAGTGTAGAGCTGTAGTCATGTGTCTGGATGGGTTTAAATGACACTCGACCATTCTTTGCTGTGTCTCCAGTTAGGCTGTTGTATCATGCCTCTGCCTTAGTTTCTCAACATGGAAAATCGGGATAACCGTTTCTCATCAGGGGTGTCGTGGCAATGAAGTAATGTGTGGAAAGCAAGTAGCCCTGTTTCTGCCACGTTGTAAGCACTCATCGGTGGGAGCTGATTAGACTGGGTTCTGGGGACTTCTTTTGTGATTTGGAAACTGAGGGAGGAATGTAAGAGCTCTGCTGGTGGGAGAGAGAGGCTGGTGTCCACAGGGAGAAACCGGCTGGCTAGCCTCACGGCCGACCTTGTATTGGTTGAGTCACCTCGTTTGAGGGTCTGTCTGGTCCTCGGCTGCAGATCTGAGACCCAGTTTGGTTTACAACTCAGGGCTGTTGGTATTGAGGCAATCAGAGGGGGAGGGCTGGTTGTCTGATAGGAATGTTTGTGGAAGTCAGGCTCTAATTATTTCTAAAAGAGGCCTGACACTGGGGCCAGACTGGGCGAGTCTTTGACCGAGGTGCCTTTGTCCCAGGACAGAATATGGATAATCACGGCTAAATTAACAGGCACCCCTGAGACTCTTGTTTCATCTCAGATCCAAGCTACCCAAGCGGTCTGGACTGACAGGTTTGCCGCTCTTTACAAATGTCAATAACATTGATCAGGGCACAGTCAGTTCCTGGGTTTGCGCGCTTCTGGCCCGGGAACATTTTGTCTCTCAAGCGTCCTTCGCATCTATCTATCTCCTACATTATGGGTTGATTATTCTTCATTCAGCCTGCCCACCCCTGATATTCTTGCTCCAAACTCTCTGTAGTCCAGGGCGATACCAGAGCTGTGAAATCATAAACTAGTGTAACCACATCTGAATTAAAGAGAACACAGCCAGTTAAGCGTCTACCTGAACTCTCTCAGTAGCTATATGTCAAACGGAACACGGTCTAAATGAGCTTTGCTAGGAAAGAGAATGCTCGAGCTCTCTCAGATCAGTAAAGAAAGGCTAAAACACTTTCAACTTGCAGACTCAACAGAATCTGTGAACGAGAAACAGATAAAAGGCAGAGAGCTGTGCTATCCTGGTGCTTTTTAGTATGTGATTGACACAAAGGAAGAAAAAGGAAATTCAGCTCAGTATAAGCAAGAGCTTTCTTTTTTAACTATTACAGCACCTCCCCCACCTGTAATGGATGGCTTGGTGGGTCATCAAGATCCCATCGCTGGAAGAGTTTAAGGAGGAGACAGAATTAGGGCCCTGCCAGCTCCTGAGTCTCTATGTTAAGATGCTTAAGGTTAAACACATAGAATAGACTCTGAGGGCTAGAGGACTTCATGATGATGCTGGTATGGGTTTGTGTCACTAGGAAAGATGTCCTGGAGGAGGATGCACCTGAGTGGACCTTGAAGGATGGCAATGATGGAGGTGGGAGGAAAGGAGTAGACTGGCCACTCTGTGTTCATCAGGAATGACACTGACGAAAGTACAGGGACAAAATTAGCAAAACATATGCACAGGTGCCCTGCCTACTCTCCCTGCTGTTGGCTTTTTCCTGTTTCTTGTGGCAGGATGTTTCATCCGAAATCACTGCTTTCACTAGATTCCTCCTTAATAAATTTATGCATCCAGGAAAACCACAGAACTCTTCAGCTGGCTTTCAAAGTCCCCCTTAGTCTGCCCCGGCCCAATTTACAAAATCGAGTGCCTGCTGCACGAAGAGAAGAATCTTCTGCTCCATCTAGACTCTCCTGGCCTATTAAAGGGACTTCATCTTCCCCGAGGTGGCCCACCCTCCCCAATATTTGCTCCTTCTCGGCTACATTTGCTAACTTTCATCAGGGTTGGAAGGAATGTGCAGAAGTCAAATGTATTAGCGGGTAGAGCCTGATTGGTGCAAAGCCTACTCCTCTCTATATTTACTGCTTTTTTCTTTTCTTTTCACGTTGGTTTTGACCAGTACTTCTCCAACTTTCATGTGCACATACCAGTCACTTGCAGGTTCTGATTCAGAAGGTCTCGGGTAAGACCTGGGATTCTGCATTTCTAGCAGTTCCCAGCTAATGCTAGTGCTGCTGGTCCATGGACCACACTTTGAGTACTACGGCTCTAGGGTCAAACACTATCCTCCTTTGCCTTGGCCAACTGGCCTCCCCAATCTGGGCCACTCATTTCATCTCTTCAGTACAAACCGATGCTCAGGTCTCACTCAATCTGCTTTCCGTCTACCTCTATAGAGTCTGAAGATCCCTCCTCGTTAATGAGACTTCTGTCCTGAACCCTCCTTACCTCTCTGTTCCACCGCTGGCCTTGCCCAAACTGGAAGAGGCAGTGGAAGTTGTGAGGATTGATGGGTTCTCAAAGAGATGAATGTATAAGGAAAAGAGCAGGAAGCTAAGGGTTGAGCCACTCAGGAAAAGAACAGAGAAAAGGGGAGACAATATAGAGAGAAAAGAGGGGAGCACACAGGGTTGCTGAACCAAGGAGAATATTTCAAGAAGCACAGATTGTCCAAACATCCCTCAAACCCCTCCACACATCACTTCTCTCCTCTGTGATCTCACCCTTTGGATTTCTAGAGAAGTGCATTTTGGACTTGACTGTATACTGGATTTTATTCCTTTCAGAATTGTACTGTGCTTCCAAATGGGATGTGAGATGGCTCACAAATTTATGATCAAAGAGGCCAGTATTTTCAATGAACCGAAAGTTAAAAAAGCAACAAAAACAACAAAACCAGAAATCTGCATATCCTGGTCTGAGTACAGAAACGAGCTTTGATTGTTCTGAAAGTTCTTTGCTTATAAGTCCTTTCCCCCTGCTATGCTGTAAGCTCCCAGAGAGCCTTAGTTTTGCACTGAATGGACCAATTGCTTCCCTATTTCCCAGGTTGGGCAGGACGAGACTTCCAACAACTGCTTAACAAAATAATTACTGACTCGAGTTGGTAACATTCACTACCCTGCTCTGTGAAGCTCTGGATTTTCTGATGACGTGTAACTCTTCACTTGTGTGCCTCAAAAATTCAAGAAAATGTATGTTAACTCTTTTGTTAACACTTCTTGGTTTCAAGCATTTTCTGAACTTTCTGCATGGTTTTCTAACATTTATATATGAGCATTTAGATCATAAGGAACTTTTAAGACGATTTAATGTAACTTCATTTTGCATCTGAGGAGACTGAGGTCCAGTGAGGCTAAAATGACTGACAATGTTACACTGGAAATTACTGATGAGCTGTGTTTGGAATCCATATTTATTGCATGACACGTTTGACTACACTCTTCTTCATTCTAAAACTTGAGCTAAAGATTTTGTACCTTTGTTGCCAAAAAATATATTTTTAAAACATTCAAATTGCATTTTTTCTTCAGTAACATATTCACTGCTTATTATTACAGTTTTATAACTTTTATAACATAACTCTGTATGTTTCAGTTATTTCCAATCATTCTAAAGTGGTCAATGACATCAATCAACTGCTTCTGGTGATTAAAATTTTATTTTATTATCTTCATTGTATTAGGTATGCTTGTGGCACAAACAAGGTGTGTGTGGTCTATTCTATGGAAGGAGATGAAATAAAAAGCTGGGTTATCTTTGGAATATCACAACTGTGAGAGGTTCATCATGACTTTGATCCACATTGAATAATTTAACATGGGGTGATACGTTAAATGTGTAGGCAATAAATCTCAATACAAATGACTAGGGAACTTATTTCTTCAATGAACTATTTTGAAATAACTTCAGGAAGTCCTTAGTCACTTTGAAGCATCAATGAAAGTAGAAGGTCAGTAGGCTAAAACTGTTAGATGCTATAGATATTACCTTCAGCTCAGGAAGAAAGGCTGATCCATGCCAAAGACACTTTAAGTATATGACTAAGTAGATTTTATAATTATTTTCATCCAGGGACATTAAGATGCTACAGAAGGGACAAAAGCTAGGTTCTTTACTTCTCTGCAAATATTAACACATTTCCACTTATTGTGTCTTGGCTGAGAAGGAAACACCACTCACGACTCATGGCGCTAAAGACGATATAGAATCAATGAAAGAGTATATCATCAATATACCAATCTGTGTGCTACCAACCTAAGAGACGAATGTGGAAATTAATGCCCTTTAACATTCAAGGAATGCGCATACATCAATCTAATTGAAAAAAGAACTGATAAAGTGTTCCGTCATTTACTGCCACCAAGCAGGAAGGGGAGATTAATGACACATGTTGATCAAATGCAGCACATAAAGAGTAAGATATCCTTTTGCCATTCCAGCAGGTCCAGAAATAACCTTGGGTTTCTTTTTTAATGAAGGTTGGATGGAGAAAACGACTAACAGGATGTAATAAGACTCCTATGCCTCTCTAGATACAGAGTGAAGTTTTCTGTGATCTCAAATACACCCACTCAGCAGTTCCTAACAAGAGTACAGATTCCTCTTGGGAATAGGGAAGCTCCCATACACTTCTACATGCTTAGAAAGCAAAAGCCCCGATTATTTTGTTATTCCCCCAATACGCGGGTGCACAGAGTACTATTTCGGCATCATATAGTTTTGTTTCTATTCATGAAACTTCTTTCTTATTAAATAAAAAAATGGAGATAAATGCAGTATTATTTCAGGGCAGTTGTCTATGCTGGTGTTGCCTTTGACTATCTAAGTTGTAGAGAATCAACTGGAGAACAGAGCGCAGTATGCAATTTAGGACGATAGTCAGTTATAATCATTTAAAATAACATCCTTCTTTTCCCAGTGGCTACCTTGGGAACACAGACCATCCTCTTATCTCTTGTAATCCTTCTCATTTACGACTGTCAGAAAGCAATTTTCTGTAAGTGTTGAAGCGATTATATGTTGTATGTACGCTATCTGCAGATATAATGCGTTATTTCATATGTATGCGCTCTACATGCCTCTACAGTGTCACAGAATAAAGTAGAGTTTCTCTAGCTTGAGCAGAAAGATTTGCTGAATTCCCTTGGGCTTTGTTGACCTTTTGTCATTCCTGACACCAGCCTCAATTTGATCAAAGTTTTCTCTTGGGAAAACTCAGGGTCTTTTTTTTTTTGTTTTCTTTCTATTCTGGGTAGCCTTTCTCAGCCACTCTCCCTAAAAAAACCCTAATCGTCTTTCATTGGGAATGGCAGTCTTGGGATTACTAGAGAGCATCTCATACCCTTGAGCCCCATTTCTATCCAATTTAATTGCTTTTCTTCTCTTGTCACTGTCCATTTACACTGGCCCTTTATAGCTTTCAGACTCTGCTATGTGATCTGTTCTGGGGAAAAAGAAAGCCCACACTTTTTGACCTCTTTAAAGTCATTCATCTTATAAACACATAAGCTACTCCCATGATTAATACCAAAGACAGCATATGCTAATCAGGATTTTTCTTTCTTGTTTTTTTTTTTTGGTAGTGGGGAGCAGAGAGAGATAATTTTCCACAATTCATATTTTATCCTCAATTTCAGCATGGAGATCTCAGTTACCTGACAGATGTAGTTTCCTACTAATTTATCTGAGGTTTAACCAGCAGGAGTCCCATGATAAAAATCCCCTTTTATCTCTTAATCACAATAAAATAAATATGAAGACTATCTTAAGAAAAACAGACAAACAAGAACCAAGAAGTTAGACATTTATGCGTGACCTACTTTCAGAACAATCTTATTATTAAATACTGTAATTAATAAACCATTTAGCAGGGAGTACACAGAGCTCTGCAAAGAATGTAATGAAGGATACATTCACGGAAAAATACTATGATGGACAAGCCTGTTTCAAATCCAAGGTTTAATACAACAAAGTCACAGGAGAGCTTTGATTCCCAGACACCCAGGTGACAAATCCTTCCCAGGTTCAGGGAAGTGAGAGGAAATAAGCAGAGGACGTTGAGGGCCACCCAAGGAGCATCACAGCAGTCCCATCTCTAGGATGACAAGAGTTTCGCAGTTGCTAGTGGTGCCAGGAGGGTATCAGGAGAGGAGCCAGGAGCCTGCTGGGGAATGAACTAGACAGCACACATCCGCCAGGGCAGTGATAGGAGAATGTGTTTCTGAGATTAATGTTTCACAGCTGTGATGGAAACCTGGATACAGGCATAGCTGATGGGTTTTGCAGCAGGATACAGATGAGAAATTATAGCATCCAAAGACCCTGCTACAGCAAATTGATGATAAATTTACACCCATGAGACAACTGGTGGTGGAACAACAAAGCAGCAACTCTCACCTCTGATTTGTCTCTTTGGCCTAATTTGTCGAAGTTCTGCACTTCTTAACCAGGCAACTCTCCCCACCAGCCTTGAATCATCATGGGTTTGAACATCTTTCCCTTTTCAGTCTATGGCAATATCAAATAAACACCTCTACTTCTGAAACTTTAAATTGTGGCTGCATCTTTAAGATGGATTTAAAAAGACTTTTTTTCAATGGAAAATTTCAAAAATTAATAAAAGTAGAGAGAAAAGTATAATGAACCCTCATGTACCTAGCACCCAGCTTCATCGATTATCAATTCATGGCCCATCTTGTTTAATTTACCCCCTTTCCCCTCCACTCCCCCATGCATCCTAACCCCCTCATCCCCAGATTATTCTGAAAGAAATTCCACGTTTCCCATCATTTCTCTTACACGGAATTTGTCATCAAGTCTCCTTCAGGAAACTGGTAGTCTAGTTTGCAGCTTTATTTTTTCTACCTATATTAGGAACAAAAGGTATTTGGAAGGGGCCCTTATTATTTACTTCTTGTCCATTTTTATTAGAGCTAAAATCACAACATTTGTAGAGTTAGTTGCTAAAGACATGCATGTGAACGTATTTTTATATCAGTAAGCTCAGCAGCGAATCAAAATATTTAATCCGTTTTGGACTC
The DNA here is from genome assembly GCF_039906515.1 of Pseudorca crassidens. NCBI lineage: Eukaryota > Metazoa > Chordata > Mammalia > Artiodactyla > Delphinidae > Pseudorca > Pseudorca crassidens. Next base: position 16,281,988 of record NC_090313.1, read on the forward strand.
TGATTGACCCTTGTAAAATATTTCCTGTGGTATGAAATAATGTAAGAAAATACAGCATTCAAACTATACAGGAATTCCACTAAAGTTCTTTCCCCATCTATATTTGGTCCCTTGATATTCCTTTCAGAAGCTGTCACATTTCACAAAGATGGACTCCTTTTATTGTGTGATCTACTCTTTTACAAATCTGTGCAATGTTCACAATCAGAATCAAAAGATTAAGATCTAAAATGTTGTCTGTACATTTAGCTTATTTTCCACATTGAATTGTAAGTTATACAGGCAAAGACTTTCTCTTAAACTTCTTGGTGTTTATCCACAGTGCCTAATACAGTGCTTAGCATTATAAAAGCACTTATTTGATGCTTAAAAAAGACTTGTCAATGTTGCTTCTCATCATTAAACCTAAGTGTGTTTTATAAAATGACAGATTCTTTAGCAAATAGGTGTGCCGCCACCAGTCATTTTCTGTGCTCAGGGCAGACATTGCTAATCAATCACTACGTTCTTTTCTAAATTGGGATGCAGCCTTAGCGTCCTTGGCAAGCAAATTGCAATTTATTTGCTATCCTTGCTCTAAAATTATTCAGTTAGAGAAGAGAGAAGAATCACTGATTCGGCCATTGAACTTGTTAAATGTTGTCATGTTTTAAATGTTCTGCAGGTTACTTACACTACCCCTGTAGGTTTTAGGTCAGCTCAGGGTTCCTGTATACTTGTGTTCTGGCCAAAGCGTAGTTTCCATGACGGGCTTGGAGTGAGAAGGTCTGGTTTCAAATTCCATCACTCACTAGCTGGGGGACCTCAAGCAAATCTCCTAGTGTCCATCAGCTTTTGTTTTTCTCGACTAATATTTGGACAGTAACTTCCTCCCTTCTTCAGAGGGCTGTTCTGAGGGTCAGATGAAATGATGAACCTGAGTGGCTTTTTAAATTGTTAAAGCTTTATAAAATGTCGGCTAAGAGAGATCTTAGAGGTCATGTAAATAAGCACAGATCTCTGTCTAGGATGAGGTCATACAAACTTAATAAAGCACCAGTTTCTGACCTTATATTCACTCACCTACCTATCTCTTTGATTCCCTCTTGTGTGATTGTCAAAGTGCCTCTGGATTTATAGCAGATCTCTTCAAAGAGATCTGAGGTCTAATGATGCTTCATTACACTCTGTTGTTAGGGGGCCAGGCTAGGGAAAAATCTACAGGGGGTCAAATTGATAAGATAGAAAATTAGATAGGGTGCACAATGAAAAGTTTGAGGCTCAGGGGACATTTTATAGGTCTAATGGTTTTGGGATAGTGATGGAAAGACTGCTTAAAAAAAAAAAAGCCTCAGGAAATTTCCCTAAATCTTTGGCCTTATCAACCTCATGTTCTAACCAGGTGACTGACTGGCCGTAGGTTCCATTTAAACAGCTTTCTAAGGAAGCGGCTCCTGATTCTCTCAGCACATGGGCATATATGACAATACAGAAAAGAGGCGGCAGTTAACTTTCCTAACCACCCTGAAACTAACATATTTGCAATGCATTTCATCAGCAACTTAGTAAATTACCATTTAAGAGGTACATTACTTTTACAATAGTACCATAAGACTCCTGCTGCCAGCCATAATTCACAGGTGGTAGCTGAGGAAAGCAGGTTCAATAGTACTTCGATATCCCTCTGTCCTAGTTTCTAAGTAACGGGCTGGCGATGTGTGTGGGCATGTTTTACTTCGGGAGCTTGGAGTCAAAATAATTTATAAACGTCTCTCTCTCTCTCTTTTTAAGCCCGATATGCTCAGGGGCATATCAGCAGCTGGATAGAAATTGTTCTGGTGAGGAGAGGGTCCTATCTGAAGGTCACTTTGTGTAATATTTGAGAAGGCGTTTCACATTATTTTTGGTATTCAGATTCTTGAGTGACTTAAAATATTTAATTTTATATGCATAATAAGAATGATGAGAAAGGAAGGGTTTTTTTTTTCTTTGACCATGTTTCACAGGAAAAAAAAATCTAGTGAAATACGAACATTAGGTTACATGTTGCTGGTTACTTTAAACTTATGTATCGCTTCATTTCCGATTGAAATGTCAAGTCAAAGTAAATTCCTTAAGTACTTTGAAAATCTTTCTAAACTGTTCAAATTTGAAAGCATCCATCCATCCAATGTGGACTTGGTTGTTAGAGCAGGGGTTGGGGACAGAGAAATCTGTGTCACTGGCAAACTGAACAGGGAGCAAATGGAACTCTTTTGAGGGAAAGTGCAAATTTCATTACCAGTTTTTTTTTTTTTTAATTTGACTTTTAAGGCTTCTATAAATACGATCTTAATATTTTCATGACCAACCATACTGTCCATGTTTTTCCCCCAAATTCCACCTTTCTGTCCTTTTGGCAAAAGGATAAAATTTTTATATTAAAAAAAAATGCACACAGTGTCTCTGTCCTCATTTAAAACCTTTTCAGCGACTTTCAGCAACACCCCAAAGCTTTACTTCTTATTCAGTTTATTCTCATCTGTCATAGAAATTGATGTGACTTCCATGACTAAACCTCATGCTTATTGTTTCTGAAGTCATACCACCTACTACTTTGCCCTTTCCAAAAGGAAAGAAAAAAAGAAATGTTTAAGGAACTAGACCGGTAATTATAGCTAACTTTACATTTTATTGTTTTATTATTTTCTTCTTTATTCCATCTCCTTGTGGCCCTGGGAAATTCAAGGATACACTGTGCTACAGATGTTTAGTTCTGGATAGAAACCTTGAGATAGTATCCAAATCCTTTTTTTTTAAAATTAATTAATTAATTAATTTTATTTATTTATTTTTGGCTGCGTTGGGTCTTCGTTGCTGCGCACGGGCTTTCTCTAGTTGGCGGAGAGCGGGGTCTACTCTTTGTTGCGGTGCACAGGTTTCTCATCGCAGTAGCTTCTCTTGTTGCAGAGCATGGGCTCTAGAGTGCGCAGACTTCAGTAGTTGTGGCATGCAGGCTTCAGTAGCTGTGGCTTGTGGGCTCTAGAGCGCAGGCTCAGCAGTTGTGGCGCACGGGTTTAGTTGCTCCGCGGCATGTGGGATCTTCCCGGACAAGGGCTCAAACCCATGTCCCCTGCATTGGCAGGCGGAGTCCCAACCACTGCGTCACCAGGGAAGCCCAAGATAGTATCCAAATCCTTAATTTTAACAGATGAGTAAACTGAGTCTGAGATAAATGCTGTGCCTGACATCACCCAGTAGATAACCAGTGACAATGTCTTTAGATTGTTTCCCTGAGCCATTTCTTATCTAAAAAATGTAAACATAATTTAGCATTTGGAGTTGTGGACTAAGCCCCCCACAAAGGACCAAATGCTGTTTTTGTTTTTAGGGTATCCTAACTTAGCAAGGTACAGAGTCGTTATTTGAATTATTCCTCTTTGCCCTGGCATTACAGCAGCTTTACTTTTATTATTTTTATTTTTTGCAAAGCAAGAGGAAAAACTGAGGCAGAGAAAGATGAAGTGTCTTGTACAGCCTAAGTGGCATAGCTTTTCGATGTAAGCCACAGTTTGTTAGTTACCCCCATCTGGCTAAATAGTGCTCTTCTGAGGCGCACGAGCTGATCTCTGTCTGCACAGATAAATGACGAACCAAAAATAGTTCGTGTGGTCTACTGGCAGACATAAAAAGCAATGAGGTCAGCCCAGTGTCCAGAAGGAATGAGCACTAATGTATTATTCTGCCCACTCTGATTTGCTAACAAAATCATGCAATTTTAAAAGAGGGAGGACGGAGTTTAACGAAAGGAAAAAAAGAATTAGAAATGTCAAGTGTAATCCTTTGAAATAGGTAGTGAAAGCTCAGGAGGATAACTGTTTTGATGTTCCGAGTCCTGCCAGCGAGTGACAGGGAAAATGAAGACCCTTTCAGACAAATCCATTGTGCTCTGTCAAAGGTGGCTGAAGTTCTGTTCAAACACCTGTTTGTAGTCTCTATGAATATTAAAAGCCTCTGTGATTATTTTTTTTGGAAGCAATGATTTTGAAGTGTTACAGTACACATCATCTCAGTCTGGTTCCAATTCACTGCCAGTCCTCAGCTTTCCCTGAGGACATACATAACTTTTAAAATTTGTGACAGTTAGATTTGCAGACGTAGAGCATATGGGAACTGAAAAACAGGGTAGCTTTTTAAAAGATTAGTATAAGTCATTCTAATGTCATTTTACCTGTAATTTGCTTTCAATTTAGCATAAAGGTGCTAACCACGTAAACTGATACAGAAACATAAAATAAAGGCGCTCTGGAAGAGGGGAAGGCATGCCTTTCCAAAGACATCATTCCATCACTAATAGCCATGGGACTGTCAACTGTATAGGGAGATCGATTCCATTGGATAAATAATCCTCTGACCATGAAGCGTCTGTATTTGAACTGTGTATGGGCTTTCCAGAATGTAATCTTTTTTTCTAAATTTAGTTTGCATGGATTATGATTCTTTCCAAAGTTAAAGAAAGGTATTGACATTAACCAATTGGATTTTATGTAATTTCTTGGGAATATATATTACAGATCCAACAGACTGTATAGAATATCGCCATTAAATCTTCCAACGACTCTTTCAGAGTTCTTTCTCCTTGGTTCAAATGAAACTGTGTTACACAAATCACAGCCCCATAAAATGATCACTTATAACTAACTCCTTCCAGATTTCACTAATTCTGGTCTTGACTAATTCCTTCTTTGTGAAGGAATCCAACCCACTATAATCTCTAATCACTTGAGCCAGTTTTGGTGTATATCACATTACAGCTGCTAAAAAAGAATTGTCCTAATTCTTCTTGAAATTCAGGAGGCAAAGCTTTGTGGCCAGGAAATTACAGTTAGGTTGTCTAGAATTTGCAATCAACATTTCAAGTCACTCATTCACGTTTAGGGATGGAGATCAAGCCAAAATCTGTCTTACATTGAAAAGGGATCTGAAAGGATTTGCTTCACATTGCCCTGCCATACTTCTTTTATTCTTTGGAATTTGATAGAGATAGAGTAGAAATCAGGCAACCTAACCTCCTTCTTTTTCTATTTTGGCTCTTGGGGATAACCTGTATTTGGCCCTGTTTGGTGGCTAATTCCAGGCATTGACACAATGCAGAACCTGCTGCCTACATAACAGGAGTTGCCCTCTCTGCACTCTGACGATGCTGTGATTACCATTCTTCTGAATGCCATTTTCCCGTCTAAACTGCAAATGTTAAGACACGTATGATGGACTCACAACATTCCCCAGTCTCGTGGACTCCCTTAAGACCAAACAGGCACAACAGAACGCCATGTACCCCTCTCGCGAGAGTTCTCAGAGTCCAAGGAGCCAACAATCAACTTCCGAGGATCGTACCGTCACTGTTCATTCTGCCGTTTCTCAGCTCGAGAGTGAGAAGATGATGTCAATCAGATGATGTGCTTTATCTATACACTATACTTTCCAAGTGCTCCTCAACCGTCTCTGCAGGTGCCTAAAAGACCATGTGTGATCTTACTCCCAATCTACCTACTACCTCTTCTATCCCATCGTCTACTATTCTCTGCCTTGTCTTTCACCACCAACACTGGCTTCATTGCTTTATTTTTTAATTTTTTTTAATTTTTATTTTTTTTATGGTATGCGGGCCTCTCACTGTTGCCTCTCCCGTTGCGAAGCACAGGCTCCGGACGCGCAGGCTCAGCGGTCATGGCTCACGGGCCCAGCCGCTCCGCGGCATGTGGGATCTTCCCGGACCGGGGCACGAACCCGTGTCACCTGCATCAGTAGGCGGACTCTCAACCACTGCGCCACCAGGGAAGCCCCATTGCTTTGTTTTAAATAGCACCTCCACTCCCAGCACTATCCACCCCTTTTCACTGTTCCACTGCTTTATTTCCCCATCCAGTGCACTGATCACTATCTGACATACTATATATTCTATCTATTTATTTTATTTATTATCTGCCTCCCAACACTGGATTCCATGAAAATAGGAAATTACTTATTTTTTTTCCTGGATCTCCAACTTGCAGAGCAGTGTCTAGCAAAAACAGGTGCTCAGTCATTATTTTTTTTAAAGAATGAATGAATCCATGGCCACTTCTTGGATCCTTGTTGTTCCGTAGCTCGAAGCCATTTAGTTTCTCCTGAAGGAGACAAGGAGGCCCTCTGACGTAAAAATCTTCATCTGGTCATAAATATGACTCTGGAGGATGTCATATTTCACAAAATGTGTCATTTTAGATCAATAAACTGAGCACCTACTATGTGCTCGATTCTGGGAAGGCAGCGTGCTTCTTTCCGCGGAGGAGCTCACTCACAGTCAGGCCCTGGGTGGTATGATTTACATACTCTGCAAAGGTGTCAAGCAAGAGGGTGAGCAGGGGAGAAATCCAGTTTGTATTCTGCCAGCTGAGCCCTGTGCTCTTTTAGCAGAGGACAGATGCTGTTTTGTAATTCATGTACCTGTAGGGCCTACCTTACTGCAAGTTACCAAAAAAAGCTTTCCCAGCTAGCAGCTGCCCCTGGTCAGTCCCTTTCTATGGACACCGTCAAACACTCACAGTCAACTCTAAGCTCCCAGCTTAACCCCTAGTCTTCAAGATTGATTTTCCATTCAGTGCTGCTTTGAGTTTAAGCATGTAATAAGCATCACTTCCTAAAGAAAACCGGGTCCAGTGGGGTCAGGGACCTCCTTCACACAATACATCTCTCCCCACAAACGACTTTTGAAAGACAGATAGTTTCTGATCTTCTGCGGGAAGCTGGGTAGGATTGAAAGCCAAAAGCTCTCACTTGAGTACCCTAAAATGTTTAGCTTTCTGCTTCTAGAGAGTGTATAGAATTCCCAAACAACTGGCAAGGTGGCACTTAACTTTAGTCTTTACTAACTTCTTATTTTAGGGGTAAAATTCCCAGGAAACTGTCCCTTTCCTAAGAATAAATTCGTAATTCACACTTAACGACTTCATCAGTGATGCCTCTAATACAGGAGGTGCTTTGAAGCATCTTGTTTCTAGACTTGGGATGTTGACCTATGAGACCTTGTTTTAAAAAGTATTTAGAAAATGCTCTATTGCCTTCAGTTCTCTACATCAGTTCAAATAATTCCAAGACTCATCTATATATGGGATTCTCAATTTTTCCTTGAGATGATTATTCTTATCAGTGATGGTGTTTTATTCAAGTTGACACAGAAACAGCTGTGCTCAAGTACAAACTGCTTTATACATTTGTGTGGGGTTGAGAGTAACTGACTTCTTTGCAAGTGACAATGACACAGTGTGGATTGTCTAGAATCTACCCCACCATAGCTTAGAATTCCAACATGGTATTTTTCGGAAGGCTGCTCTGCCATCAAACCCAGCTGTAATCACTTTGCTTAATTGCTCATCAAACCCAGAAGGGCTCCTTTAAAGGAGGAAAAGGGCAGAAGAATCCAGGCATGAAGTTTCCTGAAGTCTGCTCCCCCACCTTCTGCTTGCACTGTAAGCTAGAAAAATCTGGTGTGTGATGAATGTTTAGAGTTTGTATTCACCGTATTAACTCAAGCGTGGTAAAATGTGTGAAAACAATCTCTAGTTTAGCCAAACACAGAGTATAATACAGCATCATTAATGATCTGTAGAAGAAGGCATTTTCCCATCTTTTCGGTTGCTTTCTTCTTCCCAATCTTGCCTCTAGGAAACCCTCCCATCTTCTCAGAAATCTACGTTCATCTCTTGTCCCCAGTTGTATTTATATTGATGTTCTTTCTCTCCTTTCTTTAGCTCCACAAGCATTTCTCATCCCATCTCTCCTGAACGGAGATGGGCCAGGTATCATCGCAACCGTGGGAACCCACGTCTGTACATTGGCCTCTACTTTCTCGCGATGTGCTTATTACTAAAATTCCTAAAATCTGATTCAGCATTTCCTGCATTATTGAATTGGCTTTCTCAAAGGCTTCTTATAAGTGTCAAATTCAATGACTTCCTCTATGTCTGAATCCTCCACATTAGCTCTGTAGCACCCAACGTGCCCTCTCATGGGGAAATTCACTTAGTGAAACTCCGCTCTTCTCTAGGCAGATAATGGTGACAGTCTCCTGGTGTTTCTTCTACCTCACTGGTCCCTTTTGCCGTCTACTGCGTTTGCCCTGCATGCCCTAACTGAATTCATAATGTGGGGTACCCTAGGGTCTCTCCCTGACCGCTGTCTTTCTTTGGGCCACGCATGTCCCCATGGGGTCTCACCCACATCTTTGTCCCATCCTCTCCACTGCTGATAATGCAGCAGCTACTCACTCTGGGACTCAGGCAGCAAAGCCAACCACCAACTTCCTGGATCCGGTTTCCTGTCCTTTTCACCCCCTGAACATTCCTCCTAGAGCACTCAGACCCGAACCATGCCTTCAAAGGCATTCACAAGGTGCTTCCAACCTCTTTTTCAAGTTTCATTCTTTACTAGTCACTTACATGCCTGAGTCTATTTACGTATCTGAAATTGCAAGGAAAAAAATGCTTCTTGCTTTCCCCTGCGTATCCCAGGGAAATGTTATGATGTTGGAGGAGCTCTGTCTCCCTTCTTTTTTTCTCTGCTCATCCTCTCTGCCTCGGAGCTTAGATGAGATCCTGTAGTATGTGCTCAGGAAATCTTTGTAGAATGAACAAACGTACAGATAAATCTGACCACTGGAATATTTTCTGTCTTTCAATAACCTGCTCAGTCACCTTCGTCTTAAAGCTTTTCCTAGTCTCTCCATCCTGATTTATAGTCTCACCCCCTTCGACCTTCATAGCACTTCTTTCATAATACATATCTTACCTTGCATTTTGGCATTTTACGCAGCTGTCTTAGTGTCCCTACCACTATTTTATACATGCTGTCTGAGAACAGGGACTTCACATACACCTTGAAGTCCCCTGGTGCTCTCAACACAATTCTTTGTATGAAGCAATGGCTCCACATCTATGTGTTGAGTTTGTTTTCGTTCAAGCACTAAAACACTTGCAGTGGAAATGACAAAGTTCCTGCTTCTTGCAGGTTTGCAGAATGTCGACTGCAACCATGAACTCATGGGTGTGGTGTTTCTCGGACCTGCCTAATCGCTCAGCATTTCATTTCCTTTATAAATGGGGTTAATAATATTTATCTAATAGGGGGACTCAGAGGATTGTTTAATTAATGATGAAGCATATTCCAAGATCCTCAGAGGAAATAAAAAGATAAACATTATTATATCTCTTATTACTGTAGATAGCAGTTATTAAACTCTCCCATAAACAGGGAACCAAGAACAATTTTAAGCCAAACTAATAGTTTAATAAAAAGCAGCGAGGGGTTACCACAGTTGAGCTAACGTAAACACTTTGGCAAAAAGTATTCCTTCTTTCTGTTTCCATTAATACTGGACAAGATGAACTTTCAAGAGGTCTCAGTTTCCTCACCTGTTCAGTTAAGATGTTGAAGACCTTTGAAGTAACTTCAAAGGTCCCTCCTAGCTCCTTGTCAAATCTCTGGTTTTATTAACATCTCAAATCTCTGACTCATTGAATGGTCCTCTGTGTTTTAATGTAACTGTGTATCACTATAGCTGCTTTCTTCTAAGGGCTCCATTTTGGCCAAAGCTTTGAGGGACAAGTGTAGATTTAAACACAATCGTTTGGCAGTAGAATGCTGAAGAAAATCTTTCAGGGCACTTGGAACATATGCAAATCTAAGTGTCTGAATCTTGCTCTCCCCAAAAATGTTTTAGCTTAGGGTAGAGAAGAATCAGGAAATATTCATGTGTACTCCACCACACAAGCCAACCAGAGCTTCTCACACATAGAAATTAGTGTTTCTCATCAGCATATCCCATGGGGCTCTAGGTAAGGCTTATCAAGGTTCTCCTAGGAGTATTTCAGAGCCCCAGCGAAGCAAGACAGCTCTCTGAGAATGTAGGCACCTGGCAGCAAAGGAAGCATTACTCTGCTTTCTTGGAGGATGCTCATGGAAATAGATACTCAGAAATGTTTGATTGAACTGTGAGAGACGTTTGGAAAGAGATTGTTTTAGAAAACTCCTGCGCCGGCTCCTTCTGCCTGAACGGAGTGTTCAAAATCGTCTTGGAAAATCAGAATCACTGGAGTGTATGTAGTGCTTTGCAGCTCACTCTTTGATGTCCAGGTCAACACTGTTCTCAGAAGGTGTGCCCAGCTGTCCTTGGGATTTGTCATGTTGCCTTTTAAAAAATTGTATTGTGGTACAAAACACATAACATAAATTTACCCTCTTAACATTTTTTAGGTGTACAGAGCAGGGTTGTTAACCACATGCACACCGTTCTACAGCAAGTCTCTAGAACGTTTTCATCTTTCATGACTGACTCTCTCTATCCACTGAACAACTCCTCCCCTGCCCTCAGCCCTTGGCATCCACCAATCTACTTCCTGTGTCTAGAAGTCTGACTACTTTGCATACATTGGATAAGTGAAATCACCCAATATTTGTCTTTCTGAATAGCTTATTTCACTTAGCATAATGTCCTTAAGATTCATCAGTGTTGTAGCATATGAAAGGATTTTTTTCTTTTTCAAAGGTATGCTGTCTTTTAAAACATATAGATTTTGTCTGCACAGTTCAATGTCTTGTGCCTCTAGCTGATGATCTCTTTATTTCCTGGGAAGGAGAGAAACTTCTCTGAAATATTTGAATAAAGGAGTTACTCTCCCGTGTCAATGTCAGAGTTTGGATCCCCATGGTTCATGAGACAAGTTTCAAGAGGTTTTAAAAAATACTTGGGTCACATTAGTGTGATATCACTGGTCCCTCTGTGAAAGCAACAAAATGAACTAAAAAAAAGCAGACAGAAAGTACAGCCCCTTCTCACCCAACTACAACGTACTTTTAGTGACAGAGACAAAGTTTGGGCTTCAGTGTTACGTGGAGGAAAACAGTATCTCCAGTGGTCCAGGTGGCCTGGTATATGATTCCATGAGGATTCTGTGCCAACTAATACCCTAGTATTAATACCCTTGTATTAATATAAAAGAGACAGTAAAAATACAGAGTTTAGCAGAAAACATGGAATACTTCTGGGTTCACCTTATATCCTCACCCTTTTCCCACTGAAGCTTCAGAAGGATAAATGGCACGGTTTTCAGACTAAGGTTTAAATTCTGGCTCTACTAATTACTATCAGAAGCTGGTGCTTGACCCAACTATTCTTTTAGTCAAAAATTGGCTTCGATGGGGCTTCCCTGGTGGCACAGTGGTTGAGAGTCCGCCTGCCCATGCAGGGGACACGGGTTCGTGTCCCGGTCCGGGAAGATCCCACATGCCGCGGAGTGGCTGGGCCCGTGAGCCGTGGCCGCTAAGCCTGCGCGTCCGGAGCCTGTGCTCCGCAACGGGAGAGGCCACAAAAGTGAGAGGCCCGCGTACCGCAAAAAAAAAAAAAAAAAAAAAAAAAATTGGCTTCGAACCACCTCTCTGAGCCTCAGTTTCTTCATTGGTAAAATTAATGTCACATGTGTTTCCTAGGGCTTTAGGGGGATGAAATGTGATTAAGCAGTGGGTCACATCCCTGAGCCAGCACAGTGCCTGTCACAAACCCTGACCCTCTCTCATACTTGGAAAGCTAGTGCTTTCAACTCGCACCGAAATACCTAGATAGGCTCAAAGATCTGTCCTCTGCTCGAAGAAATACTGGTATATAAGAGGTTGAGCATACAAAAGAGAGAAATTAGAGTTGACTATTTGCTTTACAAAACGAGTCTTTGAGTGACAGTAAGATTAATGGCTTCCGGTTTTCCAGCACCTCCTGGGTCTGTAAACACTGCTCTGAGTTTTACACAATTCTCTCCTGAAAAGATCCTCTTATAGAGCAAGTTCCTCTAATACTCATACACACGACTCGGTTTCTCATATTTCGGTTTCCCTGCAAGTTTTTAAAATGACAGCAACTGGGTACATTGTAATATGTATTTATAGCTCATAGAGATTTGAAAGGAAATAAAATTAGGCCAGCCTGACCTCGCATGCAAGTCATTTCCGTATATCGTGGTCCCACCAGAAAGAAGACAAATGTCATAAAACCTGAGCCCTTGTGAACTCCTTCAGGATTTAAAATGTGATATTTACACAGACCATAATTAAATCTGGTTACACGTGCTGGTGCTTGACCCAACTATTTTTTTGGCCAAAAACTGTAACAAGCAGCCAGTGAGTGGAGTCCTTTCTATTCTCTCCAAAGCTCCCACCCTGGCCCCGAGTCAGGTATCCGAGACACATAAAATGGCATGGGTGTTCCTCCGGCCTCCTGTTTCCGAAGTTTCTGGAGCAGGTGATCATTAATACAAATTTATAGGCCGTGACAGAATTTTTAAAAAATGGACTGTGGCTGAATAGAAACCATAAGCTTTTCACACGTGCTTTTTAAAATACCAAATATGTTTAAAGAAAAAAAAGGAGAGTTACAGATTTACCCACACTGGTTTCTAGAAAAGGTACTGAGCTAAACATTCTTTGACAAAAACAAAAAAAAATCTCCCGAAAGAGGGTGATTTCTTTGGCAAAAATGTAGATTTCCTGTATTTCAAAAAGTTGTATAAGGATCTAAAGCAGCCATGTCTCAAAGAACGGTCTGCTGTTAAGACTTCTGTCAATGCCAGAGTGGGGGGTGGCGGAAGCCCATGAAAGCTCTGGATCGCGTGTTGCGTGTGTGTGTGCGTGTGTGATAGGGTGGCTGGAAATTTCTCTAATGCTCCTCCCCCCCCCAAATTTGGTTAGATTGAAAGGAAGTACTATTAGTTTCTGTTTAAATTTAAAGTGAGGACTAAGCTAAACACGGTTTTATGAAAGCAGTATTTTTAGGAATGAATGGGTCAGTCACTAGTCCATGAGAAGTGGATTTTCAACAGGCCATCGCTACATCTTGCTAAAGAAGTATGTCTGCAATGGAGACCTTTGCTTTCTGAAAGAATACATTTTTTGGTGCTTTTTTTTTTTTTTGCGGTATGCGGGCCTCTCACTGTTGTGGCCTCTCCTGTTGCGGAGCACAGGCTCCGGACGTGCAGGCTCAGCGGCCATGGCTCACGGGCCCAGCCGCTCCGCGGCACGTGGGATCCTCCCGGACCGGGGCACGAACACATATCCCCTGCATCGGCAGGCGGACTCTCAACCACTGCGCCACCAGGGAAGCCCTTTGGTGCTGTTTTAAATGGTTCTGCATCAGCACAGCTAACATTTCTCCTCCCTTGCTGTCCCAGCGTGGCTGGTTCTTACAATTTACAATAGACACATACAGTTTGGCCCTTTGTGATTTTTCTTATATAGTTTTTTGAGGTCAGCAAAGAAGATTCTGAAATCTATTTTGTAAATTATTAAAACAAAGGGTGTTATGGAAGTAGCAAAAGCAGATGTGTTTTTTCACGTTATTAGCCAGATCACTTCGTTTCTCTTTTGCTTTATTAAATAAAAGGTACTAGTTCCTCTGACATTTATTATTCTGACCCTAAGATTAGGAAAAACCGATCATAGGAAAAGATTATTTACTGTCACTCTGCTTAGCTTGCACTTTAATGATAAGAAACCAATTTGCTGAGATTTCTTTCAGGCTGAAAATGTTTCACCCAATCTGTTTGCATTTTTAATAACAGTAAAATAAGCAAACCCTCTGATAACAGTGTTTAGCATTAATTTTTAATAATCTCATGCCTTTTAAGTTGCCCTTTGTATCTTGGTGTGGGGAAAAAACACTTTGTATAGAAAATTAATCAGAAAATAAAATTTATTTCTGACCCCTTCCTTATTCTTGGGGTCTACCGGAGAGTCAGTGACGCGGGCTGCCAAATGTTTCTGAAAGTGCTTCTTCAGAAGCAATGCCACCAAGGCCAACAGCCAAGAAAATAGTTTTAAATTTTCTGCTCAGTAATATTTCCTCTCTCTTCATGGTTGGATTCTCCTAGGCTCCAGAGTACTGAGCTGTCTCTACAAACAGCCTTTATGATTGAGTACTATCTGCCCAAGGTCCTTGGAATTGTCTGTTGGGTCAATGTAAAGACTTGGATACAGCAATTTTTATCATTCACTCACTCATTCATCAAAGTAATGAAAATTTATTGAACACCCACTGCACACCGAACCTTGTGCGGGGCACAGGGGCATAGCAGTGATCAGTTCAGCCAGGTCTAAACAATGTAGCTGTGGGGAAACAGCTAGGCTTCTATACGTTCTCTGTCAGGTACGTCTGTGGTGCCTGAGGTACCAGGAAATGTTTAGGAGAATCTCCATGAAGCCCAGCCCCCTCATGCCTGACCTATTCCGGCTTCAGATTCCTCACCTGAAAACTGAAATAATACCTCCCTCGTTGCATTGTTGTAAGGATTAAATGAGACATACTTATTATAATGCCTGGCACAAAGTGCAATCATAAATGTTGACTACTCTTATTGTTATCTGCAATAATGATAACAGTTCAAAAAGTAATAGCTATCTATCATTTATTTTCTGCTATGCGTTTATATGATAGGCTCTCTGTTAGGCACTGTTAGGTATATTATTGGTAATTCTCTCAACAGTCCTCTCAATGAGTCTGACTATTTAGGTCCAGAGAATTTCAGTAGCTTGCCCAGGGATGCCCAGTTACAAGACCAGCAGGTCTCCTGCTTCTCTGAGGGGACTCCCACCCGCTTAGTGATGATAAGAAACAGCTCATGGCTTGGTGATCCAGTTCCCACTTGGGGAATGCTGGGGTGTGAGGAGAAATTCCCCCTCCGTATGATTTCAGGACTCACGTCCAGGTCCACAGCCCTAATACCAGCAACGGTGGGCAGACTCCACAGATCATCTCAGGTAGATCTGTTCCCCCCACCTTCCCAATTTCTTTGTTATGAGATATACTGTCGGGAATGTGGAGGTCATGGGAAAGCCCTCTCCTGGGCACAGGGAATCCATCAATGCCACCCAGGTCGTGTGACCTGGAAGAGGACTTTGGCATTTCTGGACACCAGTTTCTTCGCATAAAATGAGAAAAGCCAGTAAATATTGAGTGCTTTCATTTAACCCTCCCAGTGACCCAATGGGAAAAAAATATTATTTATGATTCCACCCAAGGTTGTGCAGCTTTTTAGTGGTGGAATCAGTCCAGAAACCTAAGTCTGCCCAAGTCCAATCTCAAGATCTTTCCACATCACCGCAGCTGGGTTGGAGTTCATTTCCCAGCCATGGCGACTTGGGCATCTCCCATCTCCCATCAAAGATCATATAATATCTGTTACCATATGTATTCTAAAACAGATGCTAGCCAATCTTGAAGGCCTTCCCTGTAACAGCCAATTTCAAATGAATTGCAGTGAAGAGTCACACTGCTTTCTCTGTGAGTTACTGTCATCTTTTTTATTCATGTCTTTTAACCTGGATTATCACAGCGTTATTTTTATCTCTCCTTTTCACGTGGCAGTGCAATCGCGAGGCTGCTTTGGGTCTGGTTGTCTGGGAGTCGATGAAGCTATCCTTCTAACTTCGTGTTACTGAGCTGGGGGAAGATTATCCAACTGCAAATGTTTTTCATGCACAACCTGACCCTAACCTAAATACTTGCCCAGCCACACTTCCATTGCTGGCATTTTTGCTGAAGTGGAGTTTGTAATTAAAATCCTCCTTGGCTTCTATAGTTTCTCTCCTATTCAAGCTACATGTTTCAAGGGGTTATTACGCCTAACACAGCAACTGTAAAATGGAAATTAAAAAATTAAGGGTTGGATGCCAAAACTGAAACAAACACCAATAAATATTCTCATGATATCCCTGCATGAAACACCCTTTGATAACCAGGCCTTCCAGGGTTTTGCTTGTGTGTTTGAAAGTAAGTACTTACAGATTCAGCTTACACCTGATATAATTATTCCCCATTCTGCCTTTCTGAGATCATAAAAATAACAAGTTTATTCCACCAAAGGCAAGTAATACTTAGAAACAATTACAAAAAGTTAATGAAAGGAATAATTAAATGTATGTTAAATAACAATATATCCAACACAATTGTGTTTGGAATGAACATCATCTCATGAACAGAGTTCTGACTGATGTCAGCACGAATCTTGATTCTTCCACGTTCTCATCCAACTGCAAAAATATTTTCCCCTGTAGGACTGCAAAATAAAGTATATTCTGGTTGCCACCAGATCTGATAGTGTTTTAAATTACCATATTTAGACTTTAGCATTCCAATAATAGAGCAGGGAAACAATTCTTGAAACAGTCCTCATTTTTATCACATTATATGTAAGTAATCCCCACGGCCAGCATTTATATCTGCCTGGTTACTCCTCCCAAACTTGTTCACAGCATTTTGAAAAATCCCATTTTAAACTCACCTGTCTAGTTTTTTTTTTTTAATTCAAAGAGAATATATATGTGTTGGAGAGGGTATTCTATCACTCCACTTGAGGATGGGTTGGCTTCAGGCCATCAGTCTTTCCAGGATTGGAAAATATTCTTTAGGCCTATGTGTAAGTGTATGGTGAAAATAAAAGCTCTTCATTTTCCAGGGTGTTTTACTCTAGGATATTTTCACCTATTTGGAAGCCGTCTACACTCCTCCTGCCTGACTTTAATTTTAGTCTGTCATTTTAGCTAGAGACCAAAAGATTATCTTGTATAGGCCGTCATTTCTAGAAATAATAGTTTCTGAGATAAGCCTCCCCAACCATGAAAAACATTTTCTTCTTTGTAAGGTTTCAATATTTCTTGACACAATTAATGAAAAAATACCAAACACACTTATTAGTTAAGGGTGAAATATATGTTCATAACGAATGTCTAATGTTACAAAATCGTATATGACCTCCTAATTTTTTTACAGCAATTTACGTAACACAAAACAGATAATGCTGCCGTCTCTGGAAGGAAAATAAGTTCCTAAGGGTTTATACTAAATGTAAGAGCAGCAGCAGCAGGAACAGAGGTGTCTCTTCCTTGGTTCTGGATCCTACTTTGCTGTTAATGCAGCTGAAGTCAGCATTGGACCTTTTGGCAACCTGGTCCCATGGAATAGCCCACGGGTCAAAGAAAACTCCCAAGTCTCTTTCAGCTCCGCTACACGCGATCTGCAAAATATTTCTAGTTGTTCCCTTTCTCAGGCGCTTCTTGGAGTGTGTTTCTCGTCTCCCTGTAGTTGGGTTACTGATGAATTGGGAGTAAAGTCATGTGTGTCGACTCCAGGCCAGAGCCTTTAATTGCTGACACAAGAGCCCTTTTGCTTTTCTTCTATCTTGGCAATTGGCAATGTTCAGGAAGGTGGGTACGGCCTCAGGCTGAGGTCTAGAGTAGGAGATAGGGAGCTAAGCAAGAGCCAGTATGCAACAACCATGGAGCTTGAGAGAAATAACCCTTTGCTATGATGAGCCACCCAGATCTGGGGGTTGATCCTTACTGCTGCATCTCTCAGCCTCTCCAGACTGATGCCATAATGAAGTAGTTTTTAAGAGAAAAAGAGCACATTATAGATTGGGTGACACACATTTTATGTGCATCCTTGGCAATTGCTATAATTATTTTCTTAACCCATTAACCTAGGGCCCCAGTAGTCCAGAAAGCAACTCTGTGCAATTCCGGCACCAGGGTATATGCCACAGAGATCCGAGTGTGACCTCGGTTTCAGGACCACTCTGGGCTTGTCACTTTGTGCAACGGTCCATTTAATTAAGCTAGGCAATAGCATATTTGGTTCCAATTCCTTTTTAAATTATTTTTCCTTCATGTGAAGTAAGGATTACACACGCTAACAATCTTCTTTTTACTGCCTTTGAAACCATTGGGTTTTTTTCACATCAGAATGACTTAGGCAGTGCATTTCTGTTTGCAAAGACTTTCTCACAAAATGGTAATAATTGTAATTATGCTTAACTGACAAAGTAGACGTGAGCATCATTGACATAACGTATGCAAATAACACTCTGTTAACTACAAAATCCTCTACACGGTTGAGTTATTTGTATCTCCTCTGATTATAATCTTTGGAGGTAGACAGGTAGATAATTCCACCATTTTACAGATGGGAATAGTTGTGTTTCTAAGAGGTACAGTGACTCACCCAGAACACTCAGTGTGTCATAAAGCCAGGCTTCAGCCCACATCTTTAAATTCTAGTTCCATTTCGCCTTCCATTATGCCACACAGGCTGGAGAAAAGCTGGTGTCTTAGCAAATAAGTGGGTCTGGGAGTCATGGATGGTACAATCCTTTAGGCTTTCGATTTCTTCAGTACCCTTTGCAATGTTAAAGATATCACCCTTGTTGATTTATTTCTTATTTTTCTCAGTGGAGAAATTTGTAGGGGAAATGATCTCCTTCAGAGAAAGGGCTAAGCTTCAGAAGGTTCACGGTGTAGATAAGAAACCATCATGCAGTGGGAGGAGACCACTGCAGTATATCTGTTTGTTTCTCTAGACTCAAGTGCGAACTCCATCATTGGATGGGGACGCTTACAAGACAGCCCCCAGCACGTCCATGGGCGCCACACTTTGCATCTTCATTTCAGAATCTGACTCTCACAAAGTACAAATTATTTATGTACATAAACTTGCTCTAAGCTAAGTCAATTTAAATAAATATTTAATGAGTTTGCTTTACTGTGTGCTGTGTTGTTTTTTCCCTTGTAACAGAGGTGAAAATCTATTGGTTCCAAGCAAAAAGGCAGGCTGGTGGAGTGACGTCGTTTGAATGAGTTAGTAGTGGTTGTGGTGAGGAAGCACATGTCTTGTGGGAAACTGGAACCAAAATTAAAAACAAAGGTGCATCACACAAAAGAGAACATTATTATTTCACAGAATGTGTGGAGCGTCAGGGGGTGGGTAGTAGAAGAACCTGGACACTGGAAACACAAATACCGTTGATTCTTGTTATTTGTGGTAGTTATGGTCTATAAGGTCATCGAGATTGAATGAATGAATATTGAACAATGCATTGGTCTTAGGGGAAATTGGTCCTGAGAGCCTCTGGTCAACCAATCAATACATAGCCTTTTTTAACGTATGTGTGTTCTATTTAAAGACACACACATATATATATATATATTTCATTAACATTGGACTCAAGGCCAGCTATAACTCATACCTAAAGGAAGCTGCTCTAACACAGGCATTTTCACCGTAAGGCACATCACAGCCTTCTTACACTTAGGAACACTAGACAGCACCTCAGCCCTGAGCTTGGGGGCCATTTCGAGCAGCGACATTACCAAAGAAAAACACAAATATAGGAGAAATGTGGCGCTAAGTAGACTGGAAAAGGACACTTGTTTACAATAGGAGCTGAAACAAGAAAGCAGAGGGTTGCCTTGTTGGAAGCATGCACATTGGGTGTCTCAAATTTTTGCGGCTCTGCACATGCCTGCAAAGCTCTGTGAGTATTGGTTTTGAGGTTACAAACAAACTTTACTGAGTAGGTAAATTCACAACTACAGTGGTCCTCCCTTATCCGAGGGGAATACATTCCAAGACCCTCAGTGGATGCCTGAAACCTTGGCTAGTACTGAACCCTATATATACTATGTTTTTTCCAATACATACACACCTATGATAAAGTTTAACTTATAAATAAGGCACACTTAGAGATTATTGGAATTCCCAGCATCACTACTCTTGCACTTTGGGGCTATGATTAAGTAAAATAAGGATAACTTGAACACAAGCCCTGTGATACCAATGATAAACCAGATAGCTACTAAGTGATGGGACAGAGGACTGGACTGGATAATGGAGGGAAACACTGAACAAAGGGATGATTCACGACCTGAGTGGGACAGCAGGACATTTCATCCTGTTACTCAGAATGAGTGCGTGATATAAAATGTATGAATTGTTTATTTCTGGAATTTTCCATTTAATATTTTTGGACAGTGATTAATCACAGGTAACTGAAACCACGGAAAGCAAATGCACGGATAAGGCGGCAGGGACCACTGCATGAAATTTGTGAATAATGAGGACCAACTGTATCAGGGTTTGAATCCCCTTCTTAGCTTGGCCAAGTTACCCAAGCTTTACGAGCCTTAGTTTTCTCATGTATAAAACGCTGATGATACGAATTATTTTTTAGAGTAACGGAGGATTACACCCATTATTACACAATGGGTGTAAGGTGCATGGTGCATAGTAGAAGTTTAACAAATTATAGCTGCATATTATCATCATGGAGCTACACAGGGAGGAGAAAACATCTTGGCAGAACAGAAAAAGAATGCCAGAAAAACCTGGTCAAATCCAAATTCCAGCACTCAGTAGCTGTGTGACCTTGGATAAGTTATCGTTTGTGAGACTCAGTTTTTTGCTCTATAAAATGAGCACAATAATATCAAATTGACAGTAAAGTCTAAGTGTGTGACTGTGTATATTAAACGGGAAAAGTGAGTGTCCTGACATACAATTACCTCAAGAAAAGTCAGTTTCATTCTCCATATCCCCATATTATTTTATCGTCAAGTAAAATTTTTACCCAGTTGATGTGGGTATTTATAATTTTTAAATAAAAGAATATCCTTTTAACCTGACTGATGGTTACATAGTGTTATCTGTAATAAAGAGTCAAAGGCAATCAGGTGTTCATGGGGACACACATACATATACAAACACCTTCTTCTCCTTCGTGTAAAAAGAAAGAAACCACATAATTTTGTAGTAATTTTTAAAAGTAGGATTTAGAAATTGTAATGTAAAAGAGAAAAAGAGAATATGCCTATTATTCTTTAAAACTCTCCCAAATTTACTTCATTTCAAAAGTTTCCTAGTGTACTCAGGGAAGGACAGTTGACCGGTTAGAAAGACTATTTTGCAATTGGATAGATGAGGGAGATTTCACCTGGGTTAAACAAAGGGTCACTGACAATAACTGAGGCTGTGAGGCCCCGCAGAGATGATGCTGAGGTTAGAATACAGCTGAGCACAGGTGAGGAGTGGGTTACTGATACAACTAATTTTAAGATGAATGAGGATATATAACAGGAGAATTAAGAAACAGATGAAAATGAAGGACTGAAAGAAAATGTCCTATCTCTTTTCTCGGTTAGATATTTCTTGATTTTAATTCATAGTCGAATTATGTAATATCCACTGAATACCCAGATCCAGGCACAGGTAAGACATTCATCAGGAATATCCCTGACTCTCCGTTAGACATTCCTGGAAAGGTCTGACCAGAGGACTGTACTCTCAGTACTGAGGCTCAGCCCGATCTTCCTCCCCAGGTAAGGAAGAGTGAAGGAAAAAAGCCCACCAGCACTGTCTGAAAAGTTAAACAGACTTAAAGTGGTGGCTAGACTCTCATTCTTCAATGAGTCTTTACTGACATGCTCACCAGAGATAAAGGTAAGAAAGCCCTTCTGTTGGTCTACTTCTGGGACCTTTGCTCCACACAGGGTCTAATCTAGACCTTCCTCCTGTATGTTCAGGTTAGAGATCTCTTAGATTGTACATACACTCCCAAACTCCTATAACATGCATCGACCAGACTATCTTTTATCACCCAACTTATTTTGAAAAGAGCACTAATCTGAAATGTGAATGAAGCTCTGATTTATGTCTTGTAGACAACGGCAAGTCTACAAGAACTTTATTTGTTCATCAATATTCATGGATATGGTTGAGACTTAATATCGCCATCTTGTTTGTGACAAAACCCCAAATATGGAGAGATTAAGTGACTATGACTGGGTAGAAAAGCAGGATTGAGAAAACAACAAACCCTATTCCTAGATAAAGAAAACACGTGGTCAAGAACTAGAAAGTTCTCGACTTCAATTTTGATTGCTTTCGATTGAATAGACTGTGCTGTTAGTTCCAAATAAAAATTAATTATATTCATGGCTGTTTAAATAATGCAAATGAACAAGTTTTTAATCACACCCTTGATTATTACCCAATTTAAACATATGCCTTCAAGCTTCATTTTAGAAACTTTGCTCTTGTTAATCACAGTGTCTTAAGTATTGTTAGTCTCTGTCAAAAACTTTCATTTTTTTTTCCAGAAAAATAAACTGAAAATTTAACAATCTGCTTTGCAGAAATTTTCAGTGAATGCAAACAGGAGTTCAGAGTAGAACATATGGGATTCAAACATGATCCTGTCATATAAAATTAGTTTAAAAGTAAAACTAAGATGTGATCACTCTGCTGTATGTTCACGTGTGTAAGCTAACCATTAATCTCAGATAATGCCTTTTACATTCCAGGTCTAACCACTCTTAAGCAATTTCTGATTTAAATGTTAGTTTCCATGACAAATAACTTGGCTTGGAGGTATTTTTTGTTCCCTCATGGTTTCAGGAAGGTAAATTTGGGTTATTTTAGTTCGGGCAGTTTTATTAGTTTTATTGGCTCATTAGTTCCATTAGAAGACTGACATATTGCTTATTTTAAAATGATTGCTCGACATCCAGAAAAATATTCAGGAATCAATCCTTGTATAAAGTCAAGAACATTTAAGTGTGAATATTATGTGATCCCACTCACCAGGTCAAGCCGTTCAGCTATTTATGGATATAAGTCTTTTGAAAACAAGGCATTTCCACAGGGCTCACACAGAGAAATGCCTGTGAAATGGTGGTCACCAGATACTACTTGTTTTAGGAAAAATTTTAGGCTAAGGTCGTCTTGTCCTTGTATGATACAAAACTTTTGAGTCCTAACCAAACACTCACATAAATTTGCCTGTAAGAGTCTGTAATAGGCTAATCAGTGTCCATTCTCCATCTTCCAAATCCATACTTTGAAATCCTAACCCCCAGTATTTCAGAATGTAACCTTATTGGGAAATGGGGTCTTGCAGATGTACTTGGTTAAGATGAGATCATACTGGAGCAGGGTAAACCCTTAATCCAATGTGACTGGTGTCCCTATGAACAGGGGAGATCTGGACACATGTATACAGGATGTCATCATGTGAAGAATGGACTTATGTTGTCAAAAGCTAAGGAATTGCAGAAGCTAAGACAGAAGAAAATCTGGGCACGGATTTTTCCCCAGTGCCTCCAGAGGGAGCATGACCCTGCTGACACCTTATCTTGGACCTCTAGCCTCCAGAATTGTGAAAGAACAAATTTCTGTTGTTTAAATTGTTTAAGCCTCTCCCAGTTAGTGGTACCTCATTATGGCAGACCTGGCAAAGCTAACACAGGGTCGTTTTGGAAAAAAATAGATTGGCTTTGTTTCTTTCCTTTGTTGTCTACATCAATACTGAAGTGGTTTGGACTTCAATGAACAGGAACACAATTTCAAAACCTAAACTTCCTCAAGAGAATGTTAATCCTTCCCCCTTCAGATCTGGTCTCTAAAGCTGTACCTCTCCCTCCCGTAAGTAGTACAAAATACCTGAACAAGCTGGACTTCTAGAGATGGAGGGTGATGGTCTTCATGAAGTTTGGAACGAAGAGGAGTTGAAATATAAAATCATGCCAGTTTTCTTTGGCCCTGTGTCCAGGGAAGAGACGGTATCCTGAGACTAGTTCAGGATTAATCTCCATTCATCTCTGGAATGGTACAGGGAATTCATCTCACTGTCAGTGTGATGAAACACTTTCCCTCCTATGGCTTTGACTCGCCAGTAACAGATCTAACTGTTCAGAACGCTGGCTGGGCGTGTCTTCCATTTATCCAGTCATACTTCAGGGATATTATGGGTTTGATTCCAGACCAAATAAAGCGAATATCCCAATAAAGTGAGTCACATGAATTTTTTGGCTTTCCAGTGCATACAAAAGTTATGTTTACATATTAAGTGTACAATAGCATGATGTTTAAAAAGCAATGTATATGCCTCAATGAAAAGATACTTTATTGCTAAAAAATGCTGAAACCATCATCTGAGTCTTCAGCCAGCTGCATCTTTTTGCTGGTGGAGGGTCTTGCCTCCATGCTGGTGACTGCTAAAGGTTGGAGTGGCTGGAGCAATTTCTTAAAATAAGACAACAATGAGGTTTGCTCCATCGATTGACTCTTCCTTGCACGAATGAGATCTCTGTAGCATGCAATGCTGTTTGATAGCATTTTACCCGCAGTAGAACTTCTTTCAAAATTACAGTCAATTCTCTCAAGCACTGACACTGCTTTATGGACTAAGTGTATGTCATACTCTAAATCCTTTGCTGTCATTGCAACAATCTTCACAGCGTCTTCACCAGCAGTAAATGCCATCTCAAGAAACCACTTTCTTTGTTCATACGTTCTTTGTTCATAAGAAGCAAATCCTCATTCATAAAAGTTTTATCATGAGATTGATTGAAGTTTCATCACAGAATTCAGTTACATCTTCAGGCTCCACTTCTAATTCTAGTTCTCTTGCTATTTCCACGACAACTTTAGTTATTGCCTCCATTGAAGTTCTGAACCTCTGAAGACATCCATGAGGGCTGGAATCAATTTCTTCCAACCCCCTGTTACTACTGATATTTTAACCTCTTCCCATGAATCATGAATGCTCTTTTTTTTTAAAAAAAGATGATTTTTTTTTTTTTTTTTTTGGCTGTGTTGGGTCTTTGCTGCAGTGTGCGTGCTTCTCATTGCGGTGGCTTCTCTCGTTGCGGAGCATGGGCTCTAGGAGCAAGGGCTTCGGTAATTGTGGCACGCGGGCTCAGTAGTTGTGGTGCACGGGCTTAGTTGCTCCGCGGCATGTGGGATCTTCCCGGACCAGGGATCGAACCCGTGTCCCCTGCATTGGCAGGCAGACTCTTAACCACTTTGCCACCAGTGAAGTGCCCATGAATGCTCTTAATGGCATCTAGAATGGTGAATCCTTTGCAGAAGATTTTCAATTGCGTTTGCCCAGATCCATCAGAGAAACCACTATCTATGGCAGCTATAGCCTTACGAAATGCATTTCTTAAATAATATGAGTTGAAAATTGAAATTACTCCTTGATCCATGGGCTGCAGAATGGGTGTTGTATTAGCAGTCATGAAAATAACATTAATTTCCTTGTACTTCTCCATCGGAGCTACTGAGTGACCAGGTGCATTGTCAATGAGCAGTAATATTTTGAAAGGAACTTTTTGTCCTGAGGACTAGGTCTTGACCATGGGCTTAAAACATTCAGTAAACCATGTTGTAAACAGGTATGCTATCACTCAGGGTTTGTTGTTCCACTTATAGAGCATAGGCAGAGTAGATTTAGCCTAATTCTTAAGGGCCCTAGGAGTTTCAGAATAATAAATGAGCATTGGCTTCAACTTTGAGTCACCAGCTGCATTAGCCTGTAAGAAGAGAGTCAGCCTGTCCTGTGAAACTTTGAAGCCAGGCATTGACTTCTCCTCTCTAGCTATGAATGTCTTAGACGGCATCTTCTTCCAATATAAGGCTATTTCATCTACACTGAAAACCGGTGGTTCAGTGTAGTCCCCTTCATTAATTAGCTTAGCTAGATCTTCTGGATAACTTGCTGTAGCTTCTACATCAGCACTTGCTGCTCCACCTTGTACTCTCATGCTATGGAAACGGCTTCTTTCCCTAAACCTCATGAATCAACCTCTGCTAGCTTCAGGCTTTTCTCATTCAGCTTTTTCACCTCCTGCAGCCTTCATAGACTTGAAGAAGCCAAATCCTTGCTCTGGATTAGGCTTCGGCTTAAGGGAATGTTGGGGCTGGTTTGATCTTCTGTCCAGACCACTCAAACTTTCTCCGTATCAGCAATAAGGCTGTTTCGCCTTCTTATCATTCATGTGTTCACTGGAGCAGCACTTTTAATTTCCTTCAAGAACTTTTCCTTTGCTGACAACGTTTTGGCACAAGAGGCCCAGCTTTCAGTCTATCTCAGCTTTCAACACGCCTTCCTCACTGAGCTTAATCATATCTAACTTTAGATATGATTGATTTAAAGTGAGAGATGTGTAACTCTTCCTTTCATGTGAACACTTACAGGCCATTGTAGGGCTATTAACTGGTCTAATTTCAATTTGTTGTGTTTCAGGAAACAGGGAAGCCCGAGGAGAGGGAGAGAGATGGAGGAATGGCTGGTCAGGGGAGGGGTCAGAACACACAACATTTATCAGTTGAGTTTGTTGTGTTATAGGGGCATGGTTCACAGCACTATAAAACAATTTCAGTAGTAACATCAAAGATCACTGCACAGAGATGACCATAACAAATATAATAATAATGCAAATGTTTGAAATATTGCAAGAATTACCAAAAGGTGATACAGAGACACGAAGTGAGCAAATTCTGTTGGAAAAATGTCACTGATAGATTTGACTGATGCAGAGTTGCCACAAACCTTCAATTTGTAAAATAAAACACCACAGTATCTGAGAAGCACGATGAATCTAAGCAAAATAAAATGAGGTACGCCTGTATTAGAAATTATATTCTCATATCTAGCATTTCAGGTAAAAGGCAGTGTCTGTGAGCTCAGCCAATGTGAAGAAGTACATGGGGACTGGTATAGACTGAATGTTTGGGTCCCCTCAAAATTCTTATGTTGAAATCCTAACCCCTTAGGAGGTAGGGCCTTTGGGAGGTGATTAGGTCATGAAAAAGAGCCCTCATAAATGGGATTAGTGCCCTTAAAAGAGAGCTCTCTAATCTAGGCCTTTCTGCCATATAAGGACAACAGAAGACGGTCATCGATGAAGAAGGAAAGGGGCTCTCACCAGACATTGAATCTGCTGGCACCTTGATTTTGGACTTCCCAGACTCCCAGAAAGATGAGAAATAAATTTCTGTTGTTTATAACCCACCCAATCTATGGTATTCTGTTATAGCAGCCAGACTTATTCTTTGTCAGGCAGGGACTCATACCTTTCTAAACTTGCCAAGCACAGGATGTGGGGAAAAGCCATGTGGTCAAGAGTCCCGAGTGGTTGGTCCAGAGGCCACATTACTGACCCTGTTACCCTTGTACGGGAGACAGAAGAGGGAACTAGCACTGTGGACCTAATACGTACCCGGGCCCCGGACAGGCCCTCCATAGTTGCTAAGTCCTTTATAACAATCTATCGCCCTTTTATGAATAAGGAAACAGTGGCTCAAGTTCAGATAACTAATAAATGTCATTACTAGTTCTCCGAAGCGCAAGCTTTTACTCCTTCTAAAATGTCCATGCAGAAGCAGTAAACTATAACACAGCATGCTGTTCTTATTACTATCCCTGTTGTTGTTATTCTATTTCCCTCAAACATATTAGGATAGGGAAGTGTTTATGACCCATGATAGCATATATGAATCAATTCAGGCTAGGGGCTCCTTATCTTCTATACCTTTTGTTTATGATCACATATTTTATAAATTAAGAATTTATAAAATACTATGGGGCTTCCCTAGTGGCGCAGTGGTTGAGAGTCCGCCTGCCGATGCAGGGGACATGGGTTCGTGCCCCGGTCTGGGGGGATCCCACATGCCGCGGAGCGGCTGGGCCCATGAGCCGTGGCCGCTGAGCCTGCACGTCCGGAGCCTGTGCTCCGCAACGGGAGAGGCCACAACGGTGAGAGGCCCGCGTAACACAAAAAATAAAAATAAAAATAAAAAATACTATGAAGTAGTGTTTCTCCCAGTGTCTTCCAGAATGATCACCTGCATCAGAATAAGCTGGGTTGGTGGAATCTAAACTACAACACGAATGAACATATCTATGAAACAGAAATAGACTCGCAGAAACAGAAAACAGACATGTGGTTGCCAAGGGGGAGGGGAGGTGGGGGAGGGAAGGATTGGGAGTTCGGGTTTCGCGGATGCATACTATGATATAGAAGATGCATAAGCAACAAGGTCCTACTGTAGAGCACAGGGAACTATATTCGACATCCTGTGATAAACCATAATGGAAAAGAATATGAAAAAGAATATGTGTATATATGTATAACTGAGTCTCTTTGCTGTACAGCAGAAATTAACACAACATTGTAAACCAACTATACTTCAATAAAATTTTTGAAAAATTAAGGAAAAAACAGTAAGTTGGGATGCTTATAAAAAACACAACGCCCAGAACTCTGCCCCAGACCTACCGAATTGGAATAGGCAGGGGATACCATGGAATCTGAATTTTTAAAGAGTACCCCTGGGTGATTTTTATGCAGATTACAGTTTGAGAGCCACTGCTGTAAAGGCTGGGGAACCAGAGGTCTCTCAGGAGAATTCTTTGCCTCTGGCACACTGAGTTTCTATACGTAGAACTTATGTCAGGCTCCACTGTTACCAAGGGCTGTCTCAGGTGCGGAAGCCCGGGGATCCGGGAGGGTCACAAAAAGGACACAACTTAGGCAAGGCTCACATCAGAGAGGAAGAGTTGTAAACTTCGTACAAAACAGTTTAACAAGCAGATTTGAGCTCACCTTAGAGGCGAAAGCCGTGGCTGTAGAATAATGGAGTGCATTGGGACTCTAACCGTCTCCGTCAAAGAAAACGTTGTCCTGATTGCCCCAAACAAATTCTGTGTCTTTATCTCTTCTACCTCATGAAAGATTCAGCCTTAAGCAGTTGCTTCTCTATCATTTATCCAAGGTGGGCATTGGGCACAATGTAAATAGATAGTTTGATTCTGACTTGTATGAAGTTAAGGTGCAGAACCAAACTACCGTGTTTTAAATTATCTACAGCTATGCTGTCTGGTTTGAAATGCTTAACTCCTTCCATTTTTATGGGTGGAAAAGAGTGCTGGTAGTCTGAAGGGCTGCTCGATCTTACTGAGCAGTTCAGTTCACTGAAGTCCCACTTCGGAAAGAGTGGTTTTGGGATTCTCAACAGCCTGAATTAGGAGAATTTTATGTGTACTTCTCTGACAGAATCCAAATCTGAGTCAAAATTCAATACAGAGCCATTACCACATGCTTGTGTTTTAATTTCAGAGCGAGAAAGAAATGCCATCCTAGATTTAAATAGCAACCATTGGTGAGTGTTTGTCTTTGTGAAGTGCTACTGTGCCTGGAGCTGGCAAACACCTCCTTTACTCTTCACGACACCCCAATGTAGGTTTAATTATGCCCATTGTACAGATGAGAAAATGGAGGCCCTGAGAAATTATGCAATTTGCCCTGGGTTATGCGGTGAGAAAATGGCAGAGCTAAGATTAGAACCAGCATCTGGGTGATGCCAATGCCTGGGTTTGTAACCTCCTGTTTCTCTTCTTCTTCTTTTTTATATTACACAGGATATAAACATTGTTTACTTTGTCGAAGGGGATGACAACAGTTTTTTTATAGTTAGAGCTTGAATTTTTCAACTGAATACAGCGTTCAGCATCCTTGAACAATGATGGGACAGAATAACTAATAGGGCTGTAGAACATCCTGTAACCCAACTGTCACTGTGGCTTTAGAGATTGACGGGCTGTTGCCACACCCTCTTAAGGAAAGATGTACCCCTGGATTCACAGAGAGTGGCAATTAGCATACAGAGTCTCATGCATTATCGTCTTTTTGCTTTCTCTTTCTATATCCCATCATTTTGAAATGGGGTAAAGAGACAATGTTCACAAAGCAAAGAGTACCTGACATTTTTATTTCCGTACAAATATGCCTAAAGTCATTGATTTAAAGTTCAGAACCAGTTGTAAGTTTTGGACACTTCTGAAAATAAGGATATCTCCGTGTTTACAAAAATGTTGGTATAGATTAAACTAAGATAAGATATACTTTTGGCTAACTTGCAATCTATGCTTACTAATGTTGGGATCCCAAACACTATCTCTATTAGCTATGCTGATGATGAGGGCAGCATTCAGTAGAAAAATTCAAGCTCAAGACATGAATTTACAAAAGATAACGATGGTAGCCCCTACTCTGAGAGGTGATGAAATATTCATTGTCTGTAATGTGCATAGGCGCATTGCAAGGTACAAATGGAAATCTCCATTTCACAGATGAGGAAACCGAGGCTCAGAGAGTTTAAGAAGTTTGACCAAACTGGATTGAGACCCAGGTCTTCTGACCTCAAATCCAGACTCTCTGGCTTCCATCTGAGTAAGGCTGAGTTTCCTAGAGAAACTTGTTATAAAGTGCACGTCCATTATAATAAAGAGAGGACCTTAAATTTTTGTTTTCCTCTCTGCTAAAGGAAGTTTATGCCATATTTGGGCTAGAGTGGAGTAAAGGCTGATCTTATCATAGTTTATGGACAGAGGCTTTTTTTTTTTGCTGTACACGGGCCACGCACTGTTGCGGCCTCTCCCGTTGCGGAGCACAGGCTCCGGACGCGCAGGCTCAGCGGCCATGGCTCACGGGCCCAGCCGCTCCGCGGCATGTGGGATCTTCCCGGACCCGGGCACGAACCCGTGTCCCCTGCATCGGCAGGCGGACTCTCAACCACTGCGCCACCAGGGAAGCCCATGGACTGAGGCTTTTTAAAGTAGGTTTCAGGGTTCTGACTGCTATGTGTGAACAAGTAAGCTCTGGAGAAGGGCCTGGAAAAGAGAGGGCATGGAGTGGGGTAAGTCAACTTCCAGAGGCCAGGTGGTTCTGCTTTCTGAGGGCAGAGGGGCCTGAGCACCTCTTAGAAATGTGTCACCTCTCCTGTGTGTCATATTTAGCCTCAGGTTGCTATTCTCTTATCATTCTGATTTACTTAAAGTTAGGGCAAGTGACAGAACTGGTAAGAATGCTGTCAACTTTTTAAAAATTCATAAAAATCACTGGATATTTATATAGCACTTTGCAGTGTACATGGTTCTTTCTTGTGTGTTCTTTCTTACTTCATGATGTAATAAAACACAAGCAAACAAGCAAAAAATCCCAACAACACTAGAAGTTTATGACTTAAATTCAAGTCATGTTCTTTCTGAGTTTCCTCCTGTGTAGATGGAGATAGAAAAATAATAACACGGCCACAGTGGTGGTAATTGCATATTCTTACACGATAGCTTAGGAGGAGTCTGGAGAGACTTGAACAGACAAGAGCAAAACAAAGGATTCTTTAGCTGGCTTAGAGAGGGATGGGTATGATGAGGAATAAAGTGCAGGAATTTAGAAAGATAAAACAATAATTTGAATAAGTGTTAAGATATGTTTGGGGTCTTCCCTGGTGGCACAGTGGTTAAGAATCTGCCTTCCAACGCAGGGGACACAGGTTCGATCCCTGGTCTGGGAAGATCCCACATGCTGTGGAGCAGCTAAGCCCATGCACCACAACTACTGAGCCTGCGCTCTAGAGCCCGTGAGCCACAACTGCTGAGCCTGCATGCCACAACTACTGAAGCCTGCGTGCCTAGAGCCCGTGCTCCACAACAGTAGCCCCCGCTCGCTGCAATTAGAGAAAGCCCGCGCACAGCAACGAAGATCCAACACAGCCAAAAATAAATCAAATTTAAAAAAAAGAAATGTTTGGAGGAGATTGACTTTCATTCTTGCTACAGATTTGTATCTGACGTGTGTGTCCTTTTTCACAAAGAATAGGAAATAATATTAAAATTTTGCTTTAAAAAAATGTACTTGAAAAACACAGTACCACAACAGTGTGATAACACCTTTTGGGTTACTACAGAAATATTGATGGTTATTTTTTTTTTCTTTGGCCTTGTGGCTTGCGGGATCTTAGTTCCCTGACCAGGGATCGAACCCTTGCCCCCTGCAATGGGAGCATGGAGTCCTAACCTCTGGTCTGCCAGGGAGCTCCCTTTGAAGGTTATTTTAAATCTCACCATCAGTGAAGTTAAACCTGCTCCCTTTGCTTTCGGCATTTTCCTGCTTCCTTTGTCTAGGTTTGAAAGCAAAATTAAAATAAAATTTCTGCATGAAAATACAATATAAAACAAAATAGTTGCATATTTGTTTAATAGGAGATGCTTTTGCATAAAAAAAGAGACTAAAATTCTTAAGACCAGATTCTTGTTCCAATATAATCAAATGTAACAAAACTTGAGGGCAGTTTTGTAACTCCAAAGGCCTGGTAGTTCTCACTGAAGGCTTAGATCCATCCAGGCAAAAATGTCAGGAAAGACATCTTGTTTGTAATATGTCTGCTTACGCCTATGCTATTATTCAAGTCATAGAGTCACTGAACGCCAAGGGAACAGTGTTTTCCCATTTTACTTTCATTTGTCCCATTTGGATATCACATACTTATAAAGCATGTAGAAAAAAATACACTTAAGAAAATGATTATTTTAGGACAAATCTGCCTGCCTACAGTTATATGAACTGGGAAACCTGATCAGATAAAGCTCACAGCAAAATCATATTCTAGAATTCATGGAAGCAGGTAATTGTAGACCTAGTCGGTAATGTTGAGCGAATTCTAAGCCTTTTGTTTTCACAAGAAAAAAGATGCAGCTAGTTAGGAGCTGGGCATCGAAGTGAATTTTATCCTAAAACACCACTCAAATTCACCACACTCGCTGGTTTACTTTGTATACTAGCTCACGCTTTGTAAGCTCATTACTGAGGGTGACATGAGGAGTAGAGAATTTGCTCATGTGTGTGTGTGTGTGTGCATGCACATGTGTGTGAGCATGTGTGTATGTGTGTACAGGATCAGAGATGAAGCAATATTTGACATACATCCTTTTCTATTTAAAATTTCACACATTCTTAAGACAAGAGACCAGGCTGAAAAAACTAGCATCCAGATTCTTTTCTTTCTTTTCCTTTAAGTGGAATGTCACACCTTAAACTGTGTATTTGCCCAAGTGCTGAAAACAGGTTAATTAAATGTATCTATTTCAACAAATTCCTTGGGCAAACAGATTACCATAGGGGCACATAAAGAATGTGAGCATTAATTGCATTTGAGATTAGCCCTATTGAATTAAATTATCACACACTGATGTCCTTTGTTGTTAAACCATAAATAGTAGGTGTTTATACATCCAGCTATGATACTTTTACTATACAACCGTCCTTCCATCAGTATGGGAAGGTTCAACCCAGAAAAAAAAAAATCTCCATTCTTAGTTAATAGTAAAAGAACCTTCTTGAAAATTATGTAAAAGGAACATTGACGGTCTATTTTATTATGTTTAGTGCTTTGGGGGAAAATAGCTGGATTCTTTGTCTTCCTAAAAAAAACATCTTTAGGTAACTCCAGTTCAAGATAAGTTTTCTAACCTACAATGCCCCCAAAAAGATAAAACCAAAGTACCTAATAAAAACTTCAATTTGTTGATAGATTAATTAAATTCCCTACCTACCCAACCCTGACTGAATCTGTCCCAAGGGGGTGAAATTGAAAGATGAGTTTGCTAATTAATGTTAATACAATGAATGGCACAATTAGAACTCACAAAAGAATGAACATCCCTTGAAGAGAGAGTCAGTAAAAGCGTCCAGGGGAATTCTCCAAACGTGCACGAGCTACTTAGAATAGAACAACTGAAATTCTATTAAATTTGATTTGACAATGATAATGCCTGAGGTAACCTTATAGAGAAATGTAAATCAAATATGAAATAACTATTATTTCAGGATTATCCTTAATCACAGTTTGATAACTTCAGTGCAAAACTCAAATCTTAAGAGACTGAAAGTATTTCTGGCTTTCCTGATTACAGATACTTGTGCAATAAGAGAATACTCAACATACTATCCCAGCCTCTGTGAATAGAACAAAATAGATTTTCTGAAAAAATATATGTTGTCCTATTATTCATTTCAAATGTTTAACAGGTAAAGTTGACTGTGTGTATTTACACTGCCCAAAATGGCCACAATTCTTCCCTCTCTGTATTGTATTCCTTGCAATTTGATTTGCAGCTTCTCCTATCAAAAAGCAAGGTGTATTTCTTTACTCTTTGAGGCTGGGATGTTCTGCGACTTGCTTTATCTAATAGAACCCAGTTCCAAATGTGGGCCCCAAGAGGCCTCTAGCTTCTGCTCAATCTAACCTTGCTACCACCAAGTGAACATGCTAGGCTGTTCTAGGCTGGGTTAGGCTGCTGGAGGATGACAAAGCACAAGGAACAGACAGAAATCATCCCAGCAAAGGCCATTCTAGGCCAGTCAGCCTTCTGCCAGTCCAAGAGGTGACCAGGGAAACATGAGTGAGCCCACTGGAGACCAAAAGAACCACCCAGAAGACCCTAGGCCAAATAGATGAGCTAAAAATCATAAATAAATTAACAGCTAATTTTTTTTTATTAAGCCACTTAATCTGGGGTACTTTGTTATGCAGCAAAAGTTGGAAATTTGCATAGAACTATTAGTTTTCTTTAACCATGTACAAGACATTGCTCATCCAGCTCAATTTACAATGGTCACAGATAAGAGTGATTATTATTTTTGATGGCCTTAGCCACTTGGTATCTTTCCAGATACAGAAAAACTTCTTCCAAGTTAGAGGGGGTAAGATAAGTTAAAAGCACAGGCTCAAATCCCAGTTTGAGCTTGACATGTCTATGCCTTGATTTCTTCACACCCCCCACCAAAAAGGAGAAAATGACAATGCAGATGTTATAATGTATGGGTGAGGATTCACTGAGGTGATGAGGTGATGTATTTCAAACACTCAGTACATACTTCCTCAACATATGTTAGCCTATTCTGATTACTTAAAGGGATTCCAGGGACTTCCCTGGTGCTCCAGTGGTTAAGAATCCGCCTTCCAAAGCAGGGGACACGGGTTCGATCTCTCGTTGGGGAACTAAGATCCCACATTCCACGGGGCTACTAAGCCTGCGTGCTGCAACTACTGAGCCCATGAGCTCTGGAGCCCGCGGGACACAACTAGAGAGCCCACGTGCCACAACTAGAGAGCCCACGTGCCACAACTAGAGAGCCCACGTGCCACAACTAGAGAGCCCACGTGCAACTACGACCCAGTGCAGCCAAATAAATGAATAAATAAATAAATATTAAAAGAAAAGGGATTCCAAGCCATTTACCTTGAAGGATATAGCTGAGATCACTGCACAAGGTAAGAGATCATGTATGACAAGCAGCAGATACATTTTACATAGTTAAGTACAAGCAGAGCTCTATTATGTTTTCTTCTGCCTTTAGATAATTTTAAACACCTAACGATTCTACATGTGCTACATGCACTCAGTATTTCGTGTCCTTCAGCTAGTGCCTAAAACAGCTGGGAAATTCAATTACTGCACATAATTAACAACAATGATAATATTAGCATGGGGCAAGTATTACAGATCTTACGGTGGGAACAAATAAGCTTCAAAGACATGAAGTGCTGTTCCCAGGTTCATGTATCAGTGGGTTCAACAAAGGAAAGACTTTTAAGTACTCTTGATTGTATTTGCTGTCAGGAACTGCTTCTACCTCACAGGCCAAGTTTTTCATACATATTGATGAACGAAAGGAAATCACCACTTGTTTGAAATAAGGATTGAGACATTAAAGAAAAAAAAGATAGGTTGATTGCTGATCTATTCTGTGCGGGACTAATAGGCCTACGATATTGAATGTCAGTTTTTCTTTTTTAATAGGAAAATCAGTTTCCTACTATGTCTAGTCACGAGGCAGACCCATTTTTCCAGGTTACAGAATTGGATAGAAAAGAAGGTTCAAATAAGGTCCTCACTGATTTTGTAGACAATGAGAGATGTTGATGGGGGAAAATTTAACGGTTACTTCAAGGCATGGTTAATTAGCCCCTTTCGCCAAGAATTTGGTGAAATTTGCACATCTGATAAGTGTAAACTATGAAATCATATTGATAAATCTCTCACCCATCCAACGCTGCACAGAATTCTTTGTCATGTTGTGCTAGACTCCTCTCCCCATTGTAAACTCTCCCTGGAAATTGCATTGGCTTTTTCAGGCACTCTGTGTATAACAGGGCCATGAAAGTGACAGATACTGAGCTTGTGGTCTTTAGGCCAAAGCCCGAACAAGAATACTGGTTCCACAAGTTTCTCTTTAACTTTGGACAAGTCATTTAAACTCTCAAACGTCTAGTCCCCATGTCTGTAAATTGGTGATAATATCAGTTGCTTTGTAGGATTATTAATGCCCAGAATAGTGCCTAAGTAGGTACAGGTGCTATTATTAGCATGCTGAGCCTTTTCTATCTAACCTATTTCCTCTTAATGACTCTTGTTATCCTCCTCCAATCCAAACATAAACATATTCCTTAAATAAACTTAATTTTTGATTACTTATTACAATTGTCAAAAATAACCCTTGCGGGCTTCCCTGGTGGCGCAGTGGTTGGGAGTCCGCCTGCCGATGCAGGGGACACGGGTTTGTGCCCCGGTCCGGGAAGATCCCGCATGCCGCAGAGCGGCTGGGCCCGTGAGCCATGGCCGCTGAGTCTGCGCGACCGGAGCCTGTGCTCCACGACGGGAGAGGCCACAGCAGTGAGAGGCCCGCGTACCGCAAAAACGAAACAAAACAAAACAAACCCTTGCTTTTTGCAGCAACGAGACAAAAGGTAAATGCATTTTTTCCTTAAGTGTTTATATTGGCAGTGTTTCTTATGGATACAGGGTTGAAACTTTTTGACACATTATTTTTCATTTGCTTAATCTTGGTTATTAAATCCAATAAGTATTCAGAATCCATATCTTGGTATATGAATAAACTCTTACTAAAGATTTATTTATTATGTTAGGCAACTAAAGTATCATTTTAGGCACAGAGGCAGCAAGATTTCCAACCTTTCCAGGCTGTGCAAAAAACCCAACTAAAACCATGAGCCAAATGATAAGTTTTTTGTTTTTAAATGAAAGCTTATTTATTTATTTATTTATTTGGGGCTGCGTTGGGTCTTCTTTTCTGTGCAAGGGCTTTCTCTAGTTGCGGCGAGCGGGGGCCACTCTTCATCGCGGTGCTCGGGCCTCTCACTATCAGGGCCTCTCTTGTTGCGGAGCACAGGCTCCAGATGCACAGGCTCAGTAGTTGTGGCTCACGGGCCCAGTTGCTCCGCGGCATGTGGGATCTTTCCAGACCAGGGCTCGAACCTGTGTCCGCTGCATTGGCAGGCAGATTCTCAACCACTGCGCCACCAGGGAAGCCCGATAAGTTTTTAATATATGTACGGGATAGAAAGGAAAGTTGGTAATCAGTGGCACTTTCAGCTTCAGAAATAACACTCACATACCAACCCAAAGTAGTTTCTTTGTAGAATGAAAAAAATTGGCTGTGAAGGTTCCTGATTTACAAGTGTAAACTCACTTATTCACTCAGAAATTTCTGACTCGAATAAAACAGTACTAAGCTGTAAGACATTTTCAAGCTGTAATACAGGATTTGTCTTTTCTGCCCTTTCCATTTGTAGTTGGAGATTTTCCACTTGTGTTAAGGTATTTAGACTTCAAGTACCGAATAAATAAAAGTTTATTCATAATGTTGGTATTTCCTCTAAGTACTAAAGTAATTCCTCTGCATGATTTCACATGCAAATGTACAACTTTAAGAAGAAACCTTAGCTTTGTACTGTGATCATAAAAAAAATCCTACTCTCAGTGTGTTCAACTCTGTGTTTTAAACAAATTATAGCTTACTCTGACTTCTACTTCTTACCATATTGTAATTTCATGCAATTTGACATATGCTTTACCTCAAATTATCTCATTTTAGGTAGTATTTACCTAAAGTATAGGTAGTGTTGAAGAACCATTATCAAAAATGTTAAACTTTTTATGATAAAAAATTCTAAACATACAGAAAAACGGAACAAATAACGCAATGAACACCCACTTACAGACCACCCAGCTCCAACAATTATGTATTCTTCTGTCATTAATTTTCCTAATATTGAATTTCATAAAATGTATGATATTTGGAAAGACTGAGGTTGGCTACTATGATATTATCAGAACTAGATATTAGTACTCAATTTTTCTGGTATTGTGTTAAATAATAAGGGAAAACAAAGCACTATTTTTCTTCCTTCTACTGTTTAAAATGAGATGAGACTTGCAGTGGCTTTTTCTTCTCCAGTTATTCTTTATTTTAATGGTGTGTTTCTGTAGGAACATTAAAGTGTACTCTGCTTGCAGATCAATATGACACTGACTAAATATAGATTTACTTACGAGGTAGACTGAAAGGAGCCACGCTGGACAAGTGAGTAAATAATGTCTCTTTTAACAAGTTCATAATTATGTATTTATTACATGAGCTCCTCCACAATAGCTCCAGGGAACAGTAACAGACCCTGCCTAAACAACGCTTATTGTAACAACCAAACTATATAGTAGGAGCAGTCTTGGGGCCGGAGCCCAAATCATTTGAAGGAGACAAACCAACATGATTCATACTATTGCTTTTTCTTCCTTCTTGAGAAGAGAGAAGAGAACAAATGAGGTTGAGAAAAACACTGTCTGCAGAAACCAGGGAAACCTAAAGACATTCATTTATTTTGGGATATTTGACACATGTTGTATCGATGAAGAAGGGGAAATAAAATATTACACATATGTATTATGTGCACTTATATATAATTTATACATTAAATATAAATTGCATATATATAACTGATATATGGTATACAGCAATTAAAATATTATTTAAATAAAATATTAAACTACTGAAAGTGGCCTCTTAAATGAGAAAAAGAAAAAGGAAAAAAAACCCTGCGTCTTGGTCTGTGTACTGCCATCACTCGATGCTTTGTGAGTATGGTCCTTTCTGTATAGAATTATTTCCCACCTCTTTTTCACTTGAATTTCTATTCTTTTTTAAGATGTAGCTCAACTATCACCTCCTTCTGAAAGTTTTCCCTAACTAATCTTGGCATCCAGTCATTTCTCTCTCTATTAACTATAATAGCTAACATGTACTGAGTGTTTACTGATATGCTAAGTACTATATATTCCTTACCTGACTTAGTTGTCCAACAGCCTTATGAAGTGGGCACTTATTATGCCCCATTTCAGAGGAAACTGGGGTTTTTAAGAGATGAAGTGACTTACCTAAAGTCACACTTTGTAACATTTCTGTTAGAGCCCTTCTCAAAAATAACATTAACATTTACTTCATTGGGCCAGGGGGAGGATTTAAAATATGTGTCTGTTAAGATTTCCTTTCCTTTTAATCCCTAAAGTTACTAATTATTTTAACATGTATCCAGGGCTTGTTTTAATGAGGTAGGATGAGACACAGGAACACAGAAAGGAATGTCATGAAGGAAGAAGTTTATACTCAGAGATCTCTAAAAACAGGAGGTCTGGCATGGGGAAGCACCATGGTCCTTCAGGAGGCGGAAGGAGTGAGGCAAACGCATGGTCAAAGCCTTTATTGTGGTTTTTGTGGAAAGGAACGGGCAAGGTGGGGTAGGTATGCTGAGCAAGTTTAGGACTGGATAGTTTGAATAATTTCAGCAGGCTCTGGGCTGTAGGAGTGTCTCTAGTTGTCTGGTACCTGGCCCTGGGATGATTTAGGGCCAAGGGAAATATTGGCTTGATGTGTGAGAGTTTGATAAAGGAGGTCGTTGGCAGTACGGGCCCTGGGTTGGTTGGTTCACATATGAAAGGCGTGTTCTTGGGCTAGTTGCTTACTATGTGTAGGAACTAACAAGTCCTGGTAGGGACCATCTTTCCAGGACTAACAAGACCTCAAGATGTCAAAGCATCATAAAATACAGAAAATAGAAAAACATGATTAATACACTAACCGTATTAGAAAACTCAAGGAGTACTGCTGAAGATGACTGCTCAGACTTCCCTATTGCAATTTTGGGCTGGATGACTCTTTGTTTGTTCAGCCCTCTGCCTTGGGTGTTCAGTAGCATCTCTGACCTCTACCTACTAGATACCAGAACCCCCCCCTCAAGACCCCCACCCCTACCCCTGCCTCAACACATAAATGTGACAAGCAGTAATGTCTCCAGGCATTGTCAAATATCCCCAGGGCAAAATCACCCCCGGCTGAGAACCAGTGTCCCAGATAACTCAGTTTAGTTTGATCATGTTTTCACATAGCTCCTCTCATTATGGATCCTGAAAGCCGTTTATCATTCATATTTGAAATAATCTTTAATGACAGAGAAATGGTCTCATTTTCCCTGGTCTCAGAGAGGAAAATGAAGTCACAAAGCATAGATTACTAAATGGCAAATTTAAGATGAGTCTTAGCAGATGCTGTCTGAAAAGACAATCATGAACTCCTGGGGGAAGAGATTAAGAATTGGTCCAGGTGGCTCTCTGCCTTGGAAGCAGGACACAGACTTTCCCAAGCTGCTCTAGTTGTGCTTTGGTGAGAAGGACAGCAGGCTTGGAAAGTTCCACAGGACTCACCTGCCTTGCCTGCTATCAGAAAGCTTATATCACAAATAGGTAGCTTTGTCTTTTTGTTTCTTATTTTCTTATACACGATGGACATCAAATAAATGGACAAGCTCTAAGTGGACTAACATCAATACTGGATGTGAAAACAAGGCAAGGCCCATCATGAACATGTGAGATTTGCTATAATATGATGGGCCAGATGTTCACAAATGTGAAAGCACATGCCTGGGGATTTGAGTGTAACCTCAAGTCCTTTGATTTTTCAATACTCCTGTTTGCTGGCCTCTGATTAGCAGTGACTGAGAAACTTTGTGGATAAAGTTAGAAAGCCACATGGTAGCCTGAATGAGAAAACCAAACGCAGATAAGGATCAAAGAGGCACATATTCTTACAGGGAACAGATACTTTGAGCACACAATAAAATGCTCTCATATCACACTAACCTTGTCTTCATATTATCCATGATCACAAAATATTTCATTCCTTTTTTTTTTTCAGGGAAAAGACTGTTAAAACTGACCTAGAGTTGAGGATATTGAATTTAAAATGTGTCACGTTCTTATTATTGAATTTTGGATGCATATAACTTTTGGATTCCTAGTTTATTAAGTCACGTTTTGCCTCATAAATTGAGAAAAATATTTGCTAAGAGATAAATGTTCATTAAAGAAATATTTGTTGAATATATGCCTTAGGAA
Organism: Pseudorca crassidens; assembly: GCF_039906515.1. Taxonomy (NCBI): domain Eukaryota; kingdom Metazoa; phylum Chordata; class Mammalia; order Artiodactyla; family Delphinidae; genus Pseudorca; species Pseudorca crassidens. The sequence continues at coordinate 16,322,730 of NC_090313.1, forward strand.
TATGGTGCCGGACAGGGCAGACTGGGTTCTATGAGGCTTGATGGAGCTTATATTCTAAAAGGGGAGAACAGGAAACTTGAACATAATTTATTCTAGTGACAGAATTTATAAAACCTTGTCTCCCAAACTGCTCATGGTTCAACAAGCAAAGGGAACTAATACCTTCGAATACAATATCTGAACTTCGTATTTATTTGAAAAATACATTTCAAACCCAAGACTTTTAGAAGTTCAAATCTATAGGATGTATTGTTTCTGTAACTATTATACGTGTTAATGATGTTACACAGAGCCCTAAAGGCAGGTCAATCTGACCTAATTAGAATAGTGATTGAAGAAAAAGTCTTTATTACCAGTGATACACTCTCACTTCAAAATGGATTAAGTATGCGGTATAGAGAGACATGGCTTATTGATTTACGCATTTTGTTGTTGTACTTTTGTAGGCTTTGGTTGGCATACTAAAGCGGTCGCACCTTCAAGCTCTAAAATTTAGAGGATATATTTATTTTTCATCGTGTGGGATGCTCATAATTCTTAGGGGCTGCCCTGATTCTCTGCAGGATTAGGTACATTTTTATCCACACTTGTTTTTGGTTTAATACCCTTTTTGTTTATCAGCTTAAAGTATTCATGTATTACAGGAAGCTGGAATTTTGTATACAAAGGATTTGGCCAAGTTTTGCTGTTTGCTTTCCATTTCTCCTTTCTTCTGTGTCACTTAAACCCATCCCTTTCCAGAAAAAGAAAAAAAAATACAAAGCTACTATCTTCTTCAGTGCTTTAGTAAGTGTAAATTTATTGGCTATACCTTCAAAGTTATATGTTTAATTGCATGATGCAGATAAAAGGACACAGTAATTTTGCTGAGACCTTGGTGAAAATGGCGGAGTGAATTCACACTTTAATGTATACCCTTCTGGCTGCCAACAGAGCAGTGACAGAAAAACTACAAAAAAGGGGGAAAAAGTCACAGAGAGGAAGTGATACGAAATATGAAAGAGCAGTTATAAGATGTGAAGTATGGATTGAGGAGCTCCAACATGCATTTGACAGAAACAAAAATGGAGAAGATAGCAGAGAAGAAATTCGGAGAGGTAATAGTGGAGAATTTTCCAGCAGTAAAGAAAACCATGAGTTCTGAGATTAAAGTAATTGTGGTGTTACATCCCCAGTCCTGATCTAGCCTGTGTAAAAATAATTCAGAATTGAGACAGCAGTATTCAAGTGCTGTGTTGGAGGGAATGTCAACGCAGGTTTAAAATTAATGGGTATTGTCTTTCAAGTGAAAAGCTCTGTAATAAATGTACTACCTTAATATTTATTATGGTGATTCTAAGGACAAAGGAGCTTAACTATGACACATCATTTATTTTTTACAAACTCTGGAAAACAACAGGAAGTCATAATTTGAGATAATGTAATTGTATGAAGCTTCTCATTGCTTTCCAGAAACAATAAAAATGCGTTCTTTCAGTGAGTCTATTCACCATCGTGTATACGTGCTTCCCTTCTGAATTTTTATTTTCTTTTATTTTACAGACTAAAAAGGATCTAGTAAAACCTGGATTTTTAAAAATTCCAGTACTGTAAATGCAGGCCCTACTAATGAATTCCATGTTTATAAATATACAAGTTCACTTCATCTACTGCTTTCGGGGGCACTTGAAATTACAAGGGTTCAAAAAGAATCGCCTGAGCCTGTCCGGTCAAGGAATCTGGTGATTTTTCTCTAATGCTATCAGCAATGAGGGTTTGGAAATAGGATTATTTTCTAGCTATCATGGGGAGTTCTCTTTCCATTTCCTATTGCACTACAAAAGGGCCCCCATTCTTAGAGGTCTTCACGTGGGGCTCCTCCTTCCACCCTCAGTGGCCTCCTCCCCTCTCCTACTCCTGGGCTCTGCTAATCTCACCTTCCTAAACACCATCTATCCCTCTGAGGCAAGTTCCAGCACAACTAACTCCATCACCTCAGCCAGCTTCCCATTCACTGAAGTCTGTTCTGTCTCCGGCATTTCCTTGTCTCAATGCCTCTTGCATTTTCGTGCAGCTATGAGAACTCACACATCTTTTTTTTTTTTTTTTTTTTTGCAGTACGCGGGCCTCTCACTGCTGTGGCCTCTCCCATTGTGGAGCACAGGCTCCAGACGCGCAGGCTCAGCGGCCATGGCTCACGGGCCCAGCCGCTTCACAGCATGTGGGATCTTCCCGGACCGGGGTATGAACCCGTGTTCCCTGCATCAGCAGGCGGACTCTCAACCACGGCACCACCAGGGAAGCCCTCACATATCTTTTTATTTAGTGAAATTAATGCATCAATATGATTGCCTTTAGCTCTTGATATGCCAAAATGTATCAAGGATTGAGTGCCAGAAACTCGTGAGAATTTACAAAGAATTTTAAGTCATGACTGCCCCTGTTTTGAAGGAATTTACAATGTAATTGAAGACTGAAGATCGGCCATTAATTCATCTGAAGAAAACTAGAGCTACATGGCAATATATAAGTGTCAGAGGAACAGCAAGACTATGAACTGTTTTAGGGCCCACCATTCACTGAATTATCCAGTTTTTGTCCTACTTAGCATTTATCATGTTGGTATCTTAAAGATTTTATTGAATGGTTGCTGTTTACTACAGGCTTCCAGGTACAGTTCAGTAGGTGATCAGGAAATATACTTGGTATCTTTATCATAGTTCATGCCTAATAGAGCCGAAAAGTGAGAAGGAAGAGGCAATACGTTGTCTTCCCCAAAGGTGCTAAGATATTTCCTGTTGTGTTTTGCTCTCTGGATAACAACAGTGGCCTGGACTTTGATGTTAGTTCCAACGTTAAGCATCCCAGTCTCAGAAGCAAACCATTCCAGGAGGAGTTGACTTCCTGTGTTTCCTATTGACATCACCCAGCCCAGGCTCTGTCTGTGCCCGCTGCGCCCATGTTAGCATATTCAGGAGGTGTTTCATTTTTGTTGCCTGCATCCTAATCAGCATCAGCATCTGATCACATAATGCATCACTGTCAGACCCCCTGCCTCCTTGATATCTTGGTCCCTGTGAGAGGCCTGGAGATCAAATCATGCCTGATCGCTCAATCCACAGCCAGAACACCCTGCCTGAGGAAATGAAGCATGGGGGGTGCATTTCTGTATGCTAACTTCATGCAACCTCCCTGACAGCTCCTGATAACGTTGCTGTTTTCCACGGAGCCCCTTAATTTATTTGATGTTAATCACTTTGTTAGGTCCTATAACAGAATCAGTCAATTGTCAAGTGCTGTCGCGTTACGTGCCACCCACAGTACGTCTGGTGCTGCCTCTTTCCTGCCATCACTGAGGTGCAGGCTTTTTGGGCCCTGGTCATCTCACGTGACCTGCACTTTCCTCCAATGTCCCTGTAACATGTTGTTCAAACTGAGTGTGGCTGTGGAAGTGACTTTGGCATTTGGCCTCGACACAATGAAGATCTCAGAACACCTCGCTTTAGTTGCTCCTGAGCTCCAATCAATACAAATCGTCCACAAAACCTACACAAAGAAGAACTCTTTAGGATATTAACAAATCTGTCATCTCGGTCTACCCACTGAGTTTCGTTTTTCCAACCATGCATACCAGCAGGCCCCTACTTAAAGTCTCTTTTGTGCTCCTGCCATATTGCTTTAACCGTTCAATTTTCCACCATCAGATCTTTACTTGAATAGAGACACCACTAAAAACGGACTTCCCCTAGTACAGCTGAAAATAAAGAACAGAGATCATCATTCCAAGCCTCTCCTCCCAACCCAGTCTGCTCTGTAATATGCAGGTTTACTCTCTAGCATATGTTGAAAACGAAGCTACAGGCTCATCGTCATTAGGGTACCGGCTCTGAGGTGCAGATGGATTTGAAAATAATTAATCGTTACATATCCTCACCTGCTCCACGTGGGACTCACAATTTACGAATACAAGCCGTCTGTCTGGGGTTCGATCTTATATCCTGATCTTAACTTTGGTTCCAAGGCTATACTCTCACCAGCCGAGTTAAGGACCTTGGGCACACATTTGTAATCAGTGATGATGGGCACGTGTGTTATTGTAGCTGGAAGGGATTCCACAGACAATTTATTCCAATACCCTTCTTTTATAGATTAGCATGTGCAGAACAGAGAGGTTAAGGCTGATTGCCCAAGGCTACCCAGCTTTGCGAGTTTGTGTATTTAAAATATTATTTTAGAAATTCTTTTCTGAAGCGTTAGCTCTCCTTGACTTTGTGGTTCCCAACGCGCGTTTCCTGAAGTGTGTTCAGAGGAAGACTCTGGAAACTCGCAGAACATTGTTAACACAGCAGAACCCTGCCTTCTGGTTTCTATGTGTGCTTAAGGAGGGCAACTTAGAGAAGAAAAAAGAAAGAGGAAGGGACATTCATTAAGCATCTGTAAGGAAAGGTGCATTCTATAGACCAGTAAGAAGTGGCACTGATTGAGAGCTTGCCAGGTGCCAAGCACTGTTCAGGGTGCTTTGCGTGTATCATCCATTGACTTAATCCTCCAACAGCGCTATGGAGGAAGAACTATTTTTACCATCCTATTTTACAGATAAGGAAATCACAGCTGAGTCACCCACTAATGTGTGGTGTAGCTGGATTCACTCTGGGGCACCTTGTTATCTTGCCTACAGGAAACCTCATCTCGCTCTATGGAGTGCGTGTCGTTGCTCCAGATTTACAGATGAGAAAACTGACAGTCACAGGAACTGTGTGACTAAAGTCTGAGAGGTGAAAGTGGCAGGATACGAACTCTAATCTACTTCTTTTCATTCTACCAAAAAATGATGACTTACGGCATTTTAACCCTGACCCAGAGGAACTGAGTCCAAAGCAATTTAGCAAATCAACTAATAGCAAGAGTAGATGCTTCAGCAATGTACTTATATGTGTGACTTCCCCTGCCGCTCTCCCAGTTATAAAGGGGAGATAAGGCAGGTTTTAGCTGGGATATCATCAGGCCAGGTAGGGTCCCTCATGGACAGACCATGAACCTCATCCCACGGCACTCCTCCCCAGATGCCTGGGGTAGCTTCCAGAACAAAGTCTGCTCAACAAGCATGTGGTGAAATAGATTATAATGCCAGCCTGCCCTGTCCCTGTCCCAAACTCCACGGTGGGTTAGATCTACTGTTTTGTCTGATTCATGAAAGAGAATTTCCTGTGGGTCATTACCTGGAGGAAGTCCTCTGTCTGTCGGTGGTGGTGAATTTTAAGGCAGCTGTGCCACAGAATGCAATGAGAACAAAGATTTAATCTGAACTCACTCAAGAAATACAGCTTCACAGTGTGAATCCCAGCTCTGGCAGGGGGTTGAACAAACAGGCACAGCATCACCGTGGCCTCACACTGAAGGTGTGTAACTTGTCAGAGCGGTGGAATCTCTCATGAAATGTGTGTGAGGGCGATGTTGTTCAGGCAGAAGGCTGGTCAATGGTACACTTCCCTGAAGACGTCTTTCAATGACAGATGCATTGTAATTAGAGAGGAGAAAAGGCTGCATGTGGTCACCAAGTTTACTTTCTCTGCCAAGGTGGATACAGCCTGAGATTTTAATTCATATAATATAGCTTCTAAAATCTATCTTGTGTGATTTCATGTGGGAGGCCTGTTTATAACCGTGTAATCCAAAGAGCCCACCAATATCACCTGAATTTTAGCTTATTTCAACTATTTTTTAACAAGTGATACCTGTTCTCTAATTTTATCAACTCGTCTTTCTATTTTCTAGAATCAGAGAATGTTATTTCTGGAAGGACCCTAAAAGATCATCTAGCCTAAATTACTTCTTTATAGAAAGTAAAACTGAGGTTCTGAGAGGCTGAATTAAGGCTCTCACCTGCTTCTCAACCCATTCCTTGAATTAAACTTTAACCAGAGCCCCAATCTATTACTTTTTCATTAGATATAACTAGTGTTTGCCTTTTCACAGATTGTGAGTCTAAGCTGTTAGACTTTATAATTCTGGTGCCAGAAAAAAGTACTTAGCTGAAATAGCTACAAATGTTCACTGTTTACAGCTATTATAGTTTGGTAAATGGAATTTGATCAGTGCTAGAGTTCATGCCATAGACCAATGATTAGTGTTTTATAAGGTACAATTAAACTCAAAACATTTTTTTTCCTGCGAAAGACATCTGCATAGAAAGTAACATTCTGAAAACAAGTCAACATTTACAATGTTCTACATTGGCTACAAATATTTGCTCTGGAAGGCATGGGGCATTTTTTTTACATCACTGAAATTTTATATTTCTTAGTAAAATATTCCATTCAGTGTTTTGAAACTAAATGCATATTTATCACGGATGACTGAAGAACATTTATATACCAGAAGCATAAAAGTAATTTGCCAAAATCCAGGGACTATGTTTTATTCTTCGTTATTGTTATGGACTGAATTGTGTGTCCCCACTCCCAAGTTCATATGTTGAAATCCTAACCCCCTAGTGTGACTCTATTTGGAAATAGAGCTTGGCGGGACATAATTAAAGTTAAATGAGGTTGTAAGGGTGGGGCCCTAATCCAATGGGCTGGTGCCCTTCTCAAAAGAGGACTGCACAGAGGAAAGGCCACATGAGGACACAGTGGAAAGTACCATCTGCAAGCCAGGGAGGGGGCTCTCACCAGAAACCAATCCTATCAGCAGCTCGATCCTCGACTTCCAGCCTCCAGAACTGGGAGAAAATACATTTCTGTAGCTGAAGCCACCTGGTCTGTGGTATTTTGTTTTGGCAGCCTGAGCTGACTAATACAGTTATCAAGTTCCCCTCTTTAAATCTGAGAACCTGAACACACTTGGCAGTGAGGAGAGCATAAGTCAAAATATGGAAAAAGGTTCTGACTGAGGTCTGGGCGGGTGCAAGATCCCAGGCGTGCTGAGATTCTCCTAACACTGCAGAAGGTATCAGACACTCCTAACACGGCAGAGGGTATGAGACATGACAGCATCTCATGGAACTGGCCCCCAATCCCCCTATTCCTTCTTTTATTCCTTCTGCCCATCCCATCTCCCATGGAGTCCCAGTGATAGCATTTCTAATTTCCTTTTTCCCTGCAGATTCACACTTTTGAGACATAAAGAGAGTGGTATCAAAATGTTAACGCCCACCAACTTCTATGTCACTGGTTACGAAAGAGCATAAGCCAACATTTATTTTCATCCCATCAGAGATGTGGAAATTCCATCATTGATCAGACATATCATCATGCATCTGACTAAATTCATGAGCAAATTAACAAGGGCAACAATATGTGTCTCCTTTTTAAATAGTTGGCATTTTCTACTTTACATGTAACTTGGATGAAAGTTCCAGACATGAAATTGAAGTTCCTCTCCAGTCAAATACAACTGTGTAGCAGCTCTAGTTTGAAACAGTAGATGAACCAAATAAGGGCATATTTAAGAAATGTCTGGTAGGACTATGCCAACTTTTATGACATCATGTGGTTCTGACAAGCAGTCTGAAGTCCACTAATCACTTGGGTAAAATCCTTCAGCTTACTCCAGTTAGTTCCAATTCCACCAGCAGTCAACTTGTCAGGTTTACTGCAGTCCTGGGAGAAGTGGACACCAGGCAGGACACAGCCTCGAAGGTAAAGGTCAGAGTTGAGTGTCCGAAACCACCTAGGATCTTAAAATGAAACTTCCCATTGTTACGTTTGGACACACTTCGCTAGAAGATGCTGAAAAAAATTTGGTTCCTTGTTTAGAAGTTACAGATTAATGACAGTTGTCAAGAAGTAAAGGTACAAGATAACATCTTTATATAGCATGCACTTGGCTTTGTGGTTTTCAAAATGCAGCTGGCTTTGAAAACATAATTGTATGGGCTGTTTTTCTGCATCCAAAACAAATTTTTTTAAAATCCTTACTTGGTTAAAAAGAAAAAACTACTTTCTTATAAATAATTTTCCTGTGTTCTAAGCCCTGATTATAAAAAAGGAAAAACAAAACAAGACCTCAAAAGGTTATTCAAGTTAATTATGGTATGGAGTATGTCCTGGCTCTCTATCTCTGATAATGACAAAATCTATTTCACCAGTGACAGAGTGTCTCAAAGGCCATCTATCTTTTGACTACAAAGAACGTTGAGGGATATCAATTTTAATGTCAGCATCAAAGAGAAATTTGTTCTCATAGCCCTGAGATGCTCTCAGCACATGGAACAAACATTCCGAGCACAAAGTGGATTTTGGCTTTGGACCATATCTTAGGAAAGCCCCACATTTACTTCCACTGAATGTTCCTCTAACTATGGCTTCTGCAGGCTCCCCTTGCTTTTCTAAAACTGAACCTTTGTCACTCTGAAAATATAGTTCTTTATGTGAGGGCATCGGAATGGACTCTCTGCCGTGTTTCTCAGAATGTGTGAGAGATGTCTAGATTGACTACTGAAATGGTGTTTGATTCAGACTGTGCAGCAGGGGCTGGGTTTCCCTCCCATACGTCTCACAGCTCTTATTATTTCTTGCGGTGTTGCACTGAGTTTTTTAAACTGAATTATCTCATTTAATCCTCACGACAGTTCTATGGGGGTGGTTATTTATCACCCCCATTTTTTAGATGAGGAAGCAGACGATTTTAAGGAACTATGCCAAGGTTATCAAGAACTATAAAGTGGACGTACACGCATAGACTAATCCTATGAAAGCGAGACACGGCACGCGGTTTGAAAAATATAATTTCATTAGTTGAAATCACAACTCATGTTTCTATGTATTTCAGAACTGCAAGCACCTCCGATGCACAATACATATTGGTTGAATGGAACTATTCCTATAATCAAAACCATGATCTTGGAATCTCAAGGCAATTTCTGTGCCCAGAGTGGTCTCTTGCTGGGGTCGGACCAAGGGAGAGGGCTTATGTAACCTCTAAGTACAAATGGACCATTGGGGGAGGAGGGAAGGGAAATGAAGAAAACCAGGGTTTTAACCCCTTTGAGGACCAAAGATTAAGTGCCCTTAACAGGACACAGGGACACCAGCAATTACCACTGCCTGTTCAAAAGAGACACAAATGGAAAAGCAGCAGGAAAGAGGAAATTAGAAAGAATAAGGTTCAGGTAACACATCAACAGGCCCTATTTCTAGATACTTCCTTCTTCTCACATCCGTCTTTCTAAGTTTTGCCCTAGGTTAGGTGTGTGTGTTGGGGGGAGGGTGTACACACACACACACATACACACACACACAAACACATATATTAGGGTTGCCAGGAAAAAAAATACAGGATATCCTGTTAAATCTGAATTTCAGGTAAATACTAAATACTCTTTTAGTGTAATTATGTCCCAGATTTTGCATGGTACATACCTACACTGAAAAATTACTCGTTTATCTGAAGTTCAAATTTAATTGTGCATCCTGTATTTTTATTTGCCAAGTCTGGCAACCCTAATAATACACACACACACACACACACACAAATGCATATAAGTGTATACTTATATGTACATGTACATATATACATAAATATTTAAATCTATGTATCTATGCAATTATATAACTCCCTGATCCTAAAATGCGGTTAGCACCCTGTCCTTATATGCTCCTGTTTATTCTATACTTTCCACATGTCAAAGCACTCACCCTTGGAATTTCATTTTCAATGTCTGTTTTCCTCACTAGATCATAAGCTGCACAACAACTGTGACCATAACCTGTTACAAGACTCAGACCCCAGCACACAAAACAATTGATGAACTTAGCACACAGAATATATGTTCCAGCCACATTCAGAATGTGGTCTATAGATCATGCAGAGAGGGATCTGCCCAACGGTGGGCACGAGCTTGAATCAGCAACTGAAACAATTAAAGAGATAAAGGGCTTGAATTTTAAGGCATGACAAAAATGATTATATTGACTTCATCATTTTTATCTCACTGATTTTGAATAAACATTTAAAAATGATCTTTATTTTGTTTCTCAGTACTCGGCTAGCCCACTGGGTAACAGGTGATTTCACACATGGGCCTTTTTCCTGCACCCCAGCCAGCACCGTGAACTGTCCCCAGCGAGTCGCATGCTTACCAGGTGCGCTTTTCACGTTCTGCACGCTCAGAAGTTTCACTTTGCCTCGAGTTCTATTATCAAGAATGCCATTGAGAAATTTTTATTGTCACCGAAAGCATTCAAACTGGGGGGTAAAAGAAAGGCCAGAAATGGAAGCTCCCTCCCACTCCACGTGACATTAGTGGCATTTTAAAATTACAGCCTCACCAGCTTCCTTCAGGAACACTACAGTTTTCATCTTCGGTGGCTGTGATTAAGTAACACTCACTTTGCACAGCTCCCGTGGTGACAAAGCTCCGTTACAAAGGCCTCCTGTGTGGCATTCAGGTCATTAGAAACTACACAAACTATTAGGAAACAGTAGCAGAGCTGCTAACAAACCCTTTGAATAATGGTTTCCTTTCTAATTGTGGTAAAGAATGAAGACTGAACTTAGGATGGTATTGGAGTTGAATAAAATAGGTAAGGAAATATATATGTATACATGAAAAGCCATCACAATGTCGGCTCTAGTCCTCTGAATGTTTTCCCACAGAGCTCTTAGACTAAGTGTCCTGATCCCAGAAATCAGTGTTTCACTTCTGGAAATCCCACAAGTCCCCTGGGTCGCCTCACTCAATACACTAAAGCTCTGTGTGTTTATGAATACAGGGTTCAGCAACTTAGTGTCCATAATGGTTAATTTCATGGGTCAACGTGGCTAGGCTACGGGCTGCCCAGATAGCCGGTGAAACACGGTTTCTGGGTATGTCAGCGACGGTGTTTCTGGAGGAGATCAGCGTCTGATTTAGTAGGCTGAGTAGGGAGATCCATCCTCACCAAAGCCGGTGGGCATCACCCAATCCATTAGGGGCCCAAATGGAACAAAACGGCAGAGGAAGAGCTAGTTCTCTCTCTTCTTGAGCTGGGATGTCCCGACCTCTCCTGCCTTGAACACTGAGCTCCTCATAAGGTATTCAGGCCTTCAGACGCTGGGACTTGGACCAGGAACTTCTGGCTCCCAGACCTCTGACCTCGGGCTGGGAGTTGCACCAGCGGCTCCGTGTTCTCGGGTCAGTGGCCTCAGCTTGAACTATGACACTATCTTTCCCGGGTCTCCAGCTTACAGACGGCAGATCAAGAGACTTCTCGGCCTCTAGAGCCACGGGAGTCAGTTCCTATAATAAATCTCCTCTTATAGGTATTTATGTATCTTATTGGCTCTGTTTCTCTGGAGAACCTTGACTAACATGGTATCCTATGCTGAAGCTTTAGTTTCTTGAACGTCTCTACTATGGACATGTGTACCCCTAAATAACGCTTACACTTCAACCTTAACCCCTGACGTGAAAACAGGACCTCCAGCAGAGGGCAGCACTGAGGCGCATAGTCAGGTTCTCTGTGCACCAGCCTATCACCCACCCTGGGTTGCCCAGGCCACTTTGGCTGGGGTCTCAGAATGGCAGATGCGGGCTCTTCATGGGCACATGGACATCCAGGCACAACACCTCAACATATCACTACATCGCAGACACTGAGCCCGCCTGCGGTGAGGGTGTCACAGGATGTGAAGTGCAGGCCCATATTTCACTGGCACTTTGACTAATCGTTAGGGGGAAATCTGACTTCTGTGGGAAGTGATTGACTATGTGGTACCCTCTCCCCTGAGCTAGTGCTAAACCCAGACCCCAGATGTGCTCTTGGCATTCCATCTTTCTGATGACATATAAAAATGAGAAGCCACCCACTCTAGGCCATTACAGGTCCCATGGCACTGTTAGCAAGACGAGGTTTTACACGTGGCAAAACTCCAGCTCGGAGAATGGAGTTCCAACTGCTTTTAAAATCCTCTGATACTTTATAGATCGTTCTGTTATTTGCCCCAAAGACTGACTAGCATGTGGAGGAGGCCATTTACCCGTTAACATATTTCTTTTTCCAGAGGTGGTTGCCTTTCAGCATTGGATTTAAGCAATTTCTCTGTAAAATATCTTAGCATGCTGAGCTAGGCAAATACTACATAGAATAAATTATCTGATGATCAAGTGGGCATTTCCCTGTAAACACAATTATGTCTTATAAAATGTAAACAATTGTGAATTGTGAAGGATGAAGGTAGGAGAAAAACATGAGGATAGGTTTTATTCTCGTGCTCAGTAGATGTCTTCTGATCAAGTTATGAGAGGATAGTTTGTCATATTGATCCAGCACACAAACTTCTGTTCCATACATGAGGAAATTTAGTTTATACGAGCACCGTTTTTTTTTTATTAGCTGGGTTTGGTTCCCAAGTGCTTTCCCTAGCTGCTCTATTTGTTCCCTTCACCAGTTCCCCTTGGGGACTAAATGCGACATCTCCAGCTCTGAAGAGGTACGGAGCTCCACCACCCCAGTCATTAATGAAAAGGGCAGGAAAGTCTGGGGCTGGGAGGATTGGATTTATAGAAATGGAAAGCTAAGTCTCATTTTATTGGCTTCCTTCAAACTTGCCTCTTCCTTTTTTTTTCTTTTTCCAGCTTAAGGTGCTTCTTGTTCCCTGCTTTAATCTTTATCCAAACGATAACATATTGGGAAAAAAAAAAAAAAGGCCATTTCAAAGGCCATCACTCTCTCGTGACTCGTTGCAGATTGGGCTGCCATTCCAACTCTCCGCAGTGCCTCTGTGGTCTCCATTTCAGTTTATTCTGCCCACTGCCAACACTTCCCCCTGAAACCCGACACTGGTTCGAGTCATTTAAAGGTCTGCAATCCCTGAGCCACGCTTAGCAATCTGGTGCTGCACAAGCTTCCAGAAAATACCAAGTAGTTTGTCACAGACTCTCCTGAAATACCAGGGAGACTTATATTTAACATGAGCAATCCTCATCTAGGTCTTCCAGGATCAATCCACTTCTTGTAAAATACTATACATATGTCTAAATAAGGAGACTGCTTGTCTGTCATGTGTCATCCCTAAAATCCAGCCTTAGTTATTTCATAGTTGCACCTCAAAGGAAGCCTTTCTGTTTGTTTGTTTGGGAAATAATCGCAAACTCACAGAAAAGTTGCAAAAATGGGACAAAGAACACTTGTGTACTCTCTACCCAGAATCATCTATTGTTAACATTTTGCCTCATTTGTTTTATCAGTTCTTCTCTCTCTCCTTCTTTCTCTGTCTCTATTTCTCTCTCTTATATATATGAGAGAGACTGTATATGCATGAATACTTTATACTAATATATGCAGCTAATACTATTTGAGAATAATATCTGAGACTACAAGTGAGTGACGATGTACACACGTTAGTACTCATACGCTGATAAATGTAACTTACGCTGTTTGAGAATAAGTTGCACACATGGTGGCCTTCACTCCTTAATATTTCAGTGCGTATTTCCTAAGAGTAAGGATACGCTCTCAACACACCCACAGTGCAGGTATCAACCTCAGTAAATCTAACGTTGACACAATACTTTTATCTAACCTACGGTCCATATTCCAACCTTGTCACTGACTCAGGAATATCTTTTATAGCATTTTCTCCAACAAATGAGCCTCTCTAAGATCATGTGCCTCAGTCTCTTAATTTGGAGCAATTCCTTTCTTTGTCTTTCTTACGACACTGGCTTTCTTGCAGACAATAGTCCCTTAACAGGATCTGTTAAGAGTTCTTGGAGAGGGTGAGACCAGTGGAGAGAATGGACTTTAAAAGGAACCACGTACATAAGTAATGTTTAAAGTACATGGTAGAATTGAGGCAGGTGACAGTGTAGTCACCCACCCGGCACATGGCCAGTTCTCCAAGTCAAACCATCTTTAGACTGTTGCATCTTGCTTTGCATTGTACGGAGAACTAAGAACCACTCAGCCAATTTGGTTACCCTGGTTATTATGGGAGATGTTAAAGTGGAGGTATCCTGTCACCGGATAACCAAGGAGCTAGATAGGAGAAAGAGAGAGAGAGGGCTTCCCTGGTGGCGCAGTGGTTGAGAGTCCACCTGCCGATGCAGGGGACGCGGGCTCGTGCCCCGATCCGGGAAGATCCCACATGCCGCGGAGCGGCTGGGCCTGTGAGCCATGGCCGCTGAGCCTGCGCGTCCGGAGCCTGTGCTCCGCAACGGAAGAGGCCACAACGGTGAGAGGCCCGCGTACCGCAAAAAAAAAAAAAAAAAGAGAAGGAGAGAGAGAGGCAGCATCCCTATCAATTAAAATGCACACTGGGACCATCTGGTACCCCTTGAGGATAGCACCATGTTTTCAATCAGAAAATACAGATGAGATCATCATAATGTTGATGTCACCTCACTGGGAGGTGCACACTCCTCCTGCCTCAGTGGACAGACTAAGGACCCCTCTGCGCTCCTGTGGACCTCGCATCTCTCTTCCTCTTCATTATCCATCCCCAAGCTCTTTTTGTACAGAAGAGAGAAAGAGACTCTGTTCAGCACAATGAAGCCACCCACATGCTGATTTACCAAGCAGAAAACAAGGGACAATAAAGAAACCATCTGCCACCACCTGGGCAGTTGACGTAAGCAAAGTGTCCTGAATTTCTACCAGGGATAATGCCTCCTGATGAGGTCACAGGACAGACATAAGGTGAAACCTTGGCAACAAACATTAGGAACACATATGTGCTCGGGTGACAGGGAACCGTGGGGATGCTTATTATTCAAGTGGGAACTGGGGTTGTTTCTCCTTCTGGTAGGAAAGAATGAAGCAACTATACAATCCAAGGGAGGGAGGATGGATTCAGAGTCACCTACTAGACTGTGAGTTTGGGGAAGACTCACTGGCCTCTGTAAGCCTCACTTCCTTTATGTTAAGGGGCTCTGACAACTAGTCATAACGAAATGAGCTCAGCAGGCACAGTGCTTATCAGAGGCCTGGGGAACACAGTGGGTAAGTGATGCATGTTAGTTCCTGTCTGAGGACAGGCTCCATGGGAGCAGAGACTGAGACACAGATTGGATACACGTGATTTATGGAGGAAGTGCTTTCAGGACGCGGAGAGAGGAGGGTGCTCAGCAGGGCTGTGGTCTTGACAGGGAGAGAGGAAAGGGACAAAGTAGGTAATTAAACAGTTAATCCCACTAGGGGATTGTAAGCAAAGAAAAAGGTGTGGGAGACCCCTGTAAGCTGAGGATCACTCCAGAAAGCAGGTTTGCTTAACCACAAAACCAAGCAGGCTCGCTTAGCAACAAAACCATGCAACAGAAACATGAGATATGCCCCCAAACAATAAAACAATGGTGGCATGAGACCCACATCCTGCCCAGTGAGCTCAGTAAGTTAATGATTCCTGGGACACGCTCCTCTGGGCACACTAAAAACAAAAATATAGGGAAAGGGTGACATTATACTGAAACCTGAGATAACTGACCACTTTTGGCATATGTTACCGCCTTAAAGGCTCATTTCCATTCATTTCCTCCATGACAGTCCCAGCCTGACCACGTAGGGACAAGAAAACTCCCCTGTCCGACATGGAGGAGGAGTTGATAATGGAAGCTTGATGTCTACTCAAGAATGAGGAAGGGGCTTCCCTGGTGGCGCAGTGGTTGAGAGTCCGCCTGCCGATGCAGGGGACACGGGTTCGTGCCCCAGTCAGGGAAGATCCCACATGCCGCGGAGCGGCTGGGCCCGTGAGCCATGGCCACTGAGCCTGCGCCTCCGGAGCCTGTGCTCCGCAACGGGAGAGGCCACAACAGTGAGAGGCCCGCGTACCGCAAAAAAAAAAAAAAGAATGAGGAAGAAGGTCATCTTCTTCCCTTCCCTACTTTTCCTTTGACTGTAAAACCGTAGCCCACTAACTTCTCAGGGCGCGGCACTCTCTCCCCCGCCCGCTTGTAAGCCTCACAAGCACCCTATCCGAATAAATCACTTCGTATCCACCACTTTGTCCCTCGCTGAATTCTTCCTGTGCTGAGACAAAAAGAACCGCAGTTCCTCGGACACCCCCACCCCCACCAGACGCACTTCAGTGCTTTCAGCCTCCGCTGGACACTAGCTCGAGCCTCATCCCAGGGGAAGCTCTGGAGCTCAGATTTAGTCCAAGTTAAGATGAGAGACTGGGCCAGATGCTGTCAGCCAGGAATGAGGGAGGGGAAAGGACCTCCCCAGATAGAGTGGCTCCCACCAGGGTTTCTCTGAAGAAGGGGCCAGCTGTGAGCAGTGCATCCTCAGAGCAGCAGCAGGATGGGGGACGGGTGCACTGGCCCCGTTGGGTCTGGATGGGTCACCACAGCATCCATCAGAGTTCCCTTCTCCTTTCTCATCTGAACAAGGAAACCTTTAGAACACAGCACTCAAGTCTTTGTAACTGAAATGGTTTCATTGTTATTATTATTATTATTATTCTTGCAGTACGCGGGCCTCTCACTGTTGTGGCCTCTCCCGTTGCGGAGCACAGGCTCCGGACGCGCAGGCTCAGCGGCCATGGCTCACAGGCCCAGCCGCTCCGCGGCACGTGGGATCTTCCCGGATCGGGGCACGAACCCGTGTCCCCTGCATCGGCAGGCGGACTCTCAACCGCTGTGCCACCAGGGAAGCCCTCATTATTATTATTTTTAAAGTGTGGTCGGAAGAAGTGACCACTCACATCACAGAACTCTCTGAGGCATGCTGGGCTAATTGATTCCACGGACACAGGCTTTTATTATGATAAAACTCCTGTGGTCCCCAGAACAGGCAGTACCAGCCAGGAGGAGAGGGGCACATGCCTGTGGTCAAACTTCAGGAGATCCCAGTCTCCCTGGGCTGCACTGATTCACCTCAGTTTCCAGGAAGAGGTGCAGAGCCGACAAGGGCTTGGATGTTCAAAGTCGCTGTCAATTACACCATGGCCCTGCTTCCCGCCTCAGCATCAGCAGAGCCCCGCTGCGCCGACTGCACATTCCCCTTTCTAGGTCACTGTGACACGAAGTGAGCATCACTTGTAATATTCATCCTTTTCTCGGAAAACTCGGCAGTGGGATGGAGCAGGGCAAGAAAGTGGGATCAGTGGCCACTGGGAGGGTGGAGAACTAATTTGCATTTTTATTTCTCACCCTGTCAACTGGTCTATCACTGTACTACTCACACAGTCTGGGGGGTCCTGTCCAGTGCGAGTCTAACAGCTATTTATCTCACCAAAGGTAGTGCGCCCCGTAAACTGGCAGAGACACTAGTCAAGGCTGGGCCTGGGAACTCATGGATAATATTCATATTCTGTATTATAAGGTAAGGCACAAATAAGTTAACCAGATTTTTCTCTGAAAATTATATATAGAATCTTGTTATGTGTATTATAGCATTTTATATATACATATATACACATATATGCCTATATGTTTCTATAAAGTTTTCTTATTTTTGGTCTTTCTCTTCCCACTGGACTGTAAGCTTCATTAGGGTGGAGGTTTGGCCTATTTTGTTCACTGTTGTAACCCCAGCATCTAGAATAATGTGTGCTCCAGGTCGCACATAGGTTACGCAATACATGAATTCATATTAAAATCAATTCTTAGATTTGAATTGATCTCAAAAATTTGGGGATGATGCTAAGGTCCTCAATTTTTTAAGCAAGATTTGTGTAAATAATTAATACTACTTTTAAAGGAGTACCTTTTGGGCAGAGGTGCTGGTAAAGTTCATAAATGTTTAATCTATGCTGGAAAAAAAATCGAGGTATGTGGCCTCCTACCTTCTGACTCATCATTCTGTTTTCCTTTTCTTGGCTTTACCATGAATTTGAATCTGTAATTCCTGGCTTGATCGATTTGATGTGTAAGGAGTGGGGGCCGTCAAGCTTGGAAACAGAAATTCTAAGTTAGAATTCCCATTATGCAGATGATTCACTGCATGGAACGTGCCAGCCTCAGTTTCTTGTAAGTGTTCATTCTGCCCCAAGCCTTCCTTTCAGGGAGGGTACAAATGTCGCCTGAAGCAGAGAGACTAGAAACCTGCTTCCTTTGTAGTTCCTTCTTCTTCTATGTAGTTCATATGAAGTTAAAGGAGATTGACTCCCAAGTCTTCCAAGACTGTTGTCCCAAAACAGGTTCATAAAAGTGGGTAGACCTCGATATTCCCATGAAATGACTGATTAAATATGAGAAGATTGCCTGGTGAATGTGCAGTGCATCTCTATATTAACACTGTGAGTTATACTATATTTTTCCTCTTCCCAGTTTTCTTCTGGGAAGGCTTATGTGGCACATATATTTTTAAAATAATTTCTCACTTAAAAGAACTTTGTGGATAAACTCTTCAACTTCTAATCTCTCAGAGTTGAAACTATAGGATAAGGGTTTGTCCTAAATTAATAACCACTGAAAGGGTGGCCAATAGTATAGAATATAAGGCATCTTAAAAAGTCAGATATGGAATGACTTCGAGATGATCTAGTCTGAGCCAATCATCCTACAGAAGAGAGCTGGAGCCCACAGAGGCTATAATGCCTGGTCATGATTAGACCTCCAGTTAGTGAGAGAGATGACACCAGACGCCAGGCTCCTGCTTTTAAATACAGTGCTTTTCTCTAAAAGTATCTGAAAACAGACAGTTTTCCTAAAGAGTGTCTTTCCCTAAAGATGGAGAACACATGTTACATTGATTCCCTTTTTCATTCATTCATACATTCACTCATTTATGTAAACCTACATATTTCTATTGTTATTTTGTCTGCAGCGCTGAGCTCCATGCTGGGGATGCAAAGATGACCAGGTTATGGTTCCAATAATAAGAGAATAAACTACATGCAGTAACTGCATTCTTTAACCCTGTTCCTCCCCTTCCCCCTGGTTTGAATAAAACTAATCACCCCAAATTTCTAACTAAGAGACTAGACATGGCATATATTAGCCATCCACATGCTTTGAGGTCTTCAACTTAGCATGCTGGAAAAAGTGGGTGTGGACTTGCTAGAACAGCTATTAAACAACAGCAACAACAACAACTGGGAAATAACCAGGGTTGGCAAGGATGTGGGGACTTTGGACTACTTGTACCTTGCTGTTGGGGATATAAAATGGTGCAGCTAGTGGAAAACAGTTGGTGATTCCTCAAAAAGTTAAACATAGAATTACCATATGACCCAGCAATTCTACTCCTAGATATATGCCTCAAAGAGTTGAAAACCGGGACTCAGACAGATACTTGTACACCCATGTTCATGGCAGCATTATTCACAGTAGCCAAAAGACGGAAATGACTCAACTGTCCATCAGCAGAGGAAGGCATAAACAAAATGTGGTCTATACACATGATGGAATATTATACAGCTATTAAAAGGAATGAAGTTCTGATACATGCTACCACATGGATATACCTAGAAAACATTATGCTCAGTGAAGAAAGCCAGACACAAGAGGACAGACATTGTATCTGCTTACATGAGGTACCCACACTAGGCAAATTCATAGAGACAGAAAGTAGAGTGAAGATTACCAGGTGCTGGGGAGAGGCAGGAAGGAGGACTTCTTGCTTAATGGGTACAGAGTTTCTATTTGGGGTAATGAAGAATTAGAACTAGAGCATGGTGATGGTTGCAGAGAATTGTGGATGTAAGTAATGCCACTGAATTGTACTTAGAAATGGTTAAAATGTCAAATTTTATGTTATATATATATATATTTTGTCACAATTAAAAAAGGTAAAAAAAAAAATGTATCTGTGGGCCACCTGAGATCATTTTGGCTTTTAACTGTCTGCTTGCTCCCAGTCAGCTAGGAAGTCTATTCATCTTCTGAATTTCCTTTTTGTCTACTTTTCTGCAAGGTTTAGCTGAAGAAAAATCATGCAGTAGTGGTTGACTACCACCCTCACTAAAAACCTCAGGAGGCCTTTTTTGATCAGTGATTTCTTCTACTTCTAGAAGCAGTTTCTACCTGCAATCCCCCAATCCTCCCCTTGCACACACCTTGACATTGACTTCTAACTTGCAGCCCCTGCTCACCTGGTCTAAAGCCTCTTCCCTCATCACTCTTCCCACACGCTCCCTTCACCACCCTTCACAAGGGGGTCCTCAGGACACTCCCTGCTCTTTCTGGCCTTGGCATTTCATGCACACTGTTTCCTGGTCCAGGACATCAATCTTCTTTGCCAGGCAACTCCTACCAGTCCTCCCAGTTTCAGCTGAGACCTCTCTGGTGGGGCAAACAGGTGCTCCTAACTGCTCCCATGGCCCTGTTTCTACAGGTAGTTCATACGAGGAAGTGGCAGGAACTCGGGGACTCCGTCATATCCTAGCTGTGCCTCAGTCCCATTATTTGATTTCTCTTTGCTTCAACATCTTTATGGATAAAATGGGGGTAATACTTATCCATCAGAAGGTGTTATGGATTATATGTGTTAACTAACACCTACAGAATATCCACCTATCATATATACCTTGAGCACAGTGAACATAAGCTATTATTATTAAGTTTTTAAATAATTTTACTCTAGTACTTATCACTCTGTATTGTAAATGCTATTTACTTATCTTTATGCTGCCCTGCACTGTGAATCTAGCATATGCCTGGCATAAAGAAATGCTAAATGAATGACTACATTCTTTATTAACTGTATTTTTTAAACAGAAAATGTTCTTGATATATCTATGACCAATATTCTTCTCTGGATGTTGGATATTAAAGGTACTACAAAGACTTAGTAGATAAAGGTTTTGTATTTCAAAGAGCTGTCATTGGCAAGGAAGACACACATTTAAATATCAAATTATTTTTCATAAACAAATTTCAAAAGGATGAATGAGAAATGGCAAAGTAAAACCCTAAAATAGAACAAGACAATAAAAATGAAAAGCATGAGATCTTATATTTCACTTTTACGATTTTTACTTAAGAAAATTCATTCTGGCAATAATTATTGTTGATTAAAAAATTATAACGGGCAAAAGAATAAGGCCTAGGTCCTATCCAAGTGCCTCGGGATAACCAATAAACCAACCACATTTCTCACCCACGTTCCCCTCTCAGAAAACACAAGGTGGTGTAATTCGTTACCATTTTAAAACAGAAACATAAAACTTCCCCTTTATAGAAGCACACCTGGTCAGCTCCACACCTAGCACAACTCAGGAACAAAGTGCACGTGTCTGCAGCCACAGCGAGAGCCCTGCACCTACAGTCGCCTGGCCTTGACCTTCCCTATGACAACAGTCCAGCCCTCAGGCCAAACTCAGCTCACCAAGCCCTTCTGAGAATCAGCCTGTGACTTTGTAATCCAATTCCAGTGTCATGCGCTAGTGACTTTTTCCTGACACCAAGTCAGTCCCTCTGCTGTATCCCAGTTTCAGCGGTGGGAGCCTGCCAGGTTTCTCCGGGCTCACCAACTGCCTTGTTCTCACACCACCCAGGCACGTACCTCAGCAGTTCCCTTTGAGGGCGGAGGCACTGATTACTGGGTCTCCACTGCCTGGCTCGGTGATCCTGCAGCTGTACTTGTCCTGATGCCACTTCCCAGCTGCATGACGGGAGGTAAGCCGTGCAACCTCTCTGAGCCTCAGTTTCCACATCAGAAAAATGAGGATAATCTTACTTATTCCTCAGAACTGTTACGTAGATTAAATTGACCAGTGCATGTAATGTATGGTGCCGGGAACTTAGCAGGTACTCAGTGAGTGAGAGCTACTGGCAGCTCATTTTCCTACCCAGCCACGTCAAAAATAGGGCAGATGCACTCAAACAGTTGTGTCACTTTTATGAGGTCTACTAAATTGTAACACACTCGTTTGTAAATGGCTCTGAATTAAAGTTACAAAAGTCAGGTGGCACAGTGCAAAGACTGCATGGTGGGAGTTCAGAGGCAGATGTATTTTGTCCCTGGAGTCACCAGTAAGTATCAATGTGACCTTCACCACATCAGTTAACCTCTCGGGGCCTCACTGTCTTCATCTATAGACAATAGGTTAAGTTAGATAATGTCTCGAGTCCTTCTTAGCTCTAAATTTTGGATTCTTTATGACAAATAAATTCCTCATATAGTAACAAATATCACCTTCAATGAGTCCCCCCCTCTCCCAACACCCCGCAAATGATGAGCTTAATAATCAGGGTTTTAGGGCTCCTCTCCTGCGTGCTGGCAAGAGCGTTGCGGGTACCTGGTGTAAGGGGACATACGACAGATGAGTCCAAGGGAGTTCTAACACAGTGGATCTCAAAGTGTGGTTTCTAGATCAGCCTCATCTACATCATCTGGGAACTTACTATGAATGTCAGATCTCCGGTCCTGTCTTAGACCTGCTGAAGTACAAACTCTGGGGATGGGTTCAGACATCTGTGCTTCCACAAGCCCTCCAGTGATTCTAATGCTCCAGAGATGGAGAACCACTGCTCTGTTCTATGAAAACACTGACACACTGACACACACACACACACACACACACACACACACACACACAGGGAAAACCTTTACTTTGAATTGACAAGATAGGTATACTGGAGTTAAGGACATACATCCTACCTTACTGACTTGTCCTGACTAATTTCTAGATTAAAAAAAAAAAACAACCTCAAAATTGCCTATTGATCAACTTCATTTCCAGGACATTATTCTATTTTGAAGGAGAAGTGTATGCCCAGCAGAAAATTAAGAAAATTGCTAAGGACAAATAAACATTGATTGCTAAGGGAGAAGGAGGCCACTTATCATATTATCTCTTTTGTGAAGTCACTCCCTCTGCACGGAGCTCACTCCAAACATCTTACATTTTAATAAGGCGAGGATGTCTCCAAACAGTGGTTTAATTCATTGATTTTTTTTTTTTTTTGCTATTTTCATTATCTACTTAAGCACAAAATGCATTTATTGTGGCTTCAAAGACCGCATTCAGTGGATCGCATTGCCGCATGCGAAGGAGGGTATCCAATACAAATGGACACCACTAAACAGCCTCTTTATCAATGCAGAAGAGCAGGCTCCCAACACGTGGTAAGGCCTCAAACCAAAGAACATGTGTCTTAAGGAGTTAGCGTTCACACATAATTTAGCACCAGATAGAACCTAGGAACTAACAACTATTTACAATGCTGGTCATGGGGTTGGTCTGTGTAAATGCCCCCTCCGCTCCCCCATCTCCCAACAATACCCGTTGCTACTCAACCCCACACAACAGTGGTTCCTGTAACACGTTATCACAGGGCTGTTTATATCCCGGCCTTCCCTGGCGGGATGGTCAGCACTTTGGGATCGGGCACTATTTTTTTTGTTGGATCCCAATAGCAGCATGACAGGTTCTTGTAAGTGTCAACGGAGTGAAATGATTTTATCTTCTGGTAACCTCTTCCTTTTTAAGTGTGTTTTTTTTTTTAATTGAAGTATAGTTGATTTACGATGTTTCAGGTGTACAGCAAAGTGATTCGGATATACACACACACACACACACACACACACACACACACACACATATATATATATATATACTTTTTCAGATTCTTTTCCATTACCGGTTATTATCAGATATTGAATACATATCCTTTTTTTGGGGGGGGGCAGGTATTTTACCCCCAAAGTAGTGGCCTTGTTAGGAGGTAAAAAAAAAAAAAGACATAGAAAGGAGAATTTCCTAGTGCTATTACTCTCCAAGGAAAACGTAGTCAAAAGCAAAATTTTCTTCCTGTTTTGCTTTCTTAGCTATCTAGAGAAATAGTAATTTTTAGAGGAAGCCTGTCAAAAAAGCTTGGGAACAGCAGTTAAATTAGTTTTCTTTTTCTTTTTTACAAATGGGTTGTAATTAGAGTTCATATCACTTTTATTGTTTTTTTTTTTTTTTTTTTTGCGGTACGCGGGCCTCTCACTGCTGTGGCCTCTCCCGTTGCGGAGCACAGGCTCCGGACGCGCAGGCTCAGCGGCCACGGCTCACGGGCCCAGCCGCTCCGCGGCATGTGGGATCTTCCCGGACCGGGGCACGAACCCGTGTCCCCTGCATCGGCAGGTGGACTCTCAACCACTGCGCCACCAGGGAAGCCCTATTGGTTTTTTTTGGGTTTTTTTTTCGAAACCTTTGGAAGTCTACCAGAGATCAGTACCTCCCAGGGTAAAACACAAACTGAGAAAAAAAAAAACCCTCCACATATCTAAACAGTGCTGGAGAATCACGGGAGGAATACAGAGCAGGCAATCAGGAACCCCTGTGAGTCAGGAAAGTGAGTGAGTTTTTATTCCTCCTACTCAGGACATGTGTGACCATGACTCAGCCTGGTGTCCTTTCAGAGTTCACTTTTCCATCGAGCTTCACTCTCTCAAAGTAAATGCCAGTAAAATACCCAAGAAGAAGATGATGATGATGATGGGAGAAAACGGGAAAGAGAGTTCTGAAGAACATTTCCGGAATGTGGGAGATGGTTTGAAAGATGTAAATGATAGAAGCCAGGTTGGCTTTAGAATGGACTTCTCGAGCTCAAGAACAAAGACAGGCAGGAGGGTGGAGAGCCTGGGGATGATGTACATGTGTTCAGGACCAGGGTGTTTGTCACTGCCAAGAAAAAGCTCCCGTGGAAACAAGGTGGTCAGAGGTAGAGTCCAAGCCTTCAGACAAGAATTAAATAGATCAAGGCAGCAGTTGTACTTTGCAGCAGGCTTCCAGAAGAAGCAAGGGGGAAGTCAGTAGCAACTAGAGGAGGCATTGAGCTCAACCAGGCTTTTTGCAGTTTGAATATTGCTTAGCTGAGATCCAGCTGATGCGCTGTGTGCGGGTACCGCTCAGCAAGGCAGTGGAACTCATTTCTTCCAACCATCTAGATCCGTCATCCCATCTGCGCCCACCTCTCCTGGCTGCACATGTCTAAACGCCAAGCCTGGTTGCAGTGGAACAAGAGAGTGAATATAAACAGTGGGACTCTGAGAACTGCTGTTCAGAGATGCTGGGGAGGAAACCAAACCCCATTTTTATCTTAAAAGAGGGCTGTGGTGTCATGGGGTTTTGAAGAAGAGAGCAGTTGCTTTAATGATTTGCATTTTCATTGTGGAAAAAGTACATCCTATTAAAGGAAATGTGGACAGATTTCAACATTCAGAGGAAGAAAGAAAAACAAAACCCACTGTCCCATGTGTCAAATACTAATTGGGTATATTTTAGGGTATTGTCTTTTAGTCTTTTTTGGTATGCATAGACATTGAAAACTATTGTTGAAATCATTGTTTAACATCACGCATAATCATTTCTCATGGTTTGCAGAGAATTTATAAAGTTACATCACTTTTTGTTGAATGAATTTACCATAATTTATATTACCACACTGAATGATAATGTGGGATATGGGGAAAAGGTAAAATATCTAAAGACCATGCGAAGAGAATGATACACGCCTTCGAAAGAATTGTAAACTGATTAAGGAGACCTGGAGACGTGCACCGCAAAAGAGGAAACATACGGAGTTCTGGGCAGATCGAAAATAAAAGTACTTTTAAAATTAAGAACCAATATTTATTCACAGAAAATAAAAGTACTTTTAAAATCAAGAACAAATATTTATTCATAGAAAATAAAAGTACTTTTAAAATTAAGAACCAATATTTATTCATAGAAAATAAAAGTACTTTTAAAATTAAGAACAAATATTTATTCAGAGGAAGACGATGATGATTAAGGTGTCCTTACAGTTGGTCATGTGCTTTATTTTATTATTGTTATTGCTGTTGTTGCCATCAAAAATTGTCTAAAATTCCTTTGAATTTATGATTATTTCTATAGAGTAGACTGAAAGAGTTGAAATTACTGTTAAAACATATACATACTATCAGTATTTTTATTGCTTTGCAAAAGCCTCTTACTCATGTGTAGTCCAAACAACATGTGTAATTGTGCCCATTTTACAGTCATTTTATCATCAGCCCACCAAGCCTATTACTCATTTAAAGACTCTGCTAATTGGAATGGCAGCAATTGATCTCTCCAGCTTTTTTTGTTTGTTCCTACACTGGTCAGGTTGAACATTTTTAATGTGTGCTAATTAACTTCTTTCTTTGTCAACTGTTGTTTTAAAACCACTGAAAAACTGGCATTAAAGTGTTCATTTTTTGAAAATCAGTATACAGGAGCTCTTTATATAACTAACGTATCCTGCTTTTCAAAGTCACACTTGCTGTAAATATTCTCCCCAGTGTCTTTACCTTGGTAGTTGATACACGGAAGTTTGACCTTTTTCTACAGTCATCCCTACTTTATAGTTTAGAAAGAAACAATTTGGTCATTTCATTCAGTCACTTTTCTCAAGATGTTTACCTGAACGATTTATATTGTGTTCCCTTACATATTGAAATTTGGGAAGGAATGAATCATTCATCCTGTCACATGAGGGTCATGACCAGACATTAGTCATTTAGCTGACTGAGCTAAATAGGATACAGAATTGACAACTTTTTCCTAAAGGCAAATATTCTGTATGGGTTTCCAATTCTAAAAATAGGACAGTTATAACCTTGCATATAAAAATAATCTAGTTCATTCTTATTTTTCCGTCTTTTAAAAACCAGTTTGGAAACATTTGTCATTGGTAGTTTGTAGTGCTTTGGGTAGCACTTTTATAGATGCACAGCATCACCTGAGTTCTGCAGAGTTTTAGATATCCCATTTTCTTATGTTACCGGGATTCTGATTGCATTAAGTATTCTTTCTTTCACTCCGGAGAAGCATACATCTGCTTCTGCTGACATCCGTTCTCCTTTGTGGGTTCTGAGGAAACATTTATTTCTTTTTTGCTTTTCTTCCTGTTTTAGCAATGTCTGCTTCTCATCTTAATAAATCACCTTTGCTTGGCAATAACTTAATAGAGGGAGAATGCATAGCTAAAGAGGGAACGTGTAGCGCAGAATATTGGATTTTGGACAAGATTCCTGGCTTGTTGCATGGTGTCTGCCAGGCAGTGCAAAACTAGCTTCATGGTGTACTGGTTTCTTTTTTAAAAGGCGGCTACAAATTACAATATCAAGGTAATTAGTTCCTGCCTTGCTTAGCACAGGGGAACAGGAATGGTGGATGAGTTAGCAAAGGTTCTGCTTTAGGGGTACAGTCCCAAATATTGGTCCTGCTACATCTTTGTGTCCCTTTTACTTTCCTCCCTGAAGGTTATCTTTGTTTCTGGAGTCTGGTGCCCTGCCTCCCTTCCAGGGGCACAGAAGACCACCACCACATCAGGAGAGGAGGTGAGGCCAGTGGCTCTATTTCACATCCTCAAGACAGAACTGACCTTTCTCTTCCACAAGCTCCTGGACCCCCGAGATGCTGCTCTCATATCCTAATTGATTCAACGACCCACTCAGGGATGGTTCAGCTGATAAACTGAAAGGGTCTTATTGAAAAAAAAAAAATCAAGATCATGAGATCAACTGCTTAAAATTGCTTTAAGAATGCAAACTTGGGACTTCCCTGGTGGCGCAGTGGTTGGGAGTCCGCCAGCCGATGCAGGGGGCGCGGGTTCGTGCCCCGGTCCGGGAGGATCCCGCGTGCCGCGGAGCGGCTGGGCCCGTGAGCCATGGCCGCTGAGCCTGCGCGTCCGGAGCCTGTGCTCCGCAACGGGAGAGGCCGCAGCAGTGAGAGGCCCGCGTACCACAAAAAAAAAAAAAAAAAGAATGCAACCTTGACAGGGAAAAGATATTTACAATACATGTAGAGGACTTATATTCTGGATATATAAAGAATTCCTGCAATCCAATGATAAAATGAATAGCCCGTCTGAAAAAATGGGCAGGAGAATTGAGCAGGCAGGTCACAACAGGGAGTATTTAAATGGGCAACAAACATAAAAGAAGGTGCTCAATGTCATAGCTCATCACACAAATGCACGTTAAAACCAGAAAGAGAATCCACCAGACAATCACCAGGATGACGAAAATGAAGACTGACAACACCAAGTACTGGCAAGGAAGTGGATCAGCTAGAACTCTCATACATCACTGGAGGGAGTGGAACTCTGTACAGCCTCTTTGGGGAACTGTTTGGCAGGTTTTTCTTTTTAAGCTAATCATCACGTGAACTGTATGATCCAGTGATCCCACTATGAGATATATATCCAAGAGAAGTGAGTGCATAATTTACCAGAAGACAGGAAACAATCCAAATGTTTATCAAGAAGAGAATGGATAAATAAATCACGGTATATTTATGCGACAGAGCATCATAGAGCAGGAATCAGCAAATATGGCCCACGGACCGAATCCTAGTAAATAACCTTGGTTGGAACCCAGCTACACTCATGATTTACATATAGTCTATGGCTGCTTTTGGGCTACAAAGGCAGAGTTGAGTGGTTGAGACAGAGACCATATTGCCCACAAAACATTTCTTAAAACTACCTGACCCTCTATAGAAAAATTTGCCAACCCTTGCTATCAAGTAATAACTAGAAATAGGCCACTGGTACAGACAAGAACATGGGATGAATCTTACAAATATGTTGAATGGAAGAAGCCAGACACATCACTGTAGAATTGCATTTATATAAAGTTCCAGAACAGGCAAAACTAACTGATGGTGTTAAAAATCCAACTAATAGTTATATTTGGGGGATACACACTGAGGAAGGTACAAGGGAGCTTTCAGGGGCCCTGAAAATGTTCTGTATCTTGATCTTAGAGGTAGCTACACGTACAGAAAGGCGTTCATACATAAAAGCTAATTGAGCCGTACATACCAAATGAGTGCACTTTACCTATTAAGAATAATAGGTCAATTAAAAAAAATAAAAGAATGGAATCATGAATTTGCTGCCTCTTAAATGGGTAGATTGGCTAAAAACTCCATATGTGGTTGAAAGGTAAAAAGCTGTTCTTTTCTGTGACTGTGGGAGAAGTTGAAACCTTGGGATTTTGTTTTGTTTTGTTTTGATTGAGGTATAATTGGCATCAAATATTACATTAGTTTCAGGTGGTTAACAATGATTTGATACTTGTATACATTACAAGTTGATCACCACAAGAAGTCTAGTTAACATCTGTCCCCACGTACAGTCACACATGTCTTTTTCTTGTGATGAGAATTTCTAAAATTCACTCTTAGCACCTTTCAAATATGCGGTATAGTATTGATAACTATAGTCACTGTGCTGTGCGTGAAACTGCAGCTTTATTAACTAAAAATGAGGCTGGCCAAATCTACTTCACATCCAGTCTATAAGGATATTATAGTACGTGATGAGAGAGCAAGCACTTTTGCTAAAACACGTATCATCTCCAAACTAAGGTCTTCAGTTTTTCTTAAATGCTTTTCTTTCTTCTTCACTCACGTTCTGTTTGGCCACACTACGTGTTCTATGCCATTTCTTACTTCTAACAACGTATTGCCAATTTTGTACTTCCTTGTTCACCTACATCTGTCTCTTCTTTTCTAGTATATTTATAGTAAATTGCTTGCACAACCCTTGGGCCTACATTAATTTATCTTTGAGTGTTTTTCATTTCCCGCTTGTGTTCTTTAACTCCATCGATTTACCCTGTTTGATATTTCTTCATTATTCTAAAATTCACTTGACTGCTGTTCAACACTCTTATTTTTTCCCCTTTTGGTCGTCCCTGTGTCCTAATTACCAACCTAACTAGGTTATGAGAACTCCTGCACAGAGGGTCCCCAACCCATACATTAGAATCATATTGTATGGATGACTCAAGCTTAGCCAAAGATTGATTTTTTGCAAGCTCCCTCTTTTACATGTTGCATAATTTAGTAATCTTGTGCCCTGCCTGCAAACCTATAGGAGCACATGATTTATTCATTTTGTGTCATTTATTTCCAGAGAACTAAAATCATATGAAACTAGTAGCCTTTTCTATCAGCATAAACGAAGAGCTGTAAGACGATGTCAATCGAGTAGGCTATTGCGGTAGTTGGTAATCAACATGATCATGAAAGATTAAGGCTTCTCCCTTTAAAGCATTCCCGAGCACTTTGCAGCTATGTTCCCACCGATCGTCATAACATTGACAAAGCAAATGGAAAATTTCTAAGTGTTTGTTACAGACAGAAGAAGGGAACGACAGAAAGTACATGAGTTTTCCATGGTTCCCTCCACTTGCCACCAACTTTGCATATGAGAAACAGGACACTGATTATTAGAAGCAGGACATTTGATCATCAGATAGAGAAGGAGTGATTAAAGCCGATGACGTTTTCAGAGCCCCAACTTGAGATGATTAGGGCTAATGTGTGCTAACTCTGGTACTCACTGAAACCTCAAGTATTGGTATTTCTAAAACTGGAGAATCACTACCTCTACTTGACACCACCAGGCCTTGGGATGAAGCAGCTCAGAACACACTTGTGAAGAGCCCTCTTGGGATCAGCTATCTCACAGAATCGAACATTTTAGGGTTGGAAGGAGTCTTTGAAGTCATTAATCCAACCAGCCCACTGACGCTTGAATTACCTCCACAACATTCTCACTCCTGAGACTGCCAACTCCATCTTTACACACTCTGACCACAGAAAGTTCTTCTCCTTGGTCCGAATTGTACCAAAGAGCTGCACCTAACATACAACTCCTTAAACAAACACAGCTTTTGTACCCTCCTGAGTCTTCTCTCTTCTGGGTTAAATATAGCAATAGCTTGTGCCATCTTCCTATAGCACAGTTCCAAGTCCCCATCCCAACTTGGCAACTCTCTCTTTCATGACCTTCACCTGCCTCTCATCCCTTAAAAATGTGGAGGACACAAAATCGAACAGATTGGAAGATTTTTTATGGCTGGATTGACCAGCCATAAAAAATGGAGTCAGCTATTTGAAAAGCTGATGCAGTTTCAGAATTTGTTTTTCCTGTCAACGTGTCTCGTTGTTGGTTGATAACGGCTTACTCTCCTTCCCAGCCATCCGCTCAGCACTCATGGGTGCTCCTTATAGATACACCCAAGCTGACAGCCCTTCTCAGATCACTGCCCAGGAAAAGTCACTGGTGATGGCTATCTGAACTTGACCCGACCTAGTCCTTTTTTGTTTGGATATGCCATGTCTTGTGGCTTCCTTAAGATCTCTGTAGATATATATACATTCATATTCAAACTTATGTATTTATTTACTTATGTTACACTGTTAAGAGGCTTCGAAATGCATGCAGTTTGGTCATTTATATAAAACTGTACATCAGCTCAGTTGTTCAGCCCCTAAAACTGAGACTGTTTTTTCTTAGAGCTGGGCTTGCCAAACTTTTACTGTAAAGAGCCAGAGAGTAATATTTTCAGTTCTGTGGGCCACATGGTCTTTATTGCAATTACTCAACTCTGCTGTTGAAGTGTGAAAGCAGCCGTAGACAATATGTAAATGAATAAGCATGGCTGTGTTTTAATACAACTTTATTTACCAAAACAAGCAGCGGGCAGGATTTGGCCCATGGGCCATTATTTGCTGATCTGAGCCTTTGAGTATCTGAAAGTGTTTTGTGATGATTATTTTTCTCATCCTCCTTAACATTGCATGAAAATGGTGTATTCTTAAATGTGTTTTAAAGACAGAGGAATTGGGTAACATAGCGAATATGATCACTGGTGAGATGAATTAATATGTACTGTTGAGGTAATCTCCCTATTCATCTCTCTACGCAGCACATGGACTCTCTGAGGTACTCATCTTTTATTTGGGAAAAAAATTTCAGTAACAGCTCACTTCTTTCTTTTATCATCTGGCGGCTACCTTCGTCACATAAATTTGATCATAATGACCCCATAAAACTAAAGTCTAACAAAAACCTCTGTTATCATTACCCTTTGTGCTCGAGGGCAGGCTGCTGCTGTGAGGGGCATGTGGGTACAGTTTGGGGGGTATATAAGCAATGGCTCAGTCCTTCCAAACCATTCACCTAAATGACCCAGCCTCCTAAAAAGCAACACAAACCGAGAATGTCCATCGACTCCACATTTGCATCACTAAAACAATCATTTATGGGCTTTGCTGCTGTGTAGCGGGTAAACGCCCTTTCCATATGGAACTTCTGCCTTAGGACTTTGCAGTCTCGTGGGCTTTGCCATTTGGGCTGCTGTAGGGGATTCTTCCTCCCAGACCTCTGTCATTTTAGGATCAAGAAGAGGATCACTGAAACACATGGATGTGCTTTTCATGATAACCTGTAGCTCGACAAATGCATTCTGAGTACCTGCTCTGTGCTACGTGCTATGAAAGATGTTAGGAAATCAGAAATGGTAAACTAAGGCCTCCAGGAACTCAGGCTGGTAACAACTCAAATGCACAGAAAGACAAATCTCTTGGTTTTACCCCTTAGCAAAGTCCCCTTTTTCAACTCAGGCATCCCCTGTCATGAATATACCTTGGAATTTTCCATTCTTCCCTGAGTTACCTTCCTTAGCGTTTTAATCTAGGAAGCATTTGTTCTTTTGAATGTCATGCAGTGTGACAAATTAGTTCTCTTACGTTTGCCGAAGCACTTAATAAGCTGCTTCTCTTATGCACCCTTACTCTCCCCAGGTGTTCTCATAGTGGAAGTATAACAGCTTTCCTTACTCCCAGAGAGTCTCCTAATGTTTCATTGGAAAATATTCACAAAACAAAGGTAAAAAAAGATGACGAAAGCATAAAACAAAAAGTAGATATGAAATCTATGCTAGCTTGGCTGTGTCTTCAATGGTGCTGTGTATGTGGGTGAATTTGCTGTAGTGCTGAGAAAAAATCAGTCTTGTTGATTTATCTGAGAATCAGAAGCAGTACGTCAGGCCCTGATGGTGGCCAATGGCCTTTTCTAGGACAGGGAGGTTGACAAGTTGAACGTTTGGCCTCGTCCATCTCAACCGTGCCCAGGTGGAAAGAATCAGAAACTTTAACATTCAGCTAAATTAAAATAGCACAGCCATTTTCACTAGGAATAATATACAAAATATACAAAGAGCCAACTTCTTATGAAACAGAATCTCAATATTAAGAACATTCTGTACATATTTCTTTGAGCTCTGGACATAGAATAGGGAGAGGAAAATGATGCAATCCCAGAGATTGTGTCTGTAAATCCCATTCTTTCCAAATCTCTACTCTCAGGATCTTTGCTAAATGGCCCAAATTAAATGTGATGGTTCAAATGCTCTTGCCGGAGAGTTGTTACATTGTACCTCTGCAAACTCAATGTCCGGAAAGCTCTCATGGCCTCACTTCCATTCTCTTTCGCATTTGCAAACATTTTGGTAATTCTTAAACTGGCATCTTCTGCCAGGTTCAAGTCAGTATATCCCTCTGAAAACATGAAAATCCAGTCAGAATTTGAAGAGAGCAAAGAATTAACGCTTGTGGGGAAAAGTCAGTGCTCAAAAGGAATTAAGTACATTCCCTTTTCAATTTCTCTGTCTTCTGGCTAACTCTGCAAACAGATTTAATCACTCTCCCAGTAGCAGTCACAATCCGAACCTCGCCCCAGTGGCCAGCCACTGGGCTCTGAGGCTGCCGGGCAGCCAGCAGCCTCCTCCCAGAGCTGTCGCTCAGACCCACCAGTTCAGTCCCTCTGGCACCCTTCAGAGGCTAGCTACTGGCATGAATAAATTCCAAGAGCCCTGGTTAACATGGGGCCATTTCAGTGGAATGAAGGGTGAAGGTCATCAGGTATGACGGTTTGATCTCCATCCAGGGAACACAGGTTGCTTTAGGCCTACTCTTCCTTGCATTGGATTAACTGCTGTTGCCATTGTTTGTATGTTACTGCTTTCTGGTTGCAAACCATGTGTCTGTCTGTACTTTCTTTCAGAGCATGCATTACTTCCTGTTCTTTTGGGGGCAGCAATTGGGTTTCTAGAAATTAGCACTCTTTTCTCTTGCCTCCAATAGTAGGGGTGCCAAAGGAAAGCTCTTTTAATCAACTCTGTGCCACGAAAGAACTTGAAGCTGCGACTTGAAAGTTCATCCCCCGAGTTCCTGCCTGCCCCATGTCGAGGCTTCGCTTCTCATTCAATTCCTATCGCTCTGAAGTTAAAGTGCAATTTTTCATTTTCTCTGGAACTGCGAATGCAAGAAGATGCTCAAGCAGGAGTCTCTGGCAACATCAAAGTGGGCTCAGCACAGCAGTCTTTTCCAACCACGTGACCTGTCGGCAGCGCTCTGGGTCTCTGCAGAGTGCTAATCTGATTCAAAGGCCAGGACTCAGTCCAACCAACCACCGCTCCCAATGGCTCACTTCCTATGGGCATGTCGGAGTTGGCTTTCCTTTATACCAATCCTTTCTAGTTTTCCTTTGCAATTGGTTACAGAAGAGCCAGTCATATCTTCATCCTCTTTGCATCTGTTTATATGGGGTTCCAGATACTTTCTTGCCCTTGTGTCAAGTAGTCATCAGATTCACAATGACTATCTTTTAAATATTCAAGACGCACTCCCCCACCTCCTTCCCACCCAGTTCTGGCATTCCAAGATTTCAGTATTGTCTTTCTCCATCTCCTGTATCGCTTTTAGGTTTTCTAAGTAACATGTCTAGCATTTCATCAATGATTGTAATTTCAGAGACAGGATTTTGGAGGTGCAGAGTATTTTAAAGTACTTCCAGCTCTTTGTCTGCCTCTTTCCTGCCCAGATTGACCTGTGATCTCATCCTGTGTTCATTTTCGGAGGCTGAGGTACTTCATTCTTGGAAACTTTATTACACGACAAACGAGATATGGAAAATGACTGCCACGGCACCAAGAGAGACAGTTATTTATTTTAAAAGTCAGATTAAAAGAGTTGCCTCCTATCCTGTAGTAAATATATTTGTTAAAAGTTAAACTTGGTTGAATCTTCATGAAAGGCAAAACTATAATTTAATTGTATAATGATTTAATTAAAGTCTGACTTCCCTGGTAGAGTACAAGTCCTGGAGGGGTGGCATCACTATCTGTTAGGTTTGCTCCCACATCCTAAGGGCCTAACACAGGACTTGGGACATTGTAGATGTGAATAATTTTGTTTTGGAAAAGTGGTATTTTTTCACTTCTCTATATCTGTTTGGCAGTAACCCCCAAACCACGGCATAGCGTGATTCAATGAAGTGAGACTTTTTTCTTTTAGGAGAACAGGCTGCCTCTGTCCGTTGGGTTCCTCTTCCTTAGGCGTTCAGGGAGCTTGCCCTCTCCATGTGTCCTGACTGTGGCAGGTGGTTCTTACCTGCTTACGGAGCTCTAATGGAGCTGGTCTCACGGATGGAAGTTACTCTGATCCAGCTTCTACCCCATGCCCACCAAGGGGGACACTTGGTGACACTAACTTTGCATTGTTACCATGTAGAGGTGTGGATAGCACTCCAGTCTTCAGGAGTGCCAACTTACCCACAGTACCCAGGACCCACAAAATTTTAAAGTTTTTAATTTCTTTTAAAATCTGAAGGAAAAAATGAACATCGTAATAATGAATCCCGCCTAGATTATAGGCATCTTTACTCCAATGCAGTTGTAAAATATAATTTTATATATATATATATATAATATAGGTATGTATTTTTTTAATGGAGGAAAGGGCCCAGAAAGGCAAAAGTACTCAGGGCCCATGAAAGTCATAATATTGCTCTGGTCCCCAAAGATTTACTTATCAATTAATTCCAGAACATACTGAAACTTATCACTACTTGGCAGCATTAAAAAAGCTATTCGGGGAATATAGTTTGTTTCAGCTCTGGGCTCCACTCCCCTGACACTGCCACTCCACCCCCAGCCCAGACAGACTCCCCCGGCTGTGTTCCCCTGCGTTCACAACCACCACATCTGCCCAGGAGCATGCTGACCCAGAGACAGGGAAATGGAATCTCTAAGAGGGCAGAAGATGCTCCCCAACCCAGTAACTGGCAGCATAGAGCAGGGCACAGTGAGTGCTTATGGAATGCAAAAGTGACATTGTCATGTGCTAGAAAGAGGGCAGGGTTTGAAGCTGGGGAGACCCAGGTGCAAATGTTGGCTCTGCCGTTTATGAGCTGAGCTGTCTTGGTCAAGTCCCTTAATGGCTCTGACTATCCTATGACAATAACACCTACCTCACAAGTTGCTGTAGGGTTTGATGGTAATTTACGTACATGTAGCATAACGACCAAATATAAACACTTTATTTTTTAAAGCTATACTCCAGCGTGAAGTAAAAGTATTGTGGAATAGAGAACTGACAGGAAAATAAAAGGTGCTCAAGAAATGAACAGCAATAGTATTAATTTAAGACGCTCCCTTCCTCAAATTCTTGAATGGCTCTCTGCTATTGATCGGACATAGGATACAGAACTCCTCTGCAGTCTACAAAGCCCTTCAAATCTGACTGATGCCCTTCTGTCACCACTGTCCCCTCTTCCTCACATCTGCAATTTTGCTTTAGCAAGCCTGATTTACTTGCAGTTTTTCAAATCATCCCCGTCTTCTCATACCTCTGTGCTTTGTATATGCTGTTCCCTCTGCCTGGAACACCCTTCCCCTCCCTCCACCCCCCCTCCCCCATTTGTCTGGCTAGAAAATTCCTACCCTTCTTCCATATACTCTTTTATTCTCAATTCTTCCCTATTCCACATTATTTATCATTCTTCCCACTATATGATAACTTGAAAAATGAAGGCACTGTTTAAAAGCACTTATATTTAGCTCTTATGAATTGAAGTGTAGTATTTATAATTTCTCATCATTTAACCATTAATAAATCACCATTTAAACATATTAAGGTAGGGTGGAAAAATAGATTTTGAAGAATCTTCTTTCTCATCGTTAGCCAGTCTTTTAGCTAAATAAAATCAGAAATTTCATAGGAGAGAGGAAAAGAAAATTGGAAAAATTCACAGGGGGGACTCCCTAACTTGTCAATAATGTTTCTTCCTTTCCCCTACCCTCTACACTCTTACCACTGTAAAAGTACAGCTTTCTCCTAAAAGCAACCAGCCAACTTTTCCAAATATTCCCATTATTTATTTTAAAGTATTTTGGGCCATAAATTATCAGAAATCAAATGTGGAAAGAGTTCAAACTTTCATAGCATTATTAACCATGCACCATTTAAAATGTGGCGGGCTGATATATAAATGGGAAAAAAAAAGTAGAGTATACCTCTACAAAACTCTTGATAAAGTGATGAAATCTAGATTTTATTAAGAGGTAGACAGTAATCTCCAAATTGATGATTATTTAATTTATTAATCCATGAAGTCCATGCTCATTTTATTCCATTTAGCACGTGAAACTGAGAGATCAACTTTACCAAAATAACTTTGATCACTGCAGATAATTCAAAATTAAGTGCTTAAAATAGGTTACAGAATATTAAGGCATTTGAACTAAATACATATTTACTGAAAACTTAGAACTGTTTTCAGCTTCAAATATTTATCTGTCCTTTAGACGTCAGCATCCTTTGACATAAGTGTACTGCAGTTTAATGCTTCCGTGGAGATTAAAATATGTATTGTATTAATATGAGTGATGATTTATGTCAGAATATACTGTCATCTTCTCTAATAAACAAGATTACAAAACAGCTATAGTGTATGGGGGGGGTGCTGATTTGAAACCTCTATGTTCAATTTTTAGGCAGGAAAGCTATTTATAATGCTTCTTCATAGTACCCAATCAGTTCTACTGACAGTGAGGTGACTTCTAAAAATGAAAAAGGATGAGAAACAGGCCTATTATGGAGCGTGGAAGCCAGGCTCAGATAGCAACATAAACGGGCTTGCAACTACAGTGCTGATTTCTTCTGAAGAAGGCAAAGCCCAGGAAAAAGGAGTAGGACATATCAACAGGGTGCAATACATTATAAAATCTATTATGATGTCCCACAAAATGAACATTTAAAAAAATTCTGAATTCACAGTCTATTTAAAATGCATTATCCAAAAGGCTATTTGCTATCTTTAGAAGTTTAATGCATTTTAAAGTAATACTCTCGCATTATGAAGTGTGAAATCACAAAGTTGGGCTTGGGAAGACTGTCACCAAGGGCTCCTCCATTATCTCGTGCCACGAGTTAGGCAGGGATCCCATTATCGACAGGCAGGTGTCACATTTACATCAATTTTGCTTGCATAGGTCTTAGGGTGCAAAGTAGGCAAGAATCAATTAGTAGAAGAAATTCAACACGCCCTATCCTTTAAAGCTTATACTTTGGAATATATGAAATATTGTTCCTCCTGAAAGCTCTTCGGTATATATGAATATATTCATATACATAGAATAGGTATTTGTAAATTTACTTTGGGGAGGTCAGTTATACCCCGGGGAAGAAAAATACGAATAAAAGATGATTTGATCAAGCAAGTAGTTATTATCTCCCTGTATCAGGATCCCATTATTCTCATCTCATATATAATTTTGGGAAAAGAAATTACTGTTACGATGCAAACAGTTGGGGTTTAGTTTTGTAAAGAACAGTGATGAATGCTAGCTCTGTAGCACAACAGCATACCTAGCAAGATCAAAAGAGATTCATGGATATAATTTTGAGGAACAGAAGACAATGGTGTTAGTTGATTTAAACTCCAAGTCGTACTTACATTAGAATAGACATTAAATGCCTCTGTGTATAATTTAAAAAATTCTAAGTTTCGTTATATACCCCAGGAATCCCTAATTAATTTGTTAAAAAACATTCAGTTCTTGTTCCATTTAGCTATACTTCTCATATTGAGGAATTCCGCTCTGTCCTTAGACAAAAGAGTGAGAGATTGTAGCTGTCATGAATTCCCTTTATTTATTCCTGCTATCTTTTCTATCACTATAGAAACCACCCAAAATATCATCCCAAGTAGAGAAGATCTCAGAATGAGAACTTGGGGTTCATTTTCACTCATAGCCACTTGCAACTCCTACATCAGGAAGTTTAAACAAATGGGACTTTCATGTGGGTATCTTATGGCTTGATACACGTTCCCACTGTAGAAAGTCTTAAATACCATGCAGAGATGTATGTCAGTATCTTGCTTACCCTAGACTTTTAAAAAATATAGGAATAACAATAACAATACCTTTCAGTTCAACTTGTGTGTGACGGTGGCCAGTAACACGTGAGACCTGAGTTTTCTCATTTGGAGATTGGGATAACGAGACCTACCTCACTGGATACAAAGATGACAAAGCAAGGCGATGGATCTGGTAGTAGTTTGCAAACTGTAAAGTGCTATTCTGATATTAAATAGCTTATGCGCTTTGCAAATAGCTAAGGACTCATGACATTACCTCGACAGATCTTTGAAAAGCCTTCATGCGATAGAAGAGCAGGAATTCATGATGCAGTTTTACAGATAAGAAAAATGAGTTTTCAGAGTTGTTAAGCTGTTTGTCTAAGGTCACATTGCTGGTACGTAATGGAGCTAAATCTCCAACCAGATGGCCAGGCACCAAACATCTTGAAAGCATTTATTTTTTCCTCCTTGCTTCTCTGCACTTCACGTGGCATCTCACAGATAAGGGCTAATTTCCTTCTGCAAGCCTAAGGACCGTGATGGCTCCCCGGCGATCACACACATCAGATCACTCTCCCCCACGCTCCGTGTGCTGCACACGGATTCTCATTTTCAGCCTGATCGTCTTAAATCCTGTCCCCAGCCTTGAAGAAAATTAAGCTTCTGCAATGCTTTCAAAGGTTCCTCTCACTGTAACGGGACCCCGACATCTTTTGCAACTGCGATTCTTTAACCACCTAGCCCTCATCTGACTTTGTAGGGCAGTCAGGCTGGTAGAAAACCATCTAGTGCTCGATTAGGTTGTAACTTTTCTAATCCTCCTGTAAATGTACTTCTCATCTCTCTGAACTAGATTATCAAGTCAAGCATAGGGAATAAAGCTAATTAAAAAAAAAAACCACCTCCTACAAACTTTGAACGCTGATGGTGGAATAGATTAAGGAATTACTAAAAGGAAATTTTTTCAGTTATGCTGATGGTATTTTGGATATATTCTTTAGAAGAGTTTGTATTTCCTAGAGAAACATACATGAGGGTTTAGGATAGAATGATATAATGCCTAAGATTAGTTTGAAAATAATCCTGCAGCAATGGGGACGGTGGAGGTGGAAGGAAGTAGGGGGACAGAGATAAAAAACTGACCACATGTAGATAATTATCAAAATGGGATAACAAGAAAATGCGAGTTCATTACATACCACTTTATCTATTTTTGTGTATGACTGAAATTTCTCGTAATAGAAGGTTAACAAAAATTTTGAAAAAGGCTAGCACGGAGGAAAACGGATACGTCCCATACATAGTGGCAAAATACTGGGTGTTAGAGTAACTTTAGTGAAGTCATAAATATACAGTGACAAGAATGCTTTAACCATTTTGATCACTTTAAGTTAATTTCTTATTTGGAAGAGAAGGAAAGCGTTTGAAGAACTCTCGCTCCAGAAATAAGCTTTATGGGGAGTTAATTCTTTTCTTAGAGAAGCAAACAGAGGTGAGTGAGTCCCCTCTTGGGCCACTCTGATTTCTGTACCTTCGCATGTAACCCTATTTATTGTCCATATTTGTGCTATGCGGTAAAGAAGATTAAATATGGATGGCTTTAGTATTGGATTTGACTTGCTTTAAACTATCCATAAAATAAGCTCTTTCCCAAGCAAATTAAGAATTACAACGTGTAGCGCGCAACGTTCAGCTGCCTAACTAAAGATGGAGAAGAACAAAAGAGAATCATGGATCTAATAAAAGTTTACCCCAAGCTCCCAAATTCATTCATTTCTTCATATCCAAAGAGACACTAGAGATGGTGGTCACCTCCTCTCAGCTCCCTCCTTCCCCTTACTAACAGTACCCTGGATTTCTAGACAGAGCAGCTTGTGGGTGTTGGATCTCCAGGCTCCAGCGGTGGGTCCCGACTGCAGGCCACAGAGCAGATCACAGGGCTAGGCACAGACCCACTCTGAGACAAAAAAGATGTGAAGGAACCTCTGCTGAGGGACCCTGGTAAAGCAGCTGATTGACTCCGTAGAAGCAATTTAACAAAACTCTCTCTCTTGCTGGTCATCAGCCTGACATACGGCTGCAGCCATCTTGTAGGGTCACCAGACCTGGAGATAGAGGCCACCTCACAGAAGGCGGGGCAGAAATGGAAGGACACCGCCTCCAGGGGACACTGCTGAGCCACGGAATTAAGCTTCCCTTGAAGCTCACTTTCCCCCTTCGCTTCTCGGTTTTGAGACACATTTCCTTCATGATTAAAGCTTGTTTGAGGTGCGTTTTCTAACCTGAAGTGCAGAGGACTCTAGCTGACACCCTCGTCTTAAGCTCTGGCCCTTAAATAGTGTCACTGCCCTCAAAGAACAGCTCTAATCCACACGTGTCTTCCTGTCTGCTTTCTGCCTTTATCACCTGTCCATCGCCTGAGGGCTGCACTAAATGATGGATCTGATGAGTTCTGGTACACACGTGCTCCGGCAGGTGGATGGCATATACTGCAAACACCAAATCTCATGAAAAATATGTGTAAACACGCCAAGGAAATATGTCTATGGCAACAGTACTTTAGAATTATTAACCACAAACCCTGAAAGTGAAAAAAAAGTTGACTGTGTCTATTAACATATGTCAATCTACTTCTCTCAGTGATTGAAAACATAAAGATCAGAAACAAGCTTGAAGCTAAAGACATTTTAAATGCTCCGTCTTCCAGGGAAGAGCAAACAGCTGAGAAAAGTAGAGAAAATGGCTCGTATGTCTGCTTTATTTATTAGATTTTTCTCCCTGCTCTTTGAATCCTGATTTAAAAGAAGGAAAACAGATAGATCTTATGCATGGAAGAATAAGAGAGTTTGGAAAATGTGTGATAGAAATGGGAACTTTAGCATTTAATAAAATGATTCCCCAAGGCAACATCTTAAACAAACATCTTAACTCCTCAGCTGCAACTGTCATAAACCCAAAGGGCTTGGGGTAGAGGCAGTGACTCAGCGAAATAAATCAATACCTTCTGGCAGAGAATGAACTAGAACTTATTACAGCTGTTCACCATAGAATAGGGAGAACTTAAGTCTGAAAAATTAAAGAATGTCAGTTCAGTATCATCTGGAAGATGTCTCTTAGTACAGTGATTTGTTGAAATGAAACATTTCTGAACTGGTGTTCCAATGTGAAAAAAAACTTATGACAGTTTAGTTTTGCTTCTAGGTTGGTTATAGTTTTGAATCGCGTAGGCACATCATCTAAATGAGGAAAAGAGACATAGGCTTAGTACTTAGAGAATCCAGACCAAAAGACCTAGAGGGTGGTGAAGAGCTCACCTCAGAAGGAGATGGGCATGTCTTAAATTAGTGAACCGGTAAGCTGTGCTGAAAGCCAGCTGTTTATCTAACACTTTGTTAGGAGTTGAGCTTATCAGGGCTGGTTTCGTGGGCATGAAGCTGTCCAGTATTTAGAAGTGCCTCATGCTTGCTTTAATGCCCTTTTGTCACCATCTTAAAATTCTTAATAACTGCTGAACAAGGGCTCTGCATTTTCATTTTGCTCTGGGCCTTAGAAATTAAGTAGCGACCCCTGGTAGGTTTTTTTTTTCTGGCCACGCCACGCGGCATGTGGGATCTTAGTTCCCTGATCAGGGATCAGACCCGCACCCCCTGCAGTGGAAGTATGGAGTCTTAACAACTGGACCACCAGGGAAGTCCCCCTGGTGCTTATATATGCTTTACTTCCTGTCTATCTGTAACTTGTAGACCATTAGAGGAGAAAAGACCATAAGACCCATACACACAAAATAATTAATGAACAGAATTATTATTTCAATCTATATTACCTGGGTAAACGGTCATAAGGCACCAGAATGGGTAGGACAGTTGATTAGACATAAGACAGAGTACACTAAGTTATCTGTGAAATGATGATATAGCAAGCAGAGCACGTCTTGGAGAACAGAGACATCGGTATGCACGAGCAGGATTTGCTAGAGAAGACTTCTCAGGAGACCTAGAACATATTATTCCTCACCTTTTTTCTTAATACTAGTGACCATTTATTGAGCACTGACCTTGTACCAGACATAAGACTATATATTAGCTGAATAATTCTCACGCAGTCCTTTTTTTTTTTTTTTTGCGGTACGCGGGTCTCTCACTGTTGTGGCCTCTCCCGCTGCGGAGCACAGGCTCCGGACGCGCAGGCTCAGCGGCCATGGCTCACGAGCCTAGCCGCTCTGCGGCATGTGGGATCTTCCCGGACCGGGGCACGAACCCGTGTCCCCTGCATCGGCAGGCGGACTCTCAACCACTGCGCCACCAGGGAAGCCCCTCACGCAGTCCTTTTTAACAAGTGAGGAAACTGAGGCTCAAAAAGAATGAGTAATGTGTCCAAAGTCCCCAGCTAGTAAAGAATGATGTGGAGTCCCTACCCA
Organism: Pseudorca crassidens; assembly: GCF_039906515.1. Taxonomy (NCBI): domain Eukaryota; kingdom Metazoa; phylum Chordata; class Mammalia; order Artiodactyla; family Delphinidae; genus Pseudorca; species Pseudorca crassidens. The sequence goes on from NC_090313.1 coordinate 16,365,938, forward strand.
TCTGAATACAAACCCAGGCTCTTGCATTTTGTTGCTCTTGGTTATCTCTGCATAGGTGTGCGTATAGCTGCACAGACATCTCCTGATATACATCACAGGTGAGGAAGAAGCATGAGCACACGTCTTCAGGTGGGAGTGAGCAAAGGTTGTGGCTCCCAGTTGGGGAGCATCTAGACGGTACAGGGTAGGGTGAAATATTAGGGAATGATGGTGAAGATAAGAATGCATGTAATTGCTACTATACAGCAAGACTTGTAAATACCCTTGTTTTATACATGAGTTAATGGAGATACCCAAGATGGTACCAGCAAATGGAGGCACCATGCTGTGAATCAGACCTGCCTGACTACATGTGTGGTCTTCACCAACATCTCACCTGCCACCCGTGGATGGAGGCGCAAGGGGCCAGGTTTTTGAAGGTTTGTATTATAACAGCCTAGCCCTGGTTAGACTAGCGAGGAGGGAAGACTGGATTTGGGAATGCAGAATTGAGCTGAGAAGAGAGATGTTTAGGGATATTAATAGGACCACAGGACACAGGACAGGGAGAGGTGTGGGGTAAGAAGGAGAACAGGAAACCCGCAAAGGGGCATCTATTCATTCAGGGGTAAAGTGATCAGAAAGTGATGGTGGGAATGGAAAGAAAAGAATGAGAATAAAAGGCATTTCAGAGAAACAGAGAGACAGAGATGATCTCTTAGTAAAATGTTACCACTTAGAGAGTCCACCTTCACCCCCACGTTTTCCTTCCTATTCTCCTCCCCAAATTCCACTTATCTTATTCCCTGCTATCCTTTTCTGTTTCTCTTTTTCCTCGTTACTCTTTCTTCTCCGCCTCCTTCTGTCCTTACTCCTGGTTTGTTGAAAGTTAGGCTATATTTTGAATGCTTATCCTGGGAATGTTTTTCTAAATTGCTTTTAAATTAGGCATCTCATTTATGAATTGTGTTCTCTTTAAAGGCGTTAATGGCATGTGAGCTATCATCTTTTTCTCTACGAATTAGTCTGTTTTTAAAAAACGTATCATCAAAATATGCACAAGAAAGGGTAATTATTCAACTCAAACTATAATTGTGTCTAATTGACACTCCAGAAGTATCCTTCCTAGTAACATCTGAAACAATTTATTAAGATTTGTTTCTGAACATTGATTCATAGTTAGAACCTCATGTGTAGCACAGAAAAGGCTCTTCATAATTTCGTCATTACAGGATGCATATTCTACGGAGACAGGCCTTCTACATCGTTTCTCAAGCACAGTGAGGCAAACTCTTAAGCAAGCCCTAGTATGTGGAGTGAAATGGGGTTTACTGACCATTAGCAAACTGGCTGGCTGCCTTTAAGATTTGGGCAGAAAACTCAGCACTGCCAGGTCGGTGGGGAATGGGCTGCTGGACTTCCTCCATTGTGGATCCCCCGTGTTCTCTATCTCAGCCCATGGTGATCCCATCTTTCCAGCCGCCCAATATCGAATCCTCAGTCACCACAGACGCCTCCTTTCCTGCTCCCTCCACATTTAATCAGCACCCAATTCTGCAACTTCCTTCACATCTTCTTTCTGTTTTGACTGTCACTGTATCCCGGTACTAGCCACAGCTCGATGCGTCTCACCTGGTGGATATACCTACCACCTACTGCTTTTCTGCCTTCCAGTTTTCAGCCCTCCTATTTCGTGTGCACATTACAATCGGGGTGATCTTCCCAAGTCACAGCACTGGTCAGAAAAGTCTCTTCCTCCAAGTCCTCCAACTGCCCCACCCTTGCTAGGGACCCTTGACAAGGCCTCTAAACCTCTACAAAGCGGCTTCAACTTGATTCCCAGCCTGAGTTGTTTCCTGGTTCCCTTGAGCTCCCTCCACACTCTCATCTGTCCACCATTGTGAGAACACACCCCAGGCCTTTCCTTCTTCCATTCTGTGCACCTAGAGTCCCCTCCCATGACTCTTCCCACCCTCCGCTCTCCAACCTTTAAAGCCCATCTGGGCTGAGCCCCCTTTGTGAAGCCTTTCTGGTCCAGCCCCCAGGGGTTCTTTCTTCTCCAGGTTCCCCAAAACCATGACTCATTTTACATTCCTTTGAGCTTATCTCCCTCACTAGACAATGCCTTGAGGACTGGAATTACAATGACAGTTCTACAGACAGTCACTTAGGTAATTTTTTAAATAGCCCTCTGAAGAAGGGACCAGTCTCCATTTTAGAGAGGAGGAGACCAGGGAGGTGCAATAACCTTGCTCAAAGTCACACGTTTAGAGACGGGCAGAACTGACACTCACACCCAGGAGTCCGGCCTCACGTTCTTTTTTGTTTGCGTAACCGCTACACTCTTCAGTCTTTCTGACCACCTTATACCCACGTCTGCCCATAGCTTCCAGCATAGTTCCCTGCACACAGTAGGCAATCAGGGTAGGCAGGTTTTTAGAATTGAACTGAATTGAATTGATTTAACTGAAGCTGAAGAGGATCTCACTCATCGGAGGATATAAAGTGTTAACCGTGGTCTCTTTCCCCGGTGCTCTCCTAATTACTTGGATGCAGGGCTATCAATCTGGTGATAGGCACCAGAACAATATGCAGTAGCTAATAGGAGAACCATGTATATTTTATGTCCATTTGAAAAGCAACACTTTATCGCACCTCTGGGAGCTTCTGGGCATGGGTCTGAATATCAACAGGAACACATATTGCTTCAGTCAAATTACTTGGCATTGACACCGGGCCTTGTACCGATGTGTCCTGGAGCAGATGTGATTTCAGCAGTCTGATAAAGTGGAAGACTTTATACCCACTGAGAGGAGGCTGAACTTTTGTCACCGAGGTGTGACCATCAGTGCTATCACATTCCGGGCCTGGGTGTGGCCAGGTAGATGCCACAAGGTTGCGATTACTACTTACACTACTCTACGGTGTACCCACGAGATCACACATTCAGCGTTTGCAGCATCTACGTCTGTATATCTATTATCTATATCTGTAAGCCACAGTCACGGCCACGGCCATGTCCACATCCATAACCACATCCATATCTAGCTCTTGTTCTCTAATACGCATGATCTTCCTAAAGTATGTGCTCAAGAAGTACCCTTGCATTATGATTGCTCCCCTGCTCTGTTACCTCCTTAGTAGTCCACAGCAATGGCAGAAAACTTGCCATGTTTCTCTCTGACTTACTTAGGGTTACCCTGTTTCATTTGGCCATAAATGGCATAGTAGTCAGTTTGGCATCACCCATTTTCCTGAAATATATCCCATGGCAGAAATGTGGAAAACTCAAAGATGTTTTGATGTTTGACTATCTAGGGTTTTGTCCCTGCCCATGTGGCCGAGGCATGCTACTCCACTTCTTTGGGCTTATAAATTCTCATCCTTTAAATGGTGATGGTAACACCCGTGGAGATCAAATGAGGTAATGCTGAGCGTATTTTCAATAAACGATAGGTCCCTTCCTGTCTCTTTTCCCACCACTCATCTGGCTTCCAGGATCTCTTTGTGGGTGATGCTCTCTCAAATTGCATGTATGGGGTGGGGATGTCACAGAGAACAAGGGTACGGAAAGGAAGGCAGAAGACAGATGGCAAGTATCCATGCTAAGAACTCGGGACTTTATCCTAAGAGTGAAAGAGAAATCACCGAACAGTTTAAAGCAGAGAAGTGGCTCGACCAACCACCTCACAGTAGGGAATGGTTTAGTTCAGTTTTCCAGGTCTGACCTGCATTGGTGTCTCAGGAGGGCATCTGTCAAAGGTAGATTCGCCCCACAGCCTGCACTGAATTGAACTCTTTGGGCCTGGAGATCTGCATTTGAGAAAGCTTGAATGTCAACTATAGGCTCTTTGAAATTTTACGGGGAGGCAAGTCTTGAGGCAGAAAGGCACTATTATGTGAGAGAAAATTAATGATGGCTTTAACGGAAGCAGTGGAAAAGGCACAGAGCAATTTGAGATATTTATATGGTAGAATCTACAGCTCGCCATGCTCACAATATTTAGGAAGTGAGGGAGACAGAAGCCGGGTGGTACCAGGATTTCGGGCTTAAGTCATTAGGAGGGTGGTGGGGCCATTAATAGGGAACTGGAGATAAGGAAGAGGAGGAACGGGGGCTGTGGGATGTGAAGGTCATGAGTTTGGAACATGTTTGGGGGTGACTACGGGGCATCAGTGGAAATGCACATCGGGAAGGTGGATTTCTGGGAGCGACACTCAGAAGAAAAATGTGAACCGTGGGTGCAGCGTGGGAATCTTCAGTTGTTAGAAGGCAGAAATTTGAGGGGACAGCCTGGGAGGTTGGCTAAAGGACCAATGCAGACCCTGGGGACACCAGCACTCAAAAGACATGGAAGGTCCATGAAGCAGGCTGAGGAGGAGAACACAGGGATAGAATACTAAGCTCTGCTTAGGGTACTTTTTTGAATACCTGAAGAGGGTTCAGTGAATAAAATGATGTACAGCACAGACGATAAATATTGGCTTGGCCAAAAAGTTCGTTCGGTTGGTGAATACGTTGTTCAATAACGTTCCTGGTGAAAATGAAAAATGTCTTTTATTTTATTTTTTTTTGCGGTATGCGGGCCTCTCACTGCTGTAGCCCCTCCCGTTGCGGAGCACAGGCTCCGGACGCTTAGGCTCAGCGGCCATGGCTCAGGGGCCCAGCTGCTCTGCGGCATGTGGGATCTTCCCGGACCGGGGCACGAACCCATGTCCCCTGCATCGGCAGGCGGACTCTCAACCACTGCGCCACCAGGGAAGCCCTGTCTTTTATTTTTACTTAAAATCGAATGAACTTTTTGGCCAACTCAATACCTTAAAAGAACGGAAAAATGATTTGGGTTTGGTTATTGATGTAGGCATGATATATAAAACCTTGGAAATGAATCAAAGGCCTCTACAGAACATCTTAGAAAGCTGAACTTAAAACTCCCCTCTATATCTTTTTAATACCATTGTTTCTTGTGCCCATTTTTCAGATTGTGAAACTGAGGTTGGGAAGGGCATATGATCTATATAAGGGCCTAAGCTGGAAACGAACAAAGCTGGGACTTCAAGATAGTTTGATTCCACGGTCTATGGCCTTTCTCTCTATGAAAACACCCAGGTGTGCCATTTAAAATTCCATCACAATCATGGTGTGTGTGAGCCCCGCTAATGCCCACGGGGGAGAGGAAGGAGCGCTGAACGAGGAGCCACACACCAGGCTCTGGGCCTCTATGTAGCCTCTTACTAACCTCCATGCTGCTTATATTTCAGATCTTTAAGATCCAGACCTTTTGCCATATAAACATGGGGGTAAACGTATAAACACAGGAGAGAATCTGCAATTTCAAAAGGCATATCTTAATGGTTTACAATAATTTTAAGTGGACCTTTCTAACTGGCCTACAAACAGTGCTATTTACAATAATTTTGGAGAGCAGATTAGCTGTGAGAGAAACAATCAAGATTAAGAAAGCCTCCAGTAAGTAGTTAAATGAAATCTGCATTGAGAAATATTTGTTAAATTGACACCTTAATATAAATTTGTTACTGCATCTGGGGTAAGTACGACACCCGAACTGAGTCTAGTTTGATTACCTTTAAATTCCCAAGAGCTCCAGGGATGTGTGTTATTTATATGCAAATGGAGGACAAAATGCTAATACAAATGGCTGAGTTAGTTTAAATAAGACTAATTGTTGTTTTTATAAAGTCTTACATTTCTATAGTGCTTTTTAATATAAAAAGTACTTTCCTGTATATATTAATTAATCTATACAATTCTATGAGTTACGTTGTATTCAGTTCAGAGATGTGGAAACTTTTTAGGCTAATGCCCATCAGACTCAACGCACTTAAGAATTACCTGCAAATCTTGTTAAACTGCTGTTTCTGACTCTGGAAGTCTGGAGTGGGGTCAGGTCTTTGCATAAATCACAGGCTCCCAGGTGAACCCAGTGCTGCTGGTCTGTGGGCCACATTTTGAGTAGCAGGGACCCAGATGCCACTGATTCTTGGGCTGTTACGTGCTATTCCTCTTTGTGACTATCAATCTTTAAGAAATAACATGGCGGGGATGTAATGCACACACAGGGAATACAGTCAGCGACATTGTAACAACTTTGTATGGTGATGGATGGTAACTGGCCTTATGTCAGTGATCGTTTCATAGTGTATAAAAATATTGAATCAATATGTTGTACACCTGAAACTAATATAACATTATATGTTCATTATAATCCAATAAAAATATAGCATTTTTTTCTACTACATGACATTTTGAAGTGGTAGAGAGGACATAAGCTTTAAATTGATCCCACATCTACCAGCTATCAACTGGGTGGTCTTGGGAAGGTCACCATTTTTCATCCTTTCCCATTTTTGGAGTTGCTGGGAAGATCAAATAAGTTATGATATGTTCATGTGCTATATAAAGAGTTGGTGTTGTTTATCATACCTTGTGTTTATATACAAGAGTCTGTCCAAATTCACAGTCATAACTCACTTATTTTCTGAGACTGAACATAGACTTGGCCTTTTCAATATTTGCTCTCACTGATAATAACGATGACCTTTGTTTTGCTAAGCAAAGGAATGTTGAACTATTCACAAGGTGAGGAGTGAATGGTGAATGGAATTGGTTTCCTTGATGAGCTGTGCTGGAATATTAATGAAGGGGAAAGGAGGCAATCTGCTGTGGGTGTGCTGCTCAGGGAGCAATATTCATTAGGCTCTACTTTGCCTCCCTCATATTTTCCACTGAGAAAATGATTTCTCCTTTAACTCTCATTCCACTATAGCCATACACATAATTCGTGAAGTACGGCTTCACTCACAAGCACAACACATAATTCATTTGAAATTACATAGGGTCTTGTAAAATCCCTTTAATGTCAATCATTTAAAATCTTCGTTGCTTTTAAAATGTAACTCTTTAATTGTTAATATGTTGGTATATTATTTTCACAAATCATGTCGATTTCAGAACTCCTGAAGATGGGGATTGCATCTTCCAAATGACTTAAAGCGTAGTAGGTCCTTAGTAATTATTGGTTGCCTTAATGTGACTTTCATTAGAGTTAAAAAGCTCCAGTTTTAAAATAATAAGTTTTTTGGGGGGAGCATAGATTCCCCCTACAATGAATTTCTGTTGTTTAACTGGATGATTAAATTGATACTTTAATGAGAATTGGAGCATTGAAGGAATGGGAATTTCAATTTATAAAGAGGAATAAGTTCATTTGGGGAAAAAAAGCAGGTCTGAGGCTGTAGCAATATGTCTTGAATACCAATCATGAAGCAAATGATGTACTGGATGCTTCATATATTTTTTCTCCCTTAACTTCATCGCGGTATGCTCTTTCTACTTTATATATTTACCTTATTTGCCTACCACTGGAGTAGATATCATTTTTTTACCATTAAACATCCAGCTCTAACACCATATCTGGCGTGTACTAAACCTTCAAAACTTTGATGAATGAATGAATGACTTTCTATTTATAGGTTGGCAGACTGAGAAGCAGCAGGTTTAAGGGAATTGCCCAAGTAACGATTGACTGGACGGGGCTCCAACCCACGTTTCTACGTCTCCGAATCCAATCCACTTTCTAGACTTCTAGAGTAAGTCAGGGACTTCGGACATCCAACTAGTGCTTATCGATCCCTGGGTAAAGAAAAGGAGGCTGGGAAGGGAATAAACTTGATTGACACTGTAATTCTGGCTAAAGCCTGGGGAGTGTTCAAAGTGCTCCCGAAACTCATGCACTTTGCTAGCCCTGGGGCTGGTGTCGAGTGACAACACCCACATTATTAGGATTCTCTGGGCAGGCTACGAGCCTTGGGTCACTCTGTTCCTGAATTCAAGACAAGCCCCTGCAGATTGCTCTGTTCAGTGCTCATCTTCCGCCACTCAATGGAGGGAAAGGGGTCAATGAAAGGAGGAAGGAGTGAAAGGTAGAAAGAGGAAAAGGAGGATGCCTAGAGCAAATGAATTACATCGTACAACTGATCCTAAAATATTTTTCTTACCTATGGACTTCAAGTCACTTACCCTGAACTAGGGATAAGGGGAATTGTTCTCCTTTGAGTGTCTATCCATAACGCACATACAGCCATCATTTTGTGACTGAGGTTGTCTGGTGGATGCCCTTTTAAAGGAAGGCTCTGGAAATGCCATTGAGGAGCTCTGTTTGTCTGCATGTGCACCACTGGCTGTAACACAGGCATCTCTTTGCCATCACAGGGCTCCCAATTCATCCTAGCGATCTGCAGTCTCCACAACTTGCAGCATTTAGTGGCTCCTTCTCTTTGATTCTGGCCTTTCAAACACCAAAAGAAAACACAGTTGATCCCACACAAGCAGTTGTATTTACTGTGTGGCAAAAGCATTCTGGTTCACCAGGGCCCTTCAAACATCAGCTTCCGTAGCACCATGCTCAGTTATGAGAGAAAACATGAGATTAGGAAAATATAATAACAGTAGAGCTTTTAATGGGAGCACAAGGGGAACAGATAGAAAAGGTCTTAACGTTTTCTCTATTGTTCAGTTTATAACAGATCTTTTCCAGTTATGATAAAATGATGGATTTCACAGAGAACAGCCTACCCAGGTCTTTCAGCTACCATGTGTGTATGTATATATATATATATATATATTTTTTTTTTCTCTGCTGCTTGTCTTCCTTATATTTCCTCACTTCCTGATGTATTTCATTTTTACAAAGATTTTCCCAGTGTAAAAGAGTCAGCATTAGACCATCCAGTAAGCTCAGATTCCAACCCTGCCTCTATTTCACTTCTTGGAGAAGGCTTGGGACTTGATGGGGGTCCATCTATAAGGCTGGGCAGTTTGGGTTTCCTTATGTTATGAACGGAGCTATCATAATATATTTCAAAATGCTCTGAGCTTCCTGGAGAGGGAGAAAACTAGGGAAAAATGTTATATTTGGATATTTTGCCAAATGCCTGTACAATGAGCAGTGATTAACAAAACACTGGGGTCTCAGTGACCTGTTTTACAGGTGATACTTGCCAAAGTTGTTTACATTTATTCATTTGTTCATTTGTTCACTCATTCAACATCTTTTCCAGCATGTGTCTACTCATCTCTCTCTATCTGCTTCACTGGATTCTACTCATTCTTCCTGTTTCAACGTAGACATCTCTTCATCTAGGAAAAAAAATTCCTGATCCATGGTGGTCCCCAAAAGCTGTGGTACTAAGAGCAGTAGTTAAACCAGCCTTGTTGGGAAGGGGGAATGTCAAAGAATGCTTCCTAGAAGAAGGGAGAAGAAGAAAGAGAGAGAGAGAGAGAGAGAGAACAGAGATCAGAGAGGAAAAAATGTTGCAGATGGAGAACATGTAAGACTCAAAATGGAAAAAATTTATTGCATTCAAAAACTACAAGAATCTCTCAGTATATCTGAGGAGAGGGAGAGATTGGGGGGGAAATGAAGCTGGAAAGGGGAGGTAGAGGCAGAATAGACTTGTGAAACATTCTCAAAAGTTTAGATTTCACGGTGAACTGAAGAGAGTGAGATGGTCAGATTTGAGATAGCAAATGGTCGCGCTGGCTATAAAATAGAGAGTGGGCTAGGGAGATAAGGAGGGGCGAGGAAGCCGTTCAAGAAGCTGCTGCAAGAATGCCGGCAAGAAATGATGGTGGTGTGAATTAAGAGAATTAAGAGAGGGCTTCCCTGGTGGCGCAGTGGTTGAGAGTCTGCCTGCTGATGCTAGGGGACACGGGTTCGTGCCCCGGTCCGGGTAGATCCCACATGCCGTGGAGCAGCTGGGCCCGTGAGCCATGGCCGCTGAGCCTAAGCGTCCGGAGCCCGTGCTCTGCAACGGGAGAGGCCACAACAGTGAGAGGCCTGTGTACCGGTAAAAAACAAAAAAAAAAAAAAAAAAGAATTAAGAGAACTAACCAATTCCAGAGCTGCTAAGAGAACACGACTGGCTGGAGGTGATTTGCTGGATTTGTGGCGTGAAGGAGAAGGGCACCTGAATACTTATACTTGAGCTATCCGAGGCCAGGGGTTATTGTTCTCTGAGATGAGAAGGGAGCCTTTGGGAAGGGACTTACGATCAAGTGTCTGGGACTCCAATCTCCATGTGCTTTCTGTTACTCCAAACTATGCCTCCTTTTTGAGAGATTACTGGATACAGAGCAGCATGTTGGGTGATGTGACATTTAGACAGATCTCCAGTCTTGGCGTGGATAGAAAACACCCACAGAACGTTCCCAGAGGAGACAGAACGTGTGAAGTGCCGCTGTCAAAGCGCAAAGTATACTGGGAGGGAGCAATCACTTCTGCAGGCTTGGCCAACTGTGCCATGATAAACTTTCTGGTTATTTCTTCTCTGGTGGGTCAAACAAGCTAAAACCTCTTTTTGTTTTTTTTTTTTAAATTGAAGTATAGTTGATTTACAATGTTGTGTTAATTTCTGCTGTACAGCAAAGTGATTCAATTATATATATATATATATATATATATATACACATTCTTTTTCCACTACGGTTTATCATAGGATATTGAATATAGTTCCCTGTGCTGTACAGTAGGACCTTGTTGTTTACCCATTCTATATATAATACCTTACATCTGCTAGCCCCAACCTCCCAGTCCATCCCTCCCCTACCCCTCCTCCCCTTTGACAACCACAAGTCTGTTCTCTATGTTTGTGAGTCTGTTTCCGTTTTGTAGGTAAGTTCATTTGTATCATATTTTAGATTCCACATGTAAGTGATATCACATGGTATTTGTCTTTCTCTGTCTGACTTACTTCACTTAGTATGATCATCTCAGGTTGCATCCATGCTGCTGCAAATGGCATGATTTCATTCTTCTTTATGGGTGAGTAATATTCCATTGTATAGATGTACCACACCTTCTTTATCCATTCATAGCGAAATGTTTTGCCTCCAACCAAACATCTGTCTCTAGAATTCTGTATAGGAATTGTGGCTCAGACTCACAGGGCTTGGTCTTCTGGGCAGGAAACATCACAAGCCCAAATGTGTTGTCTTCTTCATGGCCTTCTGACCCTCCTTCTGACTAGAAGTCACTCCCTTCTTCTAATGCTTCTGAATGGATGCTCTGTGCTATTCAAGGTTTGAACCATAGGGCTTCATACTGTCTTACTAAGTCACTCTCTAAAGGCACAGTGAAAGTACACGTGAATATAGTCTACTGAGAGAATGCCTTGAACCCAAGTTCTGTCTTTATTGCCATTAGTACAACTTCTTCTACCAGAAATAACCTCTCTTGCAGCTTTTCCTGGGATAAGCCAGCCATCCGTCCTGGCATTCTCAGGTGCCTGCTTCACAGATCTGTCTCCATTGGGCCCCCACTGGGGGACTTTAATCCAGTCCATGTTTTGAGATCTCACGCACGCAAAGACGATTAAGATACCATCTCTGCTGCCATCAAAAATTACAATTTATTGTGAGAGATCAGACATGTACAAAATAGACCATGAAAAAGGGAGTGTATTTTGTCTTCTTCTGGGATCTGTAAGCTGAGACCGAATGGTGGTATCCATAGTGTAGTTTTTGTTCACTCAATAATTTCTGTGTTTCTGCTAAGTTTCACTTATATGTCATCACATTTGACTTTGCAATAACCCCAGATATATTATTTTCTCCATTTTATAGATGAAGTCACTGAGACTCCAAGAGGTTAACCTTCTACCCAAAGTCCACATATCCAGGGGATGAACCCAGAACTATCTCACTCAGTGCCTGTTCTCTTAATGTCTCCTCTAGCCTTGCTACCAACCAACCATACTCAGTGCTTCTGCTTCATTTTCTGTCTGTGTGGTTGAGGCAAAGAAAATCCCTTTGAAGAATCATTGAGTATGCGGGCCTAAAGAGGAAAGCTGAAATAACACTCAATAGCCACTATCGTTTCAAGTGAATATTTTTACCTAATGTTTACATCCTACAGTAAAAATCTGTCAGTTAAATTAAGTTGTAGCTGTCTTCGACTTGCAAAATAATGTATCATATTTCTATTGAATCTATTAGCTGAATCAGCTTATTTTATTTCTATAATTCAATGTAACATGTTGCTTTCTATTTGCTATCCCCAGGACACCCTTGTAAACAAGATGTTTCCTGTAATGGGTTTTTCCTGGTAAAGATCATTTAATAAGCAAATATCTCCAATCCATGGTAATATGCGCTGATAGCCGCCTAACCATATTTGAAATATGAAGGCAGTGTTTCTAAGATGACTCAAGCCAATTGCTTTAATATTTCAATAAAAATAACTGCTATTAGAAGGTTCAATACTGAAGGCACATAACTTCAATCCTGGTTCATAAAATGTAATTTGGATTTATTTCAGGATAACGATCATTGAGAAAAGTATGTATTGGAATGGTCGGGTACCTGGGTAAAGGACCACTAATCTGTTCTGAGAGATTGCTGGGCTCCCGCAGGGCAGCTGGCAATATATATACACACACCATTAATTATCTGCAGGAATATTTTCTGTGACATTGGTCTCAAGGTGCTCTGTTCAAATACTGCACTCAGCAGAAACCCTGCCACACAGCACTTGAGTAAAACGACTTTCCATCACATTGGATTCTCTTTGGCTCTGACCACACAACCAGGTTTCATGAGTCCACTTTTTTCTTTCTTTTTTTTTTTGGCCTACAGCTTATGATATTTTTACGATAAATGGATGCAATTCCAGTTATCTACCAGAATGTTATGAGTAAAACATAAAGCATAAAATTAATTCAGAACAAAGAATTCTGGAGCTGGAAGGGACCTCTGAGATCATCTTGTCTATGCCTCTCAGGTTATGGTGAGACAACTCAAGTCCTGAAATAAATGACTTGTGCAGGTTCACAGAGCGGAGCCCAGAGAAGATTATTTGATTCTCAGTAGAGTGTCAGTTAAGCAAGCACTCTGTTTACACCGACAGGATGGCACAGCTATTATTGCTTAAATATGATAGCAATAAAAGTTTACCTTTATTGGAAACTTAGTAAGCATGGTATATGTTTCATCTCCCTTAACCCTCAAAACAATCCTGCAACTCTTACTGTATTTATGAGAAAACTGAGGCTTAGAGCATTGAAATAACTTGCCCAGTTTCACTCAGCTAGTGATTTGGTAGCTCTGGGGTTTGACCCAGGCCATAGAACTAAACACCCTTTAGTAATGATGCTGAGCTGAAATAATTACGCAAGGTATGGGGAGTACTTGGGTATGGGTCTAACAGAAGTGGTAGAAAAATAATTGTAAAGTCTTTCTTTATGAAAAGAATTAAGAAAATGAGAGTTGAGCTGGAGAAGCCAGAATGAAGAGCAAGGTTAGTGAAAGACTTAAGAATAAAATACAGAGAAAATGAATTTTTACTTGCAAATGGCTTTATAATCACTTCAATTTTCTAAGTTTATTTTAGTCAGGGTCATCTGGCATTGGCCATTTTCTGTTTTGAATTCAGTAGTATCCAAATTTATCAATATGCATTTTCAAAGCATACAGTGATTTTAGGAAATCTAAGGTAATAACTTGCCTATAATAGGAATGAAATGAATGTCTGAAGCAGACTTCAAGGACAAATGAAAAACGTTATCACTCATTTGCAGTATTTTATTGCTTTACTACGTTAATACTGGAAATATATACAGCCTATTTCTTCATTTGGCAAATGAAAACACGAATGTATTTTGCCAAATTGTAATGTTAATATAATTATCAACACTCATTTTATTTCCAAATTACCTCCATGCTTTTTGACCAGGTTGATAACTACTGTATTTTTATGCAATTGCATTTTCATATCATTTTTAATGTATGACAACTTGTATAAGACCTTCCATCTACAAAATGTTGTATGATCCCTCTTTTTTAATCTTGGGAGACATAGCGTCTAGGAGTTGATTTATGACCCTGCTTGAGTAACCTTGGCCATGTCTCCATCTTGCACATTATTGATAAAATGATTCTGCTTTTGCAACCTGAGATCTGAAAAACACTGTCATCTGGAAACCCCAAAAAGATAGTTTTCTGAAAGGTATAATTACTCCAAGGATGAAAAAGGCAGGCATTTTTCATAAGTTCAATTTTGCTATGGTCCCAAGTTGGTAAAAGGTATTAATAATAATTGTTGAAGGAAAATTATCCTCTCAAGGACTGGAGATAAATGTTTGGTTGGTGAGACTGTCTGAGATAGTAAATTACAACTGTGTCTAAAGGAAATCACACGGCTTTTTTGTTCTTTTGTTTTCTGTTTCTAATATACTGGTTGGCAGACGTAAGTCAATTCAAGAAAACATTTATTGTGCATCTACAATGTGCCAGGCACTCTGCTGAATGTTGGGGATACCAAGTTGGGCAAAGTGCAGACCTTGCCTTCAAGGAGCTCACAGAATTGCTGAAGACAGATTGTGACACGATCCTGAACCATGATGCTCTGAGCTTCCACAAAGCAGAACTATCAGGACTGTGCTCCTGTGCATATGTTGATGCAGTTTTAAATGAATAGCACTGGCTAACTGCTCGTTTAAATGATTCCTTCTGATCTAGGCCTCTCCTATTTCCTTAATTGCAGACACTGAAAAGACCATTTGGTCCTCCTATCAGCTGTCAAGTTAAAGCTTAATATTTTCTCTCCCCAAACCTCCAGAGTGGGTTAGTTGCTTCATTCTCCATGTTCCTTCAGCCTTTTGTTTATACATCTACGGTAGCATGTTCCCTTTTTTAGAATTACACGTTTACTTATTTATAAGTGTGCTTCCTTTAATTGATCATCTCCTAGAGAATAAGTTCCAGTCATCTTTAGATTCCTCTAAACTTGGAAAAGCCCATGGATTTATGGACACGAGTCATAAGAGTTGGCTGAGTTAATAAGTTACGTAGTGTAGAATCATCAGGTGATAACTTCTACAAAGTTATACAACATATACAAAACTTATACTTTAATGCATCTGTATGAAAGAGACCTTGGGCAAATCAATTAATCTTTCTGGTCCTTAATTCCCAAACAAATTAATTGAAATAGCAAAGCTATATGACTGTTGTTATGTTGGATGTTTTATCATTGGCCTATTTTCCTAAGGATGTAATCTGACTCTAAATTGACAAGTTCAAAAATTTCAAAACTTTATATGAGTGTAAGTAAACACTGATGGTAACTACAACTATGAGCATCTACTATGTAGAAAGTGCTTTATATATAAAGAGTGCAGATAAGTGGCCAAGCTAGAATTCTAATGTATTTTATCCATCTGTCTGTCCATCCATTTGTTCATCCAGTCATTTAATAAATATTTGCTCAGTGTTTACTAAGTGCTAAGCATTATTCTAGGCAATAAACCAAAACAAACAAAATCTAGGATACTTAAGGAACTTATTCTCTAGTATTTCAAACTCTAAGCTTTTTCCCATGAACTATATGACCTTCAAAGTTTTTGTTCTTAACTCTAGTTGTAGAAATCTTTGTGTCACCTAAGTGTGTCTTAGGTGTGTTCCTAGGGATTTTTATAGTATATAAATTTAAATATGTAAGATTGCTCCATATTTTGAGAACTATTAAAATTCTTCAATTTTATTCCATGCAGTGAGAAAATTAACTTCAGTTAGGGATTGTCTTTCTATCCTCAAAGATCACTTTACATTATACTAAATTAAATAGATTTAAGAATAAAAGAACAATTCACCTGTTTTTGGTTGCATGCCAGGAGCTGATGTTTCAGAAAATTCTTTGTAAATTGAAGGTACAGATCTTCCTATACCCATACTTAATATCTGAGTTACTTCCTGATAAACCCATTTTAAGCTGAGTTACTTCCTGATAAACCCTGAGTTTATATCTGAGTTACTTCCTGATAAACCCATTTTAAGTTGAAAACGTCGTAAGTTGAAAATGCATTTAATACGCCTAACTTACCAAACATCATAGCTTAGTCTAACCTACCTTAAATGTGCTCAGAACACTTACATTAGCCTACAGTTGGGCAAAATCACCTAACAAAGCCTAATTTAAAATAAAATGTTGAATATCTCATGTAATATTTTGACTACTTTACTGAAGGTGAAAAACAGAATGGTTGTCTGAGTGCAGAAGGGTTGTAAGTGTATTGGGTTTTAACTCCCCCAGTCCACCCCCAGTAATGGGGGTGGTTCACTGGGAGCTGTGGCTCTTTGCAGCTGCCCAGCCTCACGAAAGAGGATCAAACTGCATGTGGCTAGACCAGGAAAAGATCAAAATTCAAAATGCAAAGTCAGGTTTCTATTGAATGTATATCACTTTCACACCATCATTGTAAAGTTGAAAAACCGTAAGTTGAACAAACTATCATTAAGTTGGGGGCTGTCCACATATCCTTTAGTTAAGCTAGTATTTGCAGAGAATTGTGGCTCCCTTTCTTTCTCTTACACGCATGCACACACACACACACACACACACTCAAAGAATGATCTTCTCCTACAAAACAACTAGGAGCTGAACTGATCAGCTAGGGGCTATTAATCTTGGAAGATGGATACATGGATGTTTCATTTCTGCGGCATTTGTGTGTGTGAAATGAGCTTGAAAAGTAGAATAGAGGCTGAGTTGCCTGGATGGAGGGTGGCTGACGTAGACCATTCGTGGAAGTAAACCCAGACAGCACACATTTTGGGGTCATAGACTGGAAAAAATAACAACTACTGTTCCCGCCCTGTTATTAAAACAACAGGGGCTATGTTTCAACCACGCTGTTACACATGCTGCTTTGTCTGGTCACAGCTGCTTGTTTGCTGGTGGGAAAACAGACACTGCTGTTTTCTTCCTTCAGCTGGATAATTCTCAATGTCTTTTTGTTATGTATTTGAAAACTGGGCAATGGCTCTATTAAGAGAGTGTGTGTATACATTTTTTAATGATAATGCAATCATGTTTCCTTCAGGAAATTTCTCCTTTTCCCCCTCAGGACAAAATTAAACTCTTGCCAACTTTGCTTCAGTTGAAACGATATATGTGCCTATACATGTTGAAATCAGATGTGACAAGCGGTCACATCCAGATCGAGAGAGGCTTTAGGCTGCGACAGCCGTATATTGGTTCTCTAGGGCTGGAATGGAACGCAGACAAATGGCATCTTTCTGCATTTTCTGACTTGAACTGGTTTGTGAGATTATGGACACATTTTAAAACTTTGCACTTTTCTATATTTTTCTAAGGTTTACCAGAGCATATACTATTTTTATAGTGAGAAAAAGATGTGTGTATGTTTATGCTGACAAGCTATCCCGTTTCCCTATTAAAATAAGTGACCCACAAATCATGCCACCTATATTGATATACAACTTTAAGACCTTATTCTGAGCTTTCAGATTTGCTCTCCTATAGGCCAAGGGAAAAATCATAGGTTTTAAAATATTCTTTTAAAATCCTCATTGGTCAAGTGTGTGTGTGTGTGTGTGTGTCTGTGTGTGTGTGTGTGTGTCTGTGTGCGTGTGTGTATTCTTGCCAATGTATCCTCACATGCTATAAGAATAGATTCTAAATTCCCACCAGGGGTGACCATAAAGTACCAATGTCACAACAATAACAATGCTTTCTAGAATATTTAACTTGGGAAAGAGGGTAGTCAATAGGATATTTTTTCAGGAAGACTGTCAGAGGATACAGAATTGTATTTAGGAAAAATATACCCTGTTTTCAGAGTACCTACAAAGGAAGAAAGTGGAGACAAACACAGTTTCTAATGAGAATTCTCCAACTGCAACTTAAATCCTAAATCTAAATGAGCAACATACTAGGAAGAGAATTTTCGGCTTTTCCCCTTCATTCACTGAATGATTTTAGTATCTCTCTTTTTGGTTACTAAGTGCATACTCTTTTTTTTTTTCTTTTTCTTTTTGCGGTACGTGGGCCTCTCACTGTTGCGGCTTCTCCCGCTGCGGAGCACAGGCTCCGGACGCGCAGGCTCAGCGGCCATGGCTCACGGGACCAGCCGCTCCGCGGCATGTGGGATCCTTCCAGACCGGGACACGAACCCGTGTCCCCTGCATCGGCAGGCGAACTCTCAACCACTGCGCCACCAGGGAAGCCCACTAAGTGCATACTCTTTAATGATAACTGAATCATAATGAATAGATCATTGTCAAAAAATCCTGATTCGTCCCTCAGTTGCCATGTTTGGTATGGATATGTTATTTTAATGTATCTCTGCTTAGTTTTTTGAATACTAAGTAGATATGCTTACAACTATTTATTTACATCATTTGAAAGTCTTTTTTTTTTTTAATGTTAATGGGTTTGTTATTTTCCTTTTCCCTTCACAACATCCAAAGGTGACACTGACAGCTGTGAAAATAGCTGTGATTTATGAAAGCAAAATCCAGAAAAATGAGAGTTGCTCCCAGCAGCCTCAGATCTTCTATTCCAAATTGGAGCTCTCTACCAATGCTATCCTCACTTCTGGAGGTTTCCGATCACCTGGAAGACAGCCATCTAGCTAGAAGAGCCGCCTTTCTCAACAGAATTGTAGAAAGCACTGCCTTTGGATATGAATTTCAATCCCAGCTCTGCCACCTGATTCTTGCTTTCTCTGAGCTTCAGATTCCACATCTGTAAAATGGGGACATGCCAGTTCCTAGCTATGTCTGTGAGGATTAAATGAGCCACTGCTTGTGAATCCTTAAAACAGCCCTTGACCCAGAGTAAAGGGGAGACAAATGGTAGCTTCATCATTATTGTTTTTAATAACAATTTACTCTTGGTTCCAACTCTAAACACATTTTAAGCATTGCATGTGCAGCTTTGGTTATCCAGGCCCTCAGCGTCAAATACAAACTACTTTAGCTTATTGTGACAGAATTCACATTCACTAATTCAAACGAAAACTAAATGTGAATTGTAGTAACACAACATGCTAATGAACACAGAGGACCCTCAATCCCTAAGTACTACATCTCGTACTATGTAAATACCACGCAAATCACTCCTGGTCAAGGGTTTATATTGCACTTGCTTCTGATCCTGTCTTTTATTTCCTTAACTCCTTGAAGATATATACGGTAAGGTGTAATAGACCACTAAAAGTCAAAGAAAATTTGATAAAAGGAAAAGAAAAATATAAACCTGAATGAGATCATTTTTAAAAAAAGTAAAAAAAAAATTCTTGGTATAATGACTCAAAAATAAAAATTCTCTTTTCTATTTTCCTGGGGCTTATGGGAAGGGATTGAATGAAAGATAAGCATGGCAGAGTGATCAGATTTGGCTGAGGAAACAGGCAGAGGGAGGGATTCATTTTTTTTTTAGATAGTTAGGACTCAATTGGAGGCTGTTCTCTGTCCAAACCAATGGGGGTCTGATATAATGCTCCCCTCTTCTGCCCATCCAAAATACAAAAGGAGAAACCTATATAGTCAGCAGAAGCATTTTCTGCAGAACATAAAAGCGAAAGAACCTCATCATATACCAGCATCACCCCACTCCGTCCAGTAGAAAATGAAAAGAGCAATAGCAGAGCAAAGGAAATCCCATTGATAAAGACCAAGCTTGAGGTTGGATGTCTGAACAGCTGCAGACAGGCAGAGTACTGTCCGATGGCCGTCCACCTTGCTGGGATCCATTTTGGCTGCCAGCATAAAGGCAAGTCTGAGACAAGGGCTTGTACTAGATTCATAAGATGCCTGGAAGATGATGGAGAAGCAGGATGACAAAAGAAAACCGGGATCCAAAGAGCCCCATGTGGACATACTTATTTATCTTCATTTGGCTGACAGGTCCCCAGTTTCTAGGGAAGAGGGACTGGATATCCATACAGGACAAATGCTGTAGTGAGACCTGTATTTATTCGTAGTTCATTTCTAAACATTCTGCCTACGATTTACATCACAATGTGGATTCAGTCTTGTTCAATCCCATTCCCTTCACTGACCCTTGGTGATCTGCTCTGTGTCCTTCTCCAGGCTTCTCTGTCTCTCCATCAGCTCTCTAGCCATCTTGAGTTACATGCAGTTCCCCATATACATCACGCTTCCTAACTTTTGGGTGCCCCTATCTTTTTTTTTGGCCCAGCTAACTCATCCTATATCTTCAACAGTCAGCTCCAAGTGTTTCTCCTGAAAAACATCTGCCTGTCTTGACCTTCTCCCTAGATGTGATTAGGCTCCCCTCCTACCTCTCGTCTTACACTAATCACATTCCTTTTCACAGTATATCCTAATTCTCTGGTTGCCTGGCCCTCGCCCTAACT
The DNA here is from genome assembly GCF_039906515.1 of Pseudorca crassidens. Classification (NCBI taxonomy): domain Eukaryota; kingdom Metazoa; phylum Chordata; class Mammalia; order Artiodactyla; family Delphinidae; genus Pseudorca; species Pseudorca crassidens. The sequence goes on from NC_090313.1 coordinate 16,386,119, forward strand.
AGACTGAAACCTGTTTAAGAGGAAGGAATGTTTCTTTCACACCTGTAGCCCTAAATGCCATACACTGCTGGGTGCCCGGCAGGTTGTTCACCATAGCTGTTTCCTCTTCTTGCTGATATTCTGACTGTCGTCCCAGACTTCTGTCTGGGCGTGACTCCCTGGCACACTTTCTCTGCTCTACCAGAAAATGAAATAACAACTGAAGTAGGTTTAAGCTTATTGGAGAATCTCACAGGGTGAGATCAATGAGCAGAAAAATGGCCGATGAGATTTCTTGTCTTTGGAAAAGCATCGGCTCTGAAGTCACTGAGTACGAGGCTGCCGATGAGCTCTAGCGGTTGCAAAGATGAGGGAAGTGCTCAAAAGTGTCAGAAAGAAAACAAAGCGAAGCTCTTCACCCAGATGAAAAAAAACTATGGCTTTCCTGGAGCATAAGACGTGGCACTTAGGAAGCACTGTAAGTCAAGAGACAGTTGGAATGATCACAGGAATGAAAGCCCTTTGAGGTATGAAGATAAGCAAAATCACTTTGGATCAGTAATCTGGAAAAAGAAAGGCTGTGAGGTGGCTTTAAAGTCTGTCTAGACTGGGAAAATATGTAAATATTTAGCAAATGCTATGCAAATAGGCCTAGAGATACCTCTTAAATATGGAAGGGAGGATTCTGCTTATTGTTCGTCTGTTTTTAATTTTATTGACGTATACTTGATTTCCAATGTTGTGTTAATTCTGCTGTATAGTAAAGTGACTCAGTTTTATATATATATATATATATATATATATATATATATATATATATATATTCTTTTCCATTATGGTTTATCACAGCATATTGAATATAGCTCCCTGTGCGCTGCAGTAGGACCTTGTTGTTTATGCAGCCTATATATAATAGTTTGCGTCTACTAACCCCAAACCCCCAGTCCTTCTCTGCCCCTGCCTTGGCAACCACACTGTTTGTTTTTAAGAGTGAAGGGTTTTTCGAAGTGTGGTCCAAGGACCAACAGCATCGTCATCATCTGAGAGCTTGTTAGACACACCAAATAAAAAATTTGGTGTGGCTCATCTATCACCCCTTCCCTCAATCTGTGCTTTAACATGTCTTCCAGAACCACTGTTTTGGGGTAAAAGGAAGGTCAGTTTTTTCCTCCTTGTCTCTGCCTGGAAAGAGTTTCTTCCTTTTAGGCGCCCCTGCAGACCTCACTACTTGAAGCTCAGCTCATGACCCAGCTCTCTGAGAGTCTCTCACACCTCTGTATTCCCATTGCATATTGCTTGTATTATAGCAATTGTAGCAGTTGTCACAAACCCCCTGACTGTTCTCTATCTGTCCCTGCTTGACAGGATTTCACTCATCAACAGTAGATTCTCTCCACATCCACGCCTCTGGCTTCCAGGATCACCTCTCTGCTGACTTCTAAATTGATGTCCCTAGCCAAGATCTTTCCCCCAAACTCTAGAATCATGTCTTCAGTTGCTAGATGCCACCTAGATGCCCTACAGATATCTCAAATTCAACACATCTAAAGTCAAACTCCTAACTCCCCTCAGCTCTCCTTCAACTGCTCCTTTTTTTTGTGATTTCTAGTAGAGTGAATTGAGGCATTCCCATCTAGTTACTCAATTGTTACAGCCAGAAATTTAGGATTTTTTTCATGATTTCCCCTTTTTCTCCTTTCTTCCACATCCAATCACTGAGTCTTAATGGTGTAACTCAAATCTCCTAAATGTCTATACTTCTCAACGTATTTACTGGCCCAGTATGGCCACTCTCATTTCTCATTTTGAATCTGTTCATTTCCTCCTATTTTCTCCCTATATACTGGGTTGGCCTCTTTCATTATTAATTTTTTTGGCCCAGCTAACTCACACTACATCTTTAAAAGTCAGTTTCAGTGCTGTCCAGGTGAACCTTCTGAAACACAATCTCACGGTGCATAGTTTGTAAAATTCCCTCTAACACTCCCCAATGCATTTAGAATTAAAAAGAACAAATTCCTTAGCACAGTCTTCAAGGTTCTTCGTGTGGAGTCTGTGCACACAAGCCTTGCTTCTCATCACCTCTCTGTACTCTACTCTCTAGAAACTGCTTGCAGTTCTGCCAAAGACTCCAGATTCCAAACCAATGGTTCACAGTAGTGGTCGTGAGTCCAAGAACAATGCTACTTACGACAAGCATCACTGGTAATGGAAAATGGAAAAGAAAATGATGCTAAACTTATTCCAGTTAAAGGACTGTCCTTTATTCTAAGATTATTCCTTTTTCTACGATCTTGGTGTTAAAACATCCTTTCCTTTCAAATAATGATGGTGAGGGTAGCTGGTTGTTTTAAAGATGGTCTTAATTGGCAATAAAAATATGTGGTGACTCTATATCCATTTCCTAAATAGTCTCTGAAATTTGATTTCTCCACAACATTCAAATACTAGAAACAACTACAGCTTAGAGGTGCCATTCTTCTGCCAGGAAAATGCTCTGACTTCTGATGTTGTCTGACTTAGGATTTTTCAGGACTCAACCCTTCCAGGAGGCCCCAAGCTCTCTCCTGGTACTTCTGAAGCATCCCAAGTTGCGGGTGCCTCGGTGCTCACCACCTTGTATTGGAAATTAGCTGTTTTTGTCTGGTTTTCTTGCTGTTCTGAAAGCAAAGACTTTTTTTCTAACTCTGTTCTTGCTAACTCAGCACCTGATTTAATCAATTCCTATAATAACAACAACAACAACAACAAAATGACAGGAATCTATGTTTGGACTGGAGTTATGGTATAATGGCTGATGCATTAACCATGTGAATTTGTTTCTCGCATTAGAGACAGCCCCTAGGGGGTAGGTAGGCTCCACCTTTTCAATTTTCCATTCCCCTGCAAGCTCTAGGACCGTCCTCTGCATATTCTGTTTTCTGTAAATGCTTACTGAATTAAACTGAAGGTATGGCATGGAGAATGCACAAAATTAAGATACTGAAAAATTAAGATAGCAAAAGCAAGCTACACTGGGAAAGTCACTTTAGCCAAAAGGCCCTGGACAATTATTTAAGGTAACTGGACTACCTTCAGGGGCTCATTCAAGTGCACATACTTAATCATCTAATGCGTAAGTCAAATCTCAGATATAATTAATTCAGTGTGCCTTAACTTTTTTTTCTCTTTGCATATGATGTTTCATTTGGTGAGGCTCTTCCCTACGATGGCTCTTGGTGGTCGCATCAGAAAATTTTCATATCTGCGAATGCTAAGAAAAAAGAGAAGAAATTGTGTAGGAGTCCCATGGTCAGGGCATCTTTGATTTCAGCTAGATATGTACTATTCCAATGACTCTAAAAGGGAGCTGAGATGTGTGGCTCCACATTTCTTATTTTGAAGGAAAACACTGTTAGATTTTACAGAAGGATGCTCTTTTGCAGGTCATACGTGTTAATCCCGTCATTTCTCTTAAGAGTGGGTGACAAGGGGAAGAGGTGATTTCAGGCTTTGGCGCTGAACTTTAATTGCTGACTTAAAGAAAAAAATTAAATAGACCTCATGTGATTTGGAAGGAGCAAATCATTTTTCTTTAGACTGTGAGAAAAGAACACCATAAGTAGCTTTAACTTTTATAAGGAACCTAGGGAAGAGGAAAGACAAGAGGCATGGCCCCAAACAGAAACCCAGGGGTCCTCTTAGAGAAATAGCATAATATTTTGAATATAAATTTCCTACAAATACCTAAGAAGAAAATGCAACACTTATGCCTTTGCTAAAATGATGAATACGTTTTCTCTCTAAGGGTTATTTAACACTTTCCATAATTTTATTATAAATGGTCCAATAAAATGCAACAATCAGTTATGTGCTATGTTAGGAGGACAACTCACTTATGAGTAATGTGGTAATTTGTAAAACTAATGGGCATGTTTATGAGCATAAAGGTTTCTAAAGAATAAATAAAATACTGTAACAGGCAAAACTGAGGCATTCGGCGTGAAGGGGACACATTCCACCAGGAGATCTAAATTTCAAGACAGTTGCCAAACTATGGAAATGTGGCCCCTTGTAGGGTCTACCTGGGTAGAGAGACAGAATAGCACAGTGTGAAGGAAATAATGCTGAACTTGGAGCTCGGGTCTGCATTCTTGTCTGCTATCGCCCTTAACTAGGATTTCTAGACCTTACTTCTCATCTTTGGGATGAAGGGGTCAAAAGGCCTAATCTTTAAAAGACTGTCTAATGCTAACAGATTTTAATTAAATTTAGTAATTCAGCATTCGTAGATGGGAATCTGAATTCAACCATTTCCAGTTTGTCACGACTTTTATGTAAATGGAAAAAGAATTCAAAGGTTAGCTTCAGAAATATTAGCTTTTAGCTGCATTGTAATGCATGTTGAACTTTGCAAGCATATCGATGGTATACATATTTATGTTGATTTTGCTGTTTTCTCCTAGAATGCTGTTTGCAGCCGATGATTAATATCCTAATAACTTGTTTTTAAGTGTGGCTCCAGGAAAAAAAATAAAAGGTTGCTTTTGTGTATTCATTATGTCTACCTGTCTTTGGCAGGAGGCGGATCGGTTTTGAGGATGAATATCTCACATTCGGTAATGCACACAATGGCTCCATTTACGGCGCTAATCCGGCCTCCTGTCTGTGACAGAGGTACTGTTATCAGTAATCCATGAAATGCTTCTTGTTCTTTTAATGAGTTTAACATTCAGCAGAGAGGCCAAAGGAAAAAAAAAAGTGCTGTATGTGTTCTTTTTAGGCGCACTTATTTACTTTCCCACCCTCTTCCCCTCCAAATAATAATTGTGGAAGGGCTTATACACTGTGCAAAAAAAGGGAAGCCTGGATTGTGAAATCATACCTGGAAATGTTAATTTCTTAAAGCTCTACTTGACCTATGGTCTCTGTTTTAATTTTGTTTCATAAAGGGAAACAGAGGTCTTAGGTTCAAGATGGTATACGATTCCTAGGGAAGACCTAGGAATTAATACATATATTAAAATTGAAATACAAAATTAAATACTTTCTATCAATATATCTTGTGGAAGGTGAAATGACTACATTTTTGTAGTTATTCCATGTCTGTTCTGATTTTTCAGTTGGTCTTCTTTTGTTTCTAAGTGTGAAGTTTTAAAAATCATGATATTTTGGCTGTGTTCTTTTTAATATGCTATTTCACACAATAGTTTTTAAATTGAGAATTTTATTTAGGGCCCTGTGTTTTTGAAGCATTTACATGTTTTGTACGGTTGGGGAGGTGACTGTTAGTATCTTTGCTGGGCACATACTTGCTGCTTTACTAATACGGAAACCAAGACAGAGGCATAGGGTTATTTTCTAATTCTCATGTCCATCTTTTTCTCTTAGTCCAGTGCCTGACACACAGAAAGTATTCCTTATCTCCTGAATGAATGACTAGGTGAAGGCTGCTCTTCGAGTCCCAGGATGAGAATCAACATTCCACAGGAATAATATTTCAGAAGTTAGGCATGATTTCCAGTTGACATTTTACAATATCCATTACAGGAATATCAATATCTGATAAAACACCCGAAACATATCTGAAGCTTTGCAATTTTGTGTTACTTTATTTGCAGGTACCTTCCAAGTTGTCCTGCCTACCATGCATATCGAACTCCAGAACCAAGTCTTTGAAATGTTCTGTTTACTTTAGCAAATATATCCATGGGCTCAGTCTTGATCAGGTGTTTCGTGGATACCATATATTTATTTATATTTATTTATATTATTTTATATATAATTATATATAATATATAATTTATATATTATATATATTTTATATATTATCATTTATATATAATATAAAAATATATAAATTATATATATAATATAAATATTTATTTATATTATTATATATTATATTATAATATAATTATATTAATATATTAATTTATATTATATTATATATTTATTATATTATATATTATATAAATATATATTGTATATATAAATATATAATATATAATATATTTATTATATTATTTATATTATATATTTATTATATATTATATATAATATATTATATATAATATAATTATATTAATATATTAATATTATTATATTATATATTATATATTATATATAATATAAATGTTATTTATATTTATTTATATTATTTATTTATATTTATTTTATTGCAGCATCTGACATAGTGACAATGATCTGAACTAAGAAACTAACCAATATTTAGGAGAAAGAGTAAATGGCCTTTGTGCCCTGCAAATGCTGTACCTTTCAGATAAGTAAGTCTTCTGGCAATAATACTCTAGACTTTAATGGCTTATTTAGATGAGGGAGGTAGTGGCGACTTTAAGTACTATGAGAAGCCTGGGAGCGGGCCTCAGAGAGGATGTTCTGCTGAGCTGGTAGAGGTTTGTAGACATAGAAGAGTTCTTGCGGGTCTCTTCATTTCCTTCATTTTACAAATAAAGAAAACAAGTCCCAGGTAGAGTAAATAACCTCTTCAGGGAGCTTCTTCCATGAGACCTCAATGTCTTGGTCAGACTAGAATACTCAGGAATGATGACAGTCCTAATGACAAGAATTTTCAAGATTTGCACATATTCAAAGTAGAGAGGCAAACTTTGTTGAAAACATGTCATTCCTTTGGCATTTCCATTTTAATCCTACTGAGGTCATCACATGTGAGGAATGGTTTTGCGGAACTATTATGACACTTATCCGATGCTAAATACATTTACAGGAGGCAAACAGGAAACATTCAGCTAGAATCACCCTAGAGAAGCTAGGAGTTCCATCAATTCTGCAGCAGCTTTGCCCCACTGAGTTTTCTGTACTGCACACTTTAACCTCCAACTATAAAGCTACCACAGTCTCCTTGTCTCTGGCATTACTTTTCCCCATGGGTGTTCTCCACATGTTTCATTTACAAAGGGGGCAGGGAGGGTTCCAAGGTCAGTGGAGGTTACAGGCAGAATCTATTTCCTCTTTACTAGTCTTTGGGAAATCTCCCTCTCTCTCTCTGTCTTGCATTCACATTAATCTAAGTTTTCCTTGATGATTATTCACTATGAAACCCTTTGTTTTTCTTTTTGTTTTTTCATAATGCTTTTGCTAAGCCAATGAACAGTTCTTAAAACATCTTCACTTGAACTAGCTACTCTCATCCTTAAGCCTGACGTTTTGAAGAAGGCAAATTCTATCTTATTTTACATCTTTGAGAGATTGAAGAAACAGACTCACAGATGTTCAGAACTTGCCCAGGGTTACATAATTATTTTGAGATGCAGCCAGTTTGGATTCCAAGGGTTCTGACTCCAGATTCAGTGCTCTCTCCTATTTATGTGTTGTGCCTGTTTTTGGATTCCAAACCCCTTTAAAAAAATGATCCATAAGATTACAGATTTTTCTTAGTGATCTCATGTATACAGAGATTGAAGACCTTCCCAAGACCATCACTTCCCAAATTAATTAACATTCAAACTTGAATAAAACTCTATGCTTGTATCATAGAGCCGTGTTAACAAAATGTTCCCAGAAAACAGCTTATTAACTCTGTCATTTTAAGTTATTTGTATTTTACCAATGAGTTAGTGTTTTCTATGCAAAGTGAAATAACTATTACAGGCACAGAATAAAAATTTTATCTTATTTTTTGAATTTTTAAAGCCCATTATGAATTGCAAGAGGTGAACTGCACAATAATACCATAAAAATAAAACAGAAAACCTTTCAAGAGGTTTTCTGCATTCCAGAAAATACACACTTATCACAGATCATAAATGCAGTCTCGGATAATTTTAAACATATGGTAAGTTTCTTCTTAAGTACTGATAATTTAGGAACCTTAATTATGCTCTAAATCTTTTTCTCATCACAGAATAATTTTGCCTTGAAAACTTGTGTAGGTAGGCTGCTACTTCTTTCCATAATATTTATAGGAGTTGGATCAGCTTACAATTTGTAATTCATTAATTCAGAATATACCTCCCCATAACTAAGGAGTTTCTTGTCTAGTTCTTCAACTCAGTAGTGCTTCATTACGTTCCACTACGAGGTGCAAAAACAAACAAATTATTTCTCAAGCACTTAACAGTCCATATGTTATAGAAACAGACTGTGAAGGTGTTATACTTACTCATTCCTGTGAAGTAATGCTTAGTATTTACTACTCAACTGTTAGAGTAGCTATAGGCTTATTAAAAGTTTTTTTCTATTCCCACTAGGTTTCTTAATAAGGCAGAATGACTTCATGGTCTTTTTCTCCGAAGAAAAAAAAATGCCAGAGGGCCTTGTATTCTTGAGATGCTTTAAGATGAGGTGGCTTGATGCTACTTGCCTTCATATTTCTAGCAAATAAATAGAATTTTCAAAGAGGTTTCCTACTCTAATTTCAAAATTAAATTTTAGAAACCTCAGTCCCATTCACCTTTCCTTCTGACAGTCCTGAGGACCTCCTGTCCACTCAGAATGCCTATTGAGGCTGGGTTTTTACATTTGCTGAGCACACCGAATATATTTCCTATCCTAAGATAGTGGTATAATATTTACTTGCTTTTATATATTTCTTTCAGAATTATGATTTATTTCCCATTACTTCACTGTAGAAAACTGAGAGTATAAAAGATAACAACCGTTCCTTTGTATTTCATCAACTGACTGCCTGACTTAGGAATCTCAGATAAAATTTTAAAAAGCTAGGAGGCTTAGTGGACAGAGTTAGTCTTAAAATTAAAAAGTTAACTCTGACAGTAAAATGGTTAGATATTCTTTCTGCTTAAAAAATTATATCCTTCAACACTGCATGTAAGAATGTTCATTTTTGTATTATTTATAATAATAAAAACCCCAACATATCCTAAAGCTAATCAATAGGAGAAGAGTTAAATATATCATGGTCCATCCATGTCATGAACATGATGCCATCACCAAACAGAACTGTATATGTTAATATGGAAAAAGGTATAGGTATACTAAATTTGTTAAATCTGCAAAATGGTATGCATAATATGATCACATTTGTATTAAAAAATGATGGATTCAATAGATCTATCTGCCAATGCATATGAAGAAGTTTCTGGAAAGATTCATCATCATCATCATCATCATTTGTTAAGCATTTACTATATGCCCAGCACCACGCTAAAAACTATATATGCATTCTCTCATCTAAGTCTCACGGCGATCCACTAGGTTAGATACAAGCATTGACTCTGTGATACACATGTTGAAACTCAGGAACAGGGGCTTAAGCTATTTGTTCAAGTTCCCAGAGCTAATCACTCATGGATCTGGGCTTAAAATATATGCAGTTGGTTTCCACTGTCTATTCTCTTAGTAAGCATGCATGAACCCTCTAACACAAGTTTTAAAATATGTGTTTGTAGAATGACTTTGGAAGTTTTAAAGCCTAGTAACATTCTCTGTCTCTCCCAATTCTTCACTAGAAAAGAATCAAATTTTAGAGCTAAAAGAGATCTTAGAGACATATAATCCAAGCCCCTTTGCTTAATTAACAAGTTAATTAATTGTCTTTCTCAGCACACCCTTTTCTTCTTCTATATTGAGGTATAATTCCATACAGTAAAATGTGAACACCTCAAAGTGTACTGTTTGGTGAGTTTTAACAAATATATACACCCATGTAAACACCACCCCAGTCAACGTGGAGAGCACTGTCATCACCCTGGAAAATTGCCTCATTTCAATTCTCTCCCCTCCCCCTACCAAGACAAGCATTATTCTGATGTATATTTTCATAGATTAGCCCCATCTACATGAAACTTTACTGTACCTACTGGCTTCCTTCACTGGGCATGTCGTTTCTGAGACTCATTCATGTTGTTGCACAGTAGTGGAACAAAACTCTTATTATATAAACGAGGAAAAAGAAATACAGGAAGTGAAGTACTTTGCTTGGAAGCATATAACTAGAGAGAGAAAGAAGGACTAATATTTAAATTACTCCCTCTCTGGTCCACTATACTTTCCACTTATCCTACTGACCTCATTCATTTAAAAGAGAAAAATGTTGTTATGAACATTGGGGTGCATTTATCTTTTTCATTTAGTGTTTTCGTTTTTTCTGTATCTATACCCGGGAGTGGAGTTGCTGGATCATGTGGTAATCCTATTTTTAGTGTTTCAAGGAACCTCTGTACTGTTTTCCATAGTGGCTGCACTGATCTACATTCCTACCAACAGTGTAGGAGGGTTCCCTTTCCTTCATCTCCTTACCAACATTTGCTATTTGTAGACTTTTTGATGATAGCCATTGTGAAAGGTGTGAGGTGATATATAAGCAGCCATGGGAGAAGTGCAGTTGCTGCTGGTACTAGAGACACCACAAGGAGGCGGAGTGAGAAGGAAGAAGTAGTCTGGCTTCTTTCCTTCTCTGGAAGCAAGAGTACCTTTGATTGGATGAACTGACTCAGAAGCTAAAGGACAAGGAATCCTGGGAAATGTAGTTCCCTACTATATAGAGGGGAGTAGAAGAAAAGAAATACAGATCTGAGAGTAAGCAGCAGTTCTCCAGCACAACTTATAGCTCATTCATTATAGCTTCCATTAATTCTGAGGTTAAAGATAAGTGAGATTCCTCACTATTTCAATTCGATATTGTGGGCTCTAAATGCTGAGTAACTATAGCATATTTTTAAAATGTGCTAAAAGCTCATTATAAATGACTATATAATTGAATACTATAAAGGTCACAATTTAATAACTCCACAATGCAGTCATGAAACTTCAAAATTTAGAAGGGAGGCTTTAGTCTGAATCTTTAGTTTCCTGCTGAAGCAAACTGAGGTCCAAAGAAGTTAAGGAGAACTTCAGAGAAATGCTCATAGATACTAATGAAGATACTGGTTTATGTTTTTGAGAAACATGGGTATAGAAAAGAGTCATTATGAAAGGAAAATGGGAATCTAAAACATGATCGTGGTAGTCTTGGACATTGTTTGACATAACCTGAGGTCTCTACTCCTTCCAGATAGAGACATGCCAACACGAGGGATGACGGCAACTTCTTCACACAAATGACTAGGAAAGTCAACAGTGGTGTTCGCCAGACCTTTCCAGTTCTCTTCATTTCTGGTCACGTGGCAGGATTGCAGTGCTTGGCCCCCTTTTGGTTAGGTGGAGCCAAGTGGTTTGTCCTGGCTGGTCAGCTGTAATATTCTGCCACTTCCAGGGCAGAACAATTATTAATTACCCATTCAAGACCAGCCATGGCCAGAACTCCCATCTTCCCTCTGTCAGAGCGACTGGTAAAATTCCAGATAGCAACTGCTCTATCCCCTTGGGTTGAGAGCGAGGACACACGGTGCAGGCTCCCTACCTGACACACAATAGGCATGTAACCTAAGAAAGAAAAGAACCTTTGTAGTTCAGGCCACTGATATTAGGCAGATACAATGATCTACTGTTCTCCACATAAGAAGTCCACAACTACAAACAAATCAGCTTGCAAATGATTATTACTTATGTTGCCCTTTGTGAAGTAATAATGAAAATATTCCCACTTGAAAGATTTAATTTAACTCAGTTCATGATCCACCCAAGAGAAGATGAATAATCATGTTCCTGATAAAATGGATGCTTCCTGAAGTTTTCAAGTCTAATGTGTTTCCCCAAAAATAAACATATTGATTTTAAAACCTAACAGAAGACATATTTTAATGCTAGAAGTTGTAATCATGTACAATTAAGTGGTGATTAATAAGAGTTGAGAAAGAAAAGATGTGTGGAAAGAAACGCAGTATCACCTAGAATAGAATTCCATCTCCTATAGGGCAGCAGAAATAATCACTATTGTGGACTGTATGAAATTGTCTACAAAGCAGCCTAGGACCCTTTGCTTAACTCTTTGATCATTAACACCTTCTAATTCCTAATCTGGCTTTCTAGACACCTTAATGTGAGGAAAGAGATACCTGGATAGCAGATAGGAATATTCAGGAACAAGGAATAAATATTCTCCCCTCTCACCCTAAAGATGAATTAAAAAATCAGTTTTCTGAACATGTAAAGCTAGATTGGTCACCTGTGGTGACCTCATTCCCATGTGGCCATCTGGATGGCAGTGCGCAAGCACCCTTCTTGCTTTTACTACTGAAACAACGATAATTTAGCAGAACCTTATCTGCCAATTTTTAACCAGGAATGACCAAGGACTGGTCTGGAAGCATAAGGCCCTAGGCTTTTGGATTTTTACCATGTACATCTATGTAAAGGCCCCTTTGCCACATCATAGGTTCAAACCACTCTAAAGAGCGATAAATATAGGTTTTGTATATAACCATAAATCTTAGGTTTTCTGGTTTTTGGATATTAAGTTCAGTTGTTAGATCCTATGCCCAGATTTCAAGTAAGAAAACAATTAACTATAACTAGAAATGACTAGTACATATGTTTTTTTCCCCTAAAACGATAACACAATTTAAAGATTTCTCAGTCAAAAATGAATGAAATCTTATAGATTTTGACCTTTTGATCTTTATAACCAGAAACATTTTTACAAAGTACTGTAAAGAGATACTTAGTCCCTAGCTAATGGCTGACTGAGAGCAGTTTTCAGAACAACAAAATTTATTTCAGAAAAATAAGGATTTTGATATTGTGAAATCTTACTTGTACCTTAACACAGAAATTGGCTTGGTCAACTTCTTATGTTAACCATATATGCAGGAAAAGCATGTGTACTGGTCAAAAAAATTAGGGAAGAAATAAAGGGAACAAGTTATAATATTTGACATCATTTTTATCCTTCCTTTCTATTCATTAAGGAAAAGATGACATTAAATATTTAGGAAGCATGTAAATAATAGATAAACCAGAAATTAATTTTTAGAGGACCTAAGCATTATGAAAACAAATAGAAAATTTAATTTCTTCCTGGAAGAAAGTCACTAAAAGCCATTATTATATATGCTTTTTAAAAAAGGCTCACAATGGTGAGTATAAATTTCAAATCTGCCTCAACATAATAGATCAATATAGGTATTTCTTTATTTGTATGACCCTGGCCTGACTGTGGTTTTTATCATCATCTCTCCCTATATTTTTTTTTATTTGAAATATTTTACATAAATAATACATATTCCTTTTTATGAAGACATATTTATATATGTTATTGACATTTGGCATGTAATACAAACTGTTACATATTATATCATAATATATAATAAAGGTATATAAAATAATGAATTACACTGACTTTAAAGCTTAAGATGCACTAGACTTTGCGTGGCTTGAGAAACACCCCTGGGTTCCACCTCAATTGTACCCATCGAACTCCCCCCACAAGCGGGGCTGCTTCTCTGCTTTTTGTATTTTTTCCTTTATGCTTGATGTAGTTTTACTAGGCATGGATATATCCTTAAACAATATGCCAATAAATATTTTATGTTTTTGGATTTTACTCCTTCTCCTGGTTTCACCTCCCTACATTTTTTTCCTCATTTTTTCCCCAGTAATTGTGTCTAAGTAAAAATTCTACAGTAATGTTCAGGAAATGCTGGAAAATGAAAATCATCTCTGAATATCAAAAGCTTTTTAAGATACTTGAGACATTTGATATTAAAGATAATTATTATCAGAAGACTGAGGCAAAGGGCAGAAGAGAGAAACTTGAAAAGCATACAATTATTTTAAGAATAAAATAGTGAAAGTACCCAATGGAAGCCTAGAGAATGTTTCCCCAATAGCAGATTTCAGCATAAACCAAGAAATGGCATCACTGGACTTTGATTATTTAGCTACACAATTAAATAACAATTCTTATTAATTCACTAAGTTAACACATATTTATTGAATGTCTACTATACGCCTGGGGAAAGGAAATACTGAAGTTAAAAGAAAAAAAAGCAAAATGAGTGTCGTCTGGCTTTTCAGAGTAACCGCACCTTGTGCATTCTTGGCTGTTTGGTGTGATGACAGAGGCACTGATCTGAACCCTTTGGTCGCAATCGTAACTCCCAGAATTCCTTGAGGCTTGAAATTATTCACTGATTCCCAACCAGAAGATGATGGAAATTCATATCCTCCAAATGGGAAAGGAGCAGGAACTCCACGAAAATGCTTCTCTTTTCCCTTTTGATAATAAATATCTTTTCCCTACTGTGAAATAATTCTGAGATTATGGAGAAAATAATTTTCATCCATGACAGCTTTTAAAACCCTAATTTGAAGAGCAAACAAGAAAAACAGACTATTTCTTCTAAGGAATGGCTTCTTTTCATTAATGAAAGTGCAGTTTATAAACAAGAATTTGGAAGAGATGTGGAATGATTTGGGAGATTCTTGTAGAAATTTCTAGAAATTTAGTAAGGAATCTTTCAGTTTCAGAATTAAAAACTGCATTATCCAGAGATTTATTTTTTTGCAACTTGCCTAGGTGAGATTACACAAGGTGAGTGCATTACTGAAACAGTTTTACTACCCGCACTGTTCTAAAAAATATATACGTGTATATACATACATACATATATGTGTGCATATATATATGTATATATATAAATCCCTCACTCCATGGATGTAGGGTTCTGACCTCTCTTCACAAACACGTCACAATGTCAAAATATCAGACTTTTCCCCACTCCATATTCTGCCATTTCCAATTTCATGTCTTCACTGCAGCAACACATAACAATAATAATAGGACACAACTTCTCTTCTTTCAAAGCTTATTATTTTTACATCTTTCTCCAACTGAAATGGCAAGAAGGAACACTAGAAGTGAAACTAATTTGTCTGGGGGCATTTCATGAACATGTTACCAGGCAATTTGTGGGATAAACTGAAAAACAGGTAAACAAAACACAAAGCAAAAAGATCCTCCAAAACGTAACTTAAACCATTTGTGAATTATTAGAGAATCCCTACCAATAGTATTTACCATATTTTTCCATTTTCTCTCAGATATGAAAGTTGAACTAATAGCCACGCGTGAATCTCTGACCAACAAGTTACTGACTTTTACCAAGACACAATATCTGTGCTCTTTCTGTACGGGTATATTGTTTTTCCTTTGTAAGAGATGGTTACATAGGTTTCTAGTCTCTATAAAACTAACAATACCAATACATGAGTAAAATCAGCATATTTTTGTGGCATGTCATAGAAAATATATCATCTGTATCTCAGAAAGAAGAACATGCCTTAACAGAAATTCCTTCCCTAGAAATCAGACACTTTAAGTATCAGAAATAGCTCATTTTGTGATACTATGAAAGGTGCCATGTTTTATTTATTATTTTTTTCAGACCGAGTTTCTATCTAGATCATGATATGTTCAATTCAGTGAGAAGCATTCAATTTATCACCAAATGCTATGTCTCTTAGGGAAAGATATTTTTTAAAATAGCTATTCATTTTGAAGAATTCCTTTTCTGAAAGCTACTGGAAGGCCACATAACCTTATCTTCAAGATCATCTTCACAGCCCTTGGAAATCCTGGGAACAAACTACCCAGGAGAGACCAGCACTGATGTATCAGCTAGCTTGATTCTGATCGCTGCCTCAAATTATGTCTCTCAGGTGCTCTCAGATTTCGAAAGCAGATTTCTTTGTGTTTTTTTTCCCCCATTACAAAGGAGTTTAATGAAGCAAGCAACGTGCAGGGAGCAATGGTGTGTAGCCAGCGCTTACCAGTTGTTCTAAAACTCGCAACGTTTCTTATACAGAATAGGGCTAACTAAATATTTGTTGGAAAAGAGAAATGCATTTTAAAAACCGGCTCCTTAAAAGCCGTATCTGTGCATTCTGCTTCAGTATTCTCAACGTCAAGGTTGGCCTATGTAGGGAAACCTCCTCGATTGATAAAGGAACAGCCCACACTCCGATTTGGGGGGGGGGTTATCACGAGTCCTGCTTCCACTACTCTAACTATGCCTTCCATCAAGAGGTAGCTTTTCCACAGTCATCTCAAACTTTTATCTCAAATTGGATTTCTTTTCCTTAAGACCATTTCCCCCACTGCCATGACTGTCTTTTTTTTTTTTTTTTTGCGGTACGCGGGCCTCTCACTGTTGTGGCCTCTCCCGTTGCAGAGCACAGGCTCCGGACGACGCGCAGGCTCAGTGGCCATGGCTCACGGGCCCAGCGTGGGACCCTCCCGGACCAGGGCACGAACCCGTGTCCCCTGCATCGGCAGGCGGACTCTCAACCACTGCGCCACCAGGGAAGCCCTGCCATGACTGTCTTAATGGATGACACCCTTAACTACCTGGAGTCAGAAACCTGGGAGTTCTACTGGTTGTTTCTATCCTGCTTACACCATCCATTCAGTCGGTCACCAAGTCCTGTTGACCCGGACATTGTTATGGGTCCCCTCTACTCTGTCCTCGCTGGTGCTTCTCTGGTCCAGGGCCTCAGCTCCAGGAGCGGATGGTTAGGAAAGTCTAACCTGGGCCCCTTGCCTTTGGTCTCTGCCTCCTTCACCCCTCACACAGCCATAAAATGGACTCTTCCAGTTACTGTTTAAACCTTGCAGAGACTCCCGATCCTTGTGGAATGAGGTTCAAGCTCTTGGGTGTGAGCGAAAGGGCCATGCCTCATGTACCTCCCTCGCCAGACTCGTGTTCTCTCTACCCATCTACTCCACTCATTCCACCTCTGTCATGTTTCAATGTTTACATCTCCCTTCCCTTCCAGTGTGTACAATTGCCCCCTTCTTTGCCTGGGAAGTGCTTCTCTCCGAGTCTGAGAAGGCTTCTCTGATCTACTCCCATGGACTCATCACTTCTTCCTGTGTTTTTATACAGTGAACTCCTTGAAGGCAGGAATCAGGACTTGGTCATCCTTGTATTGATATTATGGGTGCCAAGCACTGTGCCTGGCCCTTGAGGGGCTTGTCATAACCATTTGTTAAATAAACACATGAGCTAAATGGCCAAGATACACACGATTCACAAAACTGAAAGGAGAAAGTAGGAAATAGGAAACTGAGAACTTGAACCGTATGTAAGTAAACTGGATGTAGATGAAGAGTAATGCTCTATAAATGAAAGTCCTTGAAGAAAACCTAAATGAACCCGTGGACTTGGCAACTGCCATTCTAAGGAAGGCTTTACTTATTTTTCAAAGGGTGTGTAATGGGGCTATAGAGTCACATTTTGAAAGGCATTAGACTCTCCTAATTGTGCTTTTACAAAATTAAAATCAATTTAAGTTTTCTAAATTTCCCCCTCTCCATTTGATTAGCGTAACTTATTTACCTTAGTAATTCAGGGAAAATATTTTGTACAGCATTCTGTTTAATATTAGCACATCTGTACCCAGAGAAGCTTCTATGCCTAATAAGAACATTCGGTGATCTAGATTTAATCTAATATTTGTCTGACTTCACCCACTGAATAAACATGGCTCATTAGCGTCAAACACACAGAATCTTTTGTTTTTCATGACTGTAAACCTGACCTTTGAAATGTAATCTTGTGGTCTTAAGATTAGCATCCAATAAATCACAACATGAGTTACAGCAAATACTTCCTCCTTTCCCCCTCCTCCTCTTTCTTTCCAACACAAACACACACACAAGAAATCATTTAAGAGCTCAAAGATTTGCAGGATATTTTTGGTGCGTTTATCTCTCAGTTTCTAAAAAGTGATATATAAGATGTTATCTCATATTGATATTTATGTCACTACCTATTAGTAACCAAGACAGGGAATGGAACCAGATATAACATACTTTATGCAACAAGACACAACTATTAAGGTACAAGGTATATGAATTAAGTTTACAGATGCCAAGTACAACTGTGTTTGATATGCCTGTTATAAAATAGGGGCTTAAAATATATATTAACACGATGAATAGTTAAATTTGGGGGGAAGTGTTTATATTTAACAAAGTGTCCAGGTTTGTAAATTTTTTACTCCAATTACAAATGTAAAATAATATGTAACCCTGCTGTATATTTTATAGTTCAGGCTTCATTTGAGGATTTTCCAGTGCACATGTTTAAAAAATATTTTAGATATTTTCAAAACATATTTCTGTGATGTTTTCAAGTATTGGTATTTAAATATTTACTAATTGTGTTCTCCTGTGTCTCAGGTTTTTTTCCAGTTTTCAATATACTGAAAGGATTCATGGGATTCATGATATAACTCGTATATCAGAATCGCTAAAATATTATGAAATGGTTTTTAAACTCTTTTTGAAATAGTTCAGTGAGATATTAGCAAGAATCAGTGCGAAGGCAACAGGGTTTTTTTTCTTTAGTTTTCTAAATAGCAAAGACAGAAGCTTAAAAGCATTTTAATAATAAACAACTACAGAAGTACACACATTCTGGAAGCAAATTAGGTTATGGTTGTATGTTGGAAGAGCGTCAAAAACCCACAAAGTGAGTAAGAGTGATTTCTGAAGTGAGCGTTAAAATTCAGTGCACATTGCTTCCTATGATGTTGAACCTTTATCTGCAAAATGAGAAAGTTGGAGAGATTTTTGCAGCAATTTAAAATATGGAAATAGCTCTCTTCTGGCTGATTTACGACGTGTGTGGAGTAGTGAATGAGTGAACTCGAGTTTAGCCTGCGAACACTTTTCCACCAAATAACATTTCAGGCTTAACCCTGCAGGATGGTTTCATCTATTTCTCATCTCCCTCACAGGCCAAAACAACCCTGTAAAGACTCCTGGATCACACAGAGTTGTTGGACTGGTCATCCAACCCAGTTATAACTCTGGGCAAAGCCAAACCTAACACATGTCTGGGAGAGAGTTATTTATAATACACTCTACTTTAAAATACTGAGGAAATGTCAGAGGTCCCAAGAGTTTGAAAAACAGTACAGTCAGTTTGGACATGGCTTTGAATCCAGGCTGAGCAATCTGCGTTTGAATCTCTTATTTTTTAGATCTGTAAAATGGAGCTGAGACTTCCTGGAGGATTACATGAGAAAAAGCTTGCAAAATGCCGGCCCAACACAAATCATGGCACAAGGGGTCTCAAAAAACCATCAGCTGTGTTCTAAATACGTACTGTTTTAAATTGTCGCTTTTGCTTCTATACTTCCTCGAAACAGAAGAATGTTTTTTATTGGTACTCATTGGTACCCCAAGAAGGACCTTTAAAATTGCGATGTAGGTAAGGTTGGAATGGGCAGGGGGGGTGGGGTACATTTCTTCTTTCTTGCCCCTTTAAGCAGTATTTCAGTTAGACTGTTCTTTTGGGGTACCCCACATGCTAGATTAGTGGTTTTCAAATTGTTTAGATGTAACAGCAGCATTTTTTTTCCAAATAAAAATTTCAGTTGAACCCCGATAGAGATATGGGTCATATCAGAGCAGTGTTTTTGAAGCGGGAGATGGGTGGTGGGATGGAGAGGCACAGGGGCCTGAGGACTCCCAGAATTGTTCGTAGTGTGAAGAATACGGAACTTGACCAATACTGTTCAAGCAAGAGTCCACAGAGGTGTGGTCCACAGGCCTATTTTAAGAATTTTAAGGGAAAAACACTTGATATAGAATCTAAAAAAATCATCTGGATGACTAACCAATAACTGTATATTTAGAATATGTCTGTTCCCACGTTTTGTTTGGGTTCACAATCGTGCTGGTTTCTAGCTCTCATCTAAGTGGATAACACTCTACGGATAATGTATTGGTAAGCATTGCTGTGTACCCTAATTTCAAGGATAATAATCATCCAGTGTCCATTATAGTCCTGTTACATTATTTTTATTTTCAGTTATAAAAATGAAACTTCTCTTTCTCAGGGATAATTACGGATTGAAAAATATTTATACTGAATGACTGTCGTTTCTCAAGTTATTTACTAAACTGAGATTTGGATGTGACATTCTAAATACTGCAAAGTGTGATAAAATAACATACACATTTAATTATTTCTGGCTGGACAGAAAAGAATAGAGGCGGACTTAATTTTTGCTTTTGTGCCAAACAAATGTCAAACAGCCACAGGGTTGGAATGAAGACGAACAGCAGTTACAAAGGGGGAAAGAGGTGGGGTTGGCAGAATGGCGTTCTAAAGCCCGCGGTGGACCTTTCAAAGGGGTTCAGGCATTACTTGGCGCTGAAAAACTCTGCATTAGATCTTTAAACAACACTGACCCTTCATTACATCTACCTGTCTCATTTCCTCAGGGACTGCACTCTCTTAATCTTTTTAATGGCCCCTTTTTAATATACCGTGCCTCCGGGGTGATTTTAGATATTTTAACAGAGATCAGCTGGATGTCGACAGTGCAGGCTGGTGCAGAATGGATGCGGTTCTCCTGAAATCACGCTCCTATATGGCTGCCTGTCTTATTTAATCAGAGGAGAACTCACTGGCCTCCCTGAAGGCTTGATTCATTGATTCCTCTTACGTTTTTCCCCACATTCTCACTTTCCTTAGTCTTTATTTACAGAGTATATATTTATATTTCAAAACCTTTATCAGTTTAATTCAATCGTGGGGCACAAACAATACTTCAGTGTGATCAATTCCATGGTGCACGAAGCAAAACGGAATGTTTTCTCAGCTGGAAGATGCTCTCAGTTGCTAGACCCACACTGATTTAATACAAGATTTTTTAGGAAAAAAGAAACAGTATATATGAAATGTACACAATCAATTTTGAGTTGCCTGCCAATTTCATCCTGATTTCAGAGACATTGACTACAAAGAAACCCTGCATCTTACAAGAGTTATGGTAAGTGACTAAGACCAGGCTTAACCACCAATGGTCATAAGTCACGTGCAAGGGAAACTGTGGCCAGGTGCAGGGGTTTTCCACATGACCCGTGCTGAACCCTAACATTCTTGCAAAACCTTCTGACATCTCCCTGCTTCTGCCTTTGACCAGCTACCAGCTGTTCTCAGTAAAGCATTTAAAGAGTCATCTTATTCTGATGACTTATTTCGACTGCCGTGAACCCACACTCAGAGGAAAGCCAGTGGTGTATGAGCTAACTTGAACCAGTTCTAAAGAGGTGGCTATTAAATTTTTAAGAATTTTGCAAGCTGGTTAGACAGAGCCATTGTTAAAAATTAAATTTTATAAACCTATGATTAAATAATTTGTAAAACAATGGTACCAAATACTCAAAACTTATTGCTTTCTAATTATTTTACATCTTACAATTATATATGCCCTTGCAATGATCTACATGTTTTACCTGCATGTTAGAAACACTACAGAAGAGTGCACCTCTACACTTCTCTTCCCAGCTCTACGTTCAGCAATTCAGTCACACATGAACTCAGCTCCAGCGAGAGTATTTCCATCATTGCAACCGGAAATGCTACAAATCAAAGCCAAGCCCTCCTGGACATTGAACATTACCAGTCCTCCACTGAAGTAAAACTAAGTCCTGCCACAGGCCTGTAAAGCCCTCTGAGATCTGGCTCCTTGCTACCTCTCAGACCTCATCCATTACTTTCCCCTCCTTCCTTCCACTCTAGCCATACTGGTGTCCTTACAAGGCCTGACTCACTGCACAGCTCTAGGGGGCACCAGTCACACTGTTTTCTGTGTAAATGGTGCCTCTCTACCCCAATGCCACCCTTCTGCCAAGGTGTATAAATTCAGAGAAACTGCTCGTTCCTGTGTCTGGAAGAAGCCACACACAGTCCTGCCACAGGGCCTTTGCACTTGCTGTTCGCTCTGCCTGTAATGAACTTTCGCCCAGAGAGCCCCTTGCCTTCTCATTCACGTTTTTCAGGTGTCTGCTCAAATGTCACCTTGTCAGTGAAGCCTTCCCGGAGGATGCCACTTATAAGGACAAACTTCCCCTCCCCCAACCTTTGACTCTCTTGCTCCCATCTCTGCATTATTTTTCTTCATAGCACTTATCAC
The DNA here is from genome assembly GCF_039906515.1 of Pseudorca crassidens. Lineage (NCBI taxonomy): Eukaryota > Metazoa > Chordata > Mammalia > Artiodactyla > Delphinidae > Pseudorca > Pseudorca crassidens. Next base: position 16,407,896 of record NC_090313.1, read on the forward strand.
TAACTGATAGACTAAATCTTTTACTTTTTACTCCATTGCTGTCTATTTTCCTCTATCGCACTATAAACTCCAATAGAGTGTATGCTTTTTTTCATTCACTGTACTCCCAGGGCCTGGCGTATAGCAGGTGCTCAATAATATCATTAAATAAATGAGTGAATGTATGATAATTGTAACAAGAACTTTGATTTTACCTATATATAATTTTAATTTATACGTAAGTACAGACATATGTATATGTATATATATAAAATAACTTAAATTTGTATAAAACATGCACACATGCATATACACGTATACACACATGTATATAGACCAGGGATCTGAATATCTAGATTTGAGTTTCAGCTGTGATGCTGATGAACACATATTATTGAATCTTGACTTGAGAAGCCCCGATTATGACCAGAGACATCCTGCGATGCAGTGAAGCCATCCATGAGAAGGGTTTCTTTGGTATATAATCAGTTTCTCTTCTGCCAGAACAACCCATGGGGACCTGAATCTGGTGAATTCCCTACCTTACAGACAAGGAATTGGTTTTGCTCATTGCTGGAAAGAGATCAAGGCAGAGGCTTGACTTAGTTCAAGAAAGGTGGCCTATGTAAGGTTTCATATATATATATATATATATATATATATATATATATATATATATATATATATGAATAAACTCTGAAAGGAAGTAGAAACTTTAAAAGGGAAAATGTGAGTTTTCCTGAATGGAGACAGAGGAGATGAAAAACAAGAAGAAAACAAACAAACAAAAACCCCACAAAGGATGAATAGAAAAAAAAACAAAAGGAGAAACATCATATATCCAAGTGGAATGACCTGGGAAACAGCAGGGATGATGGTAGGTTGGCATCTTAGACTCTCCTGCCCATCCCCCTTATTTTCCTGCATATTTCCTCCACATTCAATAATTCTAATGATCGAATTATATGCAGTTTTGCATTAAAATCCTTCTATTGATGGGTTTTAGAAATCATTTTGGACACCTAAAAGGCAGACACATATCTAAAACATCTTAACCTTTATTTCAAAAATGCCATAAAACAAAAGTTTTCAATTTCCTTAAATTACAAAAGACGCCCTCAGGAAATTAATTTTCCAAGTTTGTTCCTGTTCCCTACTCCAATAACCTCCACATCCGTATTCAGGAATCATCTTCACTTAGGAAAACCTAGCTGTATTTTTGTTAATTATTTGCCCAAAGAGTAACAGTAATAAAGCTGAACTAAGAAGGCGTCCTGTTGGCAGAGTTAAGAGTTAGCCACGTAGCCCAAGGTGCCTGCTGAAGTTTGAGTGTCCTTCCCCTCGTTACTGTCTTCCTTGTTCTTTTCTTGTGAGCAGAGTCTAACCCTGAACCTGGCACAGAGTAAGTGCTCAGTAAATATTTTTGGAGTGAATGAATGAATAGCTAAAATAAATATGACGACTTACTTGGCCCGGACCATCTTTGCTTCCTCTTATGATGCTTTATAAACATGTGAGAGTTAGGTAATTGCCCTCTGAGCTCTAAACTGTAAATGGTAATTAAGGCAAATAAGAGAAGCCAAATTACAGGTAGTATTTTCTCCAAGAATAATAAAAGTGGTCTATGACATCCACTCTTGATATTATTCACCTACTCAAACATTTACCCGGGAATTCCATTTGTTAATGACATAGAATGATTATTCAGGATACAACACCTTTGGAATGACAATGAAGCCCTGTGTTTCTATGTCTCAGCCACACTATGGGCCTGGTGCTAACAGCAGAGTAGGCGAGGTGGCATATACAAGTCATTTTCTGCACGTTACAAATCATCTGGTGGGGAGAAAGCAGCCTTATGAGGCAGTACGCTTGTGCAACTCTGTTGGATACCAAGTAGGGAACAATGACTGCTATGGAATGAATAGGATAGTAATGCAGCTGCTCTTAGTGTACTGCAAGGGTAACTGAAATACGCTGAAGCAAAAGTAATCTCAAGGGCCTCAGGAATGGGGGCCTCAGTGCTCTATCTCAGGAAAAAAAAATGAATTGTTATGTTTCATTTTCATGAAAATAATAATAATTAAAATTAAAAAATCAACTCATTATGCCAGTGCCTTGAAGGCTGACAAAAACGTTGATGTTAACATGCTTGCTGAATCTGGAGAGCAGTATGTTACAACACCTGCTGTTTGAACGCCGTTACTCTCTTTAATTACTATCATCTCAATTCACACATCCTTGAAGGCAGCGTCTAGGCAACTGTAGCAATAGCATCTTCATCAGTGAGGGTGGAAATGGAAAAGACCAAGAGTTCTTTCTCCATGGTGGGAGGCAAACATAAGAGCTAGTGCTAATACTATTGAACTATTGAACTATTGAAGGTATCCTTGTTCAAATGCTTAAAATTGAAAGAGATCTTCTGGGAAATGATCAGTTACTCTTACGAGGCAGGACGGTGTGATAGGAAAGAAGCCACTGGCTTTGGAGGCAGCCATACCTGGGTCCTACTTCTTAATTGTCCAAGCCCGCCACCTCCTTACCCATGTGGGTTCTGAGTGGAACTGCCCTCAGGGCCTCAGACTGAAATGTTGAGATGCAGAGCCCCTGCTCCCTTGGGCCCCCTGCACACTTTTCCATGTATGGTTAGAACTTGTTTAATTTTCTCTGGTTCTGAAGCTCCATGAGTTGGAACTCTGCAACTGGCTCACCCATCATTCTATCTCCAATACCCAGCCCAGCGCCTGGCACATAGCAGGCATTTCATCAATATGTATTGATTTAATGAGTAGGGTTGTTGTGCAGATTAAATTAGCTAGTGTATGTAGCGTATCCAGCATTCAATAACAATTAACCATCCAATTAACTATTTCTCTTCTCTCCTCAACAAACGTAATTTATTAAAATGTTCCATTTATAACCCCAATACTAAAACACTGAGTTATCATGCTGATAAATAGTTATTATTAATAATTATCCTGCCTTCTTATATCAATCTCAGAAAATTAGGAGTCTCTAAACATTGAATTCTTACAATATTTCTATGAAATAGGTAAGGGGAAAATCCAGGCCCCTCACTGAAAAAATCTTGATACATGTAATTAAATCATTTAGGGAATGAAGAGAATGGCCTTAGGGTTTCTATAGGTCAACCTCTTTTAGTGAATTGGGAATATATTTTTATTTACTAAAATGTGATTTACACACAGGACTACACATATTGTGTAAAGTGCAGATATATGAATTTTACAGTTCAAGAAAGTGGAAATAGTATAAGTTTTCTTTATCAAGCGTCCATAGAAACATTTGTATGGGTTGGCCAAAAAGGTCATTTGGTTATAAGTAAAAATAAAAGACATTTTTCATTTTCACCAAGAACTTTATTGAAAGCATTCATTAACCAAACGAACTTTTTGGCCAACCCAAATAAATGTGTGTTGGGAGCTTAGGAATTCCAGCTACAAGGCCATGATTTCTCCTCTAGAATGCACAGGTTTCTGTGTGCCATCTGTGTACATGTAAATGTGCTCCCAAGCTCTCTTCTACCTGGATTACAGATTCCCAAATTCTCTCTACGCTTAGTTGGTTCATGAACTGAGGAAGAGCCAATGAGTCTATTCTCCATTACTACAGAAGATGAAAGATTGGTTTAGAGGCAGAGAAATGATGCTAAATAAATGAAGGAAAAGGCAGCTCCCTTGTTTGAAGAGATTTATTTTCCCTTTGCTTCAAAAATCCACCTGGGACCATCTCCCTCATAACAGCTGAACCTACATAATACTAAAGGTTTGACCTCCTTCCCCCTGACATAAAACTCATTACCTATGCATTTCAAATCTTGAAAAAACCTTCAGGTGCAAAAAGGAGATGGCTAAATGGCCCCCTGGAGGCCCTTTGCAGCCACATGACTCTATTAAAATGTACGGTCCTATCTGCCTAAGTACTTGGAGAGGATGAAGTACATCCTTCAAAGTGATGATTTCATTCTATAAACCTATGGCCTGGTTTCCTTAGAGAGTACTTGTCTGTGTTCTATTTTCTCAGTTGAAATCAGATAAAAATATCCACAACACTGCCTTGAGTTTAAACTAGTTGGCTCCGTTTAACACATTTAACCGTTTCATAGGAGACAGTAGAGTTTAGCGGTTGAGACACATTGATTCTCGTGATACTTGTCCATTTTCCTAGTTGTGTGATTCTGGGTTAATAATCCAACTTTTGTTAAGTCTCATTTCAAAGTTTGTAAAGTGGGACAATAATAGTGCTAACATTTTGTATTGTTACAAGGATTAAGCGATATAATTTATGGAAAGCACCCAGCTTGACACCCCAAAAAACTCAATAAATATTATCTTTTTCAATTATTTCCGTTCCTAGTCTTACCCTTCTCAACTGAGTTGTGTCCAGTAGAACACAGACGGGGCTGTGCGAAGTTCATTGATGACGTGGCCGCTTTGTCTTGCACGTCATACCTTAACTTGGATACGTGAGCCCGAGGAAGAAATTTCCCCCGCTCCCGCCCCTGATCCTAACCTCCCCGAAAATAAATTCTATATCCTTTTAGATAGAACCAAACTTCTTAGCTTCATAGCTAATGTCTAACGATTTGGATTTCGCCTGCCTTTCTCTCTAACGACCACCCCTGCAATCCAGCCAAAGGAGTCTGCTTCCTGTCTCGCAAATTCACCTCTGTATCCTTGCTTATGGTGAGTCCTTCTTCTACAAGCCTGTACAAATTGGATCTGCTCTTCAATGCTTAGGCCAGATGCCTCTTCCTCCATGAAATCTTCTCAGATCTCTTCAGGATATCTTTTACTCCTTAGAATTTCCAGACATGAACCTTGCCATTTTTGGAGAGAAGACTACAGATGTGATTTAACCGCAGAATCAAAATTTAGCTGTGTATCTTTTGTTTGTTCACTTTCTCTCTTAATTTCATTTGTAGTGGGGATAATAATGCCACCTTGAATAGTTTTTGTAAAGCTAAGGAAAAACCTTGGTTCTGTGCCCGGATCATAGTCACTGTTCAATAAAGGCCACCTACCGCGGTTTAAATGGCTCACGAACGTGAAGTCACTTTCCAGCTGACTGAATTTGAACATTTCCCATGGGTACCATGGCTCCGTCATTTACCTCTTCTACAACATTTGCTAAAGCTTTAGTTTGCTCAAGTTCAAGTTACAGTGAACAAGGCTATTGATATTGGAAAGTTTATTATCCTTGAAAATTTGGAAACTTTCATAACACCACTGCATAACACCACTGTATAAGGTGCATGCACATTTAAGGACGTACATCAAACACATTAGAGTGAGTGGTGGGGGAAGAGGGAATATAGGGTAAAAGAAGGAAATCAAACAAGTCTTGCAGGAATGGATAACAATACTGTGCTAGGAACTGAGGGTATGATTAACTCAATTTTTTTTGCTCCCGAGGTCCATTTAAAAATAAAAACTTAAGACTCAGCAGCTCACAAATGTGAATTGTAGAGTTCCCACTTGTGCTTTTTATACTTAGAAAACGAACAATAGGTAATGTTTCATGGTTGAAAAGACTACCACGTGGAATTTATAAGGATCTTAGGGTAAGATTAGAAAAGTGACCTGCCCCTTCAGAATGGCATTCTTTGAACGCTCCTCCAGATTGTCATATGTATTCCATAGGTCTGAGCAAATGCTCTTAATGAAGTTTTGTGAAAAGAGTACCCTTCTCTTCAAAAACAGTTTGTGATAGGCTCAAAGAGTTGCCGAAGAGAATTAGGTATCTAATCAAATCCTGTGTGAGTGTGGGTAACCAATTAACACGCTCAACTCCAATCACCACGGCCACGATGAGCCAGCCGAGCGTTAAAGCCAATTTCTGCATGCGCTATCATCAGTGAAAATCAGGTAGCAGTAGCTTCACTGAAGTAAAAAGAGAAGTCCATTCTCTCAGCGATCTGTATCTACAGACAAAAAAGAAAAATGGCACCTTCCATAAGAAGACTGTCAGCTCCAAAAGGTATCATCCATGTTGTACAGAGCCTCATAAAAGATGTGCCAGTCATACTTCAAATAGCACTGATGCTTAACAGAAAAATAACACCATACAAATATACAGCAAAGAAAAGAACGGAAAGCCTGGGAGAAAGTTCTAAAAGAAAAGAATCTGCAATTTTCCAGGCCGTCACTGCCCTTTAGGTATTAAGATGATGGTGTGGAAAGAGGCCTCGGCAACCAAAGTGTGTAACATAAGCTTTAAGGAGTTCAAAGTGGGTAAATCTGGCCATTGCTATGTGACTACCTGCATCTGGTGAAAGAGTGTATGTGTGAATTCCCAAGATCAGCTCCTCCAGCACATCCTCCAGGAGGCTGCCACTGAGTTAGGTCATCTCTAGCATATTGCAAGGAAGGCCCTGGATTGTTAAGAGTTTAAAGACATGTACTTCAACAAATGAAATAACTCTAGGCTTTGTCAATGGGTAGCTCTCTAGGCATGTATTTGGATCTCAAATACTTTTTGAATAAAAACTGACTAGATGGCTTTGGAGTGATCATCAAAGTTCTTTTCATCACCTTCAATGAAAAACTAGAGCTGCCAAAGTTCATAATCAACTTTTTAGTTCTTTCTGAAATGTACTGTAAATGCCTAGTGAATATGATAATTGTATTTTAACAGCAGACGTATCAATGAAAAATTATTTTTTATAATGCTTAGTTTTCTTGGGATGAGTCAAGAGAAACAGTGGTTCAAGTGTACTGATTAGCTTTTAATAAGGTTATATGCTTATTCATCATCTTATAAGAGGCTTGCCATTGTTGGGTGATACGAGTGTGAAGAGATAGGGTCTATGACTTCAGAGACGTAAAAATCCTTCAGAAATAAGTGGAAATGGTACACTCATTTTCCCAAAGGAATTCACACTGAGAAACAATTACTGAATGCCTACCATATCCTGGACCTTGGGTCAGCTTCTAGAAATACAAAGGCGAAGAGAGCCATCAGGAGTATATAATCTAGAGATTGAAATGTAAATACACCATTATAATTATCAGAGGTGCTATGATGACTCTGTTAAATATACTATAAGATACTCTATATTATAGAGTACATAATATATAAGAAGGAAGAAAGGAAAGAGCAGACAATTTCACGTGGGAAATCAGAGAATGCTTCTGATTTCATTCTGAAATCAGATTTCTTCAGATTAATTCATTCTGAAGGAATGAATTATTAGGTGAGTCTTACAAGATAAAATGTCCATAACTAAAGAGAGTTTTGGGCAATATATTTAAAGGTATATTTTAGAAACAAAGGGACATATGTGAAGGTTAAAGAACCAGACTCAAAAAAGATATTTGCAAGACACATAAGCAAACAAAGGATTAGCATCATTTTATATAAAGAACACCTGTAAGACCAGTAAGAAAAATAAAATAGGAAAAAATGGACACAGAATATGTGTCCAGAGACTAGGGATATCCTATTCACATTACCATTAGACATATTACCATTAAACATATTAAAAAATTAAACATATTACAAAAGTCTCATGTTTATTAGTAATTAGGAAAATGTCAACTAAAGAGAGAGACTGTTAGCAAAATGGTAAAAATTCTGACAATAAGTATCAGGGAAGGAAAACTCTTATGAAGAGCCGAGGGGAATTTAAATTTGTACAAGCACTTCAGAGAGCAAGTCGGCACTGTCAAAAAAATTGAAAATGCCCATATCGTACGACCCAGTAATTCTATGGTAAAAAACAAACAAAACAAATGAAAACCTTTGCACATTTTCACAAAGACAAATGTACTATAGAATAACATATTCTAACTCTCTTTTGAGTAGGACTATTTGGTTTTTCTGCTGGTATTTTCAATTCTACAGGTCTAAATCTTTCATAATATCAACTAGTTAAAAAATATTTATCTTTTAACTAATTGTATCAGTGATTTAAATATCACTCAAATGCAAAACTCTATATTATCTTTGACTCCAGCCCCCTCCCTACCCTATGTTTGATGATTCATCAAATATGCTCACATACAGATCCCAGATACTCCCTGGTCCTTCCCCTCTCTCCTCTCCACTTTATTTTTATTTTTTTTTTCGGTATGCGGGCCTCTCACTGTTGTGGCCTCTCCCGTTGCAGAGCACAGGCTCCGGACACGCAGGCTCAGCGGCCATGGCTCATAGGCCCAGCCGCTCCGCGGCATGTGGGATCCTCCCGGACCGGGGCACGAACCCGTGTCCCCTGCATCGGCAGGCGGACTCTCAACCACTGCGCCACCAGGGAAGCCCCTCCACTTTATCTTGATAGATCACTCCGTTATGGGTTTGTGCCAGGCTTACTGCCACACCGTTCCATGTGTTCTATTTGCCTCAAGATGTTTTCTATTTTCCTCCCTCTTTCTCCACCTCACTCACTCCACACCCCGCAACTCCACTCACTGTAACAGCCAGATTAATCCTTCTAAACCAATGCACTAGTCCCCTGCTCAAGAATCTTCTGTGGTTCTCCACTGACTATTACAGAACCTTCATATTCTTCATCTGCAAGTCATGGTTTTCTATAACCTGGCCCTGCTTAAGTGTCCCAACCTCATTTTCCACTACTCCATGACAAGTACTCAAATATTCCATGATTACTGAGATACTGGTCACCCCAAACGTTTGAATAATTCTCTGCAGTCCCCACCCCACTGGACACTGAGTCACAGACAAGAACAAGCCAACAAACCCTCTGTAAATCCTCTTCTGAAGGGGAATCTCACCTTTCACTCCAGTTTTCTTTTAGACCAAGCTGAAGAGACAGTTCTGTGACATACAAGATAATTAACTGCTGAAAGCTTTGCAAATCATTATGTACAACTGAAGCTTTAAAGAGACCCTAATATATCCATCAAACAAACACATGATTATTGTAACAATGACTCCAGGTTCTGTTGACTGGCGGCACAATGACTAAAACCCTTTATTTTTAATGAGGTAGAGCTCCTCTGCCTCACAATCAATACCCATTACCAAAGAGATCTGGGCAGCCTCATAATTGTTACAAATTTAATTGTTTTAGCAAAAGTAAATACAAGCTGTATAAATATGCCAAGCAGACTCTTGGCTTTAAAATACCTCTACTAGAGTCACCACTAATTTTTGTCTCTAATACACAAGAGTTATGATTTGTAGGTACTGACTACATGTGAAAGGACTCCCATAATGAACTGCAGAATCTATTTCCAGAAATAGAAGGCTTTTTGTTTACGGAATTAGACAAATACACATGAAAGATATTTTACTTTTCATTACTGTCTGGGTGGTGTGGTGTTATAACGCCAGACTTGAGGACTAGTATTTACTGAATGTCCGTTGTCCTTGAATTGAACGAGAGACTAGAAATCTATTTCAAAATTTAAAACTAATTTCTGTCTCAAGAAGTTTACCATGTAGTGAGGACCACAAGACGAATCAGTTTCTGATTAGCCTGAAGGATAACGACAATTGTTAAGTTCTCCAGAAACTAATAATGTTAAAGTTAGGCTTGAGGAAGTGAGGTTTGGGGATTAGTACAAGGATTCTGTCACCCTTGTAAAATTAATGCCATCATAGCTTCCATTCACTGGGCACCTATACATGGCACCCACAATTCTGGGCACTTTGTAGGCATTATCTCTATATGCTTGTTTGGCTATACATTTGTTTCCAGTCCCCAAACCTCCCTCTTTTAATCTCAGCAAGTTATACTTGTTGATTCCACTGAGAAAGGTCATCTTTTGTGAACTTCTTGAGCATCTCATCTCTGCATCCTAAGATTCCATCATTTACCCATCTCCTGCTTCTTCTATCCTCACCTTCAAAATGATTCTGGCCCTAATTCCTTTTTCATGCTCTTAACCTTTATTTTCTTTATTATTGTAGACTGTCATTCTTCTCTTTCTCATATTTTTAATCTCTCTCCCACTCTTTATTTTTTTAATAAGTTTATTTATTTATTTTTGGCTGCGTTGGGTCTTTGTTGCTGTGCGCGGGCTTTCTCTAGTTGCATTGAGCAGGGGCTACTCATTGAGGTGACTTCCTTTGTTGTGGAGCACGGGCTTTAGGCACGCAGGCTTCAGTAGCTGTGGCACGTGGACTCAGTAGTTGTGGCTCATGGGCTCTAGAGCGCCGGCTCAGTAGTTGTGGTGCATGGGCTTAGTTGCTCTGCGGCATGTGGGATCTTCCCAGACCAGAGCTCTAACCCGTGTCCCCTGCACTGGCAGGCGGATTCTTAACCACTGCGCCACCAGGGAAGTCCCTCCCACTCTTTATTGGCTCCTTCTTCTTAGTGTGTAAATAGGTTCAGTTTCCCTTGATTCTTAGAAACACAACAAACTTTTCTTCCCATCCACCTTCCTTTATGCCTCAGAAATCATCATGTCTTGTGAACTCTGTCTCACAACTGACTTCTACCAACCCTATCTTCTCACAATTTAGCGAAACTGTTCTCTTAAAACTCACCATTAGCTTTCTAATTACCAAATAAATTGACCTTTTCTCAGATTCTCAGGGCATCCAACACTGCTGAACATGTCCTTATAAATCATGGTTTCTCAACCTCGGTGCTAGTGATAACCTTTGAGCTGGGAAAATCTTTGTTGGGGGGACCGTCCTGTGCATTGCTAGATGTTTGGTGGCAACCCTGGTTGCCACCACTGGATGACAGCAGCACCCCAGCTCCAGGGGGCAAAACTGCCGCAGGTAAAGAACTACTGTTCTAAACGATCTCCTCTGTTGCCTTCCACACATTGTGCCAACCTGGTTGTTTTCTATTTACCTGATGTACCGTCGAAGCCTGATAATTGTTTTCTCTTCTTCCAACCACCCCCTGAAGCTCTGCAGGTCCAAGTTTCCTTCAGCTAATTATTCGTTATCTTTCTCTCTCACCTGCCTCCATCTCATCCACGCAAAGGTCTCGAAGTTGTATCTCTATGTTCATAACACAAAAATCGACATAAAAGCTTTGACCCTCTTCTGAGGTCCACCCTTAATTCTCCAACAGGCCTGCTATGGAATGGAAACATTTGTGTGTTAAGGATCGACTATGTGAATGGCAGTGTGTTTAGCACTGTGGGGGATGAAATGGACATGAATTCTACTCTCCAGGAATTGGAAATCTAGTGGCAGAGCCATAACTGTGTTGCAGAGGATTACAAAGCTAGTTAGTGCCAGAGCTGAGAGTAGGACTTAGGTCCTCTGACTCTCATTTCAGTATTCTTTCTAACTGAATTTAAAAAGGAAAACAAAACCATACTTTCTGTCACCTTAAATGTATAGTGGAGTATCACTGTACTATCTTACATTATCATTTTCTCCTAATTAGACAAATAAAGCAGGCATAAATATTATAAGAGAGAATTTATAAGGCTAATTCTGAGAATGTACATTTATATCTTATTGAAACTGCATAATGCATTAGCTTAAGGTCCAGAAAGAAATATTTTAAAGATTGGGTCAGAAAATAGGCCCATGTTGGTGGCAGGCCACAAAAAGACTTTAGAAATTTAGTGCTGCCTTGGAAGAGGGGACACAGGTGGAGTTCCCCAAAGCAGACACTTGAGAGTCACGTAAAGACACAGGGTAGACACCATGGGGATGATTACAAGCCTATGGGATGAACATGTCCAAGACTGGTTTAATAAACTCATTTGACACTTTTATCAGTAACATATATTCTTCCTACTTAAATACAGCTTTGCGAGAGTCCTGGATGCCTATAATTTACTAAAGAATTATAACCTAAAGTGACCTAAAATGATTGGAAAAGAGGAAGAATAGAGGAAGCGCCAAGACAAATTTTTGTCCCCTATCGCCAGTTCACATGGTGAGCATACTTTGAAGATAATAGTATAATTGTTATATAACAGTGGTATGTATAGTATAATTATGTAAATTTTTATATATTTCAAAATTGTTTATAAAAAAGTATATTTAAAATCCCCTCTACAAAAACACGATTTGATAATTGTTCGTTTCCTTAAATCTCATGTTTTCAATCAATCTTTTTGTATTAATAAACAAAGAAAAACAATCCACAGCTTTACACATGGTAAAGTTAAGCAACGATATTGAGTATTTCCATAAAATTTTTAATTATACATTCAGAGTGTGGTCACATGACTCATGATAATAAATATTTGCTGGGTTTATTTTGTTCCCAAGTATGCTAATATTGGCAACTAAGATGCACTTGGTCCACAGACGTTTACATTTTAGCAATAGCTTACAGGGGAGCATCCAAGCCCCACCTTTTACTATTGCTTTTTCACTCACAGATACATTAATCATCAGTCTAAAATTGAGAAAACTATCTTTTCCTGCATTATCCAAAATGTAGTTGCTATTGGTGAACAAAATTATCTATTCATAGGAGACCTTTCATATAAAGAGGATGTTTAAAGCATTTGTGAGCTAGTTCCACTTTTATTACTTGTTTAATGTATCCGAGTTCTATACACACCAAAATAACACGGCAAATCGCTCTGTTACTGAGAGGAAATCACATACAACACACACACTCTACTTTAGACCTCTTAAGATGGGACTTAAGATGAACAGAATCCATGGACATCAGATCAACTGGAGATTTTAAGAGAAGCTTCATTTCTTAAAATTGAAGTATAATTAATTAAAATATTAGTTTCAGGTATATGACATAGTAATTTGATATTTTACAGATGATACTCCATACAAAGTTATTACAAAATATTGACTATACTCCCTGTGCTGTAAACTACATCTTTGTAACATTTATTTTATACCTCTTCATCCCCTTTACCTATTTTGCCCCTCCTCCCATCCCTCTGCCCTCTGGTAACCACACTAGTTTGTTCTCTGTTTCTGTGAAACAGTATGGTGCTGACACAAAAACAGACACCTAGATGACGGAACAGAATAGACAGCCCAGAAATGAACCAGGCACACACGGCTGAGAAGCTTCACTTTTCAGGCTAGTACGACCGAAAGGCTTCTGTTGATAACATGGGACATTTCAGTGTTTTTCATGGGCACCCCACTTCCTGTTGCTCCGAAAGTCAAGCTGTGCCTCACCAGAGCTTCTCAGGCTCTCCCCCAGGGATGGGACAAGACCTGCTGTCCTGAGCCGAGAACACAGCAATGTACAGTGTGAAACGGATGGCGGTAAACAGGCCCTGGGGAAGCTACAGTGCTGTGCGGACATAAAGAAAGGAAAGTAAGAGAAAAGGGAAAGAAAGAAGGACAGAGAGAAGACAGATCCAGGGCACTAGATTCCAATCTTGACTTCACTCTTAACACAGTGTCTGGGTGCTTAGCAGATGTTTAACAAATGGGCGACCACCTGCAAATCTGTCAAGCTATTGACTGCAGTATCACCTGTTATCACTTCTGTTACACTCTCACAGGATTATGATGAGAATCAGTGTCAGTGCTCTAGGTAGAAGTCCTTTGAGGACTATAAACTGTCGACATATTTCATAAAAAATTATTACCATTAGCATTATTACCTCATACAGAAAGAGGATGATTGCCAGCGATAATAAAAAAAGGAATCAAAGAATTCACCCAGGCCACGTTCTATCACCTACCAATTCAGGGAAAGATGGAATCACAGATTGTAGCCAGGCCTTGTACGTGACCAAATGGATCAAACCGAGTGACTCATTTCAATAAGTTCAGGGCTCTAGAAAGTTCTAGACTAGAAATGACCATCCAAATGCTGAATGCCAAATGTGGCACCATAGGAAGCTCTGTGGTTGTTCCAGGAAAGGGATGTGCTGACTGGGGCTATTAGAAAGCTGGCCTCATAGTTAATAATGCTGTATTGCATATTTGAAAGTTGCTAAGACGGTAGATCTTAAAAGTCTTCATCACAAGAAAATACATTTACAACTATGGATGGTGACGGATCTTGACTTATTGTGGTGATAATTCTGTAATATACACAGTTTTTGAATCATTACATTGTAACACCGGAAACTGACATGATGCTTCATGTGATTATACCTCAGTAAAAATTCTTTTTGAAAAAATTTAAAAAGCCAGTTTCTGTTGAAGTGACCCCAGATCTAGTCATGCGGAACCCAATGTCTATCCTTCCAGTACTTTGTCTTATATTCCTAAACATTACACCAACCTTGGCTCACTTAGATGAAGAGAAATGTTATCTTTGCCCCTTCAGAGTAGTGTGTTACACACTGAAATTTGAGGGAATTGTAAGTATCCAAAAAATTCATATTGCCCTTTGACTTCCCCTTCCCTACTCTATTTCCTTCAATTAAACAAAAAGAATAAAAACCTTATTCACTTGGATTTATTGGTTTGTGTTTAATTATCTGTGTGTTTTGGGAAACTTTACTTATTTGAGTCTGATTTTCTTCATTTGTAAATATGGGACATTATATCAATTGATACCTGCAGTTACTGTTAACTCTAATTCATGTTGTGAATCTATGAAATCAGTGATACTAAGAAGATATCAGCACCAACATTTCAAATTCATGCATTTTAATTCAGACTTCTATTGAAAGTAACTTTTCTTTTTACCAATATTAAATATTATACACAGGACACTTAATTAAATATGTTCTAAGCCATCAGATAATTTACACCAACCAAAAGAAAAATGGTTTATTAAAATGCTTCCACAAGTGCCCTAACCCAAGGTCCTCTATTATGCACCTGTACCTTCCATCAACTTTCTAATTAAAAAAAAAGACAAAATGCCAAACTTTTAACAATGGATTAAAGAAAAGTGTCAAATAATTTACAGAGGTAAGCATATGACTTTACCTTTTAATAAAAAAAACAATTTCACAGTAGTGAAATTGACACAGTAGTGGTAAAGCAGTGGAGAAGAAGAAATAGGAAATTATTTTTACCTGGATTAAAAAGTTTCACACTAGGATTTAGCTTATTGTCCATTTGTTCACTTGCAAATAAAGTCACCTATATGCAGCTTCAGTATCACCCCCAGTGAGCCTTAAAATGCAAAAAATAGGGCTTCCCTGGTGGTGCAGTGGTTGAGAATCCGCCTGCCGATGCAGGGGACGTGGGTTCATGCCCCGGTCCGGGAAGATCCCACATGCCGCGGAGCGGCTGGGCCCGTGAGCCATGGCCGCTGAGCCTGCGCGTCCAGAGCCTGTGCTCCGCAACGGGAGAGGCCACAACAGTGAGAGGCCTGCGAACCGCAAAAAAAAAAAAAAAAAAGCAAAAATACCCACGAATGTGCACAAATAATATTTCTTTGGTAAATATCAAGAAGGGAACGTTTATATCTTATACACAGTATTATATCTCTGTGTTTCAGAAGCAAACATAACAATGCTACTTATCATTTTTAATCCCTAAACTTATTTTGAAAACAAGAATACCAAATGATTCCTGTTTGGTAATCACAGGAAAATATGTCCACAGGACATTTAAGATGAATTAATGCAATGAGTCTGTTGTAAAAACAGTATATTTTATGGGTCAGAATGACATAGAATATTTATCTTTGTCATAAGGAATAGTCTCCGTGAATTATGGTGTGAGTTCTCTAGAGCAATCAATTCTCTCCTCACCTGTGGAATAAATATATTTTACTGCAGTCATCATGCATCCTTGTAGACTGCTAAGGGCACTCTGCTCAGGTTCATGGGTATATCACTTTATTTGTATGGGTGTAGCCTCACATGATATTCATACTTACTATATTAAGCAGAAATTTGCAGATTTATTCCCAAATGAGTGTAGAATATCAAGATATATAGATATATATATATTAGTCTTATTGTCCTCTCAAGTAGTTTGCTTTTTCATTTAGTCAAATAATATGCATCAAGACACTTCAGCAAGATGAGAAACCTGCCTCTTAGAAAATCAGACTAAAGTATACTAAAGTTGAAGCTCCCACCTTTCCTGCTCAGAAAATCATTTATAAATGCCTCAGGCTCACCTGCACACACTAAAGAAAGAAACAATCCAATAAAGAGACGAATGTGAAGTCAAACTGTGGTGTAAATGGACCTATTTAATGGAGAACCAAAAGATTCTGAATGGGCTGAGTCAACCTGCACGCTCTTGCTTGCATTCTACCTTACAGGAGCTCTGTAAGAGAAATGCATAATATTGATACTAGATAAAAATCGATTGACATTGAAGAAACTCTATACCTAACAATTTACATCCTTCTTTCCTCTGCATACATCATTTTACAATTCTCTAAGTTGTTAGACTAAAGAATGTAACACATGCGTTCAGGATGGGTCTACTGAGTCAAATATTACTTAATCAATGATTTAATTCTAAAGTGTCCAGATGCTTGACTTCCTATAGGTGAAACATCTGACTCTTTTTCACTTTATATTAAACTGTTTGGTATTATACAGTATAGCTGTGAAACAAGAATCCTAGGAAAGTGATTAAAAGTAGAATTAAATGACATTGAAGAGTTAGCATATTACATTTCTTAATGGACAACTTGTTTGGTTTTCATTATCTCCAGGTACATTTCACTCAGAGCCTGAGATCTTATGTCAATGCTTTTCATTGTTGCTGATATTAACAGTGCTTTTGAATGAGGACAATTTCCTAATGGGGTTTTGTATTTACCTGAGTGGTGACTCTGTTTTCTTTTAACATTTTGAATGGCTACAAATAGAAAGCTATTAGCAGTCAATAGGTCTGGGAGCCCTGGTTGTCTCAAATTAAAATGCCTGTGGAAGAAGAGAGTGAGGAAATCTAGTGCAAATGTGGTGGCTACTGAGGGAAAGGACAATTGATAGTATGTTAATGAACTGATTTATAAATGAATTCCTGGTAATTTTCCCCCAACAATGTTGCCTCATTTAAAAAAGTATGATAAAAAATTAGTATCATAAAATTCACCATTTTAACTATTTTTAGGTGGAAAGTTCAGTAGTGTTAAGTATATTCACATTGTTGTGAAACAGAGCTCCAGAAATTTTTCATTTTGCAAAATCTGAAATCTGATATTCATTAAACAACAACTTGGTTCATTTTAACTGTATCTTTATTTCCACATTGTTTGATTGTCTTCAAAATACTTTCACATATGTCCCTAATTTGATGTTTTCTTTACTCAAAATGTTAATAATATTACACATAAGCTTGAGCACTTACTATGTGCTGGGTATTGTGTGAAGTGCATAATAAGTATTCAGAATATATTTGTCATGGGAATCACTGAGGAAACTACATTTTTTTCGGAGTTTATGGCTTTACATTGTCTTATTCATATGTAATTGAAAACATTTTACAAAAAGTACTTCACTATAGAAAATGTAAAAATATATTAAACATATTGTTATTAATAGAAAGTTCTATAGATGTTAACTTTATGATCTTCTTTACTTTAAAATACTGCTATTTTTATATTGGCAATTAAAAAATTTCTCTTATTCCTCAATATTTCACTAGTGACAATGAATATTATGATTAGTATTATTCCATTGTTCCGAGATATTACAGACTCACTGCTGCAGCAGGCAGGTTTTGAGGAAAATGAAACCATCAGTTCTCTTCCTTCTGTTTTTTCCTCATACACACCCACACTTGTTCATCGTAATGTCTAACATTTAAAAATTTCTTTTCTAGGATGCTTAGAGTCTATTCCCAAGAGTCAGTAAATATTCTGTTTGGCTGTAAATAAAGACTTGGTTAATTCCCAATTTATTGGAAAGTCTTATCTGCTACGGTGAGCACTGGCAAAGTGTTAAGACTTGAATACAAACGCCTGGGATTTTTTTTTTTTTTCTGACCTGGCCTCTGAGCTCTATGATTTAGGACAACTTACTTCTCTCAGAGTTTCAGTTTCCTCATCTGAAAGATGTAGGTAACAATGCTGTGTCACAGGAGTTACTGGGGTAAAAATCATATGGGATAATGGATGTAAAAGGCTCTGAAACAATAAGATTTCTCTAAAATATACTGGTTTATACCGGGAGCCTGGCTAACAACAGGATTCAATCGTTAAAATGTATATTTATGAAGCATTGTAACTAGAACCCTATTTTCGCAGACTCACGTGGAAATACTTCTTTAGTGAAAAAAAATGGGTGCTGAGACACATTCGAATTTCTGATTCCAAGGCAGGTTCAGTGCTGTAGTCCCTGCTCTGCTTCTTTTATACTCATAAAATTTTTTTTCTCAGTCTACAAATTCCAGTGAAATAGAATTCTGTATTTTATGTTGTCAGTACCAAAGAAAGTTTAAGACATTTCTGTTTTGTTATAAATATATCTTTCTGTGTTTAGCTCTAGAAACTGGTGAGAAGTGAAAATTTCTAGGAAGAAGCCTTTTACTGCAAAACTTTTCCTTTTTTTCTATATATTTATATATGTAATTTGAGTATCTTTTGACTCAAAGATCTTTTCACTCGAAGAAGGCCGTGCGGCTTTCTCTATCTGGGTGGCATGCTTGATGATATCAGAGAAAATGTCTCATCTAATTCTATCCACATGGGCCTGAAAATAAAGATATTGTGTACAGAGGCAGCATTAGTAAACATCACCTCTCTCTGTAGTTCCTTTATCCCCTTTTCTTTTTAGCTTTATAGGTCAGAATTTCCTTAAGTTTCATGCATTATTGGAATGGCCTATTAAATGTTTTCTCCCTTCCCAATCTCTTCCTCTCCATCTACCTGATGTAAAAATACAGCTAATCTGAAGTTCCCCCTGATCCCATGACTCTTTTCCCCTCAAACTGTTAGTGGATTCTTAATCTCTAAAGCTGTGCTGTCCAGCATGTCAGCCACCAGCCACATGTGACGATTGCTCACTTGAAACGTGGTTAGTCTGAATTAAATGTCCTGAAAGTGTAAAATACACACTAGATTTTGAATAGTCCATAAAAACCTATCTTTTTCATAATTTAATATCAATTACATGTTGAAATAGAAATATTTTGGATATATTGATATATTATTAAAATTGATTTCATCTGCTTCTTTTTTATTATAAAACTGGTACATGTTTATTGGTTTAAAACATAGATACTACCAAGTTAGAAAGAATACAGTGACAATGATCCAATTCTCACCGTTATAGATATTTCTTATTTATATTTTGGTGAATATACCTTCAGACTTTTCTTTATCCATAAACACATGTTATTTAGTAGTTTTTTTTTTTTAAGTAACCAGAGATAGCTGCAAATATATGCAGGGATACATTGTTTTTATTTACTGTAGGATATTACATGGAATGGATGAACCATAATTTATTTAACGACTCTATGGTTAACTACTGATGCACAGCAAGTCACACTCAAACTGAGTAGTACTGAACCACTTATTACCTCTCATAATTTCTGTTCAGGAATTTGGAAAGACCTGGCTGGGCAGTCGTCCCTTGTAGCGTGTCATGCAGTTGCAGTCAGATGTCAACTTGGCTGACCGGGACTGGAGAACCCACTTCTAAAGTGGTTTACACATACGGCTGCCAGGCTGCTTCTATCTGTTGGCTGGGAGCCAACCCATGAGGCCTCCTGAGTGTTCTCGAGCCCTGGTAGCCGGCTTCCCCCAGGAAGAGTGATCCAACAGATAAGGCAGAAGCTGCAATGCCTGTTATGACCTATCTACAGACGTCACACACCATCACTTTTGCTATATCCTGTCACCTGCACAGGGCTAGCCCCAATCCACTGTTGGAGGGGAATGCAGACGAGCACAAATTATCAGGAGTCCTCTTGCGGGGGGGTGTTGGCTACCTACCTACTTTTTTTTTACATTTTTAATGTGGCTACTAGAAAATCTAAAATTATATTTGTGACTTGCATTGGTGGCTCCCATTATTTTTCCGTTGGACCGCTGGAGAATCAAGTTCAAACCTCTTACTCTGGTATGAGCCCCAGTCTCACCCTTACTTCCCACCACCTTTTTTCATAGACCATATGTTAACAAAATTGGAAAACTCACTGCTTCCAGTCCCTTTCCTAGTATTTCTCTCTCTTTGGGTCTTTTTAACTCATTGATATTACGTATGCATAGCTTAAGGAACTTAGCACTACTGATTACTTTTTATCTTAACTTATAGGCATGTTTCTTTCAAGGTGGTACCCAAATCTAAAGTTTTATTTGTATCTGTGTAAGCTATAGCATGGCCCCTTTCCTAAAGGTAGAGTTGCCAGATAAAATACAATATGCTCAATTAAATTTGAATTTCAGGTAACCAAGGAATAATGTTTTAGCATCAAACTATTTAGGACATACTTATGCTAAAAACTTATGTGTTATTTATCTGAAATTCAAATGTACCTGGGTGTCCTGTGTTTCTATTTACTAAACCTAGCAATCCTACATAGTGGGCATTCTGCAATTCTTCATAAAATGATGGCACTAGAAAGCATACATGAAAAATATTTAAGTGGTGATAAAATGAAGGGAAAGTAATCTACATGAGTGTCCTAGAGCCCTGATTATCCTGCCAACTACGAGCTTCACAATCTCTTTAAGACTAAGCTAATAATTAAAATGAAATCATAACGCTGAGCTAATATAAAAGGGATGGTAAATTTTACTGCAATTTCTTTTTTTTATAGTGGAAGAGCAGTGCTCACATTTTGAGGTAAATTTGACAAAAATAGAAGGAAAACATTCTTAATAAGAAGTGATGAGAAATGGCATCACCAATGGAGAAAACATGTCTACATCTTTTTCTCATCACTTATCAGTTTGAACAAAACCACATTTAAGTTTTATATGCAATACTTCACTTTCATATTTACAAGGCTTTGGGGTGCTGCTGGACTAATTGGAGGAGCAAGAGGTGTCAGTAATTTCCATAACAGACTTTCCTTCGCTGATACCCAGATATGCAGACGTGTTTGTTTCAAGCTATCTGATTAAGCTTTCAAACTCTTGGTGACTTACGTAAGCTGAAATATCGTTTGTTTATCCAGCATTATTGCTCTACTGTGTCTACCCTGTTAAAGCTGTACAGTTACCCTATGAACAGCGTAAATAGCATGGAAGCTGTTTCCATTTTTCAGAAATAACAGAAGGAACATCTTCAAGCACTGTGGCTGAATCTAGTGTCATTGTAAAGTTGAATGATGCCCTGATATAAACCGGGCACCAAGCTAACTAAATAGCAATGTGAAGAGGGCATCATGCCATGGATGCCTTTACGGTCCTTAGGTATCTCCCACATCAACAGGACTCTCTTTCATATTTAATTGAAATACTGCCTTTTCAAATGTGTTCATTTAAATTTCAGGGCCAATTTTCTTGTAATTTTGCCTGGGCTAGCATCATCTTAAACTTCACAGGAACTCTGCATGTACATGGAATACTCAGTGAGTTCTCTCCAGGATTGGATGTGTTGATCACATCCAGATGGCCTCATTTTACAACCTCTGCCATCAGGTCATTAAGTGAAATAAATTCAAATAACCCCTCAATCCTGTATGCAAGCGTTCATTCTTTAGAACTACTTAAAATTTAAAATATATGCTTAAGATGCCCTTACAAAACACACACACACACACACACACACACACACACACACACACACACACGCACACACACAGAATTTGATCTCTAGCTCTGTGGTTTTTTCCTTGCCAGTTACCATAGTGAGAAATGAAATTAAAAGGGGTTATGACTCTTGTGTTCTCTTTTCAATTAAGCGGCTCTATAACCCAAGTTGAAACTGATAGACCCAGACACCCATATCTCCTGGTTATCATCATCTTTCCTATTTTAATGAATAAGGTCTATTTGGAGTTTTAAAGATTCAATGTAAATAACTCCCTAGTGAATGCCAAGTTCATGGATTACTGGCTCCAGAGATCTAAGTAACAAAATTAATGGCTTGCCGACTTGGACTGGCTACATCTAATTATAATTCTGATGCAAACTTTTTCGTGTGATTCCCTTCAGAACACCACAAATCATCCGCCTGATTTGTTATCCAAAACTGAATTAAAAGAATATTATCTTTTCTATAAGTTGGAAGTACTCGATTGATTGATTTACGAAACTGCAATCAGGTTAGCCCACTTCCACTTCAGAACAGGGATATCATAACATCAGACTCTTATAGCTGTTCTGGTTTCAGCGAGAGCCTGAATTTCAAAAGTACACCTTTATACCCTGGCACAGAAATGGCAAGAATCCAAGTACTACAGCAGTGGCTTCCCTAGCTTGAATGTCGCCCTCTCCATTTTACCATTTTCAGAAACTGGGAAACAGATGATACTTTCTTCCCAGTCACAGCAACCAAACCAGAAAAATTATCTTTGGTGAGGCCTTTCTACATTTGTTCTTCGTTTCCAGTCTTTCATAGCATTGTAAAAAATGGGTTCTAGCTTCATCTTGATGAAATGATGGAAATGTTTTGGCACTCACTGACCTTTTATGACAGGCTATGAAGTCCCCAAAATGCAGCCTACTAAAGCAACGAAAAGTTGGCTTTCACTTTCTATTTTGAGGTTCTATAAGAGCCAGAAATAATTCTGATCTTCCAGGTATGATTCTGCACTATCTGATAATTTCAAATATTACAATATATTGGCAAGTGAGGGATGATAGAGCCATCGTGTGATAAATAGGTTATAGAGTCAGACAGCCGGGGTCTTAATCCTTGTTCTTCCACTTAGGAACTGTGTAACTCTGGCCAATTTCCTCACACGCACCCGCATCCGAGTTTCCATTTATATACTTATCTGTAAAACTGTGATCATGATAATAATTCTCATTTTGTAGAGTTGAGATGAGGAATAAATAAAGAATGCTTGCTAAATACAGTCGATCTTCATTATTTGCAGATGCTGTATTGCAAATTCACCTACTTGCTAAAATTTATTTGTAACCCCCAGCTCAGTACTTGCGGTCATTCGTGGACATGTGTGTGCGTAAAGCTGTGACGAATTGGAGTCCTCTGCTGCCCACGTTCCCAGCTGAGGCTGAACAAGATGAAGCTCTGCCTTCTTGTTTCAGCTCTCATACAATAAACTACTGTCCTTTTTGCAGCCTATTTAGTGCTACATTTTTTACGTGTTTGTGCTTTTTGTTCATTTCGCTCTTTAAAATGGGTCCCAAGTGTAGAGCTGAGGTCCTTTTGTATTTCTGAAATCTGTGCTGGGATGTGCATTATGGAGAAAATATGTGTGTTAGACAAGCTTCATTCAGACATGAGTTATAGAGCTGTTGGCTATGAGGCCAATATTAATGAATTAATAATATATATTAAATAAGGTGTCTTTAAGGAGAAACCCACATAAAACAAGGTTATGTATTGATTAGCTCATGAAAATGTTGAGAGCAGAGGCTCACAGGAACCTAACCCTGTATTTCCCTTAGGAGCCGTGGTTTAATATTCGATAATTTAGTGCTCACGTTCACAGTGACATTATACAATATAATTACCGTGAATAAAGAGAATTGACTGTATGTAACTCAGAGCCTGATATATGATAAATGCTTACAAAATGCCAATATAATAATTATAAATAATAATAATTATCATCACGGCACATACGCTGCATCAATACATTCAGTTTTAAGGGAACTCACAGGAACCTTTAAGAAGAAAAGGAGGATACTTAACTTTACTGGCTACTATGGCATTGATCCATTAGCAGCAGCTAAACAAAAAACTGGCCTGAATCAGTTGGAATTTCTTATTTTTATGACATTATTGATGGTGTCCTCCTGGGACTCCAGTGTGGGCCTAGACTCTAACAGAGTACAGCAGAACACTGGAAATATGAGGACATAAGTCAAGATATCTCCATCCACTGGCTTTATAAAATTATTTAATGATGCCAGTAGGCTGAGACTTGATTATGTATTAAACACCTTTAACTGCCCTGGGGTCACTGATATCTTGAAGCTCTTTACCTGACATATAATTGATTTTGTCAGAATTGATGAGCTTATCTGGCATATTCTCCCTTGCCAGTGGAGTAAAGACCTGGAAGCGTAACAGGTTCAGGCTTAATAAAGGACATGGAAGTTGGCACCAGGAAGTTTCTCCGAGAAACTCTTCCAACTCAATTGATTTAGAACATGATGAAAAGTCCTTGGTACAGTAATCCAGGAGCTGCTGTATGCTAATGACCACGCTCTTGAAGCCCAGGGGTGAGAAGACATGAAAATGATCACCCAGCCTCCTGCAGACTCTGCATAGTGAGTGACTGGACTAATCAGCCTGTGAGAGATGGATTAGGTCATAGCCTCCACCAGGGAAACCCGGAATCCAGCCAAAGACTTTCAATGACGGTGCAGAGGAGAGAGATGCCAGTGAATGTGGCCATGCAGACTTCACATAATCCTACGGCTGTCTAGTTTTCAGCTCTAGGAAATCAGATGGAATGGGCTCCTACATCCTTCGGGAGGCTGGCAGCCAGAGGATACCACCACCATAGCTTCCGGCTTGGGAACAGGGGCGTTTCAGAGTGCCACTTGTGTTCAGATTTCTTTTTTCTTTTCCCTTTTCCTTAGCTTTGATTTTTTTCTTTCTTTTTTTTTTTTTTGCGGTACGCGGGCCTCTCACTGTTGTGGCCTCTCCCGTTGTGGAGCACAGGCTCCGGAAACAAAGTGATTTTGTGATACATATATCTATTCTTTTTCAGATTCCTTTCCCATATAGGTTATTACAGAGTACCGAGTAGAGTTCCCTGTGCTACACAGTAGGTCCTTGTTGATCATCTCTTTTATATATAGTAGTGTGTATATGTTAATCCCAATCAGATTTCTAAAATGTTATGAAATTGGACTTGTCTTAGTGCAGAGGAAGACTTCACAGAAAAACTCATAAACGTCATCTAGGTCTCATACAAGAGGTCTGCCAGTATTAGCAAAATGCTCTTAGCAATAGGTGTAAAGGTTTAAAGAAGAAGAATGGAGACCTCTGTACAAAGCAGAGTTCAACAGGCTGGTATTCCTGCCCACATAGGAATGACTACTGTGCGGTGTTTCTCCAAGGGATGCAAAGGAGCTTACCAGGCTCTCAGGTCACAAATCCAAGTTCCCATGCAGTGCTAGATTCCAAAGCAAGCTTGGCTACAGAAGACCATGGGGCTGTTACATAATTTCATCCGGAAATGTGAGCACGTCTCATCCATTCATTTTTCCCCAGTGCAGGGCACCAGGTAGTGAAGAACCCCCAGCTCTGAAGTTACACGCCTCTGATTTTATGGTTATTAGCTAAGTGACCTTTGGCAGCTTACTAAATCTCTCCTCTGCCCTCGTTATCTTTATCAACAACCTGGTAGGACTGCTGCCCAGACTTGATGAGATTCTGTAGGGAAAGTTACAGTGCCTAGAACATGTTGGGTTCTTAATAAACATCAGTTTTTGCCCCTTTGTTCCAAGAAGTTGCTCGAACAATGATACCTGAATTGGCTTGGTTTTGTTTTGCTTCTCTCCTTTGTACTGGCTTAGACAGCTGGCTTCTCGGTTCTCATTTGCTTCTGTTTCTGGCTCATAGATTACACCTCGGAGGTGACTTCATCACCCTGGCCTTGTTTTACATGTCGTGGCTCTGGTTTGCTGGCAGGCCTCTGCCCTGGTTCTTGGCATATTCCCGAATATGAAAGGCAGAATTTCTTAGATTTGCTCATTTGTCTACTTTCCCCAAGATGGAGCATGTATGAATACCTTCAAACATCCCACTTCAACCCATGGTTCATGTAATAAGGTGCAGTTGGGGCTTTCCCCATCATTTCTAGAAGGCACTGCTGAGAGATTTTCCTTGACCAAACCCCAGCTCTTTCTCTGGTGAGTTAATAAGTAAAAGTCATAGTTTCTCTAATTTTCCACTATAGCTCACTGTACAGTAGGTTCCCTGAGAAAACTCACTTTACCTGTTTTGAAGGCAGGGTAATTACCAGGCTTATTTTTGAACCACTAACAAGATAGTCCATCAAATAAAAACACATGTCCTTGCTTTTTTTTTTTTCTTTGTGGCACGCGGGCCTCTCACTGTTGTGGCCTCTCCCGCTGCGGAGCACAGGCCCCGGACGTGCAGGCTCAGCGGCCATGGCTCACGGGTCCAGCCGCTCCGCGGCATGTGGGATCCTCCTGGACCGGGGCACAAACCCATGTCCCCTGCATCGGCAGGCAGACTCTCAACCACTGCGCCACCAGGGAAGCTCCATGTCCTTACTTTTATTCAGATTTTTTTAATTAGAAAAATTGCTTCTTAGTAAAAAGAGTTCTCAGATAAACGCCTTCAGCTTCTTTTATCCTGAGAAAATTTTCTTTAAAGACTGTTAAAGGGCTTCCTTGGTGGCGCAGTGGTTAAGAATCCACTTGCCAGTGCAGGGGACACGGGTTCAAGCCCTGGCCCGGGAAGATCCCACATTCCGTGGAGCAACTAAGCCCATGCACCACAACCACTGAGCCTGCGCTCTAGAGCCCGCAAGCCACAACTACTGAGCCCACGCGCCTAGAGCCCGTGCTCCGCAACAAGAGAAGCCACTGAAATGAGAAGCCCGCTCACGTAGCCCCTGCTCGCTGCAACTAGAGAAAGCCCACACATAGCAACAAAGACCCAAAGCAGCCAAAAATAAAAATATATATTAAAAAAAAGAGAAGACTGTTAACGTCTCTTTGGTTTACTAGTGATTTTTGCTACATTTTGTATAATTAGTGTTAAAATACAGACTTATCTGATGTATAATCAATCATATTCTTCAAGGTATAAGGTCGAGCGTCCTATTGTATTTAACTGGAGGAAATAGAGATCCGGATCATGAAGGCTGTGCAGGGAGCTGATGAAAGAATCAGACCAGGACTCCTGCTCTTGGTGTCTTATACTCTATTCACTAAGTCATGTTCTTTCACCCGTAATTTGTTTTTTTAATAAATTTATTTATTTATTTACTTTTGGCTGCGTTGGGTCTTTGTTGCTGTGCGAGGGTTTTCTCTAGGTGGCGAGTGGGGGCTACTCTTCATTGCGGTGCACGGGCTTCTCATTGCGGGGGCTTCTCATGTTGCGGAGCACGGGATCTAGGCACACGGGCTTCAGTAGTTGTGGCACGCGGGCTCAGTACTTGTGACTCATGGGCTCTAGAGCGCAGGCTCAGTAGTTGTGGCACACGGGCTTCATTGCTCCATGGCGTGTGGGATCTTCCCAGACCAGGGCTCAAACCCATGTCCCCTGCATTGGCAGGCGGATTCTTAACCACTGTGCCACCAGGGAAGTCCCTTTCACCTGTAATTTTTAAGACCCATGTTCACCTAAAGAGCCATAAGCATATTTATAGATTATTTTTTCTTAATCATGAAGAAAATGTATTTGAATGTGACCCACTTCCCACGAACCCTTGTAATGGTGACTTTGTGGTACACAATACCAGAAAGCCCAGACCAGTATCTCATCCTACCGGTGCTCGCTCATTCTGGCTGCATACTTTCTGTCCTTGGGGCAGTGAATCCACTTCACGTGTCCACCAGTCCCTCCATCACCTGCTCTAGCCCTCAAAAGAGAGCTGGAAGATAAGTGCTTCACAAATGCTGTTGGTGGCATAGTGGTGTGAGCGTCTTTATTTAATTCTCTTTTCTAAAACTTTTTTCAATTAAAAATGTGAATAAGTGGCTAGATCAAATGAATAAAGTATTTTAAAAAATTTATAGAAGCAGAAACCACTCTGGTTGAATCTCTAACCTACGAACAAAAAAGGAAAACAAAAACCAAAAGGAAAAAGAAAAAAAAGTAAATATCCAGTATATTTATAGAAGAAAAGGAGGATTATCATGACCGATAACTTATTAAGGGAAAACTGTATCTGTTTCCAGTACCTATATAGTTAAGGGAACAGAGAACAAGATATACAGTGGAAAGGGCACTAGACTTTCAGACATTAGTTAAGAATTTCACTCTCAGTCCAACAATATATTAGCAGTGAGAACAAGTTACCTATTGTCTACAGGCTGCTGTTCTTTGTACCGTATGCAATGGCTATAATTGTCCCTGCTTTCTTCACAGTCTTGTAATGATAAAACATGATAATATTTGTGAAAAGTGTTTGAATTGCTTGAAAAATATAAGGTCATAAAAATGTAAAATACTACTATTGGTAGAAGGCCCTTAACATAACAAGAGCATTGTAAACAGCCTCCTAACTCATCTCTTGGCTTCTTGGTATATATCTTGTCCTATTCAACATGCATCTCAACGCTAGTTTAGTCATCTAAAACATACCATTTTCCTGCGCAAAAGCAACCCCAAATTCCCCCCACTCAAAAAAACCCTCCAAAACAAACAAAAACTCTGTAATTGTACCACTGCTTATGAGATAAAGTAGAACTCCATTATATAGCTTATCCTTGACACTAACTCTTACTTCACTTGTGGCAAAACCACTCTCCTCACTGCCTCATCAGCCCTGAGATTTCCAGCCTCTATACCCTGTGCTCCATCCTCCAAGTCTGAGCTCCGACACAATCACAGCATCTTCAGGTGACTCAGCATAGTATAAAAAGCCCTATTCTTAGGTTCCGGCTCTTCTTCTTCTACCAAATCAGCTTTATAATCTTAGGCAAGTCAATCAAACGCTCTGGACGTCAACTTTATTAACTTAAGAAGGGATAATAATACTCCCAAGGTCTGGATAAGAGGATTCCTCAATTCCCTTTCAACTCATGGCATTTAAAATCAACCAACCAACCTCTCTATGTTGTTGAGGGAAGCTCTGAGAGTATTTAGTTTCCTCATCACAAATAGCCTTTACTCTCATATGAAATAGTTAACTGACATTTGAATTCATTTGCATATAACCAACTTTCATAATTGCAGACCTGAGGGTATGAATTCATACTCTTGCAGATAATGGACAATATGAATTTCAATTATTTCTATCATGAATCATGGATAAGTAAAACTTTTCATATGTCAATTTCCTCTTTCAAATTTCATATATATATATATATATATATATATATATACATGGTACTTTACTATGTAGAAAAGTGAGATGCTCTGTGTAGCATGGGAGAAGCCCACAGAGAAAGAATTTTGATTCAGCAGGTTTTCTCACTATGACTCAGGTTTTAGCCTTGGATACAAATTTCTAAAAGAAAAGGTGGCAATAAAGGAGCATGGTTTCTGTGGACATAGCTACAGTTAATAAAAATGTTCACAGAATATTTCACAAAGTGGCACAAGTATTTTCATTAATAATAGTAACTAAATATTGACATAAAATAATTTCTTTAAGAAGCACACTTTATAAACCTCAGCTTCTTGGGAGATGAGAGAAGTACAGCCATTGGTAATGAACAGGAAAGCCATTTTCACTTGCACAAAATGTTCATTAATCCAAAAACTCCTCATTTTGATAACTGATGAGCATTACACAGCCCTGTGCTCTGTTTATCGTTAAGTCAGTGGACAGAGAAAAGATTAATAAAAAGATATATATATCTAGGTTCTGTGTTTTATCAGAAAAGTAAGAAGAAAAGGGTTACTCATTAAAGCCTCCTGTCTAGTTGGGGATTTCTGGTCTTCCTGTTAAAGCTGCCCAAATAAAAGTTTATTGATACCAGCCATCAATTCATTTAATGATATATAAAACCTACACCTGTTCACCTGGACTAGGATTTGAGTCGAAATCATAACTGTTTATTGCCAGTCAGAAAACTTGATCCTAGATGGATTCACTCCTTTCCACACTTTTCAGTGTCTATCAAGTGCCAGGCATTCTTCTCGTCCCCTGGGCTATTAGCAGTGTTAAAAATTAAGCGCCTGATCTCGTGGAACTTGTATTTTTATGGGAGTGGGGTAGACCGTAAAGACATAAAATGATAAATAATGAACATACAGCCAAGTAGAGGTAAGTGCTATAAAGAAAATCTTGAGCAGAGTAAGGGTGGAGCATGATGGAAGAGCTATTGTACTGTATTGCATTTTTTACATCCTGCTGCGTGTGGGATGTGGAATCTTAGTTCCCTGACCAGGGACTGAACCCAGGCCCACAGCAGTGAAAGCATGGAGTCCCAACCACCGGACTACCAGGGAATTCCATGGAACAGGTATTTGAGTGGAGTGGTGAGATATGCCTCTCTGAACAGATGGTTTTCAAGCAGAGACCTAGATGAAAATGTCTGAGAGATCATGGGTCACTCCACGAATCAGATATACCATGGCCAACCCCTAAGCATTCTACACTGTGCTGGGTTCTAGAAGAAATACAAGGTCCAGCCCATAGAGAACCTCTAATTTGGCTGGAGAGACTGGCTTAGCAAATGTAGAAATTAGAGAATAATTGATGATGGATTACGTGTTACTGATTCTGTGTACAGAATGGATCCAGAGATGGAAGGTTGTAGCACTTGCTGACTATCATGGAGGATGTGCACCTTCAACTTCTGAAGATAAAAAGAATCCAGAAAAATGGAGGATGAAAGAAAATGATTTATGAGGAACATGGGCAGAGTGGGAAGCATCGGCAAAGGCTAGAAGAAGGGCAAAGAGAGGAGAGTTTACTGAGTATCAACCGTAAGCCAGGTCCTGGGCAAGGCGGTTGATGGAGGTGGTTTTCCTGAATCCTTTAACTCTACATTAGGTTAACTCTACATTAGGTAGATATCACCATGGGAAGAGCTGGTTAAGTTTAGGGAGGATAATGTCTTCCCCAGGGCCATACTTGTTTTAAAGGAGATTCACAAGAGAGGGCAAGGAAACTCCTTGGCTTGTAAAGTTTATGTTTGGAGAATGGAAGGAGCTTCAGTTGGATAGATTGGGTGGGTCCAGAGAGGGGTGGCAAATTATCTGTGGGGCAGAGTACCCAGAGCCCAAAGATAGGGAAACTGGCTAATAGGTGGCGGCATGAAGTGACAATCCTGACTTTGAGTAGAGGCAGTGGACTTGGGGAGTAAAGTGAATTGGAGGACAGGGAGACAGGTGGGTTATAGGAGAATAAGGAGGTGCAATCTCAATAGTTTTTGTAAGAGAGTAAAAGAAGAGGATGTAGAAGTATAGAACTGGGATAGTTAGGTGGGAGATTCCAATGGTAGATAAGGTCAGCTCAGTGTAACTGCAGAGCCATAGGTTCATTATGTGTGTACTAACAGGTTACTTAGTAACCACATTTATTGCACAGTACCGGGACTTGACAATTAAATATATAGTTAGTCTTTGCAAACTGAGTCATTCCCTCTAACCAGTGTTTCTTTCCAGGACTTTTAGCTTCTTCCTCTCCAGGCCCAACACAACTACACGTGTAGTGCTTTTCTGACCTTTCCTTCTGCTGCTTTCCTCATTAAACCTCGCCACTCCTGTGTCATATTCTTGTAATTCTAGATGTTAGTAGTTCAGTGCATTCTCTAACCAGTTGAACATATCCATTGTTACTATAACCATTTGAGTTTAAAGAGAGACAGACAATACAGGAATTTCAGTTTGCATGACAAACCAGTGAGAGAATAATTGAAAGAAAATATGTTTTTTGAGCTTCAGAGAATTACTTCCTCCAATTTGGAAAATAAATAATTCAGGATCATTCACAATTAAACATTATTATTGTTACTACAAATATATTTTGATAAACACAATAAACCAGTCAGAAATACACTGAATATTTGACTCATAAAAATATTAAAAAGTCAGAGATATCTCTTTAATCTCTTAATTAATTAATCTCTTAAGAGTCAACATTAGTAACGATATCTAGGTGATAGTCCTGCTGCTCTGCACCAGTGTGCCCAGAACCTTCCTGTATTTATACTCTTCCATTAGAACTCGTTACCATTTTTTTTTTTTTTTTTTGCGGTACGCGGGCCTTTCACTGCTGCGGCCTCTCCCGTTGCAGAGCACAGGCTCCGGACGCGCAGGCTCAGCGGCCATGGCTCACGGGCCCAGCCGCTCTGAGGCATATGGGATCTTCCCGGACCGGGGCACGACCTGCGTCCCCTGCACCGGCAGGCGGACTCTCAACCACTGCGCCACCAGGGAAGCCCTCATTACCATTTTAAATTTTCAATTAAATTGTAACGAAGCCCATCAGAAGACTCTAGGAGAACATCCTTGATATTGATGAGCTAAAGAAAAACTGAAATGTTTCCCCTCAGAATGGAAAAATTTATTAAATTGATTATCATTCTCACTATTATCACTGGGGTTTTTATCCACTGTTTATCCAAGGTGATGGCTAATCACCCGAATGTCTCTGAATGATTTCTCCACAGATTAACACATAGGAGTAGATTTTCTCTATGTTATTTGCTCTTATAGCACCATATATTTTTTCAAATATAATTGGAATTGCTTATCAGCCTTTTCTTCAAATTCCCAGCTTTTAAATCTGATTGAATAGATGCAGTCACAAAGTAAATGCATGCCTTAGTCAGTCCAGGAACCCAGATTCACAGACCCTAAATTTCCAGACACTAAGCCAGCCTGTCCTTTCTTAAGAAGTTTCATCTGAGAGTCGGAGAACTGGATTCTTCTGAGGTCAGATTCTGGGTTGATGAATTTCAACTGGTCTCTGGTTTTCTCTTCTATGAGAAATGAAATCTCATTGGGATGCCTGAAATAACTGCATTATAATGTCCCCAAAAGAGGGAAAGTACTAGAACAAATGGTATTATTTATGGCATTTCTTATGATGCATTAGAATACTGAAAACACTAGGATATTGTGCCCTCAACAGTCTGGGTACCAAATGTGTTAATTGCACACTGTATTCAATTAGCGAACTTTTGCTCCGGTATGTGTGCCAGGCAATATGATGTGAGCTGGGGAAGTGAAGGTGAGTGGTATCTGACCCTTTCACCCAGGGGGGTAAAAAGTCTACTGCAGGAAACAGACATATAAATAAATAATTGCATGACAATGTGAGGAGTAGTAATGGAGACGCATTATATGATGGTTATGGAATCCCGTGGAAGCAGTGTCTACGTTATTCACAAATTTTAAAAATGTATAACGTCAGGAGGAATGCAGGTAGACACATATGTACAGCTGTAGCATACACACTTGAAGTGTCCTATTAGTTAGAAATATTAAAGTGTAAAGCAGCTCGCAGAAACATTTTTGCATTAAGTTCACCATGGGTGAAATAACGGTCCTTAGTAAACTCCAATACATCATCTGCAGAGATTTCAATGACCCTACAAACATTCACAGGCATGAAAAACACCCCCAGCGCGGATCCTTCTACTGCTAAATAAGAGCATATCCCTGTCTTTACATTTATCTCCTACTTTTAATCTGTCTTGTTAGAAAGCTCTGAAATACCACTGTGTCTACAATGGAAATGGGGAGAAAGTAAGAATCACAGAATTTAATTGGTGGTTCTACCTCCAATTTGTAATCTTATAGCAAAATGATCCTGGCAAAATTTTATATGTATAAAAACATACTTACTATGCTAGAGTTTGAAGACTCTAATCATGTTTTTAGGCTTCCTGTATTATTGTTATATTCATAAAGTGGTTATGGCTTCATACACCATTAATGTAGATGAGGCAGTATAGTTGCTATGACATGATAAATACAAAGATATTTCCCTATGCTCTATAATTGAAGGATGTACACAAGTTTGTAAGCATATATGAGTATATAAAGAATTCTAAGATCCAACAGTAAAACTCTCTGGTAGACCAGCCCCTTTATTTGTTGCCCAGGTTTTAAATTTTATATAACCACCTTCATTGTGGAAAGAGGTTAAACTTTCCATTTTCTCTCAAGTTTATTCACTGTACCAGATTTATGTTATACTGGATTCATTGTGGTATAATCAACTTTTCTTTTTTTTTTTTTTTTGCGGTACGCGGGCCTCTCACTGCTGCGGCCTCTCCCGTTGCAGAGCACAGGCTCCGGACGCGCAGGCTCAGCGGCCATGGCTCACGGGCCCAGCCGCTCCGCGGCATGTGGGATCTTCCCGGACCGGGGCACGAACCCGTGCCCCCCCTGCATCGGCAGGCGGACTCTCAACCACTGTGCTACCAGGGAAGCCCGGTATAACCAACTTTTAACCAAAAAAAAGCATACACACATTACAGTGAGATAAATGCTTTTCGTTTTATTTATGTTATGTAGGTCATCTTCCTTTGCAAGGTGAAAACGAAATCATTTGCTGACTTAATTCCAAAGACAGCTCTACTGATTTACTTCCAAAAGTCAGAGTCAAAATATTAAGCAGACATCTGGGAAGAGCCTAGGGAAATCTGGGTAACCGTCTGCTATGTTTCCGTCTTCAACGCTGGGCATCAAAGAACAACCACTGCTGACCTTTCTATCTGAGGTCAAGGGTATGCAAAACCTACTTGTTATTGTAGGGGTATCAAGTTCCATAAACATAATGTCAAGTACGGGCATCCTGAAGGGATGGGATTTATGAGCAAAAGGAGTTCAAGCAGTTTTAATTCAATGTGATTTTTGAAATCTGTTGAAAATCATTTATAAACCTTCATTGTAATGTTTAAAACATACTTCATTTATTCTGCATTTGATAGTCTTCTGAAAATATTACACCACCCATGCTCTTGGAACAGGAGTGTAAGACATACTTATCTGCCACCTTTTAAAAAAGTAGTATTTTTGCTGAGCTATTGAATCGGAGCTATTTAATCTGTTTTTTTACATGATGATTGCTACCCTGAAAAAATGCACGAAGGCTACTGAAGACGTCTGTCAAATAGAGTATGATGTTTTTATGCTCGCATACTCCAGTGGACTGAAGAAATTCGCACCGCTGGGAAAATATGCAAACCGCTAATGTGTGGTTCTCTAACATGCACTGATTTCTAAAACAACAAAAATGCCACCAAATCCACAGATTTTGCTTAAATTCTAACACATAGCTTCACCTTCATTTTTAAATGACAACATTACTGTATTTATTCTTGCAAATAGTATGATTTCCCAGGTGGCAAAGAGATGAGAACCGGTATAGTTTAGATGGTTGCCGGCGCTTATTTTCATATATCATTACTGATAAGTCATAGATTTCCTCTCAAAGCTTGAACAAATCTCTAGTGAGAAAAAGCAAGATTATGTAAAGGCCAATTCTGGAGGGTCCTGGCTTCTTAGTGGCTCAGAAAAGAAAGACCACAACATGGATGCCTGGAACCACCTGATACTTGGATCCATGTAATAGGTCTCACGGGCAGAGTTTCCATGTGACCCGAACATGGCTATGTTCTATAACTCGACATCCAGGTTGGGAAAGATCTCTTCCTATTTCCAAGAGAGCCGTGATGAGGGGAATGAAGAGTGAGGACGTCAAAGAGAAAATAATTTATTCTTAAGCCCAGGACTTCTCCACATGTTAAGTACAGACAGATGAAAATCTAACCAGCAGCCCCTATAAAAAGTTTTATAGAGAATGTCTCTGATTGGAACGCATGCAACCACATTCTTGCTGGCGTTATGGTAGCTCCATTTTTGTGCTGAGCTCTGTCACAGCAAAATCTTGAAAGTATTTTCCTTTAAGTAGATCGTGAGATGGGATCAAAAGAATGATTTTTTTTTAAAAAAGCAGCTTATGTAAAGAGCCTCACACATTTCATGAGTGTACTGCTTTCATCTGCGAATCCTTTAGGAGAGAGTAATGACGACGGTATTCCTGGATGGGAATCAAACAATTGCTTTGGTTCAAAGACATCACTGAACTACTTATTCTAGCATAGGGCTGGCTTTCACGTTTATGGCCATTCAGTGCAGAGGTCCAGGAGGAAGAGGGATGTCTGGAGAGTTCATGTGTGAGTTGGAAAATAATTAGGTGTAGACATGACTCTCTTCCTCTCTGCAGCATGGAGCTATTCTTTTCCTTAGAGCCACAATTTCCTGAATGGGGCCCAGAATTTTTTAACTCAAGGTCTTTGCACATGTTTCCTTCTCTTGCACGTATCCCACTCTGCTAACTCACGCACCCTTCACCTGACTCACAAGTATTGTCCTTCTGGTTTTACTCAGCTGCCATCCTCCCCGAGATGCTGGGCATCACCTGTTTGGTCCAGGTTAGGTAGAATCCTACGGACTCCGATGTATTAAGCACACATCACATCCCCCTGTATGTTTGTCTGTCTGTCTCCTCCCTTGAGACTGAAAACATCTTGAGATTAGGAGCTGGTGCCTCTGCAGTATTTATTGTTGCTTCTCTGGTGCCCCGCAGAGTGCAAGTTAATATATGAAGGGCTTTCTCAAGCCATCCATGGGGAGGTAGGAAAAAATGTAAGCAAGACACGCTATGTTTTAAGACATTCATGCTGTGATTTTCAATATATACTTATTTTAGGATAATTATGTATAAGTTATATGTAAAATGCTAAAAATAAACACATGTAAACTATTAGTGGTACAACTAGACAGTAGCTTTTATATATAAAGCTCAAGCCAATGGCCCTGCCTCGGTTCTTAGGTTCTATTATATCTATTACTTCTTTGTACAAGGCCTCAGAGGAAAAAAATTGCGAAAGAGCGTGATGAAAATCAATATATTTAAAAGGGGAAATAAATGGAAGAAAAGGACATTAATCATGCTCGACATTGAATAAATACTTAACCGTGTACAAGTATCTGCAAAAATCGCTTAGCAAAGTTCATCTCCATGAAGATTCAAACCCTACAATTCTCTCCAGGTCATTAGACTTTTGGATGTCCCATAACCCTCAGATTTTTGGCCAAAATCAAAATATTGGTAACTATCATTACCTTTTTAACTTTTATTTTTTACAGTGGCTGCACAATATAAAAATTCACATATATTTCATTGCATTTCGTTTTAAGACAAAGAGATTCGATCAGAAAAAAAGTCATGGAAGGACTGTTGCTTTTCTGAACCAGAAGCTCTCTGAAATTTGGTCTTTTCGGAAGGTTTAGATGAAGGATAAGCACTGCTACTGGTTG
Organism: Pseudorca crassidens; assembly: GCF_039906515.1. Lineage (NCBI taxonomy): Eukaryota > Metazoa > Chordata > Mammalia > Artiodactyla > Delphinidae > Pseudorca > Pseudorca crassidens. Next base: position 16,444,669 of record NC_090313.1, read on the forward strand.
TGGATGTATGAATTTATATTCCAGGCCTTGGGACTTCTTCATCACCTCTGTTGGAGATACAGATACAGCCTCCTGACTGTCAGAGCACATTTATAACTGAGCTCCGTATTGAATAATTTCCTTTAAGCCAGACGAACTTTAAAAAAGAACAAAAGGCATGTGGCAGTCAGACATGAAGCTTCCCCAAACACGAAGCCAGATAGATTTTCAATAATTTAAACGGCCAATTTGAATAAGTTTTATCTTAGTTAAATCTTCTGATTGTTCATTATAATCTTTAATCAAATCATAAGTCATCCTAAAAGGGACTGTAACATACACCACGTGATTTATTCTAAGTTATAAATGTATAATTTTCGGTTAATTTCAAAAAACCTTCTACACGGAAGGCTATTTTTCATAGGAATTTCAAAGCTGAGTTAACCAAATACGCTTAGGCGCATAAAGAACAGAGGTGGAATACAATGAATAATCAAATGCTAGAGAATGGAGAAAAGACAGATTGCCCTTTAAGGCCAAGATGGCACATGCCAGGCATGTGTGCCAGGATGAAGTCATCCCTTCATTTCTTTCCTAGTGCAGTACCATTAATCAATCACAGTGCTCGTTTATACTGAGCCCAGAGGTGACCTCAGGATCCTTCTGAACACAGAATTCCAGGCAGCCACAACCATTCTTTTGGATCGGTAAAACCAAACACTATCTCTGATTTGGGATTTCCTTTGTACTCCCATTGGCACGATTGCTCCGTAATGGCTTAGCAGGGTTGTACATTCATTGTTGAAAGGAACTAGAGGTCATCTGGTTCAAACAACTGCTACAGAATCACCCAGAAAAGGTGTAACCTCTCTTTGAAACTTTCAGGGACAGAACCCCTGCCTTACTAGCACGCACATCACTTTCAGACAACGCCAGTTCTTAGAAAGGTTAGAAATTTGTTCCTTACGTTAATTCAAAATATGTCTTTCTGTCATGTCCTCACAGAGTAAATCTAATTCCACCATAAAAGATAGACTTTAAGTATTCAACAGAGTCACCTCATGGCTTCTCCTTTTAGGTTTCTCTTTGCTAAAAATATATTAAGATGCTTCAACAGCACCTCATGTGGCATAGTTTCCAGGTCTTTCACCAGCTAAGAAGGACAATTATTCTTTTTAATTATTAGTTACAATTAATATTTTACATATCATACCCTTCATCTGGTGAAATCCATTTTTAGCAGCAAAAAAAAAAGAAGGCAAAGGGTAAAAACTGTATCCTATGAGTTCTTTGTACTTACAGATACTAGAGATTTTAAAAATAATTAGATCTATTTTAATTTTGTTTATCAATGTACATCTTTTTAACATGGTTCACAGAGCATCTACCATTGGGGCACACACAAATACATAGCTGTCCTCCATGAAACAACACAGTGGTGTGTCTGACCTAAAGTTAGATCATTTTTGTCCTCTACATCGACATATATCCATGGGTAATTCCTATTTTTTGCTAAGACTAGAAAACCAGAGGATTGTGTGTGCTCTGTTTCCAACCTTTGGACCGTTGAGGTGGTAACGATTCACATCTACAGTTGCCAACAGGCAAACACACTTTCAATTCACATTCTTCAGACGCAAACGTATTATCTGCTTCACTTAAAATGATTACCAGAATGTACAGATAATAGATACGGACATAATATTCAGACAGAGATACAAATATAGACATTTGCATTTTATGACCTTTCTTAACAATTTTGGTAGCAGAATAAGGCATAGTAGAAGGAGTCTCAGATGGGGAGGGGAAGATGTGAATTCTAGTGTTAGTTCTTTCATGTATGTTGGGCAATGATTTTTGTATCTAGATCTCCTTTGCCTCAGTGGTAAAATAAAATCCTAACTCCAAATTTTATGATTTATGAAAAATTATCTCCAAGATCCAATTTGATACATCATCAGTTATTATATACTGCACACTCACCCCAGTATTTTAGTCCAGTCCTTGATAACTTAGGAATTTGAATAGGAGATATTTTTTCAGTTAAGAAGAATTTGTCTGCTATATAGTGTATTCCTTATTAGTTACAATGAAGATCTAGTGGCCTAACTTACTTACCACAGCGGTAAGTACATTATAGTTGAAAATACTTTGAAAGTGAAAAAAAAACAGTGGAATTAATGTTTCAAAGTTCATTAAAACCTGCCCCAAAACATATACACTGAAAATATTAAAACTATCCAGTTATATTCTATGCAAGGATGACAGCTGGACTGACTAGGGTATCATATATCTGTCCCAGGTAGCTTTTCCAGAAAGGGAATTAAATTCCAGTATTCCAGTATTTATATCCAGATACTCAGATTTTTATACCCATATTATAAAGTAAAAGTGGTCAGTAGTTACATGAAACTGTGAGTTCCTTGCAGAAAGGGGCCTGTCATATTCACTTCTGGTTTCTCAGAGCCTACAGTGCCAGCCATAGGGTAGACACTTAAAAAATCTTCCTGAGCGAATTTTGAGACTTGATTATATATACCTCAGGCTTCTTCACTGGGTCTCACAATCTCCTTAGAGCCAGAGAAATGGCCCACTGAGGACAAAATTGCCTTTAGATGGAGTTCCACTTACGAATGTTCCTTTTATTAGAAGTTGAAAGCTAAAGGTATGTAGCCCCAAATGATTGCTTACTAGCACTCAAACTTATGCACTGGGGGAAAAAAAACTGTATGTTATATTGCTGTATTAATTTTTCTTACCTAAAGAAATAACAGACCATTGAAAAAGTATATCCAAGTTATATTTTTACAATTGAGAAAGTAGAAAAATCATGGAAATTACTTCTGACATTATTCTTTCTAGTAAATACAATGAACCGACATTAAGGAATATAGCAATAAACATTTATGTACCTATGAACAGCACGGGGTGAATAACTGGAATAATAAGGCTGTACAAATCCAATTTAAAAAAATATAATTACAAGGGTAGACCATGAATATCTACAATGGGTATAATAATATATATCTTGATTTTACTGAAGTATTTGATATAGTGTCTCAAAAAATTTTATTCACAAAATTAATTTATACTGTCTATTCTAATTCACTGAGGACCACTCGAAAAACCACACCCGATCATGTGTAGGAAATAAAATTAAGAGCAAATAAAAAAAGGTTAAGAAATAAAAAGGAATTATGCTTCTCTGCTTCAAAAAAAAACCTCACAAATATCTCTAGCATTCAGCATTGCTTAACCCTTTGCTGACTCATCAAAATGTAAATGTTATTGTAGTGAGTAATTACGGGTTTCTAGGAAGATCAAAGGATGATCAGTCTAACTCATTCTCATTTCTAACAGTGCCCATCTTCTAGTAGACACTCAATAGATACTGAATGGATTAATAGGAGTTCAGAGATGCTACACATCAGTACTTCAATTGTACAGAGACAGTAGCACGCAACAAAGTTAGGTCATTTGCCTGAGGCCACAAGCCGGATAAGCATTAGACCAGGACCAGAACTTAGATTTCTTGAGTCCTGAGAAGCATTAACTTTCACTGTGTGGTCAAAATTCAGAGGTTCTAACTCCAATATATATGAATGTCCAGAAATTTACAGAGGAGGCTCAGAAAGTAAGAGAATGGCAAAATCACAGTGCTACTCAGCTCTGTTAGTTGCAGGAAATAACATTTAATTGTGCGTAATTTCATGTGTAATAATGACACTTGGGTTATTCACACCTAACATAAGAACACAATGTAAGACTTCCCAGCAAGGCATCAAACTTCATAAATGATTGCCTTGGTCAGTTAGCCCTGACTATGGATTTCATCTCAGGGTTCTACAGCACGCCCTCATCAGAGATGGTGCGCTGAGAAGCTAGGGTTCATCTTGGACTCCATTTCTCTCTGACTGAACAGCTTAGACTCATCACACTGCCTTGGTTTCTTTACTATAAAACTTGCCCTCCACTTACTCCTTTTCCATTGCAAATTGGCAGAGGTAGGATTAATGGGCAAACCGCATGTCATGCCTTTTTTTAGTGTATCGTCTTCAAAACCATATAAGGATTTACTACTGAGGTGACACATCACAAAAAAAGGACACAAAGATCAAAAGCTGTCATATTTCTAAAGATCAGCATCTCACTTAATCCGCATTTACTAAGGTGTTTGTGCAAATGCTAAAATCCCCTGATGCTCTTTTGTGAAATCTCAGAGCCATGCATAACTATTACAAGGTAAACGAGGAGTAAACTATGTTTACCTGTAATGATTCATTTAGGAACATACTTAGCAGAATGTGGACGTCTGAAACGACACCAAGAATACTTGGGAGGTTTACTTATTTTTAGTGGATAATAAGTAAATTTTAATATTGTCTATTTGAACTAGACTCACAACTCTGTAGCAGGGATTCAGGTAGGAGGAGGGTAAGTCCTGCAAGGTAGATGCTAAAGAGGGGAGCTTTTAATCTCCTAGATCTGGGAGTTTTAACGCAGTGCTCAGTGTGGGTTCTGAACAACACAAACAAAGATGCCAGCATCAGAAGGTCCCTGGGAGGCAGGCAAGCTTTGAGAACTTTGCTTTAGTGGCTTTAGAAAAGCTTGAGTGGGACCACCTTGGAAATTCAAGAGTGAGTCCTGTTCATTTGCAAAGGACAGGTTTCCCTGTTAAGACACAAAATGGATAATGTAGTTCAGTGATTCTTAATGGGCCACATCAGCCGTGGGCCTTATTCAATGCATGTTCTTTTCCTCTACCCACAAGCCCGACACTTCTCTGGGGCAGTTTCCACGCTGCACCCCTTGTGGAGAGAGGAAGCCCATGTTTCTGATGGGAGGGTATTTGCCTTTCTCAGGTGTGTTAGGATGGGAATGAGACAAAGTACTATAGAGGTAAATAGGGGATTAAATGCAAAAAAAAAAAAAAAAAGCGCTCATTATTTTGATAGTTTTTCTCTAAAAGGCCAATCAATCAAGGTATGTTTTAGATGAAACAAAATGTGAATATAATAACCAGCTTGAGCTTAGAAAACATCTTAGAGATAACTTAGCACCATCCCCTCATTTACCATATGAAGTAAAAGTGGCCCAGAGCAGCTGAGGTAACACAGTGGAGTCAAAGTAGAGACTCAGATCACATCTCTTGTTTGCCATCTGCATAGGTGTCGCTGGGTATCTGAGAGGGATTGGTTCCAGAATCCCCCACAGATAGCAAAATCCAGGAAAACTTAAATCGCTTATATAAAACGGCGTGGCATTTGCATATAACCTACACACATCCTCCTGTACACTTTAAATCATCTTTAGATTACTTGTAATACCTAATATAATGTAAATGCCATGTAAGTTGATATAAATACAATGTAAATGCTGTGTAAATTGTTGCCAGTGCAGGGGCAAATTCAAGTTTTGCTTTTTGGAACTTTCTGGAATTTTTTTCCCCGAATATTTTCCATCCGCGGTTGGTTGAACCACAGATATGGAACCTGCAGATACGGAGGGCCGACTGTACTCCCGGGTGACTCACCCTCCACCAAGGGGGCCATGAATGGAGGCTTGCGCTTCGCGACACGCATTATTCAACTAATAGGACTCAGCTCTCTGTAGTGCATGCTGTAAGTCTAGCTGTCATAAAAATGCTGCCAACCGTGAGAACTCCAAGGAAATTGGTGGAAGCATCTTTCCTTGAAGGAATTAGAGGCAAACTAGATAATGCATAAACAAACTGTGGATAAAATGCTGAAATGGGACGTTTCTTTCATCCATATTTTTATATAACTGTGGTTAATGGCTCTGGAGAAAACAGTTTCGGAGACGCTTCTCTTTGCTTGTAGCACCAAATAATGTGTTTTCCTGATGAACGTATCAGTTCTCCCAGAATGAAAAGATGAGCTGGGAGGGGTCAGGATTTGAGAGGGGACAAACGAGTGCTATTTTTTCTGTTTCTGTGGTTGGTACCTCATGGATGCCTTTAACATTTAATAGAATCCTGTAAGAAAACTCAATGTAGACGAGAAAAACAAGTACAGAACAAAGCACAAACAAGGCAATTTGACCTGAAAATAATGCCTCACGATCAGATTTTGAAAAATTCCTACAGTTGTGGTCTCAGACAATAGAATCTGTTGTTTTCACCCCCTAGCGTTCTACACCACGGTTAAGCGTAACTGCTGGTAAAACATAACAGCCCTCCCTTGCAGCAGCATTCAAACGTTTTGTTGAATAAACTCTATGTTTGGATCACAAAGGGATTCCCAAACAGAACCTGGCGCTGCAAAACCTGCTTCCTCAGAGAGTGTCAAGCATGTTCTACATTTGTGGAGCATATGAGTTTCTCACAGCAACTAGGCAGGGAGAAAGGATTTCATTTTTGAAGAGATCTCACTCACAATTGTTCTGGGAAGCTGGAGGCATCAGTGAAGGTCTACAAGTTAAGGTTTTCTTAGTATGCATCACTGGAGCCATCGACGTTGTCACTGAAAACAAACAAGCATGACACCCACGGGCCAAACCTCACACAGCGATCATATGCCCAGGAGAAATAACACTCGATCACGTGCACGGCATTCAGAATTCACTAACAGCCAGGAGAAAGCACCCTAATGCGTTATTCTATTTCTGTTGTGAAATCGGTAGTTTTTCATCCCTGTCAATTATTTAGATATTCGTCAGTATCTGTCAGGTATCAGCTTAAAGATTTAAATAATGGTCTCCATCTATATATATATTTATATATGTGCTGGTAATGTTTGTACCAATCTACGGTGATTCTGACCAATCTACGGTGTGAACTGAATAACCTCTGCTTAATAATGCAAATCTCCTCCATTTTAGCAACTTCTTCATACCATTTGCCATTTTCTTAGTCAGTACATGTGTGCATGTGCCAGATAATACGTTCATTCCGTAAAAGACTTAGGCTTATTTACAAAAATACACAAAATAAAGGAAGATTCAAAACCATCAAGCCAAATAGAAAATGGTAGGATATCTGGATGAAAACAGAGAGGAACCAGGACATAGAGATTCAGTGGGTAAGAGCTCATATAATTACTGAATCTGCGAGACAAACTTTCCTACCCCAAGTTTCCGAGTGACCAAAACCAAAAAAAGGAAATATGATTAGTTCAGAAGATTGACCAGTCGCTCAGGAAATTTGATTGACATTTCTTGCATGAGTGACACTACAGTGCTTAGTAGACAAGATCCTTGCAGTAAATACAGAAACGAATTATAGTCTTTCAGTGTAAAATGAGGGGATACTTATAACTGGAGTAAGAGAAACAAGATCTGCAAGCTTCGAACCTGTCCAGAGACTCTATAATACATGTTTCTTTAGGCTTCACTGAGAATAATTCACCAAGGACTGATTCCTCTTAAAAGTGGGCAGATTTCTTGTAGTCAGCCTTAGGTCCTAAATTGCATCAGAAACCACTTCCCCCCGAGGGCTGACTCTCCCCTGCTGGATATCATACACTGACAACATGCTTTCTCAAGCAGGTTTATTTTAAGGTTAGAGAGGAGGGTTAATGGCATCAGCAGGCCGTATCTGAAGACTTCACCTCAGTCGAGTCAAGGGTACTGCAAAATCACCCAGCAACTCGCCATGAGGGATTTCAGCATTGAATTGCCCAGGGCTTCCAAGCCAGCATGCGTTTCTGACCGCCTAGCCCCGATTCATCCTTTCTTAGCCATGTGCTGCAAATGCAGACGCCCCTCCCTTGCTCCTTGGGCAGGAGCAGTTATGAATATTTATTGCAGCCACAATTCTGGCTGCCATGTCTGTCACTGTTGTTCATCTGCTGAAAGCAGAGTGCAAATCGTTGCAAATCTGGCCTTCAATATGGCAGACAACTGCTTTCTTGTCTTGTTTAATAAATTGTATTTCTTTCATATGAAAATGAATGGAGTTACAATGCTCCCTGTTTTATGGAGCAGTGATTTTGTAGTAGTAAGATAGGATATTAGCAGAGTAACAAGGGTTGTTTGAGGGCATGCTTAGAATACTTCCTGCCATGGGTTTCAAAATGAATGTGTTAATCCATGCTAATCTAGTTCAATCTTTAAAAACAATTACATTTATTTTACAACCCACCTGGCACTGTGACTAGTATTATAAATATGCCCCATTGCTTACATATTTTCATTTTATTGTACTTGCAGGCGGAGTAAAAGCAAATAAAAAGATAATAATGCTGAATTGGATTAAAGTCACTCAACAGTATATATGCAACAATCTCAGATAGGTCTAGTTCAATGTCTGATTTTTAATCAAGTTTAGCAAATTATCCTTTTACAAGATTAAAAAAGCTCTGTAAGTGTTGCATGTACAATTATTTTCAATAGCTCCTTTCAAAAGGAAACTACTTATTCATTTTAATCAGAAAGTTTGCCAAATTAAAAGTTTATATGATATTCATACACTTCCAGGAAGACACTTGACTCTATTATTACTCCTAAATATTAATCTTTAATATTAGTGCAAGATGACACCTGGCTGAGTGATGGTCTCTAACGCCTTAATTATGAAAGACTGTCTTCAGATGAACTTTGGGATTTGTTTTTGCACCCTTCCTTCTTGTTGGCTTTTGAGTTCTACTAAAAGCTCAAATGTACCAGGGTATTTGTGGAAACTACCTATTAAAAGTACAGATTTTATCATCCTTTTAGGGTATGGTGGTTGTTGAGAGAGAACTGCAATTCCTTGGGTCTTAAATGGCCTGAGGTAGCAAGTGACATAAACAACAGAGATAGTCGTTAAAACGCAATGTAGCAATTCTCTTTAATTCATTTCACCATGTATTGCCAGAGCACCTACTATGTGCCAGGCACTGTTTTAGATCCTTCTCTTCCTGGAGCTTACATTTTAGTAGAGGTGAGACATAATGAACACTCAAAATAAGGAATAAGTAAAGGATAGAAGGCAATACACGCAATGGGAAAAAAACAACAACAACAGTGGAGCAGGGGCTTCCCAGGTGGTGCAGTGGTTAAGAATCCGCCTGCCAATGCAGGGGACACAGGTTCGAGCCCAGGTCCAGGAAGATCCCACATGCCACGGAGCAACTAAGCCCGTGAGCCACAACTACTGAGCCCGCGTGCCACAACTACAGAAGCCCTTGTGCCTAGATCCTGTGCTCTGCAACAAGAGAAGCCACCACAGTGAGAAGCCCGCACACTGCAACAAAGAGTTGCCCCCACTCGCTGCAGCTAGAGAAAGCCTGCATGCAGCAACGGAGACCCAATGCAGCCAAAAATAAATTAATTAATTAATTTAAAAAAAAAAACAGTGGAGCAGGGTACAGGGAATTGGAGGAAGGGCAGGCTGCAATTTTAAATAGATATGCTTGTGTGTTATTTGTTAGGTTAAAAATCACTGAGTTGGCTCCTCTTCATGAGAGTTCTCTCCTCCACTTCCAATATTTTAAACTATCAGTAGAAGGTCTGAATTGTCCTTCTTTGTTCAGTAAGAAAAGGGTAATTCCAAAGAACCAAGCAAATAAAAGGAAACAGAAAAGTTTACAAAATTTCTTTTGATGGTTTGAAAGCCAGAAGGAGATGGTACCTGTGAAGAGGTGATGAGATGACTAAACATGGAGGAGAGGTGTGTGAATGGTGGTACTGTGGCCATCCTGAAGGATGACAGATCTTCTTTAGTGGTTGGGATGGAGAAGGACATTAAGGAGAAATTAGATCACATACGTGTTTGGCTTTAGACTCAGGCCCACCTTCAACCCTCTTTCCCTTACTTCTATCTGTAGTTACAGTCTCACTGTAGGTGTTACAGGTAACACGTCTGAGGCCAGCCAAGATGAGGAAGATGAGGTGGTAAGAGGTGGAGAACGATGGGAAAAGCAAAAGGGGAAGGTGAGGGGAAAACACATTTCCTTTCCCGTAGGCACTCCTTGGAGAGACACACACGTGTGGAAACACTGCATATTAATCTACAACCAGCCATTGTTATTTTGTCTAAACAACAGTATCTGATTCCTGGAAAAAAAGAAAAATGCTTTCTTGGCTGCAAGCGTATTTGTGAACAACATGTTAATGCCTAATCCTGGGTTTAGCCTTCAAAGTTAAGCTAAGAGACTTTGCCTTTTTTGCCATTATTTGCTGGAAATGTAGTCTGTCAGAACCTGGTCTGGGGCTGGCTTTGGTTGTAACCACCTAAAGGGTCAGGATGTGGGATGAGACTTATAAACCCCAAAACATTTAACCTGGTGGGAACTGCCAAAGAACCCGAAAATCACTAACACCAAATCAACTTACATCACTTCTAGAACACCAGTGTGTATTTGTTGAACAAATGAAGGACTGATCCTTACCAAGAAGATAAGCAATTGAAAGTTAAGTGAACATTTGCCCTCGGCTAGGTCCCTCCACTGCCAGATGGGAAAACAGAGGACAAGAATCACGTTGATTACTGTATCTTAAGTATTTGTGTTCCAGCACTCCATAATGAAGCTTATAAAATCAAGTATGTATGTGTATATATGTATACATAGACACAGATATATAATGCATGTTATTTTATTTATATATAAATATAAATATATGTGTGTGTGTATATATATATATATATATATATATATATATATGTTATTGCTGATTTTCTCAAGTGAATTAAATAGGGTTTTGGAGAAGTCTTGGGTGTTAGGCTTTTACTCCCCCGAAAGGCAAATGTTTTTTGTAATAGTTGTCTATATTTATTTTCCTGCCATTTAAGGAATAATGGTACTCTTACTAAGTCTTTCTCTTGAATTGCTTATGATATAAATTAAGCTCCACTTACAAAGTTTTGGGGGTAACAACCAGAGTCTCTAGGGCTATGTTTCAGATACTGAGAGCAGTTACAAAATCAATTTATCTTCAAGATGAATTATACTAAGTTTGAATATAGCATGTTTCCTTTTTAAATCTATACATCTAAATGATCTTCTGTCTTTTATCAGCTGTCCTGTTGAATTTCTGCTGGGCTTTTCTTGATTAGCACCATGTGTTCTCCAAGAAACACTTGGTTTCTGTCAACTGTCTTTCATGCAATAAGTCTGTTTCTTTTGAAGGTCACACATTCAAGCATTTATTCAAAAACCTACAACTAAACCACACATGTGTAAAACAGTAGAATATATTTCACAGATTTCACGAGAGTTCCTAGTATACTTGTGTCTTTTCTGGATGATACTACCTCTCTTTCATTCCCCAGTAATTCTTTCATTTCTGTTGCTTACCATTTTAAACGAATTAATGAAATGCAAAAACATAATCCTAGTTAGTACTGCAACAGCAAACACTGAGATTGTCAAATATTTAGACAATATTGGTAACAGTATCAATGGGCATTGGATAATTATTTTCAGACAAAATTACAAGTTTCACTATTTGGAGTGTTTTCATCCCTGAATAGAGAATTTGGAGGAATGTTTTAAAAATCTGCATATATCATATTATTCCTGTAGAAACAACTGACTGTCATTTGACCAGTTTTTCACAAAGAGGATACACTTTCCTTCAATTCTTTTACTAACCACAGAACTACTAATTTGAACACAACCAAATTCTAAGTCCCATTCAATATATGATATGAAGTTTACTTCTCAAATGGCAAACAAAAATTTTGAATATGTTAAGCGCAAAAGGCAAAAGGGAATGGATTTAAAAAAAAAACAAAACCTCTTGCAAGCCAATGTAACAGCGTTGTTAAGATAAACCACATTACGGATATAAGTATGAGTGGTTATGACAGAGAAATGCAAGATAATACGTTGATGAGATAACTGTAAGCATCTTTTTCCCATTACTGAAATTTCAGGTAATGCTAATGATAACCAGAACAGGTTATGGCCATTCCTCTTTTGATTGTTCTGTCTCACCAAGAATAATGGCTTTGGATGAAAGTGCAAAGAATTGCTGACTTAGAAGACATTTTTTCTGTTTAAACTACATGACCACTCAGATTGGATTTAAGTGTTATGGGAGAAATTATCATTGGGCTAATGGTTTTTCCAATATTGATTGTTAGTACCTGTAGAGGATTTCTCAGTAATTAAATATACATCTACTACTCATGAGAATAATTATAATAACTATAGGAGATTTGTTTATCTAAACTAGATGATGCTGTTAAAATTTGATATGCTTCTTCCAGATTCTCAGACACTGACTTCATGCTCTAGCTCCCCGCACCTGCAGGCATCCTCAGAGATTTACTCAGAAGAGACAAACTATCACTTTTCAGAGCCTGGTCTGCAACGGAAGACAATTATTCATTAACGTGTTTTCAGTGTGACATTCTCCATGGGTAGTGGATTAGCTTCATAATTTCTTAATTATATATTCATTTTTATTAATATTTGAGCAACTCCCTAATATCCTTTATGGGACTATATACTCATTCAAATATATTTGAATTAAGATATTTATTATTAATATACTTTGTAAGAGCATATCATGCGCCAGACACTATTCTAGGCTTTTGTGATTTGTCAGTGAGTACAGCAGACAAAAGATCACCGTAGAAAAGGTTAACGATCAATTTCTCCATTCCTTTCATTATATGAGTGGTAATAATTGTAGAGATATTATAGTCAACATTACCAGTAATATTTAGAGCATCTCTTAGGTTCCCAAGCTTGGAATTAAAAGCGTGATGTGGAGAGTCCTTGGAGGAACTCACACTCGCTTGGTAGAGACAGGAGGAAAAAGGAATACTTGCAAGCAAGGTATTAAGATCCAGAGTAGAAGTATCAGCAAAGTGCAGGAGCACATTGAGGGGTTAAGTAACTTCAGGGTTTTGGAAAGCCTTTAGAGCATTCTTGAGAAGTGCTGCTTAGGACAAGGCAGCTCTTAAGGTGTACCTCCCATCCTCACTTTGGTGTGTCACTAGGGAGTTCTCTTCTCTGCCACTGCTTCTCTTTTCTATTGTAAATTTAGCTTTTCGCTATCAATACCTTGTTTGCATTTTTGGTCCACAAGAAGCAGTAGTAAAATATCTTTTAAAAAATCACAGTAGAATAGAAGAATGGCACAGAATATAAGTAATTACCTAACTTCTGCTGAAGGCAGTTAGCTTCCCACCCATCTTCTCTTTTTTTTTTTGGCGGTACTCGGGCCTCTCACTGTTGTGGCCTCTCCCGTTGCGGAGCACAGGCTCTGGACGCGCAGGCTCAGCGGCCATAGCTCACGGGCCCAGCCGCTCCACAGCATGTGGGATCTTCCCGGACCGGGGCACGGACCCGCGTCCCCTGCATCGGCAGGCGGACTCTCAACCACTGCGCCACCAGGGAAGCCCCCATCTTCTCTTATTGAAAGTCGAGGAAGGAAATCCCCATCACCAAGCTGACCTGCAGGTCCAGTGCAGCCTCTAAGGGCTTGGGGATTTCCCCTCTTCCTTTTAAATGCCCTATATCAGTAGTTAGGCCTTAAACAGAGAGAAGAGGATGATGGAGTGAGGGAATAATAGAAAGGGGAGTGTCCCTAAATTAATCAAATAAAGGGATTAGGGAGGTCCATAATATATATTGGTCCCAAACTCCAGAAATAGCTGTGGGAAAGGGGAAACAAATAAAGGGGAAGGAACCAGTCCTCAGGATCATCACAGATGACTGACGATCACATACTTGGAGACGGAAGGGACCAAAACAGTCCTCCAGCCCAGCTCCTCCTTTTAACTGATGAGGAAGCCAAAAAGAAGTGTGCTTGGCCGAGTCAGATGCCTGGTCGGTGCTGGTGCTGTGGTCAGAAGGAAGCCAGTGTACCTAACTTCAACCTCAACCTCCGCTCTTATGATTACGGGCAGGATCTTCAACTAGAAGCTCATCAATAGATTTTAGAGTATCCAGGGACGCTCTGATGTATCCTCAAAATTCTATGTCTGTGGAGTCATATTTATTTTTCTAGGGAGAGCGAGCCTGCTTTCCAACAACTTCTGAAAGGGATTCGTGATTCAAAACTAGTTAAACCCACTGGGTTAGGTTTATTGAAGAATAAGTCAAGTTCCAGGCTCTTAAAAATGCATTTGAAGATGTCGACAATTTTTGCTAAGAATCCAAGTGACAACTGTTTTTTGCTAAAAGTACACATGTTAATTTGGTTTACTTACGCTCAGATCCATGACAAATCTCTCTTCAAACCACAGACTATTACTTTCAAATGGTCCCAAAAGCCTTAGGTCAGAAGATCTAATACATAGGTAAGACATCAACTTGCATTTTACTCGCTTAACATTTAAATTTAAAACATTTGCCATACTTAGAGTGAATCACTCTACTCTTGCTGAGCAGGATTTTTCGCCAGTTCTATTCTAGAGGATTGTCTCTTTTCGTTTTTCCCCCCTTTCTTTGCTAGTAACTGAAGTTTGCAATATTACTCTTGTCACTCCCACTAATGTAGAACTGCAGCTAATACACTGAAAGCACATAACTGCTTCACCCAGTTTTTAATTAAAAGAGCCTTATGTGAGTTAAAGCGGCCCTTACCAGGGCTGATTCTCGGTCTCCACGCAGGGGCTGCTTTCTCAGGCACCAGGTGGGAGAGAAGAGTCTGAAGGCTGACTTCTGCCCATGTCAGATGGTAATATACAAACGTATGAGAAGCCTGAAGCTGGCCTGTTGACTTGAGTCATACAAAGCTTCTGAGATATACTGTGACTTTTATTTTGCACTCATTTAAAAAATTTGTTTAGTACCTTTGGAATGTGAATTTTGTAGGCTGTGTGTATCTGTATATGGACGTGTGTGTGTGTGTGTGTGTGTGTGCGCGCGCGCGCGCCTGTGTGGAAAATAAAAGATGAATTGGGATTTCAAACTCAGATCACTCCACAGCTCTCTATAGAGTGCACAAGAAGTGTTTGCTTTAAAGCCAAAATCACTCCCCCATGATTACATTGACAGATTAATATAAGAAATTCAGTGAATTTCCCACGTTTCCTCACCCACACGGTGAACACATTCTTACAAAGTACAAAGGAATGACGACATAGCTGGCTTTGTGAGCCACGTGGATTAGATGTACTCTTCTGAATTCTTTTTCCTAGGGGCAGGTTTGAAGGTGGGTAGGGTTCCAAAGACAAGGAAAGGCAGATCAAGGCTCTGGGGAGGCTGCTGGCTGGCTGCCAAGAGGCATCAAAAGGTGGGATTATTTGGTTTAGTCCTTATCAAAGTGGGGCCCAGTCAGCAGCACTTGTGTCCTGTTAGAATCCCCACACCAGATAAAGTGAATTAGAAATTCTGAGGGTGGTGCCCAGTGCCCTATGGTTCAATAAGCCCTCCAGATGGTTCCAGTGCTCCCTAAGCCTTGAGATCCAGTGACCTAAATGAAATTACCACTGGCTCAGGTTCACCCCTCAGGTTCGCTGACACAGAGGCTGGGCTTTATGGCACACCCAGTGGCAACTGGGCATCCTGGTGAGACTGGTCCGAACTATAACCACATGTATAAACCGAAATGGCAATTTTAAAATTAATAGTGGCGGTGGAGGTATTCCTCTCCAGAGCTAGTAAGTCTCACCTCCTCTGTTGAGAGTCCCCGCTCTTTTGATCACAGAAGCTGAACAACTCATATCAGGACCCAGAATGCCATCTGGTGCGCAAAGAGTTAGAAAAAAACTAAGAAATATGCCTTATAGGACTTTTCATCCTTATTATTATTAGCAGGATGTTCACATCCCTCTAATTTAGCATCTACTCTGCCCAGACTCGCTTTCCTGAACTCTGTTTTTAAAACCTATTTCTGCTAATACTTTTTCCTGTATTTCCTTAATTTTAATAATTAAGCTAGGTAGTTTTTCTAAATATAAGTACCTAAATCTCTGAAACAAGGAAATATTATTCTGTGTTGATTTATTAGTACAACACCTAGAAAGCTACTTTTTTCCCCTTTTCTCCTAGTCATTATGGAAAAAGCATGTCTCAATGTTCCCCCAAGTAGTAACTACACAGCACATGGGCTCATAAAGCCCAGGAGTCAAATACAGACAGAGTGAGCATATCATTTATTGCCTAAACTAGAACAATTTTGAAAGTGGATGTTTATAACTATGCCAGGTCCACAGGGACTTGTCCTGGGCTAATTGGGTATGTGGTCAGATTTAAACAAGGATCCTCGTTCAGCGTAGCCTCTATTTCTTTCTCAGAGTCTCTTGTGAGTTTGTTGGGTAACAGCCAAAAGGATGCGGTAGACATTTTAAAACAATATTTCAACAACTATTCAATAATTCTTCTTATGTAGCATGTGACATCTATAGTCCCTATGACATTTCAAAAGTAGTGCTAACTTTCTAATCCAAGAAATCAGCTCTAGTTATTTATTAAAATTACCAGTGGAGCTTTTAAAAAAATGCCAGTGACCCTGCAGAATTCCGATTCAAGAGCCAGCGATTGAAAAACACTCAGCACGTACCCCCTTGAAAGTAGTTCCAGAGTTTAACTCTACAGAGTGGCAAAAATGTTTAGTTTCTACACAATTTCCCCTGCTTCTCTTCAGAAGATGCAGCCATTCTGTCAATTACCCACGACAGTCATTCTCCTCAAAAACGAAGTCACTGATTTTTAAGTTTCCCTACAACCCTTTGTGACATGCTTATTTGGTAGAAGCTGAGCGCTGAGAAAAATGGGAGATGATGTGACAGCTGCCTAAGGAGGATGTATTTGTAAGATGCCGCCTAAGTGAGTACTGAGCCCTGTGAACAGTAGCACCACGGTGGTGAGTGTGAGAAAGCGCGGTGCACAAGGAGAACTTTCCTAAGGGATCCCCTGAGACCCCAAAGAGCCAGAGACCCCTGAGGGCAGAGCTTTGATGGAGAACCATTAACAAGATGGCTCCTCACCTTAGCTTTGGTGACATTAAGACCCAAATAATTAATAGCCTGACTCAGATAAGCCTCCAAGAAACTTAAAATTGGATGTGGAAGAGGATGACAGGGGGAAGAATGAAACAAATGAAAAAGAAGCACCCTACACAAATCAGTACTACCTAAGTGTTAAACTCTGTGGAGCAGACACTAACAGCAGTTGACAGGGTTTAGGACAGGGGAAACTGAGAGAAGTTTTAAAGGAGGGGCATGGATTTGATATATTTTAAGCACAGTTAATTGTCTCCCAGTCTTGCAGCATAAATTTGAATCTCCATGGCATAAATTCATCAACGCCACAGCATAGCACATGAGATGGTTCATAACCTGGGCCCAGACAATTTTTCAATAATTATACCTGTAGGCATTTTCTCCCTTTCCCCTCACCTGCCAACCCACCTATGCACTCTGTGGTTTAGTTAGACCAGTTTTAAAAACAAGTCATGCACTTTTGTCGCACCATTTCTTTGCCCTTGCTGCACCCTCTGCTTGCAATGCACAAGCTGGCCTGAGTGCCTGGTCAATTTCCTTTCGTATTTCAAGACCCAGTTCAAATATCACCTCCCTTGAAAAGCCTGCTTTGCCTTCATCTAGGTAACATTAATCACTCCCACCTGTTTTGCCCTAGCATTTTTCAACAGATGTAGCTGGATTTTAGCAGGATTAACGCGACACTGTAGTTAACTATTTGTGTGTCTCTCTCCCCTAGACTGAGAGCTTGGTGTACAGGTGCCGTGTCTTATTCATGTTTTTATTCCTATTGCCTTGCTTGGTAGAACTCCACTCTAGATATTTATCAAATATTGTTGAATCAAAAAATGTTTTATATAATTCATGGTTTTTATAACATCTTTTATAAGAAATATAGCCTTCAAAGAATTTCTAAAATTCATTAAAAGTTGTTCCCATAGCTTGTATCACTTTCAGCCCCAAATTCTGTGCACTGAAAGTACAGGATGAGGCAAAAATCTCCTTGAACCTATGTTGACTGTGGCACAGAATGCACGAGATTGTTCTTCTTTTTTAAAAAAGAACAATTATATGCTCTAAAGAAGAGGACTTTAATTTCATATAATCATTATGCATTCTTTAGTTAAGAATAACTTCTTATATTTTCATTTAAGTATGCCTTAATACACATCTTGAGAATATCCAGTAATACGGAATGTGTTTACTTTTTTTTAAACTTTATTCTATAAATTTATTTATTTAGTTAGTTAGTTATGGCTGCCTTGGGTCTCCGTTGCCGCGCGCAGGCTTTCTCTAGTTGCGGTGAGCAGGGGCTACTCTTTGTTGCAGTGCACGGGCTTCTCATTGCAGTGGCTTCTCTAGTACTTGGGCTCCTAATTAGACTTTTATGATTATTAATACTCTTTAAACAGATTAATAATCAAATAATTCAGAATTATATTTTCTCTCATATTACTACAGATTTTAAGTTCCTTTCTCACCTTTAAACTTGTTTTAAGAAGTACAATCCTTAAACTTCTCGGGGGGGCAATTCGTAGCTCCTATTAATCACCAAGTTGCATTACATTGCCTATTTTACACACATTACTTTTATCCTGACATCCAAGAAAGGAAGGCACCTCGTAACTAATAAGACCAAGATTCAGAAATCTTAAGCAACTTGCCGAAGGGGATGTAGAGCAGGTTTATTTAAAATTTAACCTTATTGAAAGCCAGACATAAATGGCATATGGACAGAGAAACACAGGGAAAGAACATAAATAAAAGAGAAATCCAGAAAAGTGAAAAATGAGATGACTCCACAGATAAGATGTAATAATAAAACTTTCATGTTACACGAAATAAAGGTGGGCTGCTCTGAACGTCGATGGGTCAAAGCAATGAGGGGAAAAATGACTGCTTACGATAATTACATTTTCCATTAGGTGAGATCAAACTAGCTGTTTGGGAACTAGATTTTCCTGACGTTCTAAGTCCATTAAAGGGGACCCTGCATGATACAGTGGGATGCTTTCTCCAGGGCATCTCCATAATTAGCTCAGTAGTGAGCTCAACTCCGACGGTTCCTAGAAGAACTTCACTGCAGACTGCTGATCAGACTCAGTATAGTGTTGTATAAGTAATTCTACAAGCATTCAAAGTGATATAGCCCACCAGGTTTCAGTCTTATAATTCAGAAGACATCTTATCTAAGCTGAAAGGTTAAGGGGCCTGTGTGCAACATTTTGTAAATGTTATTTTTTGATCAAAAACCAAAATAAAAAGTGAGTTCATAGTTACCGCTGTGGATGGGATGTGGAGGCCAGTTTTTCTATGTCTGTGATTGGCAGCAGACCTATCTTCTCTGGCTCTCCTCTGGGTGGGCCGCACAGCCTACCCATTAAAAACGTGGGCTTTGCTTCTGACAAACCTGGCCTGGCACCCTGGATCCACCACTTCAGGGCAGTGTGGCCTGGAGCTCTCTGAGGCTCACTTTCCTGCTCTGTAAAATGGGGACAATAATTTCACCTGTCTCTTAGGACTGTTTTGATGATTAAATAAAATAATGCAGAAGAACTTGCTGTTGTTAATATAGGTAATTCATGTTACTGACATCCTCTTCTGAAGCTTACAGGCCCCTTGGGAGGTTTTGCTTGAGCAGATGTGAACATGGCATTGGCAGAGGACATACCTCAGGGTAGTGCTATTTTCTTGGAAAACCACCTGGTTTTAGCACAAGAACCTGTGAATGCTGGAGGCCACAGATTTCTAGACAACTAACAAGTGGCTGAGTTGGGGCTTTACTTTAGGTCTTTCTAGAACCAGATTTCGTGATCTTTTCCTCTATCATGCTCCCCACCTCTTTTAAATATTTTCACCATTTTCCACAATGAATCATCCCTAAATGGGCTTTAACTAATTATAAATTTAGAAAGAATTCTGCAAGGTTTTTTTTTTTTTGGCTTAATTTTAACCCAGTTATCACAAAATGTAAGTTTTTTTAGGTGTCTCATATCTACCAGATGGACAAGAGGAAGAATGATGTCTGCAGACATTCGATCGTCTTAGCACCTATTTGATTTTTTTTAATTAAAAAAAAATCTTATGGTTTTAGTTTTAAGAAACTAAGTTACACAAACGTTAGCAAAATATTTACGTTTGGTATGTGCATTTAATCAGCAATTTCCCAGCTCCCAAAATATTTATTTTCAATATCCTGCTCGCTTTTTACGGCCTATCCGCTCTATTTGAAATCTGTTCAATTTATACAGCCAGTAAATTACTTTTCCATAATTGCAGGAATTACAGTAGTCTTCACATGCTCCTACTTATTTCTCAGAACTCTGCTACAGGAAAACATTTGTGATGAAGTCCAGGTACATTATGCGAGTTTAGGAAACAATAAAAATGTTTCCCCAACATTAAAAAATATTATTTGAGAATAAATCTGCTCAAGAGCTGATTCGTCCTCATGGAAAAGTATCAAGATCATAAAAGACAAGGAAAGTGGAGAAGCTGTCACACACTGGGAGAGAATGAGAAGAGAAGGCATCGAAATGCATGTGGGACCCTGAATTAGATCCTGAAACACGCAAAAGGTAAACTAGTAAAATCAGAATGAGATCTGTAGTTTAGTTAATAATAGTATATCTATATATAGTATATCAATATACTATAAATAGTATGGTATAAATAGTATAGTATAAATATATAGTATATCAATATATCTATAATTACGTATCGATGTTAATTTCCTGGTTTTGACTGTTGTACTATATGGTTACATATGTATGTTGTTAACATTAGGATAAAATGAATAAGGGTATATGTGAACTATACTATTTTTGCAACTTTTCTGTACGTCAAAAATTATTTCAAAATAAATGTTAAAAAATAATTCGATTTCAAGCAGATCAAAATTGGAGAATAACCATTTGTAAAGCCATTTCTTTATCATAGTCTCTAGTATACAAAACCCACTTGTCAAGCTTAATCCATATACACATATTAAACCCCTGGTATGTAAGATCCTCTAATTTGGAATTTTATTCATTCAACTAAAGGCTTAGCTAAAAGTGTCTCTTTAAATGATCAACAAAAAGAGTTTGTATATTCAAGAGAATGTTAAGATACTTAAATGAAATAAAGAAACACTCTAAGCAAAAATGACACGCTAAGTGTGGCTCATTTCTTAAAGTATAAAAATATCAGATATAATATTACCTGACAGTCAATAAGTAGTCAGTAAAAAGTCAAGCCTAAATCTTAAATAAGTTCCCAAATTCCTTCTAGAAGGCGATAATATAATGCTGATGTCCTTTTCTCAGTTAGTATAGATTACTGCAACATTCCTGTATAAATGGACACAGTTAATCAGGAAGGATCACGGGCGCGTTCCTAAACCATCATAGCATCGCTCATGTTTCTCTGCCAGATTAAGAAGTTTCAGATAAAATAATTTGATTTTTATCTTATAATCAATTCGTCAAATGATCCTTAAACTTTATGACTTTGCATTTCCAAGCTGTTAATTTCTGCGTCTTAAAAAATGCCCGGATGCAGCTTTAAATTCAACTTTTCTTGTCTTACACGTTGCAGGTTAATTTAACAAGCTTGTGATGAACACTGGCAATCCGATGCCCAGTGATCACTGATGAAATGTATAGGAATCGATGGATGGCACAGCAGAATTCAAGTGATTTTTAAAAAATACCCGAGGCACTCAGGAGAAGTGGAGTTTAATATCTACCAATTCCACATGGAAATTAAATGTATCCTGAAATCAGCTTCTCCAAATCAAATTCAAAGGAAAACATAATAACTATTCAACACAATTCAACGTCAGGTTTTTTCCTTTTTTTTTTTTAATGTTGTATGGCCACTATTAAACTATTTGAAATGTTGACCTCAAAACCCAGGATTCCTATGTGGGTTAAGAAAAATAAATGGAAATCCTCCCAAAGAGACTGGAAGCCTACATGTAGCCATGGGCTCAACCTTTGATCAGAGCCACATGCTGCAACCTCCAATGATTGTTCTCAGACGCGACCTTTACTCTCACTTTATTCTGGCGGCTTTCCAAAGAGGGACAGGTGGTTTTAGGGCATTTTCTTGGGTTACAAATCAAATAATATTTCATGGTTTTCACCTTTAATGGGCTAAGCAGAAGGCATTTGACAAAAGTCATTATAGGGGTTTGGAGAAATAATTTATACTCTAGGGCATTCTTAAATCAGTAACTTGGCACTATGAGATTCAAAAAAAAAAAAAACAACTCACCGCTCCTTCCAATGTTGCATTGCAAAAGCTGCATTGTGTGTGTTTGCCTTGCTCCTAGGGGGGACTCCATGTTCAGAAACTAATGAATAGATTACATTGGTCCTTACAAGTTGAGTTTTCATTGGTGACAGCTGTACCATATGGTATGCAATGAAGGGGCTGCTTTCTAATACATGGCGTTCTTGCCAGCGAAGGAAATGAACGCCCTAGAGGCACGGTTTTGTTTTTATAAAATTAACAAATTCCATGCCTCAATATGAAATTCAGAACTTGGCATTGGCCAGAAATGAACGAAGTAACCCTAGATTTCATGCATTGAGGATGGCAAAAGTCAAAGCCAATAGAAAATACTTTCCTCTTGGATTGACTGCAATGATAAAATCTCAATATATATGATAAATATGACCATCAAGGGGTTCCTGAATTGTGAGAAAATATATCTTGGGGAGCAATCAATGCATGTTTCCATTGACTCATCCCGCTAAGCATTCACATATTTACACAGTTGACATTCTAACTACACTTGATTAAAGAGGTTGGGGAGTACAGAAAAAGGCTCGTTCTGAGAATTCACATTGATGAGCCGGCTGTTAAATGTTTAACATTTAGGGGTAAAGATAGTATAATTTCACAGGGGGAGAACATGCAGGCACCTGTGTGGTACCCACAAGAAGGGATTCAGGACACCATCTGACAGAGTTGATTAGGGAAGTTGGCTACGGAATCATTTGGAGTGGAAACCCTCCAATGGTTCTTGGCATCCCTGTCTCCTGTTCTAGGAACATAAAACACTACTATTTTCAGTATTCAGTTGGACATTCCTATTTTGGGGACCACTGTTTCTCAAGTCCAACAAGCACTAAATAGATGGAAGAAATCCATGTTTGCCATGTCCTGAGCTAGCTTTTCTATTGGCTGACAGCACCCTCCTTCTTTCACATGTTTATCTTAGATCTGATGTGTTTCTTTCTTTACCCTCTACATTTAGTTGCCTATATTTAGCCATGAAGTCCTATAAATTTTTACTTTCACCTCTATCATTAGTGCTGTCTTCTTTTCTCCCTCCATGCCATGCTTAGGTGACAGTCTCACTACCAGTGGTCTTATCCATCCTTTATCTGATGCCAGATTATTGCTTATATCCTGCCATTCATTGGATAAAAATGCCCTGTGACTTGTCATTGCCTACAAGACAAAAGAAAGTCAAGTATTTGGCCTGAATTTCAAAGCTTCAACGATTCAGTCCTGACCAATCTTACCTTCCAGTACACACCAGCAAGCATGTCTATTTCAGCTTGCCTGGTTTCCTCACAAGCACTTAAGCACATCATGCTTATTCTTACCTTTGCACCACTGTTTTTTCATCTTAGTGTCACCAAGTGCTTATTCACCTGAGCAACAGCAAGGTCCTCTCTACTGGGATGGATTCTGCCTCCCAGGAGCTAAGGCAAACCCAGAAACAGGCATAAAAAGAAGCTTTTGTGATGAGGTGCACTTTCTCTAATCTTGTCCCTTCAATTCTTCCTGATTAACTATCCTCTTACCAATTTTCCTGTGGTTTTCAGCCTGCCCTTGTTACCTCTTTTGTATGCATGATTCTAGTACCCTGATCTTCCACTGTCTCCTTGCCTACTCTGTTGCTTTCTATTCCCTACTTTCTATTTTCTGCTCATACCTTCATAGGTTATTTACCTGAACAGAAACCCACATGGCTTCTCCTTCAGTGCCACCTTTGTGGACATGTCTTATCCTTCAGATATATGTATATACATTATCTAGTTTAATCCTCACAAAGCTAAGAGGTGGGTTCTATTATCTCCAGTTTATTGATGAGAAAACACCTTAGATTTATGAAGGTTAAATAATGTTCGCCAAGTCACACACAATAATATATGGTGGAGTCAGGATTCAAATTCATGCAGTGATTCAAGGACTACTGCTTGCAACTATGTGGTCTTCACTTGACCAAACTCCCACTTTGAAAGCACACTTTTCTTCTCTTTGGAAAATTAAAATTTCTCTGGATTGGGTAGTACAGTTTTTATTTCCTTTGTGTCCACCATATGCCCAGTCTTGATCGAAGCACAAAAAAGGCATCTAATAAACACCTTTTTGAAGAGAACTGGACATATTCAGATGCTGAGCCATGTGATGGAAATTATAGGTGTTTTAATGGTCTAAACTTGCACTGTCCAATAGAGTAAGCCCTAACCACTTAGAGAGATTAAAATAAATTAAAATAATGAAACGAGAAATTTAGCTCCTCAGACATATTAGTCACATTTTAAGTGCTCAAAAGCTACATGTGACTAAATTTAAATTAATCAAAATAAAATAAAATAAAAATTCAGTTGATTAGTCTCATTAGACATATTTAAAGTACTCAATAGCTACATGTGGCTAGTGATACTGTGCTGGACAGCTCAGACCTAGATTATTTCCATTGATGCAAAAAATCCTATTGGACAGCGCCGGCAAGAGTAAATACTCAATTTCTCCCAATATACCCATCAATCCATATAGCCAGAGACTAAGAGTTACTTCCTAAACACTTAGTAAAACCTGGGCTCTGAAGCCAAATCCTGGCATTGCATGTTGGATGACCTTGGACAGGTCACTTATCTGTACAATGGAAATCATAAT
Source organism: Pseudorca crassidens (assembly GCF_039906515.1). Taxonomy (NCBI): domain Eukaryota; kingdom Metazoa; phylum Chordata; class Mammalia; order Artiodactyla; family Delphinidae; genus Pseudorca; species Pseudorca crassidens. The sequence goes on from NC_090313.1 coordinate 16,469,375, forward strand.
ATTGACCACTTAATAGGGTTGTGGTAAGGATGAAAAGCGTAAAAAGATTACAGTATTGCCTGATAGAAAGTAAATGTCCAATACATGTTAGCTATTGTTATACGCATGTCTGTTCTCCAAATGGAACCCAGAACCACCCAAAAAGGGAAATAAAGTTTCTTACAACTCTCTCATAGTTTTAGAATTTGGATACTGTAACTGCAGGTAAATAGCAAGACACACTTGAACATTCATTCTCTCACGGACAACCTTGAGGAGTATAGATTTGGATCTTCAACCAATAAATGGTAGTATTAGGCATATATTAAATTGGGTCACCATGAACTTGCCAAATATTTTATATTCAGACACAGCAATTCAACAGAAAATACTACAAGGCTGATGAATGAAGGGATGTATGCATATATATTTCACTTTGCGGAGTTACCTTCTAGAAGTCAGCTCCTAGCACAATCCACACCTTAAAAGTACACTGTGCACTGTATTTGTAGAATTTATTCCTGCCTAACACTCTTAGGACTATCGGTGATTTCAGTTTTCCCATCTGGTTGGGTGTCACACATAGATTTTGGACTACGGAATACATTGCTATGACTTTGTTAACACAGAGGAATTTGGAGCACTAAACTATGTTAAAGATAAAGAACTAATCTAAAAAAAGTCTAGGACGTTGAATTTAGAAAATCAGGAGACCTATCCGTAAGTAATAAGATCAAGGGCTCCAAACTGCCCTCCCCAGCTGATTGTCATGGATTCTGAGAATACTCTCCTTCTTGAAGTCAACAAACTCTTTTACATAAGAATGGTTCTGCTTCCTCTGGGAGACCTGACTTTTTCAAGCTGGTATGATGCTACGGGAGATAGATGTAGGGCCGAGGTAAGACAGGAGTCACTTTCTGATTCAGTCAATCTCAAAACCACATCAGCTCTGGCAACCCAAGAGTACTTCCAAAACTCTCTCACATCTACTAGCTTATTTATTCCATCTGATATTATTTTTAGGCCTCTCATTAAATCAGTTAATTTCCTGAGCAATGAGATTTTAGTGGTGAATACTGACCTTTTTTTTTTTTTTGACATTTAATTATCAGTGTTATCTTTCTTTCTAGAAGATCCCTGCACCTTAAAGAATAAAAATGTGATGCTTATAGATATATCTCTTCTTGGGGTAATGTCATATATTCAATGACTTATTTTTCATTTCTCTTTCTAATTTTCACTTCTTCAGAGATCATAATAAAGGAAATTCTTAATGTAGCAAATTATTTAAATCCATGCAAAGAAAAAAATCGAGGACATATCTTTTTATTATGTGGGATTTATATATAAGCTGTTGTTTGAAGGACAAGGCATATTTCATGCTCTATTTTAATTTAAATTCTCTCCTGGCTATCTTCCCAAACATCTGTAGACACAATTTTTTTTTTTTGCCGTACGCGGGCCTCACACTGTTGTGGCCTCTCCCGTTGCGGAGCACAGGCTCCGGACGCGCAGGCTCAGCGGCCATGGCTCACGGGCCCAGCTGCTCCGCGGCATGTGGGATCTTCCCGGACCGGGGCACGAACCCATGTCCCCTGCATCGGCAGGCGGACTCTCAACCACTGCGCCACCAGGGAAGCCCGACACAATATTTTTAAGTGACTTACAAGTTCACAGTTTTCACAGACCATGAAGGTTCTCAAAAGTTTAAATTACTCCCAAGGACATTTATACCCATTTCCCTTTTAGAGTAACCAATGAAAACCTGTTTTTAACCATCAGAATAATTCACAGGCCCGTCTCTTCTAATCTGGCTTCTCCCCTGGTTCCTTGGAGGTTGCTCATAATAAACAATCCACAAAGAAAAGAAGATGAAAAGAATAAGATTCAAAAAGACTTTTTTAGTGTTAAAGAAACAGTCTGAGGAAAATCAAAACTAATTTCAAAAGTGACTCAAACATTAAGACGTGATCAGCAGTTCTACTCTTGAGATAATCACGAATTAAAGGAACTTTTAGAGCAATTGGAGGATCTATTGATTCTTCTATCTAATATACTTCTATTTAAGATTTAATTATATCTATGTTAATGTAAATGTTATGTTTTTGAGAAATGAAGTCCAAGTACCCTCATTGAACACTACTGTTATTAAGATGTTTTAATAAAGTACAGCAACATTATACAAGGATTTCTTATTTGGGTTAAAATAAAGATTTTCATCTTAGCTACTAATCAGGACTTTTAGAGTGATCTCAATACTTCAGGAGGTAACTTCCCCCACTCCTTTATTCTATTAAACAGGTCACCACATGAAGGACTTTTAGGTCGCAGTGGCCTTGGGACGTGTTATAAGTTTGCTATTTGTAAACAGTCACGTGTTTTACTGTTTTCTTTACCAATCCACTAACGTCACCCTATCTATATTTCTTATTTTCTAGCTTCCACAGCACAACGCTTTCTTCTACCTCATGTTTCTCTCATCTCCTGAAATCAGAATTGCTAAGCATGTCACCGGGCTAATGGTAGTGTCTGATTCTTGCCTGGGTTTCTGGGATCTATTTAACTTGGAATCTGTTGAATTCCACTCTAAAGAATCATCAAATATTTTCTCTTGGCATGCCAAAAGCCAGACATCTTGTGTTATAGTTTGAACTTGAAAACATGACAGTGAAAACGATCATGTTACTAAAATCAGATGTTGATTATTAAACACAAGTACTTTTTGAAATAATTATCAAATTAAACCATTTATCTTTAGGAAACCCTGAAATTGAAGTGTAAATTAAAAGCAAAAGGTAAAATCCCAAACACAAAGGCAATTCTCGAGCCACTTTGAATAATTCTGATGTGCTCTGCTTTCTCCTGGTAAACGAAATCCTTCTGTAACTGGTTCTCATAGAAATTGGAGAGCATGATAAGGCAGGAGAGGTATTTCAGTGAAATTCCCATTATAAATGGAACATTTTATATCCTAAAGAATTTTATACTTGCAAAAATAGGTATGCCATGTTACAGACCATTGCTTAGTGTCATATTATATTGTGCCATGAATTCCAGCTTGAAACTCTAATTTAGAATATCATTTATCGTCATCAGTAAGTAGAAAATGGAATAACTATAATTATAAATTGTATAGAAGTTGAGTATGTGGGAACTGGAAGAGATGGACGAACAGGAGTTGGCACTGGGGATCAGGGAAACGCATACTGCATACCTTAGAAGGGCTGCTTGTCTGTTACACCAAGGAATTTTAGGTTTCATGTGCTTTGCCTGCTTTGATCCATGGGAAAATCTGCTTGATTCAGAATGGAAATTCAAGTCCCATGAATCCCTTGAGTTGCTGATCAGTGTTCAGAGGTCAGGAAATGCCTCCCTCTGTGTTTGCTGAATCGCCCCATACATTATACCACCCTTAAGACTTTAACCCTCTTGTGCCGTAGAGAAATATTTTCACGTATGCAGAGTTCAGAAGTAAACCGCTTTCTAAACGTAGGAAATTGATAACAAATGCTGCTCGTGAAAGGCTGCTGGGTACCAGCCAACTGTTTTCTTTCTTTTTTCTTTTTCTCAGTGAGTAGTTAGCACTGCTTATGCATTCTGCCAGCATTACAGAGAGAACACAGCATATGATAAATGTCCATGAGAAATGAGGAATATTGAATCAATGACTATAGAAGGAAGGCAGAGGTTTGAGAGAGGTTAGATTTCAACTGATAGAAAATAAAGTGTTTCTGTTGTTTTTTTTTTAATCTTTCTTGGTGCTTCTAGGAACGCACAAGGGCAAAAGTAAGTTCTATAGCTAACAGTGAGATCAGATTCTACCGTAATTGCTTTGGCTATATTGTTCCTCAATTGAAGAGTTGAGTTTCTGGCCTGTATTATTGAATAGGCTCTTGTCTGCTCTATACAAAGTAGAGATGAAGAAGCCTTGAGAGCTTGCTGCTAGCTACAGTTCTTGAAATAATTTTCTATGTTTAGGGTCTAGAGGTTTTTGAAACACGGCATTTCAGGATATATCAGCCACAGTCATATCACATTTACTACGGAATTCTTTATAACTAAAACGTGCATCAGATTTATAGGATTTCATGCTTAAGAAAGTCTTTGAAAGGAGTATCTTATACAAACGCTTGAAATAGCTCCTTGTGTTTATTTTATATCCTTCTGAAATGCAACATCTCACAGTCCTGTACATTTTATAAAGAGAAAACCCAAGTTTACTTATAAGAAACGATACATGTTTATCTAGCAACATTTCCCCCAGATAGAAAGTTGTGAATACACTGAATACCCTGAGGATAAAACAACTCTTACAGGTCCTAAGAAAGTCATCCGTGCCCCCAAACAGCCATTTATAATATGACACGAGTCCTCTGACTGACCTAACACAGCTTCCTTGCGGCTGGTTCTAATTTAAAACTTGATAGCAGCTGTCACAATGAAAGAACCAGGCACATTATCTGATTTGTTTCTGCCATCCCTGCACTCATAGAGTCCGTTAACAACAGGGATATGCACTTTTTAAATGACTGAATTAGTCATACTTCCATTAAAAGAGTAGACTTACAAAGTAAAACAGAACAGCCTCTTCCTGCATTCCTGTCCATTCCTCTGCCTACTTGTTTCCATTTATTCCATTCAAAGAACATATATGGAGCCCTGTTCTCAGCAGGCAGGGCCTTATCTTCTCTACTCCAATGCTTACACCAGAGCAAGATCCATGCTAGACACTCAGCAAACATGTGCTGTATATATGAATAAACGAGAGGATGAATGAACAGTACCCACTGCATTGTCTCTTGGCCTGGCACAGATGTGGTACTTACACTGGGTTTTCTGTTTGTGTTCTCATGCCAGTTTGCTGTCTTGAGACTTTAGTAATTGATTGGTTTGAAAGGAGGAAGAAAGCCAAGAAAGTTTGATATCACTGGTTTGTCTGATCTACGAGTGCCCAAGGCCTAAAGGCTTAAATTAAAAATACTGCTCTTCTGTCTCTCCCTCATTAGAGGGTACCAATAGACCAGAGAATTCAACCTTTTCTGGACAAAAAGGAACACACATTTTTCCAAATCTTACCATTTCAAGTCAGTTGCAGTGGTGGTGGTGAGAGTTGATCATAAAACGTGTCAAAAATAAACCAAGTATTTAAGAACCGCTGATAGATCGCGCTAGACCTATTGAAATCGTCACGGGGACTTGCTAATACTTGGGGCCTATAATGTCACAATTATATATATTACGGCTGCTCAACATCAACTATGTTTGACAATGATAATTCAATACTTATTCAATAGAATAAGTATTTTATTCTATACTTAGCAAGGTAGGGCTTCCCTGACCCCCCGGATGAGGTTAAGTTCCCCCACTGAGGAGAAACTTAGCATCCCGTGCTTCTATTTTCATAACACTTCATCACAGTTGATAATTAATTAATTTAACTACATCAAATTCCCTGAGGGCAAAAAAATGTACGTGTCTAGCTTACTCAATATAATGAGTTGAATTAATATGTTAAGAGTATAAGCATTCACTAACTGGGATAACCTGAAAACTTAAGCTCCCATGTTGGGAAAAAACACGTTAAGGTCTCACTTTTATATGGATGGAACTATAGAGATCATTTTGCCTTTTACTTACAGTAATAAGTATCCTACAGCATTTCAGTAATAAAAAAATTACAGAACAACACAGAATCCATCTTTAGTCTCACCAACATTTGCTTCCTAATACTGAAAAACCATTTTTTTTTCCTTTCTAATTCTCAGTCCATTCTATTCTCTAGTTACAGAAGGTACCAGATGTTAGGAGGAGGCTTTCCCACATATCCTAGATTTTTAAGTAGAAGCAAGATTTATTATAGCCATATAAATGTAACTTCAGCCTTAACTTTTGTGCTCACAAGCTAGGTGTAATCTGCAACGTGGTCCCTTGTCCAATGGAACAACTCTTATCTGTGGAATGCTGGTATCAATGCCAAACACTCAAAAGAACCACAGGACATTACCGAAACGACTGCGTTCTGCCCACAAACCGTTTTCCCTCAGACTATGAAAATATATCCCAAGTAGAACTCCTGATTTATTTTTCCCCTAGGATTAAAAAAAACAAAAAAGAAAAAAAAAAAAAACTACAGGACCTCAGAACTGAATGGAATACCACTGGGGTTTTTACTTGAACACTTAAAACATTTCATTTTATCAGTGGAGTGCCTTTCTTTTGACATGATGCAGACACCAACTGAATTCTAAATCGTTACAAATCACTTTCAATTAATTCATAATTAAAGATGATGAGAATGTGCCACCAGTTCGATCTTTGTTTTTATTGATGGTTGCCTGAATGTCACTGTTAACATTTTAGATGACCATGTATTAAAAATGTATAAACTAGGACATTAACGTAGCAGACAGAGACAGCACGTGCAATTGACAGCAGTAGGAGTAAAGGGTTTGATGACAAGATGCTGGGAGCCCAGGAGTGATAGGATGCAGGTGCTAATCAGAGAGAGGGCTATTATATATAATTTTTGTTGAATTACTGATTTGCTCACTGATCTTTTGCTGCTGCATTCATGAACACTGTCATCTTGGATGTATCTGTATAGGAAATGGACTTGGCACATTTGACTAATTCACGTACTGAATTCGTGAACTAACACTTCACATCCGGACAAGTATTAGTAAGAACATATTTTGCCCTATAAGTCTAGGTGGGTGGTCAATTCTCAATGCCATAGGAAAACCCAAAGAAAGAAAATTGGAAGAATTTTCTTAGCGATCTCTAGGACAAATAAAAAATGAGATAGGGGAGCAAGAGGTATGAAATATATTAAGATGGTAGGATTACCATGAGGTTCCCTTCCAACGTATGGTACAACATCAGGTACTCCAACATAGGCTGGGTTCAAATTTTAGGTTTTTAAATGAAATAATTTTCCAGACATTCAATTTCACATCAAACTGGCATCTAGGAAACCCAGTTGATTGAAGTATAAGGATTTGTTTCACGTCAAATACCCAGCCAGGACTGAGAAAAAAAAGCCAATTAAGAAGTCACTGTTGCTCTTACAAGTTAGAAAGCCCATATTCTCATTTTTAATCATGTCCTGCTCTACTTAACAAAATCCACATGCCTACTTTCATCAATAGATTGCAAGCTGACCAAAACAGTTTAACTGTGTTATGAATTATGGCAGTTTCAACCAAACCGTATGAATAATCTTTATGATTCAAGAGTGGTGATGCTATGAGGTTTTATCTGTTTTTCTAAATAGGTAAATCTTTTTAGATTTCTTGATGAGAGTACTTTTTTGGGTAACGTTAAGTTTTTTTTTATTTATAGTTTGCATTTAATTTACAGATTTGTTTTAATTTTACCACTCTCAATGATTTATAAAATTGTTTTAGTTTAGGCTTTACATGTGCAAGTGACAATATGTTTATACCAATATAATACATTTGAATTACTTTTTCCTTTTGAATTGAGTAGACTAATGAAGGATGAGAGTATTTTTTAATTAGCATTATTTAGGTAGCGTCTTTGCCAAAATGCATGTAAATTTATATTTTAGAAGATCAAGCTTACTTTTTAAAAAATATTCATACTTCTCTCCAAAATCTTAGCAAAGAACAAAAATCGTAGCAAAGGATCGTATCATTTTTGAGTCAGAAAGGTACCTTAATGATTAACTTTTAAAAAACTCCTTCATTTCTCAAATGAGGTAACCCAAGATCATACAAAAGGATTTTGTCCTCCCACTGAAGGGAGAGAGAAGAATACATCAGTTTATTCTCTCTGTAATGATTTCTGAGATTTTGTTGGATGACTTCCATTTGGATCTACCCACTCTAAAATCTTTTTTCTAAAACTTCAAAACAGTTTTCTCTGGGCTTCCTAAGCACAATAGCGTGTCAGGTAATGGCTTTTGACGCCAAGGCTGAATGCACGTTTTTGCACGGTGGGCTAAGGTTTCTTTGCATTCCGATGCATCTTTTTCCTTTCCTACCCAAATCTTAGATGTCAGAAGACTTTACTCAAGCCTTCTGGTTTAGAGGTTTGCATAAATAACTTAGTCCCTCTGAGGCTGACGAGTGCCACCGTTACTGGCAGCACTCTGCTTGTCACTATGCAATCCCAGTAAAAGCAATTGAAAGTACTTTTATTTGAAGGCCATTTGACAGAAGGGGAGAAAACACATTTACTCTTTCAAGGTCTGTGTATTTTCCTGGGAGAAGCCTACCTATGAAATTTGTCCTTTCATCCTTGGATAGCTATTTGGGAAATATCTTTTGGCAGCGCAGACCCATGAGCGGTTTCTGCCACTCCAGACCACAGTGGCGATTCACAGAACTTCCCTGTATCTCCCCACCTCCCTCCTTCCTCCCTTCTAAAGACAGGAAGGCTGTTTCATGCTGCTGTGCTGAAAACATTCTTCTCTAGAGACTGAGGAAGAAAATCTGCATATTTTAGCAAAAATATTGAGTTATTTTCATCATAGATGTTTAAGGAAGGAATTGTTTACTAATATCTGTGACTATGTTGAGATACTACAAATAAGAAAGAGACAGTACTGTGGGCTTTTTCTTAAAACAAGATTCTTTTGTAAAATGTCCCTTACTCACAGGAGCTCCCAGAAATTCAACAAGATTACTTTTATCTTCATCAGAGAGATCAGCTAATTCAGTACAGCTGGTTCGTACAATCTTTAACAGGACTGTCCTTCACAATAGACCAGGAAGTCTTATTTTTCAGGTTTACAAAAAATAAAGAAAAATGCAATACATTTATAATTTGCTAAACGCTGTGTGTGCGTGTGCGCCCGTGTGTGCGTGTGTGTGTGCGCGCGCGCACGCACCTGTGTTTGTTTTAATCCTCCTAGTCTCTACAAGTCATCACTAGTTTGGACCTGCCCATCAGGTACCACAAACGCCTGCTGTTCCCACAGCCCTGTCCGCTGAGCCGCTCCTTACCTATAAACAGATTCCACTCGGTGTCGAGATCAGCCTGATTTGCCAGGCAGCCCTTCATGACATTGAGGCAGTAGTTGTTGCATGGTCTCACCGTGGGGAGTCCCCGACAGTAAGGGCAGTACAGCATCTTCATGAGCGCACGGATGCAGCCTGGGGTCGGGCTCACCTGGAGATTGATTGAAAAGAAAAAGAAAATCAGAAATAAGAAGGATGGAAGGAGACAAAAAGAAGTGACTCATTTCCTCCTTGAAAAAAAAAAAGGTGAAATGGCTCTAAGAAAGCTCCAGCAGTAGGGCAGCGGGCTAAAGGAACCATCAGAATCTGAACACACTGTAGTACTTGATCTTAAAGTCAGTCAGTTCCTTGTCAATACTTCTGTTTGGCATAGTAGTAATCATTTTTCTTGAATTGTCCTTGTCAACATTTTGATATCTATGTCATTGCAATTTAGCCCTAAAACCTAGACACTGTTTCAATGAAATAAAACATGCAATGAGATAATGCATGTGAAAGCAATTTCCAAAGTAAAAACCCCATAAAAATGAAGGTATTATTAAAGTTTAATGTGACACCTTTAGAAAATTTTCCAACTGGTTATTTGACCGTTTCTGAAGGAGGTTTGCAGAAACACTTCCTTTGTACATAACTTTTTTAGAAGGATCAATATCAACTTGTCTGGGATTTCTGAGATCCAGGCCTGCTTAGAAGCAATGGAACTGTCAAGGCACCCTCTTCAGGAATCTGAAGCTTTGCAGTTCTGGGAACTTTGGAAGATGGATCCAATGTTGAATGTGAATTCAGAGGAGCTACTAATCAACCGATAATCAAGTGCTATTTACCTTGAATACGATAAGCAGTGAATACTCCTAGGTTAATCAATTCTAAACCAATCAGGTCTTTTTTAGACTCACTGAAAATTCCAATTTGACTTTAAGAGGAAAGAATATTTAAAATGGTGTGGATCAAAATCAGAAAAAAATACAGAAAGCTCTTTTTCATGACTGCATATAAACATTAGTGAGGTATTTTTTTGGTTGGTTCCATATAATGTTGATCTTTAAGTTAAGTAGCTACGTTTCTGTTCTTGTGCTCTCCATCTGAAGGCAAGCCTAACTCGTATCATTTGGATCTCCTGGAGAGTTAGAGTCTTATCGGACAGATCTGGGCCCCCAGGTGACAATATATGCCCAGAACATTCAGATACTGACAAAGCATAACACAATGTAAAGGTGGGGCAGGAAAAGGTATTTCCATATAAATGGATACTTTCCACTACCAAAGCTAATCTCCAGCATTTTATCCTTTACCTAGAAACCACATTTGAGGTTTCTAATGCAAGGCTTTGGTTTCTGTAACATTTTCTTAATTGCTGTATACTGTAAAAAATTAATGAATGAAACCCTCAATTAAATAGAGTTGGGAGACCAGAAGGGGGAGCTCTCAAGCCCTGCAAGGAGAGCAGAGCCCAATGGCAAGAAGAAAGACTCCTTTCCTGGCAAGGACTCAGCCAATGAAAAGCCATGGACTCTGTTTATCACAGCCCTCCCAACTTTCTTTTCCCTCTAAAGAAGTGCTCTCTTTCCTTTGCTAAATTGCAATTCTCTGTTGGTCCTGAATAAACCATCTTTGCTGGAGAAATATTTGGCAGTCTATTTGTTTGAGGTCAAGAATACTGACAAAGTCCCTAGTTTATTATTTCAGGAAATGAAGCAATCTGTCAATCTATCTGTCTATCTGTCTATCTATCTATCTGGGCGCCGAAATCTCTGGTTGTCCTTTTGATGTTTTTCCTTTTTTGCATTTTCTTTCCAAAATTTTATGAAAATTTTCAAACATACAGACAAATTGAAAGATTTTTATAGGGAACACCCATATCCCCACTCCTAGAGTCTACATTTAACGTTTTCTTATACTGATTTTTCACACATCTATCCATCCTTCTCACCCATCCATTAATCCACCTTATTTGTAATACATTTCAAAATAACATATTAACCTTTTGATTTTTATTTTTCCTGGTAATTTAATGTTGGCTTTAATAAAACTGAATTAACCCAATCAACAATAAAAAGTTAGCACATTAAGTAGTCCAAATCAAATAAAGTAAAATATAACTAGCCTTTCTTTTGTTTTTAATTTAAAAAAAACTTATTTATTTATTTTTGCCTGTGTTAGGTCTTCGTTGCTGTGCGCGGGCTTTCTCCAGTTGCATCGAGTGGGGGCTACTCTTCATTGCGGTGGCTTCTCTTTGTTGCAGAGCACAGGCTCTAGGCGCGTGGGCTTCAGTGGTTGTGGCACACGGGCTCAGTAGTTGTGGCTTGCGGGCTCTAGAGCGCAGGCTCAGTAGTTGTGGCGCATAGGCTTAGTTGGTCCGTGGCAAGTGGATCCTCCAGGACCACGGTGCGAACCTGTGTCCCCTGCATTAGCAGGCGGATTCTTAACCACGGCGCCACCAGGGAAATCCATAATTAGCCTTTCTTTATAAAACTATTTAGAGAATGTATTAGTATCCACTAATTCTAAGACATATTTTCCAACAACAAAACAAAAACGAAAAAATGAGAACAAAAGAGAGAAGTCTGGTGATTTTTCTTTTGAGCATACATCTGTGCCACCATGTCTATTTATCTAATAGATATAGGATATCTAATATCTATAGGATATTTTGTTGAAAATGCCAAATTTTATCCACAATTGGGCAGAATTTTTTTTTTAATTTATTTTATCTACATGTATCCCGTACCATTCAGAGAACAGAGAGGATAACTCTGTCTATGGAATTCCGAATTCTTATACATTTTATTATTTGGTATATGGTTGTAGTCCTACAAACCACTGTCCATAGGGTTTTGATTTTCACAGCCTTGCAATTCCTCTCCTGACCTTGATGTCTCTCTCCAGAGACCTATCCTATTTTCACCCAAGCCGGCTAAGCTATTTCTTCCTTTGACTCTTTTGGATTTTTTGTTTTCTCACCATTGGTATTACATGATGCTTTGCTTCTTCTCACTAAATGTGCTAGTATAAAACCTAGGGTATTTGTCAATATTGAGGATGCAGATTTGAGATCCCTTGGAGAGTGTGGACTCTTTTATCATCATTATAACCTGTGCCACTCTGCATAACATGCATGCCATTATAAGGTATTATGATTATGATATACAGGTACTCAATAAATGCTTTTTCAGTTGAACTCTGTAGTGTGTTTCTTGGTCACGCTGATATTCAAAAAAAAGGCACAAGATAGTTTTATACATCTTAGCATTCAGTTGTTGCTTTTAAATTCTGTTTTCAAAGGTTATTGATTGCACTAATTCCAAAGCTTTGCTCTCTGTGTGTGTGTGTGTGTGTGTGTGTGTGTGTGTTGGAACTAGTACAGTTTTCTCAGTCTGACGTTTCAGAAGAGTCTCCAACTCAGGGTAGCAACAAATAGTGAAAATTGAACAGCCTTAATAACCTAAAAGAACAGTGCTGTTCAAGTTAAATATGGCTCTCTCGGTACTTTGGGAAATGATATCCTTCTTGGTCAAATAAAGGGCATTTTAAGAAGAAGAAAACCGAGTGGAGGAGCAAAGTTGAAGCTTTTATGTTCACAGACCATATTTTTCGACACAACTGCATGCTTGAATTGAAATAAAAAATCATCACTTCAAACTGAAGACTTTTAGAAGTAAGCCTCTGAAAAGAAGGTTGTTTTAAATGCCAATTGTATGAAGGGCTGGTTCTATTTTTAAATGTTTAATAGTGTTTAATAATTGTGCCACAGCTACTCTTAAAAAATCTTTTAATATTGAAATCAATATAGACTCATAAGAAGCGGCAAAACCAGTGGAGTCCTGGGTACCCTTCACTCACCTTCCCTCAGTGGAAACATCTCATATAGCTGTAGGACAATATCAAAATGAGGAAATTAAGGTTGATACATTGCTGCCAGTGAGTTTATAGACCTATTCAGTTTTCATGATTTTTTCAACCTGCATTCATTGTGTGTGTGTGTGTGTGTGTGTGTGTGTGTGTGTAGACACTTCTATGCAATTTAATCCTATGAATAGATTTGTGTAACCACACCACAATCGACTTACAGAACTTTTCCATCACCACAGAAGAACTCTCTTGTGTTTCCTCCACCCCACCCCCTGTCCCTATCACCAGGCAAACACTAACCTATCTGTCATCTCTATAATCTTATCATTTTAGGAATCATATATCAATACTTTGTATGTGGGCTGGCCAAAACGTTCGTTCGGGTTTTTCCATACCATCTTATGGAAAAACCCAGATGAACTTTTTGGCCAACCCAATAACATATTGAGCTTCATTTTTTTTAAACTGAGCATAATACCTTGGAGGTCCATTCAAGTTGTTGCATGTATTCACTCCTTTTTATTGCTGAGTAGTATTCTATTGTTTGGATGCACCAAATTTGTTGAGCTCTTCACTCACTGAAGGATACTTGGGTTGTTTCCAGTACTTTGCTATTAGGAATAAAGTCGCTATGAGCATTCATGTACAGTTTTTTGGCACAAACATAAGTTTTCATTTATCTGGGATAAATGCCTGAAAGCACAATTGCTGGATCAGATGGTGAGTGTGTTTAGTTTGTAAAAAACTGCCAAATTATTTTCTAGATCAGTGCGGCATGTTCTACATTTCCACCAGCAATACGCGAGAGACCCAGTTTTCCTCACATCCATGCCAGTATTTGGTATTATTACTATTTTTTGTTTTAGTCATTCTAATGGGTGTATTATCTATGTTTAAATTTGTGGTAAGTTTCCTCTGAGTAATTTCCATACTAGGATTTTAATTTCAATAGGCTCTCATAGGCATCAGATACAAAATCATTCACCAGCTGGTCTCTAGAAAATATGCAGCATTAAAACAACAACAACAATAATTCTGAAACAATAGATACAACTATATATTTGGCAAAACCAAAGTAAAGAAAGGAGTTCTTAAAACTCATACTTAAGGACTTCTCTGGTGGTCCAATGGTTGAGAATCCGCCTTCCAATGCAGGGGACATGGGTTAGATCTCTGGTCAGGGAACTAAGATCCCACATGCCGTGGGGCAACTAAGCCTGCGCACTGCAACTAGTGAGCCCACATGCTCTGGAGCCGGAGCACTACAACTAGGGAGCCTGTGTGCCACAACTACTGACCCCACATGCTCTGGAGCCTGCATGCCACAACTACTGAGCCCACATACTCTGGAGCCTGCGTGCCACAACTAGAGAGCCCGTGTGGTGCAACCACTGAGCCCGTGTGCTCTAGAGACCATGCCACAACTAGAGAGAAGCCCACACGCCGCAACTAGAGAAGCCCACGCGCTGCAACAAAAGATCCCGCATGCCACAACTAGGACCCAATGCAGTCAAGTAAATAAATAAATATTTTAAACTCTTATTTAAAATTTAGGATAGAATAAGATCTCAAAAATGCCACGAATTTGTAAATTTTGTGAACTATTAGAAAAAATTTCCTACTGAAGAAAACTGTGCTCATTTAGCAACAATAAAAACTACAATACAGCTACAGAAACCAAATGCTGAGTTTTTTTAGTTGGTAATGTGGATTTTTGATATTTTTGAAAAATGTAGCTGTAGCTTCCTAGATATTCAACGTAGACTGGGAAATAAACTTAGGTAAAAGAGTAAATTATAATGTTTATGAAAGTGGGGCCTACTTGGCACAAATAAAACGACGTTTTTAAGTGAAGAAAAAAAGATGATGACAACATTCCTTTTTGTACTTATTTGTGTTTTCACATAACTTTTACATGTTGTCCTTCACCACTAATAATACTTTGTCAAGAATTTACAATATTAGAGGGAAAAAAGAAAATAGTCAATGGTTCTTACTCCATTATCCTACTCCGGGAAAGATAGACAGAAGTTTGTGAGTTAACCAAGTAATATTTCAATATGAAATCTTTGCATCATGGGTTTAGTCCTTCTGTTAACTTCTTTTGATGCTGTGTCTGTACAATGAATGACTTATAGTTGACTAGTTTTGAGGAATAATAATACAACTTGAGGAGCAACAATACAATTTATAACAAGAGTTCCTTGTAAAATTAACTGAAAAATAAATTAAATAACATAAAAATAATTGAGCTCTTAGTTTGTGGTTTTTTTGTTGTTTGTGTTTCTTTTTTAAAAGGTAAAAAAAGCAAGATACATTGAAACATGGCAAGGAATACAAACAGAGTCCTTAATAAATCTGTATTGGGAGGTAGGACTAAGACTTATCTACCCGGCTAACCATGTGTGTCAGGATGTTATAGCAAGTAATTCTTATGTTTTCGAAATGCAATTTGAGGCATAGCGTATCCTTAGCCATATAATAGCAATTCATTTCAGGTCTTTAATATATTTAAGATTTCTGTACCTGAACCAACATTTCATGCTTTGGTGCTCACATTAACAATTCCTAATAGTAGCCAATGTAAAATAAGATTGTCGCTTCAAGTAGTTTTAAAAAGCAAAAAACCATGGGAAAGTTATAAATCTTTACTTATATACAATGAACAAATACCTAGCAAGTGCTTGCTTCTATGGAAATCATATAGTCAAAATAATCAAATAAACACATCTGTCACAAGACAGATGTGTCTCCCAAAGACAAACAAGTCAATGTAAATGACTTATTTAACTAGAATAAATTCAAAATGTGCTTTTCAGCAACAGTAGATGCCATCCTCCACAGTTTCTAATCTGTAGTCATATTAAATGATAAGATGTTTCTACTCATCAACCTAATGTATCATGAGATTCTGAAGTGTCTTCTGAAGTCCTCAAGAATGATTAAATTACATTAAAAGTAGCTTTCCTGTTAAGTACTTTTTAATTATAATCCTTTAACAATTAGCAACCTATAAATTGGCTTTGTAGTAAGTTCATGAGAACGTAAATTTGTTTCTTCTTCATTCACTCATGCAACTTGCATTAATCCAACATTTATGGGGATGAATAAGGAGACCTTCTACCAGTGTTGGAATGTTCAGAATACATTCACTTCCAAATCAATTCAGGGAAAAAATTATTTGTCTTCGGGAAGCGCAGTGTAAAGGGAGCCCCAAAAAAGGGCATTTGGCTCAAAATTGGGAGGTAAGGATAAAGACAGGGATGGCTTCTGAAGAAAGTCAAGTAACAGATGTCTGCAAAGATAAGCATGGGAGATGGGTGACATCACAGAAATGGTGGAGTAGGAAACTTCAAGAATCAGTCCTTTCACTGAAGTAACCATGAAACTAGTAAAACCTGACAGGATCAACTTTATTGGAACTCTGGAGTCTAATTAAAAAAAAAAAAACAGCAACTAGGAGGGTGCTTAATAATAAACTAATGAGATGGCTAAACATCAGTTAAAGTGCATTGCTAAATCTCAAGGCTCAGGAAATTTAAAAAGACTGCAGTCATATAAAGTATCCCCTCTGATCACAGCAGAATAAAGCTGGAAATCAACGTAAGAAGGAAAACTGGAAAATTCACGAATATGTGGAAATTAAGCCACACACACCTATACAACCAAGAGGTTAAAGAAGAAATCACTAGGGAAATTAGAAAATAATTAGCTAAATAGAAATGAAAACACAACATGCAAAAAATTATAGCCACAAATGCCTACATTAAAAGAGAATATCTCAAATTAATAACCCAATGTGATACCTTAAGGAGCTAGAAAAATAAGAGCAGACTAAAACCAAAGTTAACAAAAGGAAGGAAATAATAAAGACTAGAGTGGAGATAAACAAAATGTTGGTTTCAGTTTACTTTTTTTTTTCTAGTTCCTTAAGGTATAACATTAGGTTATTCTTTTCTTTTCTTTCTTTTATTATTTATTTATGTATTTTCTACAGCAGGTTCTCATTAGTTGTTCATTTTATACGTATTAGTGTATACATGTCAATCCCAATCTCCCAATTCATCATACCACCACCACCCCCATCCCAACCATTTTCCTCCCTTAGTGTCCATACGTTTGTTCTCTACATCTGTGTCTCAATTTCTGTCCTGCAAACTGCTTCACCTGTACCATTTTTCTAGGTTCCACGTTTATGCATTAATATACAATATTTGTTTTTCTCTTTCTGACTTACTTCAATCTGTATGACAGTCTCTAGATCCATCCACGTCTCATCCATCCACAAATGACCGAATTTTGTTCCTTTTTATGGCAGAGTAATATTCCACTGTATATATGTACCACATCTTCTTTAACCATTCGTCTGTCAGTGGGCATTTAGGTTGCTTCCATGTCCTGGCTATTGTAAATAGAGCTGCAATGAACATTGGGGTGCATGTGTCTTTTTGAATTATGGTTTTCTCTGGGTATATGCCCAGTAGTGGGATTGCTGGGTCATATGGTAATTCTATTTTTAGTTTTTTAAGGAACCTCCATACTGTTCTCCATAGTGGCTGTATCAATTTACATTGCTACCAACAGTGCAAGAGGGTTCCCTTTTCTCCACACCCTCTCCAGCATTTGTTGTTTGTAGATTTTCTGATGATGCCCATTCTAATTGGTGTGAGATGGTATCTCATTGTAGTTTTGATTTGCATCTCTCTAATAATTAGTGATGTTGAGCAGCTTTTCATGTGCTTCTTGGCCATCTGTATGTCTTCTTTGGAAAAGTGTCTATTTAGGTCTTCTGGCCATTTTTGGATTGGGTTGTTTGTTTTATTAATATTGAGCTGCATGAGCTGTTTATATATTTTGGAGATTAATCCCTTGTCCATTGATTCATTTGCAAATATTTTCTCCCAATCTGAGGGTTGTCTTTTTGTCTTGTTTGTAGTTTAGTTTGCTGTGCAAAAGCTTTGAAGTTTCATTACGTTCCATTTGTTTATTTTTGTTTTTATTTCCATTATTCTAGCAGGTGGATCAGAAAAGATCTTGCTGTGATTTGTGTCAAAGAGTGTTCTTCCTATGTTTTCCTCCAAGAGTTTTATAGTGTCCAGTCTTACATTTAGGTCTCTAATCCATTTTGACTTTATTTTTGTGTATGGTGTTAGGGAGTGCTCTAATTTCATTCTTTTACATGTAGCTGTCCAGTTTTCCCAGCACCATTTATTGAAGAGACTGCCTTTTATCCATTGTATATCCTTGCCTCCTTTGTCATAGATTAGTTGACCATAGGTGCGTGGGTTTATCTCTGGGCTCTCTATCCTGTTCCGTTGATTTATATTTCTGTTTTTGTGCCAGTACCATATTGTCTTGATTACTGTAGTTTGTAGTGTAGTCTGAAGTCAGGGAGTCTGATTCCTCCAGCTCTGTTTTTTTCCCTAGAGACCACTTCGGCTATTCAGGGTCTTTTTTGTCTCCATACAAATTTTAAGATTTTTTTGTTCTAGTTCTGTAAAAACTGCCATTGGTAATTTGATAGGGATTGCATTGAATCTGTAGATTGATTTGGGTAGTATAGTCATTTTCACAATATTGATTCTTCTAATCCAAAAACATGGTATATCTCTCCATCTGTTTGTATCATCTTTACTTTCTTTCATCAGTGTCTTATAATTTTCTGCATACAGGTCTTTTGTCTCCTTAGGTAGGTTTATTCCTAGATATTTTATTCTTTTTGTTGCAATGGTAAATGGGAGTGTTTTCTTGATTTCACTTTCAGATATTTCATCATTAGTGTATAGGAATGCCAGAGATTTCTGTGCATTAATTTTGTATCCTGTAACTTTACCAAATTAACTGATTAGCTCTAGTAGTTTTCTGGTAGCATCTTTAGGATTTTCTATGTATGGTATCCTGTCATCTGCAAATAGTGACAGTTTTACTTCTTCTTTTTCAATTTGTATTCCTTTTATTTCTTTTTCTTCTCTGATTACCGTGGCTAGGACTTCCAAAACTATGTTGAATAATAGTGGTGAGAGTGGACATCCTTGTCTTTTCCTGATCTTAGAGGAAATGCATTCAGTTTTTCACCACTGAGAATGATGTTTGTTGTGGGTTTGTCATATATGGCCTTTATTATGTTGAGGTAGGTTCCCTCTGTGCCCACTTTCTGGAGAATTTTTATCATAAATGGGTGTTGAATTTTGTCAAAAGCTTTTTCTGCATCTATTGAGATGACCATATGGTTTTCCTGCTTCAATTTGTTAATACGGTGTATCACATTGATTGATTTGCATATATTGAAGAATCCTTGCATCCCTGGGATAAATCCCACTTGATCGTGGTGTATGATCCTTTTAATGTGTTGTTGGATTCTGTTTGCTAGTATTTTGTTGAGGATTTTTGCATCTATATTCATCAGTGATATTGGTCCGTAATTTTCGTTTTTTGTAGTATCTTTGTCTGGTTTTGGTATCAGGGTGATGGTGGCCTCATAGAATGAGTTGGGAGTGTTCTTTCCTCTGCATTTTTTTGGAAGAGTTTGAGAAGGATGGGTGTTAGCTCTTCTCTAAATGTTTGATAGAATTCACCTGTGAAGCCATCTGGTCCTGGACTTCTGTTTGTTGTAAGATTTTTAATCACAGTTTCAATTTCATTACTTGTGATTGGTCTGTTCATATTTTCTATTTCTTCCTGGTTCAGTCTTGGAAGGTTATACCTTTCTAAGAATTTGTCCATTTCTTCCAGGTTGTCCATTTTATTGGCATGGAGTTGCCTGTAGTAGTCTCTTAGGATGCTTTGTATTTCTGCAGTGTCTGTTGTAACTTCTCAGTTTTCATTTCTAATTTTATTGATTTGAGTACTCTCCCTCTTTTTCTTGATGAGTCTGGTTAATGGTTTATCAATTTTGTTTATCTTCTCAAAAAACCCACTTTTAGTTTTATTGATCTTTGCTATTGTTTTCTTTGTTTCTATTTCATTTATTTCTGTTCTGATCTTTATGATTTCTTTCCTTATACTAACTTTGGGTTTTGTTTGTTTTTCTGTCTCTAGTTCCTTTAGGTGTAAGGTTAGATTGTTTATTTGAGATGTTTGTTGTTTCTTGAGGTAGGACTGTATTGCTATAAACTTCCCTCTTAGAACTGCTTTTGCTGCATCCCATAGGTTTTGGATCGTCATTGTCATTTGTCTCTAGGTTTTTTTTGATTTCCTCTTTGATTTCTTCAGTGATCTCTTGGTTATTTAGTAACGTATTGTTTAGCCTCCATGTGTTTGTGTTTTTTACTTTTTTTTCGCCTGTAACTGATTTCTAATCTCAGAGCATTGTGGTCAGAAAAGCTGTTTGATATGATTTCAATTTTCTTAAATTTACTGAGGCTTGATTTGTGACCCACGGTGTGATCTATCCTGGAGAATGTTCTGTGCGCACTTGAGAAGGAAGTGTAATCTGCTGTTTTTGGATGGAATGTCCTATAAATATCAATTAAATCTATCTGGTCTATTGTGTCATTTAAAGCTTGTGTTTCCTTATTAATTTTCTGTTTGGATGATCTGTTCATTGGTGTTAGTGAGGTGTTAAAGTCCCCCACTATTATTGTGTTACTGTTGATTTCCTCTTTTATAGTTGTTAGCAGTTGCCTTATGTATCGAGGTGCTCCTATGTTGGATGCATATATATTTATAATTGTTATATCTTCTTCTTGGATTGATCCCTTGATCATTATGTAGTGTCCTTCCTTGTCTCTTGTAACATTCTTTATTTTAAAGTCTATTTTATCTGGTATGAGTATTGCTACTCCAGCTTTCTTTTGATTTCCATTTGTATGGAATATCTTTTTCCATCCCCTCACTTTCAGTCTGTATGTGTCCCTAGGTCTGAAGTGGGTCTCCTGTAGATGGCATATATATGGGTCTTGTTTCTGTATCCATTCAGCGAGCCTGTTTCTTTCGGCTGGAGCATTTAATGCATTCACGTTTAAGGTAATTATCAATATATATGTTACTATTACCATTTTCTTAATTGTTTTGGGTTTGTTTTTGTGGGTTCTTTTCTACTCTTGTGTTTCCCACTTAGAGAAGTTCCTTTAGCATTTGTTGTAGAGCTGGTTTGGTGGTGCTGAATTCTCTTAGCTGTTGCTTGTCTGTAAAGCTTTTGATTTCTCCATGGAATCTGAATGAGATCCTTGCCAGGTAGAGTAATCTTGGTTGTAGGTTCTTCCCTTTCATCACTTTAGATATATCATGCTACTCCCTTCTGGCTTGTAGAGTTTCTGCCAAGAAATCATCTGGTAACCTTATGGGAGTCCCCTTGTATGTTATTTGTCATTTTTCCCTTGCTGCTTTCAATAATTTTTCTTTGTCTTTAATTTTTGCCAGTATGATTACTATGTGTGTTGGCATGTTTCTCCTTGGGTTTATCCTGTATGGGACTCTCTGCGCCTCCTGGACTTGGGTGGCTATTTCCTTTCCATGTTAAGGAAGTTTTCAACTATAATCTCCTCAAATATTTTCTCGGGTCCTTTCTCTCTCTCTTCTCCTTCTGGGACCCCTATAATGCGAATGTTGTTGCATTTAATGTTGTCCCAGAGGTCTCTTAGGCTGTCTTCATTTCTTTTCATTCTTTTTTCTTTATTCTGTTCTGCAGCAGTGAATTCCACCATTCTGTCTTTCAGGTCACTTATCCGTTCTTCTGCCTCAGTTATTCTGCTGTTGATTCCTTCCAGTGTATTTTCATTTCAGTTATTATATTGTTCATCTCTGTTTGTTTGTTCTTTAACTCTTCTAGGTCTTTGTTAAACATTTCTTGCATCTTCTCGATCTTTGCCTCCATTCTTTTTCTGGGTCCTGGATCATCTTCACTATCATTATTCTGAATTCTTTTTATGGAAGCTTGCCTATCTCCACTTCATTTAGTTGTTTTTCTGGGGTCTTATCTTGTTCCTTCATCTGGTACATAGCCCTCTGCCTTTTCATCTCGTTTATCTTCCTGTAAATGTGGTTTTAGTTCCACAGGCTGCAGGATTGTAGTTCTTCTTGCTTCTGCTCTCTGCCCTCTGTGTTCTTCCACTTTCTCTTTTCTGGAACAACTTATAGATAAGAGGGTTTATCTGTCTTTTTTAAAGGCAGGCAGAACTCATCTGTGAGCTTCCAGGACCTGCTAGTGTTGGATGGTCTCCTGCAGAGGCAGGGGGTGGCTGTGGCTCACCACAGGACACTGGCAGCAAACGTTCTGGGAAGTACTCCTTGGCATGAGCCCTCCCAGAGTCCACCAGTAGCCTCACCAAAGAGCCTGTACGTTAGGTTACTGATTAGAGATCTTTCTTCTCCCAGAAGTGGGGAGAGAGG
The DNA here is from genome assembly GCF_039906515.1 of Pseudorca crassidens. Classification (NCBI taxonomy): domain Eukaryota; kingdom Metazoa; phylum Chordata; class Mammalia; order Artiodactyla; family Delphinidae; genus Pseudorca; species Pseudorca crassidens. Next base: position 16,491,517 of record NC_090313.1, read on the forward strand.
CATGGGATAGTCTCTCCCTCTGAGCCTCTAGAAAGAATCAATTCTGCTGACACCTTAGCCTCAAATTTCTAGCTTACTGAACTGTGAGAGAAGAAAATTCTGTTGTTTTAAATCACTAAAATTTGTGGTACTATGTTACGGTAGCCCTAGGAAACTAATTCATACACCAACAAATTAAATAACCTTGATGAAATGGACAAACTCCTAGAAATACACAACCTACAAAGACTGAATCAAGAAAACAAGAAATATGACTAGACCTAAAACAAGTAAAGAGATTGAATTGGTAATCAAAAGACTCCCAACAGGGCTTCCCTGGTGGTGCAGTGGTTGAGAGTCCGCCTGCCGATGCAGGGGACACAAGTTCGTGCCCCGGTCTGGGAAGATCCCACATGCCGCGGAGCGGCTGGGCCCGTGAGCCATGGCCGCTGAACCTGCGCGTCCGGAGCCTGTGCTCCGCAACGGGAGAGGCCACAACAGTGAGAGGCCCGCGTACAGCAAAAAAAAAGAAAGAAAAAAAAAGACTCCCAACAAAGAAAAACCCTAAAACAGATGCCTTCACTGGTGGATTCTACCAAAAATTAAGGAAAAATTAGTAAAAATTCTTCTTAAACTCTTCCCAAAAATAGAAGGTGAGGGAATATTTCCTAACTCATTCTAAGAGACTAGCATTACCTGATACCAAAGCCTGACAAAGACATAATAAGGAAAGAAAAGTATAGACCAATACCCCTTTTAAATGTAAATTAAAAATTCTCAACAAAATACCAGCAAACTGAATCCATGTTAAAACGATTATAAACCATGACCAAGTGGAATTTATCCCAGTAATGCAAGGGAAGTTATCATAAGAGAATCAATCAATATAATACACCATATTCATAGAATAAAAGAAAACTCACACACAATTATCTCAACTGATGCAGAAGAAGCCTTTGACAAAATTCACCACTCTTTCATGATACATACTTACAGAAAAGTAGGAACAGAAGGAAACTTCCTAAATGTGATAAAGGGAATTTATGAAAATCCACATTTGACATCATACTTGATGGTGAAAGATTGAAAGATTTCTCCCTAAGATGAGGAATAAGACAAGGAGGCCTGCTTTCACCTCTGCTGTTCAAGATTGTATTAAAAATTCTAGCTAGAGTCACTAGGCAGACAAAGAAGTAAAAGTTATCCAAATTGAAAAGGAAGAATTAAAACTATCTTTATTCACAGGTGACATGATCATACATACAGGAAATCCCAAATAACTCACAAGAAACTACTAGAGCTAATAAATGAATTCAGCAAAGTTATAGGGTACAAGATCAACACAGAAACATCCACTGAGCTTGTATGCACTAGCAATGAACAATCTAAAAAGGAAATCAAGAAAATTCCGTTTACAACACTATTCAAAGAATAAAATACCTAGGTATACATTTAACCAAGGAAGTGATAGCATTTTACATTGAAAACTATAAAACATTGCTGAAAGAAATTAAAGAAGACCTAAACACATGGAAAGATATCCTGTGTTCATGTATTGGAAGACAATATTGTTAATATAGCAATACTACTCAAAGTAATTTAGATTCACTGCAAACCTTATCAAAATTCCAACAGTTTTTCCTGGTAAAAATGGAAAAGCTGATCCTCAGATTCTTAGAGAAACGCAAGCGACCCACATAGCCAAAATAATCTTGAAAAAGAAGGAACAGATTTGTAGCACTTACACTTCCTGATTTCAAAACTTACCACAACTTACTACAGAGTTAAAGTAATCAAAACATCGTGGTACTCTTCAGCAACCCCACTCCTGGGTATCTACTCAAAAGAATTGAAAACAGGTTCTGGAAGAGGTATTTGCACTCCATGTTTATCACAGCATTATTACCGTAACCAAGAGGTGGAAACAACCTAAATGTCCATGGACTGATGAATAAATAAAGAAAATGCAGTGTATACACGCAATGGAATATTACTCAGCCTGAAAAAAGAGAAGGAAATCCTGCAGTATGCAACAACACGGATGATCCTTGAGAACGTTATGCTGTGTGAAGTAAGCCCATCACAGAAGGACAAGTACTACTTGATTGCACTTACGTGAGGTATCTAAAATAGTCAAAGTCATAGCAGCAGAAAGCAGAACAGTAGTCATGGGGGTTCTGCTGGGGAGACGGAAATGAGGGGTTGTCGTTCAATGGATATAGTGTTTCAATCATGCAAGATGAAAAAGTTCTAGAGATCTGCTGTATAACAATGGCATGCAGTTAACAATGCTGTATTGAACATTTAAAAATTTAAGAGGGTAGATCTCGTGTGTTTTCTGTGTTTTCTTCACAATAATAAATAATAATAAAGACAACACCTTGATACTGGCATAAGGACAGACCTATAGATCAGTGAAATCGAGTTGAAAGACCAGAAATAAACACTTATATTCAGGGCCAATTGATTTTCACAAGGGTGGGAAAATCATTCAATGGGGCAAGAACAGTCTCTTCAACAAATTGGGACAACTGGATATCCTGATACAAAACAATGAGGTTGGACCTTAACCTCATACCATGCACAGAAATTTCTCAAAATGGATCCCGTGGCCTAAATATGAGCAAAAATCTATAAACTCTTGGAAGAAAACACATGGGATAAATCTTCATAACCGTGCATTTGGCAAGAGACTCTTAGATATGACACCAAAAGAAAACAGTAAACTGGAATTCATTAAAATGATGCTTTTGTTCATCAAAGGACATCATCAAGAAAGTGAAAAGACAACCTACAAATGGGAGAAAATATTTGCAAATCATATATCTGTATCCAGAAAAAAAATATATATATATATACAGAACTCTTATAACTCAATAAGAAGAAGACAAACAACTCAATTAAAAATTAGGCAAAAAAAATTGGCAAGGGACTTGAATAGATGTTTCTCCAAAGGAGACATGCAAATGGCTAACAAGTTCATGAAAAGATGTTCAACATCATTAATCACTAACTAATGAACTCAAATCAAAATGAGGTATCACTCACACCTGTAGGATGACTATAATAAAAAAGACAGACAATAACAAGTGATACGGATGTGGAGAAACTGGAATCCTTAAATATATTATAGCTGATAGGAATGTACAATGACAGCCACTTTGGAAACACAGAACTACCATATGAATCAGCATTTCTATTCCTGGTTACATACTCAAGAGAAATGAAAATATATACCACATAAAAGTTTGTATATAAATGTTTATATTGATAGAAGCATCATTCACAATAGGCAAAACCTGGAAGCAATCCAAATGTCCATCAATTGATGGATGGATGCACTAAACATAGTATATCCATACAAAGAAATGTTGTTCATCAATTAAAAGCAATGAAATTCTGATGCATGCTGCATCGTGGATGAACTCTGAAACAACATTATGCTACACGACAGAAGACCTTGTATTGTAGGATTCCATTTATATATATAATGCCCCAAATACGCAAAACCGTAGAGACAGAAAGTAGGTTAATGGTTGTCAGAGGCTGGGGTGAGAGAGTGGGAGAAGCAGTGGTGAAGGATGGAGAGTGACTGCTAATAGGTACACATTTTTTTTTTAAAGATTATTATTTCTTTTTCTTTTTCTTTTTTTTTTGAGTATAATTGCTTTACAGTGTCGTGTTAGTTTCTGCAGCACAGCAAAGTGAATCAGCCATATGCATACACACATCCCCTCCCTCTTGGAATCCCTCCCCTGACATCCCACCCAACTAGGCCATCACAGAGCACCAAGCTGAGCTCCCTGTGCTACACAGCAGGTTCCCACTGGCTATCTATTTTACACATGGTAGTGTATTTATGTCAAACCTAATCTCCCAATTCATCCTACACTCCCCTTGCCCACCGTGTCCACATGTCCATTCTCTCCATCTGCCTTTCTATTCGTGCCCAAATTGGGTCATTTGTAGAGATGTGGATGGACCTAGAGTCTGTCATACAGAGTGAAGTAAGTCAGAAAGAGACAAACAAGTATCGTATATTAATGCATATATGTGGAATCCACATTTTCTTTTTGTGTTATGAAAATGTTCTAAAATTAGATTACAGAAACAATAATGGTTGCCCAACACTGTCGGTAAATATACTAAATACCATTGACATTTACACTTTAAATGAGTAAACTTTATGCTATGTAAATTGTATCTCAATAAAGCTGTTTGAAAACAGAGATAAAAGTACCTTTAGCAGATTAAATTCCTACTACCATATTTGCAAGTTTTAAAGGAATTAAAGAGTTAGAGACAATTTTTTATCACTAACAAGACACTTAATTTAGCCATGTAGTTATATATAAAAATATTTAAATAATATTATCCTTGAATTACAGATACCAAAATTAGTTTGATGTGCATGACCATAATGATATTTTAACACTTTCTCTTGAGAAGTCAACTTTTATTTCGGCTGTTGCTTAATGGTGGCCTGGCAGAGACGAATTTTTGTGCATGCAAACAGAAAACCTTTGGGTCTTCCAATTCAGTTTGAATGTTGATTAAAATGTGTATGCTCTAAAACTATCTCTGTCCATCTTGTACCACTGAGAAAGAAAAAGACAGTAAACAATTACGAATTGCAAAACAGAGCCTGAAGGAAAAATGTTCCCTACGTGATGACAAATGTTTATAGTGCCACTGTGATAAAAATTCAGCCTATGTTTAACAATGTAATTTACCTATTATCTAGAACCCTCCTCAGAAAAGCATGAGGCTTATGAAGCATTTGCCAGCCATGAAATGATGACGGAACTTGCTGGGTCTGGGAGAAAAGCAATAGATACAATTTGCATACCTAATAACCATAACTGCAAAATTTCCAAAGTCAAGTTTAAGTAACCTCAATGCTGTGGAACGGAACCAGGCCATGGGAAGTAAGGTGAGTTAAGGTCTATATCAGTTTTTGCCAGCCCTGTTAGGGCTTGTCAGATTATGACAAACTCAATGCTACCTAGCTCCAGTTTGTATATTTAATTTTACGCCTTAAAACGTAAATAAAACTGCCAAGGTAGTAAATGTATGTTATTTTTCACTTTGGAATAGCTCCAAATAGCACTTAAATAAATTATGCACACACACATACACACACGAATGAAGATTTTTCACCCATTAGAATAAACTAGCTCTTTCCACTAAATTCATATTTCAGAGGGCTTCTAATGTGTTTACGCAATAGGACACAACATCATTTTAATTTCACCTCGCTCTATCATTATGAGGTCTTGGTGATATTGGGCAGTCGGCTTGACATTCCGAAATTTACCCAAATGTAAATTTTCAAAACGTGAACACAGAATGAAAAACAGAATCCCTAAATGTCTCATCAGGGAACAGTTGTCTTCCTCAGTTAGAAATTATAGCTTAAATATCACTTCACTTAGAAGAAACATTTTAGCGGTGAGTTTAAATATGAGTCATGTTTTAAGAACTTTTTATCTTATATTGGAGTATAGCCAGTTAACAATGTTGTGATAGTTTCAGGTGCACAGCAGACTCGGTCATACATATACATGTATCCCTTCTTGATGTGAGAATCCACTTTAGTAAAAGCTATGAATTTCTAGCCTCTGTGCTGTGGAACTAACATATTTCTAACGTAGCTGCTTTTGAATACACACAATCTGCTTTTAAAGTAAAGGGATGTGTCATTTTCAAGAATGGAAAACCAAATCAATCATTCTCTCAGGAACATGTACAACTTTAAATGCCTAGTACAAGGAGCTGGCCTATGGTGGGAGGTGAATAATATTAAAATATGTCCAATACACACAAGAATATAGACAAACACCATATTGTGGTATTTTGGTAACTTTTTTTTTTTTTTTTTTTTTTTTTTTTTGCGGTACGCGGGCCTCTCACTGTTGTGGCCTCTCCCGTTGCGGAGCACAGGCTCCGGACGCGCAGGCTCAGCGGCCATGGCTCACGGGCCCAGCCGCTCCGCGGCATGTGGGATCTTCTGGACCGGGGCACGAATCCGTGTCCCCTGCATCGGCAGGCGGACTCCCAACCACTGCGCCACCAGGGAAGCCCTATTTTGGTAACTTTTGATGGAAAACACATGGATATGGAACTTGTGTTAATATTATCTATCATTTATTATCTATCTATCTATCTATTGACAGTTCTCCATGACCAGCGATATGCCTTCCTGCCAGTAGAACTGATGTCACCTAGTTTATGGATAATATACTGTCAGCACACAAAGAGATTCACATTAGTCATTCTAATTCCTGATGAGCCCTACATGAGAATTCCCTTGGCTCGAAACACACCAGTATGTTTCCACAGAAAATTCCTATTCTTCACTTCATCCTGCAAAGTACCAGCATGGATCTTTTTAGAAAAAGTCCTAATGAGGAAGAAAAGAAACAACAGCAATATCAGTTTTGGGGAGATTACACAACACTAGTTTGGCCATGTTCTCATCAGTTGGCTGACGACTGAGCCACGGACTGTCATCAGCAAAGAAGAGAACATTACTTGGAAATTTCTACGGGAATGGGGAAATTTTTTTTTTTACATCTTTACTGGAGTATAATTGCTTTACAATGTTGTGTTAGTTTCTGCTGTATAACAAAGTCAATCGGCTATATGTATACATATATCCCCATATCCCCTCCCTCTTGCATCTCCCTCCCACCTTCCCTAACCCACCCCTCTAGGTGGTCACAAAGCACCGAGCTGATCTCCCTGTGCTATGCAGCTGCTTCCCACTAGCTATCTATTTTACATTTGGTAGTGTATATATGTCAATGCTACTCTCTCACTTCGTCCCAGCTTACCCTTCCCCCTCCCCGTGTCCTCAAGTCCATTCTCTACATCTGCGTCTTTATTCCTGTCCTGTCCTTAGGTTCTTCAGAAACATTATCTCTTTTTATAAGATTCCATATATATGTGTTAGCATACTTACTTCACTCTGTATGACGGACTCTAGGTCCATCTACCTCACTACAAATAACTCAATTTCATTTCTTTTTATGGCTGAGTAATATTCCATTGTATCTATGTGCCACATCTTCTTTATCCATTCACCTGTCGATGGACACTTAGGTTGCTTCTATGTCCTGGCTATTGTAAACAGTGCTACAATGAACATTGTGGTACATGTCTCTTTTTGAATTATGGTTTTCTCAGGGTATACGTTCCAAGAGAGGCCAGTAGTGACTCTAACCTTCAAAATAATAATAATAATAGAAAAAAAGCTAAGATGGTGGTCTTTGAGAGTAAAAAAGACAGTACCACATCAAGAAAAAAAGTTCTTTCTCTCTCTTCTTCCAGTATTAATAGAATGGAATGCTATGAACTCATTAAGTTTATTCAATAAATATTTAATAAGAATCACCATGGGCTGACACTGCTCGAGGAGCTATAATGAAGACGAATGGTGGATTTCAAAGTTACCAGGAAGCAAGATCCACAGCTGAGGAAGGGCAGGTGAGAATGACTGGGGCTCGAATGACTGGCCAAGAAACAGAGCTCGTGAAGAACCTGATTTCACCTAAGAGAGGCCAGTGGGAAGCTGACCATAAGAAACCCCCAGGAGAACAGGAGAAGAAGGTCAAAATGGAATAGCGGGATCACGGGGAATTCAGCGACCTTGGATTACTCACTGATTTAATGTTTCTGTTATTTTTATCTTAAGTAAACATTTTCTAAGGACAACTTGATAGGAGTCCACATAGGAATACTGGGCGTATCGTGCCTTTCAGCCCTTTAGATATTCCCTAGAGTTCTGGGGATGGGTGAGGGAGAGGAAAATATACGCACAAAAGCAAAATTCCATGAAATGAATTATGTGAGAATTTGTAGAAGAGTGATATAAAAATAATATTTCTAATTTTCTCATGTCAAGTTTAAAAGGTTGTTCCTCAAATAATGCAGAACCACCTTGAATAATTCTTCGGTCTCAAAAGAGGTTTACTTTGAAGAATGAAACTAATGTGTAAGTTATGGCATATGTGATATAGAAATAAGCAATATTTTCTATAGTGATTACTTAAAAAGAATGATGAAATGTAAAGAGAGGGACTAAGCTTTTCCTAGACATTTCATCCAACATTACCACAATTTTTTTCCCCGAAGAGACCCTCCCAATTCCATGGCCCTGATGTGCCTGTCCTTTGGTAAAAAGAAAGGTATTCTGAACAAGTTAAATAGTGCTTCATTGCAGGATTATCAGTAAATACAATTTATCATATTATAGTAGTTTATCAATAAATATAATTTATGTGGTTACTAAACTGGTGATTGTATATACCAATTTGAAAACTTCAGTACCATTTCTGGGTGGTTAAGATACGACGCTTGTATTCATTTCTATGGCAGCCACAGAGGCCTTCTCAGGGGTATATGCCCTAATACCATTTTCTTATAAAAAATCCTATTAGACTCATGTTGTTTCAATTCACAGTACAAACTCCAGAAATACCGTGCACTATTAATTTTATATTTAAAAAGAATTATATAAAGCCCACTGATGAAGTATTAAGTACAATTTTACTGAGCTATAAAGGATATGTCTCACATTGTCCTAAGTCCTGTAGATAGCTAAAAAAATATAACTTATGAATGCTCCCAAGGAGTTTTCTGTGCTTAAACACTAATATTACATAATTTACATGTTATTATAAGCACACTTAAATCTAACAACAAAATTGATTAGCTTATTGTATATGCCATGGAAGTGCTAACACCTAAAGAAGTATCCCCCCAACCACACAGTCCATTGGTAATTAAACTAGTATATTATAAAGCATACATTTTAGAACAGTGTATTAACTTTTGCAACCTGATAGAATTAATTCAGCTTCTAGAGGTACCCTACTGTGTTAATAGGGAAAAACTGGATATTGCAGTATCTTTTGGTTGGCCTTCTGGTGTTAATCTGTTTAAAGCAAAGGAATATTAAATGTACTTATCACACTTAGGAAGAACGATTAAATGAATCTTTTCAAGTCATTTTTGAAGGAAGTTTTAAGATTTCCTTTCTAAATTTTCATTGGCATTTACTTTTTAAACCATTTTCTCCCAGATTTCATCAGAAGAGTCATGCTAGCACAATGTGTTTGACTAACAGAAAACACATTTTCTCTTACAAGATGCATAGATGATTTGACCTTGAATTTTTGTTTGTTTTTGCAGGCAATGAAAATACTTTAAATGATTCAAATATTGTCTGTTTATTGTGCTACTGGGAAAATAAATTGAGAGGGCTATAATCTACAGAGCTTTATTTCTCCTGAAAGTTTCTATCAAAATATATAATACCAACTAAAACAGCAATGTTAACTGAACTCATCCTTTATGTCATGAATAGGTAACAGGTGCTGAACCTTAGCTGTAAATGTCAGTGTCGTGTAGACCTAGATGGAAAAACTGTGCCTTCTCCTCCATCACCCTTCACTGAACATGCATGACCCTCAGGACAGCCTTCCTGAGTCCACGTCCATTCCCTCCCCACGGACGATAGACCTCAGACGACCATCCAGTTTCTAGATGTAGATATATACTTCTTGCTTTCCTATCCTCTAGGCCTTAAACAGGATACACGAGGCCTTTCCAAGAGATACCTGAACAGGGATGGTTTTATGTGAATACATTTCCACATCATCATTTACATGAATTCTTTCCTAGAAGAGATCTGCAAGATCTCAAGAGTCTACCGTCAAGGCTATCTCTTTTACCATTTACTTCTTACAAGTCACAAAAAAAGACATTCTTCTCTACCATCCCTAAGTGTAATATAATGAATAGCACCACAGTCTAAGTAATTGGAATGGGATACTAGGAGCAATTCAAAATATTATTATCCATGTAGAGAAATAAATCATTCTCATGGCTGGGTAACAGACCCTTTACAAGCAGATAGCTGTTAATTTTTTTGCTTTCAACAGACTTGAAAGAAGACCTAGTCAAACTTTCAGCTGCTAGATTATTAAAAATAAGTTTTGAAGATAGCTACTGCGCCTACAGCTTGGAAGAAGTTCAAAGAATTGAGTGACTTTCCTTGAACAACATTCCTTTTATTCCTAGCTAAACATTTATTTGAATAATGTTTCTCAGTACCTACTCTATAACAATAAAAAGGAGTGGAACTGTTGTAGAAATATTCCCTATATAAGAAATAATTTATCCAAAGATTTATGAACCAATGGGGAGTAGGTGGCTCCCACCATTTCATTAAAGAAAGAATTTGCAATAAAATTTTAAACTTTAATTATTAAAGAATATAAGATATTTGTGTGGTTTTGATCAATTTAGTACCAATAATAATTATAATGCTAACTCAATCCAGAAGGAAATGTTAGCAGTTGGAGCCTTATGGCCATGGAAATTTAAAGAAAATTAACTTCACTTGATGTATATGCATTTGCCACAGAAATGATAGGGTCATTGTTAAATTTTTCAAGACATAAATATGCATTATATTAGCATAAATTTATGTGGGAGAACTAGAATGTAAATACAAGTTCAGAGAAAGAAAAACAACTGTTAAAGAAAGCTTGTTTGTCTTTTTAAATGGATAATAATGAATTACATATTGCTGAGATATTTGGATTTTTATTTCACTGACATAAAAAGAGTACTGTAACATTTTATCTTAACTGTCAATATTTATAATATGGCAGAAATGACATCCTTTGCAATTATTTGAACTATAAATTTATTATATAAACATTTTAGATAGCTAGAAAAAGTTCATGACCCTATATAAGAAAGACACAAAACTATTTTGAAATTATTTTAGGGAAGACACGAACAAAGAACTGTGAAGACAGTTGTCCTGGACCTCTACCTCTAATTCTGTTTTTGATCACGCCCTTAAGGAATAGATTCTCACCATTTTCTGTGTGAGCATAAAGGTCAAAGCCACTGAGGGCTTCCAGGGGGTCATATATGTGTGAGTATATGTGGTGAGATGTGAAATGTGCTGTGTTTTAGAAAGATGATTCTTGTTACAATGTGGAGAGCGGAACAGAGAAGCAAGGAATCAGATGCTGTTATAATTTACCAGACAGTAGAAAAATATTTATACTTTTTGGAATGTATGTGAACAAAGACATAAATTGAACCCAGAAAAATAAAACAGGTGCTCTGCATTACTGATAATTTTTCTTTCTTCTTTTTTTAAAAAGGTTGTCTAAGTATCTGAATTTTTTCATTAACAAGTTTGTTAGATGCACATACAGAGAAAAGAAGTGTCCCTTTAAACATTAAAAAATAAATCCTTATACATAAGTTATTAGCATCACTTATCATAAGTGGGCCCCCTAATGAAAAAGGAGTTCGTACTTTTAATGAGCTAGAAGTCCAGGGTCTTAAGTAAAGGACTTAAACATGCCGACAGGCCATAAAGGCTTAATGTAGCAGTGGATATTGTTTTATTAATTAAAAAAAAAAAAACTTCTAAAAAGATCTGAAGGGAGAAAAGGACAGAGACCACACATCACATAATTTCCATTTCATGGCAGTGGGAATAGAAGAGGGGCCAGTGAGACTCAGAGAGGACTGAGGGCAGTGACTGCGCTACTGCCCTCTGTGTAGCCTTCCAAGACCTTTTTGTGGTCAGCAGCTGTAGCCATGTCACACGTGGGCAGAATGCAAAGACAGTACTCAACCAATAGCTATAAATATCTATGTGTTAATTGTCTGTCTCCCCCATGGAATGGCAGCTCCATGAGGGCAGGGATTCCTGCGCTGTGTTCACTGTTTGCTGCTGCATCTCTAGGGCTTCGAAACAGTGCTTAACTACAGTCAGGGGTAAATCAATATTTGTTGAATCACTGGATGAATGAGTGATTGAATAAAGGAATGAATGAACGATTCCAGTGCACAGAATCACAATAATGAAAGCCAAGGGAGGAACTGCAAGAAAGGTGTGGTCACTCGTGTGAAGATGCTGAAGATGATTGGATCTAGGACTTAGGAGCCCATTTTGGAGACTTTTAAGTTAATACTGGAGGACTATTTTGTTCAAAAGTCGATTCTTAAACAGAGAAATAACATAGTGACTAGAACAGGAATTAAGATTCAAGGAAGATATTTTGTTTATTTTTCCAGAAAATGGAAGACATGAACATGAAAATTTCTGACGCCAACATGAATGATAAATAAGTCAAATTGCTGACATAATCGAAAACAGTAATAGTTCTTTACATAGTACTTTGCAGGTTCCCAAACACTCCAATTCATATGATCTCATTTGAAACTTGAAGTTAGCCCTTAAGATCCCCATTTCATCTATGGAAATTGAAGGGAGAAAGGTCAAATATCTTGTCCAAAGTCATACAACTAGTAAAAATGTGGAGCCTAGAAGATATCTCCGGGTTTCTACCCATTTCCATGGCAGCACCATGAGAATACACTCAGAGAAACATACATGTTCACTTTTGAGGAGTATGTGAGTGACATGGGTTAATTTAATGGGGATTCTGTTTTAAAGTACCAGCTTTGTCTATGTAAAAATGTTAAAACACTGAAACTTGGTGCTATCTGTCATGTTCATTTATTGTAGCGATTAACTAGAGCCAAATAAACAAGTGGGTGGTTAATGGCCTTTTTACCCTTAGGAAAGAAAGAATTTCAACATCATTTGCATTTCTAAACCAAAGTACATCAGCGAAATAGGCCTTTTTTTTTTTTTTAAAGCAGAGGGTATTAAAGATTATTGAAAAAAACTGATCTAATTTAGACACTTATCAGAAATAAATTATGTTCTCGGAAAATATTTATTTTAAGAAGATATGCAGTTTTCCTTGACAAAAGACATTAGAAGAGGCAGACACAGATAAGTTGGATAGAACAGGATGAGAGTAAAATAATAAAACAGTCTAATCTTCTAGGACTCATTTTCCTAACTGCATATTTTGCTGACACTTGAGAATACAGGCTTGATGCAAAAAGGACAGAGTCAAGGGAATTCCAGATAAGGAAACTGAGTCCTGGGAATGAAGTGGCTTGTTTATGCCTTGTGACATTAGTTAGTTGTACAACTAGGAAAAGAGCACTGTCTCCTGGTCTATTTTCCCTCCACACAATATTACTATATCCAAGTTACCCAGCTTGCAAAGAACCAGCTCATAGTGACTCTGTACTGCACCTTTTAAAGAGGAGGGACGTTTAAGGACTTGGCCAATGATGAGCCAATAAGACAAGAAAAGTCTATATTTCCAAAAGGCTGCTATTTTATACGGGTCATCACAAAACTCCCCACAAGGCTTATCAAGGAAGCCTGAAATGGCCTTTGTAAACTATGGTGCCAATGCTGACATAGTAACATGCAAGCCAACTGGGACATAATTCTACAAATTATGTAAATGAGGTGAAGCATATGCATTTAGAACAATTTTAATAAAAATCAGTTTCATCTTGAAATTCCAAAGTCATTTCCCATGCCTCCTTAAATACCGAATCAATTGTACCTTCTAATTGCGCTCAGTTATTTGTTCATGTGTTTCTAATGTACATTCAGATTTAAAGGCCTATGGAAGACCGTGCATTGTATCAAACCTTAAGCTTGATTTTGATCCTTCTGGTTATTGCATTTTACGTTGCGGCATAGTAAGAAGTCAAACTATACATAAAGAGGTTTCGGTTAAAAACTTGTCTTCAGGTCTTCTTTATTGATAAGCCCAGTAAGAAGTGCAGTAAATTATTATTATTATTTTTTTTTTTTTCGGTACGTGGGCCTCTCACTGTTGTGGCCTCTCCCGTTGGGGAGCACAGGCTCCGGACGCGCAGGCTCAGCGGCCATGGCTCACGGGCCCAGCTGCTCCGCGGCATGTGGGATCTTCCCAGACCGGGGCATGAACCCGCATCCCCTGCATCGGCAGGTGGACTCTCAACCACTGCGCCACCAGGGAAGCCCCAAGTTATTTTGAAAACAAAAGTATTAAAAAAATCTGTCATTTGATCGTTATAAGGCTTGTGCTCCTTGATATAAAAAAAGATTTAGGTTCAACTAAAATATCTACATGCTCCAATATCTTTCAAGTGCTATTTGTCAATTTACCAAATATGGACATGGGAGTGGAGGTATTGGAGTGGAAGACTTGCTGGGCTATCCCACAGCAAGCCAACCTTGTAACACCTGAGTCAGTAAGTCAGTCATTGATGTCACCTGTCCAGTGTGCCATGTCACTGTCCCTTAATTACCTGACTTGAGTTGAAATGCACAGAAGAGAAAAATGTACAAACAAGTTTTTGGCCTTCTCTGCATTAATTTATGTTAAATTTGTCTGTGCTATAAATAAAAATTTCCTTTCCAAAATAGCATTCACTATACACGAGGGCCCAATCTATCAGCAGAATGACATGAAGGAAAACCAAGATTACCCTGTGGGAATGCTGGAATGATTAATGCAATTTTGCTGATGACATGCTAAGCTATGTGTAAGAAACTGATACTAGACACTATTTATTCTACTTAAAAACTACCATTAATCAGTCTATATCCTTGATTGTGTACTACTAGTAGCAAAATGTAGTTTTTGATTCCTAGAGCAGGGCAGAGCTAAGATATACAAATTTGACATATTTTCTGGCCTCCAAAGTAAGACTGCCAGAGAAAGGCAGGCAGTGTTACTGTTGAAGCGTCTGGATTTGGAGTCTCAGGAAGAGATAATTGCAGTGACCTAAATATCTGTGATCTTTATAACTGACTTAACTTTTATTCTCTACTCTACCTGTCCAATCAGCAGTGAAATGGATTGCGCATCTTGCCTCCATTTTCTTTTTAATACCATGTAATCTTGTCTTGAGAGTCAAGAAAGTCTGAATTAAACAGTAGACTATACGATGGTAGATTGAACACCTAACGAGCGAAAGATAAAAGAATTCCTGTTTATTGGGCTTCCCTGGTGGCGCAGTGGTGGAGAGTCCGCCTGCTGATGCAGGGGACACAGGTTCGTGCCCCGGTCCGGGAGGATCCCACATGCTGTGGAGCGGCTGGGCCCGTGAGCCATGGCCGCTGAGCCTGCGCGTCCGGAGCCTGTGCTCCGCAACGGGAGAGGCCACAGCAGTGGGAGGCCCGCGTACCGCACACACACACACACACACAAAAGCCTATTTATTGACTTAACAAAAAAATAGTCTTATTTTCACTTGTGTCTCCTGAAATGATATTTTACTCTTTTTGCTTATCCCCACCAAAGAGACACAGTCCATTTCTCCCACCCCTCTCTTTAATGACTTACTGAAAGTAACACTCCTTTTCGTGATGTTGACACTTCTTCCTCTATTCTGACTGAGCCTTATTGACACAGTGGTCATGTTCCAACAGCATAAGTCGCTCTTGTGGCAGATTTACAACGTTCCAACTTTTTAAAGTTCTTCAACTTATAATTATTCTATGTGCTCAATTTTTATACAAACAGTTCAACGTCTAAGTTTCTGCTTAAATACACCTTTGACACACTGCTTGCTTGGCAGGTCCCAATTCTACTTTATTGACGGGAGTTGTTGCCATCACACACTGCTTTCCTGGCTGTGACTCATTATTGACCGTGGTTGCCAGCACTGGAAAAGGAGCGTGTGGCTTAGTGACCTGTGGCTTCAGACTATTTTTGTTCACAGCTAGATGTGAATTACTCACTTTTCTTTGGCCAATTTTTGCCTCTTTCAAGCTGACCGTGTTACTGTTGATTTCTTTAACTGTCTGAATCAGAAACACGCAGGATCCTACCAAAGGCCCATTGAAAATGATTTTTCATTAGTGCTTTGCAAAGCCATTTCAGAAAAATTAAAGCACTTTATAATTGCCCTTTTCCCTTTCTCAGGCTTCAGCTGGATATTTTCAGTCTCAATTGAGATAACTCAAACTCTACAAAGTGCCTCTGAGATCCATGTGCCCCATTCAGATCTCCCATTAACTACAAAAAATTACAAAAACCTTTGCTAAACTTTTAAGATTTTCTATGTCTTTACTTATTTTAAGACTGTGAGAACTTATTCCTCTTCTGAATATACATGTAAACACGGAACTCATAAGAACGCTTATAGAATTCAGTGTTCTTCAACATTTTATGCCATAATTCTCCTTGCTTTAAATCACTATCCCAAGTGTGCCTCTATAATATATTGGTAATTCATTTGTAATAAGAAAATGTTCTGGCAAAAGAGAAAGTAGATTAATTTCTAGGATAAATTAAGATAAATCTAGGTCAATATTGAGATAATCTAATTCATAATTTCTGCCAATACATTTATCTGTTATATTCTTTTCCCCAGCTGCATAATCAGTAAGTATAGAGAAAATAAAATGCTCTATTGCTTAACATGCTTTGACTCTTCTTCATTGTGTTAAGACAATTCTGGAGAAGGAAGCTGACCAAGTTTCATGGGAGGGTATTGACCAAGATGGCCTTAATATTCCCCTCAGCTTGTCTAAGCTTTAGTTGGGTTTCTTCCAGACTATTAATTTCCTGACTTCCCTTTTCTTATAGCATTTATTTTAGGAAACTTGCAATTATAAATTCTTTGCCCCTTTGAAATGTAAATCTTCTTCTAGCCTCTTGCCAGTTTTATAGGCCAGGAGTATCTTTCTGAAGGACCTGGGGGGTCATTCCTTTGAAACGTAATCATCAAGAAAGGTAGGGGCCCTATCTCCCAGTCTCATGGGAAGGTAAGAGCCTAACTTCATTAAGTACCAATTAGCAAACACAAAATGGCCTAATCACATTGACCCCCCCCCACCCCCTCCCAGCCTCCTCCAGTACTTTCCCAATAGCTCACCCCAGTGCTTAAAACCTCTCTTGCATTTTGTTTCTGAGGACTTGAGTTCAATTTCTCTCCCTTACTGCAACAGTCTTAAATAAAATCTTCCATCCTGTTCAACTGCATCTGGTGCAATTTCTCTTTGACAATTCATTTACTTTAACTTGCTCAAATACAGTGTTGAATAAAATCATCTGTTTTTTCATTCACATACATATAACATGTTACTTTTGAATCTACCAATCTATTTTGGTCCTGTTTAGGTTTTTCTGGAGTTCTTTTCATTGTGCTCTGAAATGCACAACAATTTAGAGAGTGGTATGGTATTTAGCTTGATCTGATTAAATATAGTCATAATTCTTACTCATTATATTATATTATACTCACTATATTATAACTTATAACTTACTCATTATAACTATAATCCTACATATAAGATGAACAGAGGCCTACATTTATATAGGAGTTTAGAGTACACATGACTTGATAAGATTGATTTTGAACAATTCTCCTTCAATTTATAAAAATAATCTAAAGGCATCATGGAAGCTATTTGTAATCATAAAAATGCAAAAAAAAGACAATATTGTAAAGAAAAATCAAATATCTTGTTTCAATTATAGACAGTGATATGCAAGGTACAGAATTAATGATGATAATAAAAATAATTCCAGGTAAATGGGATGTGTGGCGTGCGCTATGCTAAATACTTACACTCATTCCTCATTTAATAATCTCTGAGGAAAGAACTTTTCCAATAAGGAAACTGAGGCTTACAGAGTTTAGGTAACTTGCCTGAGGTGTTCAATAAACGTTTGCTGGATTGAACTGTAATGACTTAGGTTGTCCTCCGGGTACTAAATCAATTACTCTGCCTATTTCTTCTTTCTAAGCTGGGTAATATGCCTGTTTTAAAGAGGTCAGAGATCCTTCCCCCATGTTCCTTCTGAGAAATGGTAGCACTTACCTGAGGGAGACAAGCCCTCAGTATGGAGTAGGACCTGGCATCCTATGAGAAGGGCCGTGTGGGTCCCCTGGCAGCATCTCATAAGCCGATCTCCCCTCCTCAGCTCCGTAAACCAGCTCTTTGGTGTCTGGATATACACGGTGAACAGCTGCAGGGTCCCACCCCAGAAGACACTCTTTGGGACTCAGCCAAGTGATGCTTTGAAAAAATGTTTGGCAAATTGCTTTGAAATTCATTTTGCAGCAAAGTGCTATGTAAATGCAAAATGATTATCTTTATTATGATAACTGAATTCATGTACCCTTTTAAGTTTTTACCAGGCCTATTTTGTAGACATTTTATGATGACACCCCATCATCAGCACCTCTTCTTACTCTTGTCATTCGTAAACTCTCGGCCCCAACTGTCCAACTCTGAATAAAATTTATATCCATGGAAAGACATCTCGTTGCTATATACAGAAGGTATAGGAGATGTTCAAACAGAAATAAACATTTATTAAATTCCTGCTGTGAGTGCTAAGCATTGCAATGGCTTAATGCAGAATGATGACAGTGACACTGGCCTCAAGGGGCTTATGGTTTATGCTAACACACATACACAAGTCCCTTCAATGTAATATTGAAGGATAAATAGAACACCACATACATCAGTGTGTGAACAGGTTAGAAAAGTGTTTCATTTTCAGTGATTTACTTGGCAAGCATAATTGAACACCAATTATTTGCCAGGTACTAGGAATACAGTAGTGAGCAAATGAGTAAAATCCCTGATTTCATGGAACTTATTGTCTATATGTCTAGTTTGGGGCATTATAGAAGAGTTTGCAGGAGCTGCAAAGATGGGGTGTATAACAGGGTACTGAAGAAGAGGGGACCCAATGGCGGAAAAAGCACAGAGACAGGGAAATACTGAATGCTCATACAATCATCATTATGGAAGCTTCCAATGTGCAGACTCCCAAATTTCTGGGAACCAAGTATAAATTAGAATTTTGGACAGATTTGCCAAACGAGGAAAAATCAAGTTGATGGCTATTTTGTGAGAAAATTGAGTTTTACTGCCTTGTCATTTAATATATATCAACAATCTATAAATGTTTTGGTTCTACTATTCTCCTAAACTTCAGGAGAAAATGCTCTACTCAGCTATGCAGGAAAATCTCTAACACAATCCATTTATCAGGGGAATAACGGTTTATTCAAAATATCTTGTAAGTTAAACAGTTTGAATTTGAACTCAGGATAGCTAGAGTTACACCACGATAACAACCGACCCCAAAATTTCATTGACTTACAACAAAAAGGTTTATTTCCTGTTTTCCATCTGATCCACACTGTCTCGGTCTGGGACCAGCGCTGATGCAACAACTTCTATCTGGAATATTTCAGCTATGTTAGAGGGGAGTGGAGAAGGCATGGTGAACCATGAGCTTGTCCTTAAAGCTTTTGTTAGAGGGACTGGGCTCAGTTTTGCTGAAGCAGTGGTATGCTGGAGTTGCCTTGTATCAGCTTGCAAGAGGCAATGTTAAGTTTTTGGGAATTTGGTGAGGGAGATGTAATTATATAAACTTAAAATTAGGTAGATTACATCAAAATCAAAGAAGAAATGCTCAAAACTCATCACCTCTTAATTGTTTAATTAATCTGTTAATAGTAAAACACCTCTTGATCTGTTTTACTATCATCTATGCTGTTGAGTTTATCCACATCTATTGTATCTATGTGGTGAAATATACAACAGCATGGTATGACATATCCCTCCACATTCCATATTTGGTGCTGATTTGCACCACAGGAATCAGCAGACTCTATAAAGGAGGGCTTCGGTTGTTGCTCAACATTTCTGGCCACACTAGTCACTTACAGAAATTGACTAGAGCAAGTCATGTGCCCATATCTGAAATCAACACAGCCAGAATATATTAAAGTCTAACACAGAGCTTGAGATGGAAAGAGGAGGTAAAAGGAAGGGAAGGACTCCTGCTCTATGTCTAATTCTCCTGATTTTCCCTTATGTTTCTCTTCACTTGTTGATAAAGCTGTGGTGCCTCTGCTGTCTCTTTTCAGCATCACTTGCGTATCAGTAACATTAATTGAACACTTTCCCGATATAAAGCAAATGCAGAGCATTTACAACTCATTTTATTTATCATCTTACTTCACTATTCTATTGGCTACTCTTTCCTTTTCTGAAGAAATAAAGCCAAGATATTGCTCCTTTCTTCCTTTCTCAAAATTCTTGAAATCCTGGTAGATTTCTGAATTGAAACACACACACACACATTCATTCCGAATCATGTCTTTTTAGGTTTGTATGATAATAGCTAAGGAAAGAGGTAAAGGCCTTCCTTCTTTTGGTTTAGAGAATAGAGCTTTTACCACAGCCTTAGTGCCCTGGGCACCAAGAGTTGAGAAGCCCCCAAATTTCCCCCACAATGTCACTATTTTGTCTTGGGACTGATGTCTACAGTAGCTACTTAGCCAATGGGGTAAGATGCTCAGAAGAAAGCCCACTTTATTCTAAAGTATATACAAAGACAGGAATTTAATTGCTTTTAACAGATGAAGTAGCAAGTATACACTTGCCTTTTCTTGCACATGAAGGGCATAAATCTGGACTAATAACATGCCCCTTATGGAATTTTAGAGCCAACATGAACTATTTGTTCAATCATTCATTCAGTCAGTCAGTCCTTCATCAAGGAAATCCAATGCTAAAAGCTGTTACTGAAAAACAACATTTTTAAAAGAGAGGAAAAATTGGAGAGGTTTGGATTTAGACGGTGCGGGGGGGAGTGGGGAGGGGACCTGGAGCATCCCTTATCAGCCTACTTAGTCCTGACCCCCACCAGGAGCTTTGGCTCTCTGTTGATCACAGTTCGAATACCACACCTGCAAGACAACCCCTTGATTTTTCCAATGAGGAAACTGAAGTTCACCAAAAGATAGATGACTTTCTTAAATAGTAGCCAAGCCCAGGATCAGAAATCGGTTTGCTTTCTTCTAAATCAAGATTGATACAACTCCATTTCTAGACATGTGACTATTTTGGTAAAAAATGACTAGCTTGCACAACCCTACTTAAATAAATATCACAGAAAAACAAATGAAATCCCAAGAGTAAAGATATATTTTGAAATCCACACAGAATCTCTTATTTTAAATTGTTTCCTTGGACCAGTTGGCATGAACGCCACAGAATTCTGAAACATTATTTTGTTTAAAACATTGGCCTCTTACTGTGAGCTGGAGTGGTGCTTATCTAATCAGGAGACCATTTGCTTTTTTTAACTATTCTCAATAAAAAGGCAAGCGGAAACAAGAAAGCATTAACCAGTGAGAAACATATTCTCTCTGGTCCATGCACCTAAGGATTCTAAACCTCCCTCTTGGAATGTCACTGTGATTCCCTGGAAGGGAAGATCGCTACACCAATGGAAAAGTTTTATGGAAACCAAGTCTGATAATCTCAAGCACAGTGTGTGGCAGAAAAAAAAGATTTTTTCTGCAGAATAAATACTCAAACTCAAAAATGAAGTAGCTGAAATGATCAGAAACTGTTCCCAATGAAGTCTGCATTCACAGCTCAACCTTCATCTGTCTTCTGTATTTACTTTGTGCACCTTGAGATTATAATTACACAATCACCATTATACCATTTCAAGCATTCTCAGGGAAACTGCAGTTTTAAGAGTAAACTCATTCAGTTGTGGACTACATCTTCAAAGTGGTTGCGGAAAGATGTCAGATTTCACGTAAGAATGATTCCAGAAAGTAAGCACAGAGAAATCACAATTGATTTGATTCTAATGTGTTGATTAAAATGATCAGCGTGGAACATATAAAAATAAAATAACTCCTTCATTTTCTTCTGAAAAAAAAGCTAAGTTTTCTTAGGATATCTCAACATGATGAAACTCATTCATAGCCGTTTGCTTTTTCATGCATCTTTTCGGGGAATGATCGCAATATAGACATGTACTAGTTTCTCTACCTCATAGTCCCAGCAGCTACTGTTGAGATAATTTTTATGAGGGTCATGGAAAATACTCAAAATATTTCCATGAAGTTGGAGGAAAATACTTTTCATTTTAAATTCTAGTTATTCTTATTCCATCACTACAAAACTACAATTGAAAAATATATTTGTATGATTACTTTTCAAATAATAACCATTAGTGCCATCACTGAACACTAAGTTCCAAGACCATGCTTGTTTGCTCCCTAGAACAACTAAAAACAAATTTTGACGAAGACCAGGCTAATTCTACTTAATGTATGAAAGGGATCAGAGGATCTGAGGCAACAGAACTTAAGAAATGCCAACAATTGATACTAGCTGGAGCACAGGGTGCAATGCAGAAGGGGTCATGTAAGAGACAAAACAGGAAATGCCAGCAAGAGCCATATATAGAAGGGCTTTGTGTGCCATTGTAATACTTTAAAAAATGAGAAGTCAACATTTATATCAAATTCATGTTCCAAGAAACTGGAATCAGGCCAGAAGAAGTATATAATGAGCGTTTCTATTGAAAGCCCCATTGCAAAATGACACCTATAGCATAGAACCACTAAAATTTAAGCTTTACTTGAGCACAGGTTCTGTCTGTCTTCTATCTCATTCAGTTCTCAGCATATAATGTAGAACTTGACCCACAGTACATATATGATAAATGTTCGTTAAATGAGTGAATAAATGAATGAGTGGGTTCATTTAAAAATAGTACAAGGTACTGACCAAAGCTATAAACTTAAAGCACAGATTGGAAAAACAAAACACAACTACACAAATGAGAAGCGCTCGCATCTTTAAATGTAAAGATCAGCAATAGACACCGTTAGCGCCAGCCTTCCAGAACTAATGTCTTCAGGCACTGCTGTAACACCTTCACTGACTGACTGTGCTTCTCGGCTGTGCTTTGGAGAGCTGTTAATGAGGGGCACATACTGATTTCCACCTTCTCAGAGTTGAATAATGAAGTAAAGTAGAATCAAATTTTCTTTTTTAGAATTAGCAATGATTCTTAACCTGTTTTGGGGAGAAGTAATGGAAACTAAATTATCAGGGCTAAAACAAAAACGTGCGCTATAGGAACAAATAGTCAATCCACAATGTCCTAATTTCAAAAGGTTAATAATATTTTGAAATATCAAATTAACTAGTGAAGATAAAAATAACTTATGAGGCAATATTATAGTTTTTTAAGGTAAAATATTCCTGTACATGCAATTAAATTCCCAGAGCAAGAGGTTATCTCATTGGCATAAACTTCACCAAGAATATGACAGTTACCTGGGATAGATTAGGGTCATGCACCTATTTAAGTGGAAATTTAAAATTTTTGAACAGAAAAACTGAAGTGTGAGTTTGAAATTATTCTTTGATAAAACTTATATTTTATCTTTTTTAATTTGAAAAAAAAAAATCTCCTCTAGGAGTATTTTTGAAATAAAGGCCTTCTTAATTTTTTGATAACTTGTAAATAAAAGTATTTTGTTTTCACTATACCAGGTCACTGTAGTCTTTTAAATAAAATGAAGAAACAAACATAAACATTTTATGTCTGGGAAACAACATAAGGTGGTTTATCTACTTTGGATTTACTCCATATTTAAAATAATATTCCCAAGTACAGTGTGCTCTTCAAAAATGATGGCAATTTTGGCCAAAAAATAGTTTTTTTTAAAACTATAAATAATCAACTAATAGCTACATTGTATTTTTTAAATAAAAACAATATGAATTCTTAAAAAAATGTCTCCAACTGAATTCTCATAGCACTAATTCACACAAAGCACAATGATAGTGTTTTCAGTGCAAACTAAATCTGAAACAGAAATTTCAGTGGATGAGACACATTTATTTTTATACTTGGCTAAGAAGAAAACAAATTATTTTGAAAATAGTAAGAATTTTCATGAACTGAAATTTCTTATTACTTTAAAAAATGAATTTGCAAGAGAGAATCAGATCCAAATACATTGATTTACGTAAGCAAATATAGTTTATACAGATATGTATTATTTGTCTTCTATGACATGATGCAGGTAAGAAGTTTCATTATTCGCTCTCAGACTCAGCATTCGAAAACTGTGGATAAGGAAGGAATTTAGTATAAACCCATCTGCAGGCTCCAAAATCTTACTGAAATTGCTCCAAAACCAGGGTTCACTTCACTAAGTTGTTTCTATCAAAAAGAAATCAGATATGATAAGCTCCATGAGAACTTTGTAAAAAGGTCAACTAGACCTCTTTATATTCACCAAGGGGTTCTGAGAACTAACAGGTTTGGAGAGAAACTATCTGTCTTCCTTGCACAGAAAAAAAGCTTAGCACATATGCTTTTCTTCTGTGTCTATAATGATTCTACCACTTCCCTAAATTTCTTCTTCACTGTCCTTTTAAGTTCATAAGTGATGATAGAACTGCCAACATCAAAGCTAAGGACAGTCTATTCTGAGAATCATTTATTAGTATACCTAAAAGTCTAATGAAGTAATGACTTCATTTTGCCAAGATCCCATGATAAGAATTGATATCCAGACCACTGATCTTAAATTAATTTGCCCTGTCTTCACTAAATCTTGTCACAGTTACACCTTCCTGATACCTTGAATTAACCTTGAGTACACCACAGGTTAAAAATAAAAGCAAGAATAATATTCTCCGTTAGGCTATCAAATAAGCAAACAATCTCCTCTCCCTAATTGCTTTGACGAAGATAGCACCAAAGGTAACAACACATTATATAAAATTTAAAAAATAAATAAAACGCAAATCAAATTATCACATTGTATACTTTAAATATATATGATTTTGCCAATTATACCTCAGTAAAGCTGGAGGAAAAAAAAAAAAAAAAAGCACTGCCTTGGGCTTCCCTGGTGGCGCAGTGGCTGAGAGTCCACCTGCCGATGCAGGGGACGCGGGTTCGTGCCCTGGTCTGGGAAGATCCCACATGCCGCGGAGCGGCTGGGCCCATAAGCCATGGCCGCTGAGCCTGCGCGTCCGGAGCCTGTGCTCCGAAACGGGAGAGGCCACAACAGTGAGAGGTCCGCGTACCGCCAAAAAAAAAAAAAGCACTGCCTTTACAGAAAAAGTAAATAATTAAATTGATCAATTTAGAAAAGCTACACTTTCAAGTGAAGGGACAAAACACCCTTCTATTTCATTGAAAAGGCATGTTCTTTCACACCTTATATGGTTGCATTATAGATTCTAGTTTTAATAATTAACATTAACCTTAAACAAATACATGCTACATCAGAACTAAACTTACAAAATGAGGTTTGTTGGTCTAATACAGGATCTATAAAAACCAAAAATTTAAAAATACACATATATGTATACGCACATACATATAAACTATAAATATATACACATATACTATATAATGTAAATTACATGAAGTACACATGTATATCTGTCTGGAATATATGTATAAATATACATAGATATGTGTCTACATATACTATATAAGTAGATTGTTTACCTGAATGTTTGTCTGTATACTATATGTATATACACAGTTTTATGGGAATATACAAAACTAGCTCTAGGTCGTACGTACAGAGAGAATATTTTTTAAATCTTCAGATTTATAAAATTAAAATACATGTCAATTCTAAAGTTTAATATTGATAGAGTGATGTTACATCACTATACACACCAAGGCACCCATCATCCCTAAGTGATGTGTAATGGTGATTTAGCCAAGCAATCTCACGTGACAGAACTCAAGAGCACACTTCAGCCATGGCCCTTTCTTTCACCTACCACTTCCTGTATGTTGAAAAATGCTCTCATAGGTACAGTTTTGTACCTTCACAATTACATTATATCCTTGGAAGCATTCCTTAAAACCTAACTACCACTGTAGAACTGCATAAATGTACTTCATGGATTGTCCTATAAATCAAGTGTGAGTAGAAATTAAAATGTGCCTGGCATTCAAAATGAGGGAAAATGTTTTTATACACAACTGGAAAAACCTTTAAAACATTATAAAATAATTTCTATTGAATGTCTAGTTCTCAAATGGAAGATATATGGTGTGGAAGAAAATACCCTGGCATGGTATTTTATTAATGGTTAAAGATACAGGGGATAAACAACAAAGATTTGCTGTATAGTACATGGAACTATATTCAGTATTTTGTAATAACGTATAATGGAAAAGAATCTGAAGATGTACACCTGAAACTAACACAATATTGTAAATCAACCATTGCTTAATTTAAAAAAAAGATACAGGGGATAAAGTATCATGAACTGATATGAGATAAAAATCTGTATTGTCAGAGTTACTTTTTCTAGAGAGAACAGAAGAAAATATTTGATATATGTACGTATTTCTTCTTCCTAAGTAATATTTCCTAAAGTAACTGGGAGGATAAGATAAAAAAATGTTATAAAAATAATTTCATTATGTAGCTCCTTTTTGGTTTATAAAATGCAATATTTGATGTGGGACTTTTCACTGTACTACACTGAGTTTTTAGGAACTCAGTGTAGTTTAAGTACTTAGCTGAGATGTTCATATTAATGTCCTCAACTTTCTGCCTTGTTTTATCCATTCTGATTTTACTAAGGAAGAAAGAAAATCAATGGAGCAATGAGCTTTTAAACATCAGTAACATATTAAGATTTGTCATATATTTATGGTTTCTACAGTAACAAGATGTTGGTAATAAAGGCCACGTCTCCACTTAAGAAAGATACGTAAGTACTGCCTACTCTGGCGTTACACAAAATTTCAAATCCTATGTTTTCCTCCCAACTCTACATTTTAGCCTTATGAACTATTATCCTAGATGTGTCCCTAAGGGCTTGGCTTAATTCATACAGTTGTGGGCCTTGCAAGTCACAATGTTCCATCAAAAAGTAACACTCTTCTTCCTTTGCTCCTGTGGAAATATCAAATATCACTGTTTATGAAGATAAGTGCTGAGAAGAAAGTAAATTCTAAAAAGAGGCAGACATTACCATTCTTTCCGTATCACTAGGTTAGACTTATTTTTTTGATTCTGAATAACATAATTCAAGTTTGTTCTTCATTAATAAAATGGCTCTAGAATTCAGTGGGCAGTAGGACGATTATTATATTTTATCTGTGACAGTGTCAAGTACATTTTCTGTGATGTTTGAAGATGAACATTTACACTTCCATGAAATAAAAGTTCATTTTGTGTGTGTGCGCACGTGCGTGTCTTTCAAAGCTGTGGTTTACCTTTGCTTATACCTTTTTCCCCACATTATTTGCTTATACGTAGTAAACAAAGAAAACATTAAAAGTTCAGTTGTGTGGAAAACTGACCCTTTGTATTTTACATTCTTCAAATTCCATTTCATTTAGGAACGGCACCAAATATATGCAAAATGTTGACTAAATTGTAATCTTTATTCTAATTCAATCACCTCCTCATAAAATATAGCCTAAAGAATGATCAATCATTCAGTCTAATGGGCACCACTTTGTCAGTCTGTCTAAAGCCGTTTAAAATCCAGTCAAGTGTTCTTACTGATTTTCAAAGCCTGACCACAGGAGGACGGCAAATGCAGTGCATGCATATCTCCACGCTCCCTCTTCCAAGACCACAGGTGACGTGGGTGATGGTTCTCTGGCTCTGTGTCCAGACTTAATCTCAGAATCCTTCTCAACACTGTGCTCTAGAAAACCATTTCCAAATGAATGGAGTTGGCTGGATGGAGAGCTGAATCTCTTCTGTTATTCTTGCTCTAGAGGCTAGTTCTTCCTGAGGTTCTACGACTGAGATTCCACTAGTTACCACCAGGTGGGCAGTGGTAGCTATCAGCGGACAGGCATACATCAGAGTTCCCTTCCAGACCACCACAATAAAGTGAAGGTCACAATAAAGTGAGTCACACAATTTCTCTGGTTTCCCAATGCATATAAAAGTTATGTTTACACTAACTGTAGTCTACTAAGTGTGCATTAACATCATGTCTAAAACAACAATGTACATACCTTAGTTTAAGAATACTGTTTTCTATAAAACACTAAGCATCATCTGAGCCTTCAGCAAGTCATAATTATTCTGCTGGTGGAGGGTCTTGCTTCTATGTTCATGGCCGCTGACTGATCAGGGTGGTGCGTGCTGAAGCTTGGAGTGGCTGCAGCAATGTCTTAAAATTAGACAACAATGAAATTTGCCCCATTGATTGACTCTTCCTTTCATAAATGATTTCTCTGTAGCACGCAATGCAGTTTGATAGCATTTTACCTACAACAGAACTTTCAAAATTGGAGGCAATCCTTCAATCCTCTCAAACCCTGCTGCTGCTTTATCAACTAAATTTATGTAATACTCTAAATCCTTTCTTGTCATCTCAACAATAGTTACAGCATCCCCACCAGGAGTAGATTCCATCTCAAGAAACCACTTACTTTGTTCATTCATAAGAAGTCTGATCATGAGATGGCAGCAATTCAGTCACATCTTCAGGCACCACTTCTAATTCTAGTTCTCTTGCTATTTCTACCACATCTGCAGTTACTTCCTCCACTGAAGTCTCAAACCCCTCAAAGTAGTCCATGAGAGTTGGAATCAACTTCTTCTAAACTCCTGATAATGTTGCTATTTTGGCCTCTCTCCATGAATCAAGAATGTTCTTAACGGCATCTAGAACAGTGAATCATTTTAAGAATATTTTCAATTGACTTTGCCCAGATCCATTAGAGGAATCACTATCTGTGGCAGCTATAGCCTCAGGAAATGTATTTCTTAAACAATAAGACTTGAAATTCAAAAATGGCTCCTTAATCCAAGGGCTGCAGAATGGATGTTATGTTAGCACGCGTGAAAACATCAGTCTCCTTGTACATACATCTCCATCAGAGCTCTTGGGTGGCCAGGTGCATATTGTCAGTGGGCAGTAAGATTTTGAAAGGAATCTTTTCTCTTGAGCAGTAGGTCTCAACAGTGGGCTTAAAGTATTCAGTAAACCATGTTGGGAACAGATGTGCTATCATCCAGGCTTTGTTGTTCCATTTACAGAGCACAGGCAGAGTAGATTTAGCATAATTCTTAACAGCCCTAGGATTTTTAAAAAAATAAGTGAGCAATGGATTCAACTTAAAGTCACTAGTTTCCCTAGCCCCTAAAAAGAGAGTCAGCCTGTCCTTTGAAGCTTTGAAGCCAGGCATTGACTTCTCCTCTCTAGCTATGAAGTCCTATTTGGCATCTTCTTCTAATACATTATTGCAATGTTTCATCTACATTGAAAATCTCTTGTTTACTGTAGCCACCATTAGTTATCATTAGTTATCTTAGCTACATCTCCTGGATAACTTGCTGCAGCTTCTATATCAGCACTTGCTGCCTTACCTTGCACTTTTATGTTATGGAGATGACTTCTTTCCTTAAATGTCACGAACCAACCTCTGCTAGCTTCAAACTTTTCTTCTGTAGCTTCCTCACTTTTCTCAGCTTTCACAGACTTAAAGAGAGTTAGAGGCTTGCTCTGGATTAGGCTTTGGCTTAAGGGAATTTTGTGGCTGGTTAGATCTTCTCTCCAGACCACTCAAACTTCCTCCGTTTCAGCAAGAAGGCTGTTTTCCTTTCTTATCATCCTTGTATTCACTGGAGTAGCACTTTTAATTTCTTTCAAGAACTTTTCCTTTGCATCCACAACTTGGCTAACTGACGCAAGAGGTCTAGCTTAGGCCTTTCATATGCCTTCCTCTCTAAGCTTAATCATTTCCAGCTTTTGATTTAAAGTGAGAGATGGGTGACTCTACCTTTCACTTGAACACTTAGAGACCACTGTAGGGTTATTAACTGACCTAATTCCAATATTGTTGCATCTCAGGGAATAGGGAGGCCCAAGAGAAGGAGACAGACGGGAGAACGGCTGATTGGTGGAGCAGTCAGAACATACACATTTATCATTATGGGCGTGGTTTGTGGCACCCTGAACAATTACATTAGAAACATCAAAGAGCACTGATCACAAATCGCCACAACAAATATAAGAATAATGAAAAAGTTTGAAGTATGGCAAAAATTACCAAAATGTGACACAGAGACATGAAGTGAGCTAATGATGTTGGAAAAATGGCGCCAGGAGATTTGCTCAGCTCAGAGTTGCCACCAACTTTCATTTTTTTAAAAAATGCAATATCTGCAAAGCACAACACAGTAAAGCACAGTAAAACAAGGTGTGCCTGTATTTTGTTTCTTTTATTAAGCTACTGAACAATAGCCATGTATCATACTCAGTATAGGTCTCGGCCATGCATTTTTCAATAAAACATGATCTCTGCACTTGAGAAATTTAAAATCTAGTTGGCAAAACCAATGTGTAAAACAGGCAATGACAACCAATGAAGTGTGAATAGGGACTACATGGGAAAGCAATTGTCAGGGATTTGGGGTTGGTGAGGATACAGCACATGAATTTTCTCACCTTATTCAGCAAGGTGAGAAATCACAGCATATTCAAGGAATGACAAATGTTCCTAATTGGGTTACTGTTTTCTCTTTCTATGAACAGGACCTCACTTTCCTATTCTGTAAAATGGGGAAAATAATGGTATCTACCTCACAGTGTTGCTACAATGATTAACTAAAATAATACATGCCATACTTCATTTAAAAAAAGAAAGAAAATGAATAGGAAGTTTGCCTGAGTTGTTTTCTAGGAACTGGGAGTCATCTATGGCTAGTCTGAGCTTAGCTGGTTAAGAATGGATAGGACAAAAAAAAAAAATGCATACCATTATGATAAAAAAGGCAAAGGATAACAAGTGCTGGAGAGGGTGTGGAGAAAAGGGAATACTTCTGCACTGTTGGTGGGAATGTAAAATGATACAGCCACTATGGAGAACAGTACGGAGGTTCCCCCAAAAATAAAAATAGAATTACCAAATGATCCAGCAATTCTACTTTGGGCAATATATCAGAAGGAAATGAAATCACTATTTCAAAGAGATATCTGCAACCCCCAGGTTCACTGCAGCATTATTCACAATAGCCTAGTGATAATGAAAATAACCTGAGTGTCTAATCAGTGGATGAAAGGATAAAGAAAGTGTGGTATATACATATACACAATGGAATATTATTCAGCCATAAAAAAGGAAGTCCTGTCATTTGTGACAACATGGACAAAACTTGAGAGCATTATTCTAAGTGAAATAAGTCAGACAGAGAAAGAGCAATACTGTATGATCTCACTTATATGTGGAATCTAAAAAATCTGAACTCATAGAAACAAATAGTAGATTGATGGTTGCCAGGGGCTAGGGGGTGGGGGAAACGGTCAGATGTTGGTCAAAAGGTGCAGACTTCCAGTTAAAAGATGAGTAAACTCGTCCTGGGGATCTAATGTACAGCATAGCAACTATAGTTAACAATACTATATGGACTATATTGTATACTTGAAAGTTGCTAAGAGAATAAACCTTAAATGTTCTCACCACACACACAAAAATGGTAATTATGTGAGGTGACCGATAGGATAACCCACCTTACTGGTACTCATTTCACCACATACGTTTGTACCAAATCATCACGTTATACACCTTAACATATACAATGGTATATGTCAGCTATATCTTAATAAATCTGAAAGATAATAGTACATGCCATTATCTACCTATGATATTTAATTAAACATATAATCCACTAACATTCACTGTATGCTTTCTATGCATCAGCCATGGTTCTGACATCATATATATGTAATTTAATGTTATGCGTTAAGTATATTAACTGGTTTAGTACTTTTATATAGTAGAAGGCCTATCACAAAAGGGTACTTGCTAAATGTCATCTGTCATTTCTAAGGCTGGCATGTGGCAGACGAAGGGGCTGGGAATAACAATAGATGAGGTGATGGAGGCAGAATCCAGGTCATGTGGGTAGCATAGGGTGAAAACGGGGTGGGGGGCTTCACAGACCCCGACCATAGGGTGAGAACTTCCAAATGCCAGTCTTTGGACTGCATCAGAATCACCTATAACAATTCTCAAGCCCCACACACAGATGTTTCTGATTCAGTGTTTCTGGCAGAAACTCAGGGATCTGTATTTCTGAAAAACACCCCTGCGCCCAAGTCAGATGTTGAAATCAGTGAGAGACACAGTGAAATGGAGTAGATAGGGACCCTGAGAAGAGAGACAGGGAGGGATCTGAGATTCAGAGAGACCCCTCTGCCGTGTGGGAGAGGCTTGGGAAGGGAGAAGGAGAGGCAGGGAGAGGGCTGGACCCTTTGTGGATGAGACCGGTACACCCACTTTGAGGTCATTTTATTCATTATTAAACATTCTACCTTTGAGATCTGATCAGGTCTTTGCAGATTTCGTAAAGAACCTCTCTTTAGATGCAAAATAATAATAATAATAACAGAGAATAAATGTAGTACCATTTGACTCCTTTATCTTGACAAGGCTTTCCAAGAGACGTCAGGAAGAGTAAAGAAGGACTGCAGAATGTTTAAGCTCCAAAGCATTTTGGTTGTGCAGAAACAGCTTTGAACGTGACACTTTTGCTCCATTGTTTTTTGCCCCTACACGTAGGAACGTGACACTAGTTTCATCTGAATGATCAAAACAGGAATTTGAATACCGGGAAATCTCTTTAGAAAGAGTATTTTCATAGAACTAGTCAGATTTAAAGTCACTTTTACATTTTCTAGACTCATCTTTTCACAGAATCTTTACTGGATATTTGAAGCATCATTTACCTAAGA
The DNA here is from genome assembly GCF_039906515.1 of Pseudorca crassidens. NCBI lineage: Eukaryota > Metazoa > Chordata > Mammalia > Artiodactyla > Delphinidae > Pseudorca > Pseudorca crassidens. The sequence goes on from NC_090313.1 coordinate 16,523,948, forward strand.
GTTAGCATTATATAATAACTGCAGATAAAAGTTTTTGTCAAAACAATAGTAACTGGTTCTTCTTAGGCACATGATAAAGAGGTTCATTATAAAATGTAAGAGTACCTGGAAAATGGGAGCTGCTCAATAAAGGTTGTCTGAATGAGGGAGTGAATGTATGTATGTATGTTTGATTAAAATGGTAATTTATGCCTCATCCAACAGTGTGCTGGGTCAACAGTTATTTATGATAACATAAAATTAGAAATATTCTAATGTCCAATAAAAACTTGTTCACAGGGATAAGTCCTTACTATGCACTGCTTTTGATCCTTAGCATACACTCATGAGGTAGGTCCCAGTATTAGTCCCACTTCACAAGTGAGGAAACTGAAGGTCAAATTTGATCTAAAGTTTTTTTAAAGTAAAGATGTCATCAGGATTGGAACATAGGCTGGTCTGCTACCGTGTATGCACACTAAACTCCATGACCAACAGCTCTTTCAATATGGAACTAGTTAAATTTTGCAACAGACACATGATAAAAATACTATGCAACCATTTAAGTCATGCTTTACAAGACAGCTTAGTACTATGTTTCAAGCATTTTCTCATGTTGATTGAAAAAAAGATGATTTGCAGAAGAGTAGGTGATTTGCAGCACAGTGTGTAAAAAAATTAACCCAGTTTCAAAATATACACAATTATAAATATATGTAAAATACTAACATAACACACAACAAAATATTAAGAGTAGTTAGCATTTTTTCCCTGGGAGACAGAACAGTGAATAATAAGTTTTTTATTCTTTACACTCTTCTATATATGTCTCTACAAGTAACAGGTTCTAACAGTATAATAAAAAGAAAAATATTTAAAGTATAACTGTTGTTTAAAGAAGGAGAGAGTAGTTTATAACATACAGTCATCACTTTCCTGCTGTCTGCCATATTCTGAAATATATTTGAATTCCTGTTATTCCAAAGTTACCCAAGTTTTATTTTTCTCCATTTTTTTCATTTCTTATCTTCTACTTACTTTACCCTAAGAGTTATAGAGACCCTACTTCTTTCATCTTTGTTCCAAATAAATTTTCCAACAAAATTATAACACAAGACAACTTTTGTTACATCCTTCATTGGCCTTGAAAATATATTTGGTGATGAACTATCTGTAAGATCACAGAATTTAATGTTTATGAGCGTGTTTCAAATTTAGATGCCACTAAGGGATAAATAAAATGATGAATACATTAACGGATAAGTAACTTCACTGGTCAAGGAGGTATTTATATGCAAGTAGCCCTGATGAAACTGAACCTCTCAAGAAAACAAAGCAAAGTTTTGTTTTGGAAACTCTAGGTGTAACTATATAAAAGACAAAAAAAAAAAAAATTGAGGTTAAAATGATGCCACTCAACATTAATTTTTTTTTTTTCTTTAAAGTGAAACTGGGTTGGGCAACAGATCAATTCACACCTTTAGCCTACAAGGAGCTGCTGTCTATTTGGTAACATTAATAATAAAAAGATGACTAATAAGACTAAAAAACTCCACTGACTTGCATAAAAAAAAGAGAAAAAAGTGACATTCTTTGAGCTTTTTTTCTTCTAGATGGAAAGGAGATGTGATGGTTGAGCTTAACCAGTCTCTTGGGCCCTTAAGTAGCCACGTGTGGAGATGGCAGAGCAACGAGATAGACCTTGGGCTGTTCTTATTGATTACAGAGCTACCTTGTCAGCTCTGTACTGTTAACAGCTGGGCTTTATTTACATAAGAGAAAAACATTTTATTTGGATTCAGCAGTTACTTTGATTTTCCTGTTATTTGAAGACAGGAAACGTTATTCAATTGAAGAAGCCATTTTGGGGCTTATATTTAATTATTCAAATAAAGTTAGAGATAATTATCAAGATATTGCCCCTTGCCTCATTTAAAAAAAATACTTATACATGCAGATAATGATTTAAAGAAAGAATATTTTTAGTTTTTATTTTAATTTGTAGGGCTAATTCTTAGGTATGCCTTTTAGTTTGCCCATGTAGATGTAATTTAGCAAGAGCTTTTCCCCTCTTTGTTACCACATTTACCTAGTTTCAGTGAAATTATATTTGAGGGTTCTTTAATAAAAATTAATTCTACATGTTTTATTTCTCTGCTCAGAATCTTCATTTCTCTACACAAGTATCTCATTTTTGATACAAATATCTTTATGTGTCATCTAAGGAAAGTGCTATAATAAATTTGACTCTCTTTATTGCAAAAGGAAATTTTCACGAAATTTATTTAATGATCACATTATGCAAAATGAATAAATTTTTGGCTTTTTGAGATCCTATTTACTCTGCTATCTTTGTTTCAGTTTGGGAGCATTCATTCTGTGGTATTGTTTTATTACAGGGATAAAAACTGAGCGACAATAAAAGAAAAACAGCTTTTTTATTACTTATGTAAAGCCTACTTCATGCATCAAATAATGCCCCGGATAATGTCAAAACATGTACAGAAAGAAAAATGGCTCCCACCTCCTCAATAATTATGTAGCTTCATAGCCCTGTGATGATGTACTTTTGGGATTATTCTGGGAGCTACTGAATCAAAACAAGACAGCTGAGATCAATCACAATCCTGGGAACCAGAGGAGGCCAGCACAATTCTGAGCTGCAGGAGGCCCCAGTGTTTGAAACAACAGACAATGTCTTGCGATAATTCTTTAGTACAAAAAAAGAAGAGCAATTGTCCCTCAAATTCCAGCTAAATGATTTTGCTCCTTTCAACTTTTTTTCTGTTATGGAAAAACAGGTGTGTGATTTCAGGAAAAATTTCATTTGCTCTTCATTCCCCAAACTAGTGTTCTAGTTCACATGAGGCAAAGAACCAGCTACTGTCTGGATTTCTAATCAGTCCAGAACTCTTGAGAACAATTTTCCTTGTTTGTGATGTAAGTAAATCTTGTGAAAAATACACACACACACACACACACACACACACACACACACCCGAGGAACAGTATTCACAGACACTCAGAAATGTTCACTATTGGAGGTTTTTTTTGCGGTACGCGGGCCTCTCACTGTTGTGGCCTCTCCCGTTGCGGAGCACAGGCTCCGGACGCGCAGGCTCAGTGGCCATGGCTCACGGGCCCAGCCGCTCCGCGGCATGTGGGATCTTCCCGGACCAGGGCACGAACCCGTGTCCCCTGCATCGGCAGGCGGACTCTCAACCACTGCGCCACCAGGGAAGCCCACTATTGGAGGTTTGAATAATTCTCTCTGTCTCCTGTCTCTCTCTGTCTCTGTCTCTTTTAGGACTCATCTTAACAGTTGTACATGCTTTTATAACGTTAAAGGGCTGTAAATGCCTTTGCTACTAACTAAAGGAGGAATTTAATAAGACAGTATTTTGTTCTAGGTGTGTGATTTGCCCACATATCTGAAAGCTGGTATTATTCAGTTGCTAATTCATTCAACACTTAGCCTCAATTATACATTCAATACAATGTGGCCATCAGGAGATAAACATCTACATTTGCTGCACCCAGTATTGCCCAAAGTAGAGTTCTGGTTTTTGCACTGGCAAATTGGCATTTACTATGAACATGTATGTTCCCAGTGTTCAGGTTTTGCACACATTTTTCTTTTGTGTGAAAGATCTTCCTAGTATTCTCTTAATTTCCTGACCATCAACTAATACAGAAATATTGCCTATTAAATATAAATTTATTTTCTCATGAATTCAGTCAAAGGTAGTCAGACAAAGGCACATCTTCTTCAATGACACGAATAGCTGGAATATCAACCCAAATTAGGATGTACACCTCGCAGATCCATACCATAGAAGGGGAGCCCCTAGAACTGACACAGCTCTCTTTATTCTCAGAAGGAACTGGATTTCCCAAATGTAAGAATAAAAAATTCTAAATAGCCCATCCAAAAATCTTTTGAGTAGATCTATGAGAACGAGAGCTGCAGGCAGGCCATAGGAACAGCAGGGCTGTCTTTGTATAAACTCATGTCAACACCATATGGCAGAGGAGGTGTTGCTGAAGCAAAAACCAGTTTTACAGAGTTTGATCAACAGTATATTTTACAATCCAACAGCTGGGAAAATCTGCTCCATCTTATAGAAGCCATTTTTATTTTGGATTTCCTGTCACTAGACGACACACCTAATCCTTACTAAGTTGGTGACTGCGGAAGGAAAGTAGTTATGAGAGAAATGAAAGCTTTTAGCACAAAAGGGACAGTTTGATGTTTGACCTAGAGGAAAAAGAACTACCTAAGTAACGATCTATAAGTGAATTAAATAATTTAGTGTTAATACCTTTACAACTAACCTTTTCAGTTAAAATTTTCAAGCTATAGCAACTAAAACTCTTCCCTGACCTCTCCCTAAGTCTCTCCCAAACAGCAGATGGGCAAGTTTTCCCCCACCTCTCTCTGCTTCCAGACTCTTGTCCAAACATCTGGTACTAAATCACTTTGTATTAGGGATGCTTGTTTCTGTGTTTGTCTTCTCCTTTAGAATTTGATCGCTTTGAACACAGGGATTGCATTTTTGAATCCCATTGGCTGACAATAAATATTTATTTAATTGTGCACAAAAATGTATATTTCATTGTTTTATGGGAAAGTCTTGCTCTGGTTAAACTGTAGTAGATCATGGGCCCCTATTCGCAATGGATGAAAGTTAGAAATGATTAGCAATGATTTGCTTCCATTCACGATCATAGAAAATTTCTAGTTTAGTTGTATTCACCCAAAGTATGTCATTCCACAGAACTCTTTGGGGGCGGGGGAGTTCTGCAAATTTGAAAGGGATTCTGCGGTACTATTATGATTGCAGGAGGAAACAGAAGAAAAGGAAGACGTCATTTATCAGATGTTTCTTGAATGATCAGTAAGAAACTGGGCCACATGAATGGATAAAATAAAGAGAAATAAAGTATTGTTGAAGACAGCAATTGGAATTTCAGTGGCTTCCACACCGTTACAATATCTCTAATGGAAACAGCTACCAAAAGAGATGACTGACAACTAATTTATTAACAAACACAGGAGGCTGTGAAATAATTTGGAGGAAAATGGAAGAATGCATTATTTTTACATGAGCTTAAGTACATATTTTATGTGAGTGCCACAGAGATTGAGGAAAGAGAAAGGCTTAGGTTGGTGAATGAGCATCTGAAAGCAAAGTTAAACTGGGCTAGAGTAATAAGCAACCAGATCTTTCTCACGTTTCAGCACCAGAAAATTATGCAAATAGTCACAGCATTTTCCCTAATAAATTCCATTTCCTCTGCCACTGACATGATTTGAATACAAAATGGAAAATTTAAATTTCCCAAGTTTTTTATTTTAAACAAATTTTTATCACAAATTAATAAAGCCCGCTTCTCCTACTCCCCCTACAAGGACAAATTTTGGATGATTAATTCTCCCACTAAATAACAGAGTAAAAATATTCATTGATTCTAAAAGATGGGGTATTTTTTATTTGCATAAGAAAACAGTCATGTACTTGGGCTATGTTGTTATATTCTTTCTGAGAAACTTTTCCAGGGGTCTCATCAGATAAGAGAGAGCAATTAACACATGCTCAGGAATAGCTACCTGCCCTGTGATAGAGCAGACATTTTGCTCTGAAATCAGGAATCAAAGATAATGAGTCCATCGTGGGCTGCCCGTGCCCTGGTCATTGATAGTGCAGGGAGAGGAGTTGCTGAAAGCCTTTCCCCGTGTTTGGAGGGTTCACTCCTGTCCCTTGCAAACTCTGGAGCTTTCGGACATGTCTTTCTTCCCACTGATTTGTGTTGCTTCCTGGTCCCTGGCACTGTGTGCTCACTGAGTGCCCCTTTTCCCGAATAGGACCCTGCCTTAGCAGTTCACGGGCTGGCAGTGGAGGGCTCCCCTCCGGAAGTTTTCTCTGATTCCCCATCACACCCCTTCCTCATCCCACATCCTCAGCCCCGCCCCTCAGCACTGAAAAAAAAAAAAAAAAAAGATAATGAGTCCAAAATCAGGCAGGAGATGAAGACTTTTCCAGATATTTCCAAAGGATCTGAAAGTTCATATATCTCCTTTTTTTAACATGACAATTAAACATTATTCTGAATTCAAGCCAAAGCACAAAATATTTGAGGTAATAAATTAATAGCTATTTAAAAGGTTTTAGTTAGTTTACACTCTGTTGTTGGTCAAATTCCCTAGAAGCACAGCCTGAGACGGGGATGCTTGTAGGAGTGGTATATTGGGGGTACACGCTCAAGAGGAATCTGTAAGGAAGTGAGAGGCAGGATAAGGAAAGGGATGGAGCTCCCACAGGTATGCTTCCAGCTGGAGGCTGCTTTCAGCCTGATCCTACAAAGAGCTCTGGAGAGTGAGCTGCCCCACAGGGTAAATCCTGCCTTGAGGCAAAGGGACAGCCTTTTTGTCTATTTCCCTATCCAAACACACAGAGACTTCTGTGAGACAGGAAACTCCCTATCAGTCAGTCCATCGTGGTGGCAGATTGCCCCCATCTCCTGGAGAGAGAGGAAGGGAAACAAGTGCAACTTCTCAAGCCAGACGGCTCCTGTGAGGGGCGCAGTTTTGGGAGAAAGGTGTGGCTGTGGGTCTTGGAAGCCTCTACAGGGGATCCGAGTGTGGCACCAACACTATCCATTACACACTCGCTCAAACAGCTGCGCTATTTCCAATATAAAGAATACCGCTTAGCTGGATTCTTCCTGGGCTTCTTATACGAGGTCATAAACCACTGCATCCCATTACCATCTTTCCACTGACTAAGAACAAATCAAGGGTGGGGGGGAATCAAAAGTCAAACCATCCTTTTATGGGTCAGGAAAACATAGAAATTATTCAATAGTTTATTCAAAATCTAAATCTTTAATAGAAGGGCTGGTTCCACTGATTTGGTTTTTCATATGCACCAATCCCTGTGGATACCTCATTAGCTTTGGTTTTTAAAATTCCCTTTGGTGACAACCCATTAAAGAGGGGAGGAGAACCTCAGCTGGTACAGGCACACACTGTCTGCAAGGTGGGTTTTATGGATGTGTTGTAGTCATGTTCTTAGGCTTCCATTTGCTGTGCTAGGGAATCAGATGTCTCTTGGCCCCAGTCCATTTGGCATAGTGGAGAAACAGTCTGCCTGAGAGGCACAGGAAGGGAGTTCTTCAAGCTCTGATAAAAGTGTTGAGGTATGTCACATCCTTCCTAGAACTTGGTTTTTCCTTTTGTTAGTTGTCCAGGGTTGGAGTCTATAATTTCGAAGGGTGCTTCTGTTTTTAAGACCTATTTTTCTGAGAGTCAGTATAATTTAGCCAGCTTATGGTGAACAGACTAGACTGCTGGCCTCTGATTCCTGGGCTTCTACACCTGGGCTTCTCAAACTATTTGTAGCTGTTCTGTGAGAGGATAGCTTTTTAGAAATTCCTAATCTTTCACGGGCCAGTATAATATATGGTCCTACTGCACCTGCCTGTGCTCACACCAGATGGCACTCACTGTGCAGGCTTGAAAAAACCTGGAGAGGTCTATGCCCTATTCAGTGAGATGAGTCCCCTGACTCCACATTTGTATGTTACATCAATGTCAAGCGGTTATAGAAGTTTCTAAATGCTTACTCTCAATTTCTGTAATTAATCTGTCATGGACTAGTTAACAGCAGTTCACTGACTGGTCTAAGTTGCAGAACACTCTTTGGGTACCACTGCTCTACCGTTATTAATTCACTGCTTCAGGAACAAGACCGTTAGGTAAGATGAAAATGACCCTATTCCTTCACTCCCCTACCCTCAGAACTTGGAGAGTGCTCTATCAAACTAGAAGTGTAGGCATGCTGTCCAATATGGTAGCCACTAGCCACATGTGGCCATTTAATTTAAATTTATGTCAATTAAAATAGAAAGTCAGTTCTTCAGTGACTAGCCACACTGCAAGGGATTAATAGCCACACGGCTAGTAGCTACTATACTGGAGAGTACAGATACAGAGTATTTCCATAACTCTAGAAAGGTCTCTCAGCTAACGCTGCCCTAGGACCACCATACATTTTTCTGTCGTTTCAATCCAAGTACGTTTTGGGCACTTCCTACTAACATCATTGTGTCTTTATCAACATATCAGAGCTATCTTAAGGCTCACAAAAAAGATCTGTCCCAGTTCTCAGTATCATCATGTCATTATCAACTATAAGTGTTTTTAGGGCACTATACTGACCATTAGCATTCAAAATAAAGAAAAGAATTATCAGTGCATGTACTCAAAGTACTTATAGAATGGTTAGGGAGTCAGCAGTATTTAGAAAATAAAAATACAAAGTGATTTTAGCTATGCTTTCAATAAATGATGTAGATAAGAAGTTTCTCCTTCTTTGGCTAGATTATGAGCTATTTGAGGTTATAAGAAAAAGACCAGTTGAGCATAGGGAGTTTACCTTGTAGACTAGAATAACCAAAAAAGCCCACGCTAAAGGGTGAGACCTAAGCTGACCTTGAAGAAAGAGCAGAGATTGACTAAGTATTAAAGAAGTGGAATATATATGTGAGTATATAAATATATATATCCACACACAAATATGTATATATGTTCATATATATTCCTATTTCAGTTATACTTGTAGACCATGTTTCCAAATTCTGCCTTAAGAACTGCTAAAAATGAAAAATAAATTCATTTAATATGTCCTCTTCTTATTCAAAGTGGGTACGTTCTGACGTTCTTTGCGATATACAAAACTTTGGCTATTTATTTTTTTAGTGGCGTTAAACAACACAAATTTATTATCTAACAATTTTGGAGATCAGAAGTCCAACATGAGTCTTACGGGGTTAAGATCAAGGTGTCAGTCAGCAGGGTTGCACTCCCTTCTGAAGGGTTTAGTGAGGAATCTGTTTCACTACCTTTTCCAGCTTTTAGAGGCAGCCTGCAGTCCTTGGTTCTTGGCCTCTTCCTGCATCTCCAATGAAATCTTTCTCACATAGCATCTTCTAACCTCCTCTTCAGCTTCCCTCTTCCACTTTCAAGGACCCTTGTGATTACATTGGGTCCACCAGGATAACCCAGGACAATTTCCCAATGTTAAGGTCATCTGATTAGGAACTCTACTGTTATTTGTTTTTTTAACATAAAATACTTTGGGCAGTTGCCAAAGCTCTCCATTCTTTGCCTTTCTTCTATTTCACTAATTGCTCAGGGAGAAAACAAACAATTAAGGGTTCATATATTATAATGCTTCTTTTTAACAGCTCTGGACTTTTTCATCCGCTCCATTGCATTCCCAGGAGACTGAATGTCTGCAGGTCACAGACACCGCTGTAGGCAGTACTTACGAGGGAGCAATACTTACGAGGGATGCTGAGAGAGGCGGGCTGAGGCAGAAGGTGGGATGAATGTTGCCATTTCCAGCCATGAATTCCGCGCATCCCTTCTGTGCCACAAATTATTAACATCAAGATACTGTGTTTTATATCCTTAAAGTAACATCCAGTGTGCTAACATCAGGTTTAGGTTCTCTCCAACCAGTTTTGTTGCAAATCAAAAGGAACATCATGCATATAAATGAAATAAGCACACATGAAGATATATAGGTAGAAAGATAGGTAGATAGGTATATAGATAGATGATTGATAGAGTCAGAGATGGGTATTTCTCATCTTGGCAAATTGCAAAAAACCACATCACTTGGGATGACAGCCCAAACGTCTATAAATTTAAATAATAAAGCATAAATGCAATGGGAATTGAAAATTCATTAACTGACCCTACAATGAAGCCCATATAGCTGTCTCTCTGTCTTTTTCTCTGACAGAAAGCAAAATACGGCAATGAACTTGGGCTCTTTTGAGTTATTTACTATCCCGTATTAAAAATAATGGAAGGAAAATGTGGTCTAGTTCTGAAAAGCAGACATCAAGTTTTCTCCGACTCACTTTTAAGAGGCAGCTGAAAGCTAAATAACCCAAACTATTGGAACCCTGTGCACAACCGCCATATACCGAGCTCTGCTAAAATCCACTCTCGGTGTCACTTTTTAAAAGTAGAATTAATATGTCACCAATTGGATGCTAGGAGCCCTAATTTATTATAATTCAACAGAACACTCTGTATTGGTTACAAGAAAAAAGAAGATATACTATTACAAACAATCAAAATGCGAGAGACATCTTGTTTAGATTCTTACGCTATTTCTGATTTAGGGAAGAAACATCTCAATTAAAACCAAACACAGGGGCTTCCCTGGTGGCGCAGTGGTTGAGAGTCTGCCTGCCAATGCAGGGGACACGGGTTCGAGCCCTGGTCTGGGATGATCCCACATGCCGCGGAGCAACTAGGCCCGTGAGCCACAACTACTGAGCCTGCGCATCTGGAGCCTGTGCTCCGCAACAAGAGAGCCTGCGATAGTGAGAGGCCCGCGCACCGCAACGAAGAGTGGCCCCTGCTCGCCGCAACTAGAGAAAGTCCTTGCACAGAAACGAAGACCCAACACCATCAAAAATAAAAAAATAAATAAATTAAAAAAAAAACCCAAACACAGAAATAGGGATATGTTAATTCCAAGTAACTAGGAGCCTACAGGCTGACAAATCAGCTCTTGGGGGTGAGTAAAAGGCTGCAGGTGTCCGTCCTTGTCCTGTCAGAAGTGCCAGGAGTTGCCTGAGAGTACTAGAGCCCAATGACACTCAGCTGCTCTCATCGGAAGTGAGATGGTACCCAAGGGGCAGCAGGGGGGACTGCCCTGAGCCTTCACTGGTCCAGACAAGCTGTCCCTCACATTTCTTCAGACTTCCAGGTCTGACATCCCTTTACATATTTCTTTTAACACTTGGTCAGTTACAATTTTTAACCACTTGTTTTAATTCTTGAGTCACTATTTCCTTGGTTTTTCTGCAACCATGTCTGTTTTTTCTTTACGTTCTTATAGGGCAATCTTTGATTTTTCTTTTTCAAAACGCTCCTATTTTGAATTGTAAACAATTAACATGGTTAAAAAGAAACAGAACAACAAACCAACACAAGTCTGCATTAAGGCCTCGAAGGGCTATAATCAGCACATTTAATAGTATTCATACAAACAGCATTAAAATGCATATCAGATTTGACAATCTTATCACAAACGAATGAACACTCTACTACTAGGACAACAAAGTTCTAATAGCATCAGAGGAGTCAGGGAAAGGATACATCTGTGAGTGGAATGCATGTGGACTGTCAGGACAGAAAAAAGGTGGCTACATTGGCTCTACTGAAGAGTGCTGGCATCCTAGGAGGGCCACCTGCAAATTGCATTTAATATGCTAACACTATTACGAGAATATTTCTATTCTTTTCATAAAGGTCTTGCTAACAGTAATTAAATTTTAAGACAGTCAGATCTGGAAAGGAATAAAAATACAGTGAAAATGTGATTACGACGGCTAGAGGAGGTCTTCCCTTTCAAATACTAATTAAAAAAAATTGAATTTCAGTTACCCAGGGACACCAAGGCTGGCCATATCTATATTAAATTATACCCGATCACATCTAAGTTCTTAAAAATCTAATACATTTACCACCAAAAGGCCTTGGACTTCAGAAATATGTAAGTGAGATTCTAAATGTATGAGTTTTTCCTTCATCAGTAGCCACATCAGAGTAAAGAAAAAAAAAATAAAACCAAACCATAAAAACCGGGATCAAGATAGCAGACCCTGGGGTATGAAAACCGCATCGGGTCGACAGAACTAAGATTATGGGGTTGCTGTAGTTTCCAATAAAGAACCCACTTAATTTGAAAAATACGTCAGTTTTAAAACTCATTTTCATTTTTCTTATTCACAATCCGTAAGCCTGACTTGTATGACAGCATTTTATTTTTTTTAGTCATCTGTCCAGCTCATTTTTCTTATTCACAATCCGTAAGCCTGACTTGTATGACAGCATTTTATTTTTTTTAGTCATCTGTCCAGCTCATCATTCATGAACAACGTAAGGATGGTTTGGCAGTGCCAACTGTGTTCAGTCACCATGCCCCAGCCTTCATTTCCACCGAAAGCCCTGGTGCCTTGGTCTATAAGTTTCAATTATTATGAACTAATGCATAAAACACTCAAGGAATCCCCAAAGAAAAATTCTGAATGCTTAAGCAATAAAACACTAACTTAATACTTTGGCGAGTCTAACATGATTTTTTTAAAAAACATAGATTTTTAAAAAATGTATAGCATCAGTTACATTTGAAGATTTGGTTGCAGTCTATTGCAAAGCTCGGTCCTCAGAGGTTTGCATGCAGCTAACCACCTGGAAGGCTTGTGCGGATTGCTGGGTCCCACCCCACAGCATTTCTGATTCAATAGGTTCAGTATGGGGCTTGAGAATTTGCATTTCTAACCAAGTCCCAGTTGATGCTGATGCTGCTGGTCTGGGGACCATACTTTGAAAACCACTAGCAAAGCAGATTAGCATACAGGCTTCCAGCTTAGAGCGAGCTGGGCTTACCCGACTCGGCCACTTCCTGGCCTTAAGACCCTGGATAAGTTATTTAGCTTCTCTAAGCCTTAGTTTCTTTATCTAAAATGAGGATAAAAGCAGTGCCTACAACACAGGATCTTGGTAGATACTAAAGGAGAAAAATGCATGTGGGTTGCTTAGAATATAGCAAATGGCTAATAATAAATCAGTTCCTACTCGGAATAGGAATGGCAAAATTATAAGTAAATGGATTCAAGAAAAAACTCTGAATGCACCCTAGTCAGACAGAGATCTCCTTTGGAAAGAAAGGTGTATATCACCGAATCGAGATGCACCCACATTCAAGAATCAAACATCAAATATCTTGTTAACGGCAGGAGGGTGATTATCTTTTTAAATAAAAAACAGTCCAACTTCATACCAAGAATGACACCCCTTTACTGTGCCACCTAGCTATTTTATATTCTGTTTAAAACAGGTATTGCTTTGATACATAGAGTGTAATCTACATTTTTTGCTTAAATATGTGTAACCATATACAATAATGCATTATCAAAGTGTACATAATATTATAGCTATATGAAAGAAAATAGTTTTTAAAAAGCTTAAAAGTCATTGTTTCTGCTTAATGGGTAATGGTTACTATACTGTTATGACCTTTTCTCTCTATTCCGGGTTTTTTGGTAGCAGGTAATAAATGGGTATTACTTTTTAATCACAGAAAGACCTTAGCATAAATGTTAATGGAACAAACAATGGGGGAATCACAAATTCCCAAGGCATCAGGCTGCTGTGTAACTTTTGTCGATGAGGAAATCGGGAAATTGGCATAGGAGGGGCTGTCAAAACGAGACCCTTGGGAAAGTTAAACTTCTCTTGGGAAACGAGGAGCTGCTATGGAACCAAAGGAGAAGATCATGTTTAAGCAGTTAGAGGAGAAGCTACTCTGAAGCCACGATGCTCTGGAGCCAAGTGGTGTATCTGACCCAGACACATGAAAGGATTCCAAGCAAGTTGGAAGAACTACCCTACTCATGCCTGAGACTCCTTCTGTGAAGAAAGGCAGAGAGGACCGTAGGCTTCATTTAAAATCTGAGTTCTTTACCTTTTTTGGATCATGCATCCCTTTTAGAACCTGGTGAAAACCTCACAACCTCCTCCTCAGTAACACACACACACACACACACACACACACACACACTTTGGGTGGGAGAGTCAACGATCTCTCTGAAGTTGACCTTGTACATCTCCCATGAAGAAACTTTGACTTAAAATAACTGAAACAAGGTAAATATTAATGAGAAAAGCACTCAAATCTTTACAGATGTTACCATTTTCTTAAAACTTTAAGTATATGTTATTTTAAACATTTTATTCTGAAATGGCTATGCTTTGCCATTTCACTGCAGAACAAAACAGAATAAAAACACATTCTCGTTTTTATAGAAAATCATAAGTAAGTGGAAAATCATGCTATTCTCTTGGGCTCAGTTGACTACATCAAGAGGCACCTGATTATCCCAACTAAAGTTCTAATCCTGTTGTCCCTTGGAAAAGAGTTTATCCCAATTGCAGACCAAATATCTTAATTGAATTAGTTCAGCAGAATCTCGACAATTGCGGATTTAACACTAATGAGTTGTGACCATCAGAGAAAGAGAGACATCTTTTATGATCTACAGAAATCTTTCATTTTGCTGAGATAAAAATTTGCAAGGCTTCTATGAAAGAGTCATTTAGCTAGTGAACCAGCCCAGGTAAGCACCTGGAATTTGCATCTCACTGGGGCAAGGGGCCTATTATCTTTTTTTTTGGCTTTTCAGAAGTTTTCCAATAGCATTCTCTAATTTGGAAGGAAAAAATAGGCAGTCACATAATTGCGGGACACAACCTTTTAAAATTTATATTTATTTTTTAACAGGGGTCTTCAGTAGCTTCAAAAAGAAGGGGAGAGAACTAACAGGAAGTCTCTACTCTGGGATTTATGCTCTTAGGGACATGACCTCATGAAGGTTTACGCATCCCAAAGTAAAGTGATGGAAAATGCCATACAGGGAAAACTTGAAAGCACCACATAGGATGCAAAACATCTCCAGAAATGATTGATTTCCTCTCCCTGATTTCTGACCGAGTATCCTTTCTATTTATAAAGATCTCTAGGGACGTTCACAGGCTCCCTGAAGAAACTAAATAATCCCAAATTAAAAATCCATATACGCAGAGGCTATCAATCCCTATTCTTTTTTTTTTTTTTTTTTTAGGCTTGCTCAGTGGATGTCACTGAAGATCTTCGATCTGCCAGCTCTGCCCTAAGCCAATAAACCAGTCCTAGCAAGCACCTCAGTCATTAGACAGTGGGTGGCAATAAATCTTGCCAATTCAGGGTGAAGTGTGCTTGGGGAGGGTTTACCATTTTGCTGTCTGCGAGACTCCATTTGCCTAATTAGTATGACTGGGCCTGGTCTTTGTGGCTTCATCTGGAGGCCGGGACACCAGTTCTTCAGTCCAGGCTGGGGCCCAAACACGCTGTCTGATTTTGTCAGCCTTCTCTGCCTTATGAGATGGGTCTGTCCTCATCAGAGCCATCCAACCGGTCTGAGCTTCCCATTCCCAACGCTGTCACTGCCCTGATGCTAAATATTCCCGCTGCCCAGCATGAGGGTTACTGTATCGTGGCATCTTAGCTATCAAAATCAAAGATGAAGGACATTGGGACACAGTTGTTGGGGCTGGTGATCCTTCATTGAGGTAAGGAGAGGGAGGAATCCCATAGTTTAGTGGGTATTTTCCACCCTGGCCCTCTTGCTTCCAGCCTGTCACTAAAGCCCCATAAGGCCCTAGTCTAAGCTTCCCTAGGGAAAGACAAAAGCCACTCTAAGCTGCATATCTTCTGTATTTCTGGGTTGCAACCATCATCTGTCTTAAACTACACTCTCCTTAAGATAAAAGACAATCCAGGAGGGTCACATTGATTTTTGGTCAATAGATGTGTTTTCAAGTGATTTTTATCAGTAGCGTAGGAGAGCTTCCTTTTGCTCCAAGCGCAAAGTTTTAAATACGACTCATGAACTCTTTTAGTGGCATTCGATAATTTGGTACATAATGTAATAAGGGATTACTTACCGATAATCCCTATATTTCAAACAAGTTATATTTCACAAGTTTTTTTGGTAATTTATCTGAGTTTAGACTGTGGTTTTCCTTAGAATATAAAATATTTTAGCTCAGTAAAAGAAACTTCCAAAGTTTACATCTCATATTTTAGTTTCTTTCAAGTCTCTTATTCTCTAGTGATTTTGTTAATAAATTACTTATTCAAAGGTGAATTCTTTTAGAAAATTTTTGTGAATATGTTTAGCCATGTCTTCATCATGCAAAGTAGAAGAGTTAGCGACTCAACTTTAAGGAAGTGAACTAATTTGTTTTGAACTAAATCAGGCAGAAACAGTTGATTTATTAAAGTTGAATATCCTCATGAAACCGATCCTCAGTGTAGAATACTGTATTGTAATTGCAAAGATATTTCCTTTCTTTCTTTCTTTCTTTTTTTGGGGCTGCATTGAGTCTTTGTTGCTGTGCACAGGCTTTTCTCCAGTTGTGGCGAGCAGGGGCTACTCTCCGTTACGGTGCGCGAGCTCTAGGCATGTGGGCTTCAGTAGTTGTGACACACAGGCTCAGTAGTTGTGGCACGCAGGCTCAGTAGTTGTGGCACGCAGGCTCAGTAGTTGTGACACGCGGGCTTAGTTGCTGTGAGGCATGTGGGATCTTCCTTGACCAGGGGTTGAACCTGTGTCCCCTGCACTGGCAGGCGGATTCTCAACCACTGTGCCACCAGGGAAGTCCCACAAAAATATTTTAAAATTTGTTGTCTTAGGAGAAATCTAATTTGCTTTTGAGTAACGTCCTTTTCATTTTTTGAAATTACATGACCCTTACTCTGAATAACTGATTAATAGGCAACTATCAAAATACAAGTCCTTGTAGGAAAGATAATTGTGCCGTGCTGTATTTTGTCCCTTTGAAAGCAGGTTGAATATATAATGAGGACGTTAGCCCAGCTAGGAAAACTTAGGCTTTTGCACATCTTTCCTTTGAGGCTAATATCTGTAACCTCAACATTGCAAATATTAGACCTATTTCTCTGAGGCTTTGATGTTGACGGGAGCTTCTTACCAAGATCAGGTTGTTAGGTCACAGGGTAAGGCAAAAACTACTTTCAAGTAGCTCCCGCAATTAGCACCTAATTAATGAGGTGTGAAGTGTGAGTGACTGGAGGTTCCTTGATAGAACGCAGTGTCCTATCACTGGGTGCCTCATTACTCATTTAATTTTAGATTTCCAGCAGCAGCAACAGTGGGTATGGAAGGGTGTCCTAGCAGAGCTGGGAAGAATATCCTGCTAAAAAGGAGGTGTCAGCCTACCATAAGCATAATTACGTTCCAGATGAGGTTGGCCATCTCAGAAAGAACAGGTTAAGCACTTTTTGCATTTGATGAACTCTTGAGTTTTGCTCCCCATACGCTGCCTTCTTTTAAACCTTTCCAGTGAGATAACACCTCATCTCTCAGTTTTTGTTTCTCAGGTTTTGCTGTGTCTGTGAATACTCATTCCTTAAGCAGAGCTGATTTATGGTACCAGGACTTCTGTGCGTGGCACGTGGGTTGGGGGCTACAGTAGGCTACAAAAGAGCCCTTTAGAACAATCACTGGTTTGGTGCCATTCCTGGAGACTTAGCTTAGGTATACTCTCTGTGGAGGTATGACCGATAAGAGAACGATTATAGAGGATGCTTCAATTCCACATATAAGTGATATCATACAGTATTTGTCTTTCTCTGCCTGACTTATCTCACTTAGCATAATGCCTTCAGGGTCCATCCCTGTTGTAGAAAATGGCAGGATTTTCTTCTTTCTCATGGCTGAATTCCATACTGCATTTATATTTTAAAGTTGCTAAGAAACTAGATCTTAAATGTTCTCACCACAAAAAAAGAAATGATAACTACAGGACACGATGGAGATGCTAACACTGCAGCAGTAATTGTACTGCAATATATAAATGTGTCAAATCAACACGTGTACACAAACTTATACAATGTTATATGTCACTTATATCTCAATAAAAATGTTCTGATTAAAAAAGTAAAACATAAAAAGAGGTCCCTTAAGATCTCTATTTTTTCCAAAATGTCTTGCAAAGTGCAGTTCAATTCACCATATGGATCTTAGATAAGTCCCTTAATTTTCTCTCTCTCACTTTCTTCCCCTGTAGAATGGGGATAATAATCATACTCAGTGAGAGTCAGATGAAATCCTGAATGTGACTGTCCTTTGTTTGTTGATTGCTTAAAAGCATTAATATGTTCACTGTAACAAGTAGAGGACCTTCAATGGCAAAACAGAGAAAAGAGTGACAGGATGGTGCAGGGACAGCTTTCAAAAGAGAAGTAAGAGGGAGAGAATACCAGGAGGTGCAGAGGTGAGGACAGCTTCATGTTTGGCTGGGTGTCCAGCTCAGTGATACCATCGAGGAAATGGATGCCTTTTATGTCTCCTTAGGCTACACTTCATCCTAAGGTTACTACATGCTACATGCTGCACAGTCAGGACCCTGGGTTTCCTTTTCTACATCCAGGGGGAGTGAGGGTTTCTTCTAGTAGCTGTCACAGTAGGGCAAAGGAGACCCTTCTTCTAAAGCCCCCATCAACTATCTCTTCATTTCTCCTTGGTCTGAACTGAGTCATGTGTCCATATATGAACCAAGCAGATGGGCTTTGCTGATGGAACCAATACAATCAGTACCAAACTACAGTTAATATTAACCTCACCCAAACCACCTGGCAGCCATAAAACTGGGAAAAGTATCAATAGAAAGTCACTTGTCAGATGACTACAAGGTACAGCGTATTTTTCTTATCTCTTCAGCTGCTGCCAGATTATTTTTCATGCCCCTGAGGATCTTCTGAATATCTAATGTCAAGACAGCACAAAGGTACAAACCTTGCTTAGTAAGAAGCCATTGTTGACAGACGATGCCCAGATCCTTGTAGGATCTGGAAACACTGAGGAACAGGGGAAATTAAATCAAATACCAATGTCAGGTATCAAAAATTTCTCAAGCCTTTTAGTTACTAGATCATTCCAAATAGTTAAATACTAATTCATGAGAGTACTGCACACACCAAACTCTAATTGTTCATGTCCATAAATATGTATATTATAAATATGTATTAATATATCCATGTATCTATAACTACATATTTAATATTAAATGAATTTCTACGGAAATTTCCACAATCCCTATTCATTAGAATAGGATATGATGAGATCACTTTTATGTATTCTAAAGCCAGTCCAAGAAAACCTATAAAGGTTTCTAATTTGAAATTTTGTTTAAAAAGGATATGAAAGCGTATGACCATTTTAATTGGATTAAATGTGACTTTCCTCTAAGTCTTTGATTTCAGGTCGTTTGTAACTAACCATGTGCTTTTTCAGAAAAGGTTTTGCTACAAATAAGGTAGTACTTCCTGAAAATTGTTTTACGTTAAGGAACACATTCAGTTAAAGAAAAAGCTAGTAAAATGCAAGTGAATAGCCTTGTAAATACTGTATTAATCACTATTTTTTAAACTAATTTTGTTAGCCAGTTCCTTGTCACAGAATTAAATTATAATTATATAGAATTGTAAAACTGCCTTTGGATAAGGCTATAGAAATTTAAAGATTTAAGAGACCTTTGATCTTCATAATTAATTTTCTTCTTTAAGATAAAAAATTAAATGTATCGAGCTCTTACTTTTCTCAGTATTTTCTGTTTTATTGCTCTTCACTTCCAAAGCCCACTCTGCCCCACAGCAAATGGGCATTCTTTCACTTCCTCTATTTTTTTTTTTTTTTTTGCGGTACGCGGGCCTCTCACTGCTGTGGCCTCTCCCGCTGCGGAGCACAGGCTCCGGATGCGCAGGCCCACAGGCCATGGCTCATGGGCCCAGCCGCTCTGCGTCATGTGGGATCCTCCCGGACTGGGGCACGAACCCGTGTCCCCTGCATCGGCAGGCAGACTCTCAACCACTGCGCCACCAGGGAAGCCCCTCACTTCCTCTATTTTTTTTTTTTTTTCACTTCCTCTATTTTAATGGTCACTTTGCTAAGGGCGCCAGATCAAACCTACGCCTTATACTTGAGTTCTTTTGAAAGATCTGAATTGAAAGGAATTAAAATAATAAGTTCAGTTACAAATTGTACCTTAAAATGAGAACCTCTAACACTTATTTTTACCATACATTCATAAGCATTTCTAGAAAGAGCTTAAGAAATGACAGTTAATTTTACTGAGTCATTGGCCAGGGGATTACTTATTAGATTCTAAAAACTAATTCAGTAAATTTGTCAACAGTTGTTGAAGGGTTACAGTGTGTCTAGCGTTCGAGGGATTTAGGGGACCACGATGTTATATCTACGTCTTGGGAGCTTGCAATGAATCCTGATTAGTAAAGAGAGTAAGGCATTTAGAATGTACCTTATAATGTTCATTATTTATCTAAAAATGATTTGATTTAATGCAATGACAAATTTCTCTAATCCGTTCCTTAAATATTTGTCTTAGGTCACTTGGTTATTATCAGATAGAAGCCTTCATAGGTCTATGCAGTGATAGGTACTGTGGAGAATGAACAGCAGAAAGATCTTTCACAGTTCGTAACTCGAGGTCAGTAACAGTAAGAGAGCAGTAACATGTGTTGCATCAGGAATCACACATACTTATGGAACTTCTACTGTGTGCTTAAACCTGGGAAATATAAGGGGACACACAGCATTTTCAGTCTTCTTAAGCAAACATGAGCACATATGTATGGAACACAAACCATTGCCGGCACAGAAGTGTACGTGGTATTGGGAAACACAGTACAGCTTTCAGAGATCTCTCCTATTCACTTCTCCCGTCTGTTCATAATCTAAACTACTACTTCTGTACATCGAGACATGTACTTTTATCATAGTACACGTAGCACTGAATTACAATTACTCATTTGCACAGCTGGCCGTCACCAATGGATGCCAACCTTCTGACTACAGGTGTCTCACTTTTCTCATCTCAGTCCCCTCGGCACCAGCAGAATGAGTGTCACACTGCAGTCACTCCATCATCACTTATGGAAATGAAATGGAGTGAAAAGTGGCAAAGTCACGTCACTCCTTTCTGTATTTGGAGGTTTTCCATCAAGCTTCCCTTTCTCACTCTTCCTTCTGCCTTATTATTCAAGCCCAAAACACTGGTTTGGGAGAAACTGCTTAAACCCATGACATCACTTTCAGTCCTAAGAAAAAAAAAAAAGAAAAAGAAAAACAAACAAACAAAATTGATAGTAAACACTCCTTTGCTCTTAAAGCACTTAGTAGCTGTGCTAGGCCAGGCCACCAAGGTTAGTGCAAGCTCGTGACTTGGGCTCAGCTAAGGCCGCTTACACTTTCTTGGACCAGCAAATAAATAGAGCAAAGGATGCATGGGAGATTAAAGTACATAAGTGGGCTGTCTATCAAAGGTGTGCCCAAAGGCAGGGAAGCGAAGTAAAAAATCCACTAGAAGAGAAGAAATTGACCTTCGTTCTCACAGACCTTGTGTCACTCTTTTTTCTATTTCAGGCAAGTACAGGAATTGGGGACCCTCCAAGTCCTCAATGGTCATCCCATTGCTATCTAGCTGTACTAGAGTTACATTCTGATTCCTATTATATCATCAAATTTATTTGAGTTATCAGCTAAGCAGATTTGCCTGCAGCTTGTAACACTAAGAAGGCCACCAGAATCAATCATTTGGCATTAAGGTGGGCCAGACAAGAAAAGGTGCCCCAGGAAGGGTTTCTCACCTTGTAATTTAACTCAGTCAAAGACCTTAGTGAAATAATTTTTCCTAGGAAACGTAAAGGCACGAAGTTCATGTCAGAGGACCATGGTGCTTCTCCTTCTACAACTGGCCTGTGATCACAGCAGGAGAGATGGAGCTGATGAGTGTGCTGGGCCATGGGGAGAGGGCTGGCCAGGCCAGGTGTGACTTTTCACCCTACTTTTCCAGTACTAGTCATCTTTTCCTACATAACATATTGCCACAAAACCTAGCGGCTTCATACAACAATCGTTTATTTGATTGTGATTCCGGCAATCAGTGATTTTGGTTGGCCTCAGCTGGTTGGTTTTTTGGCTGGCCTCATTTGAAATCATGAATGAAGCCACAGTCATCTGGTGGCTTAACTGGGGCTGGAATGCCTAGCAGGCTTTGCACACACATCTGACATTGAAGGCTGGCAGCCAGGGCACCTGGGTTCTTCTCCGCTCGCCTCTCTGGCAGGCCAGCTCCATTCACCTCCTGGTAACAGCACTCCCAGAGGCTGAGGGAGGACGCTCCCAGGCCTCATGAGGCTCCCGCTGAGAGGTCTCACAGAATCACATCCACCCCACTCCACAGCCAAAGCAAGACACAGGGTCAGCCCAGATACAGGGGGCAGAGAAACAGACCACTCCTCCCGCCAGGAGGCACTACAAATTATTTGTGGTCATTTTTAATCTACCAAACTTCCTTTGCTCAAAAAAACATTAAACCTACAGTGTTTTCCAAATACTTAATAATTTTATATTTAATATTATACTTAAGTATTTCCCAAATACTTAATAATTAAGGTGATACTTATTAAGCATGTAAATGAAAATCCTAAGTGGTCTCTCTCTTTTTTTTTTTTTTCTATATGGTAAAAACAGTACTATAACTTGCTTCTCTTGATAAGGGTTTTGAGTGTGAGGTATTTTCTGAACTATATCACATGCTGTAATATATTCTATTCCCATGCAGAAGCCTATGGAAAAGAATGAGGACTACTCGAACCTAAACAGAACAGAAAACGTAAGGCTACGTTTTCCTTTCTCATAGCTGAACAGTGCAGCACAAGTACAACATAACACCAGTCACTCCATAAACAGAAGAAACAATAGAATTTTCATTGTATTCTTTTTAGTTAGTTACATCTTTGTCCCATGGGTATTTCTGGGAGTCTGATCAGAGATAAAAATATGCTATCCAGAGAAAATGCAGCTAAGAATTTTTACCATACACCACACCAGTTGGTTCTCTGTAAAAAACGAAATAACACCTGAGTCTCATTACCCCTTTAGAGTAGGACTTACTTTGCACAATCGTTATCACCTCCTCTCTTTTATCTCTGTTTCTGATTAGCCCTTGGGGAGGATGACACATCATAAAAGGCTTTTGTGCTGGGCTATCCAGAGTGGGTCTGAGTATTCTGCCATGTCAGCACACTGTAATGAGAACCTGGTATTTTAACATTATTGCCTGTCCAGTTGCCATTGATGATAATGGGCCACTTTTATGACACACAAAATAATGCACGATACCACTGTGTGCTGACCTCATTTCCTCAGAGCTGGTCCTGCCATGTTGGTCAAGGATACAGTGACTGAATCGTTATGGGAGTTACTATGCAAGGTTATATCAGTCTAACAGATTCACAGCTAAACTCGAAATTCCTTAGCACACTGTGAGTTCCTCCATAATGGAACATCTTTCCCCATGACCTCCAAAAGTTCCTGGGGGATGATCTCATTTTATTTCCAAACAAGTCTAAGAAAGATGAGACACTGTTCCTCTGGTAATTTTGTGGGTGGGGGAGGTAGAGGGGAGGACAAACCTGGAAGTGTTGCATGTGACTGCCAAGCGAGCCATCCAGAAGTACAAAAAATTGACAATGTGCCATCTGAAATGATCAAGTTATCAGGGATGACATTAATACAAAGTCTCCTGATACTGGAAACAAACCCAAGTGATACCAAAGGGCCAAACATGAGACAGATTTGATTTGTCAGTGGGTTGCTCTTATTTTGACATCTTGGTAAAATTGTCACATCTGTTGAAATTCCGTTTAACAATTAGCTGTAGCAAAGAACACCAAACAATCTTATTTTCATGTATTGTGTACACTGGGATTTTCCTACCAGTCATCAACCACCAGAAACAATGAAGTGTCACAACAATTCAAAAGATACCATCTGTTTAAGGGAGATGATCCAAAGATAAACATATATCATTTAACACAGCTAGTTTTCAAATGACCATTGATTCAAATCAAAAGCACTTCAAATCTTCTCTGAACTGTTATTAACAGCACAGATATTGGAAAACTGCAGTTAAAGTGGTATGCATTGATAACATCTGCTAAGACTATAGATGATGTTTATTTCAGCATCCTCTCTTGGGAACAGCTGACATTTGAAAATGTGGAAGATATTTACAAAATTTTCCCAACGGAGACTAAACCATTGAAAACTTCTATTTTATCTAAGAATCACAAACAGATAAAAGCATTTATTTGCAGCTTTTACTCAGAAGCTAGAATATGTGAGGTCACTGCAGAAAGAATACATAAGGTCACCAGAACCACTAAAACACTTTTAAAACACTTTTCTCTGTGACTCATGATTTTACTTAATGCTCAGAGTGATCTTGAAAAATCTAGAGCACTGGGGGCAAATCTCTAATAAAAAGAGGCAATTACTCAATTGTAAAATGAATATCAAAGCAGAAAGGAAAGAATCTACAAAAACAAAATAATGATGCAAAATTTGGGAGATAGGTATACTTAATAGGAAAAAGTAATGTGCGTGATGCCATTAAATTCCAGACAGGAGACATTATGAACTCGTTTTGATGGATTTTACTTCAAGAAATCTTAATTAATGATGAGATAAACTAATGAGAACAACTGTCACAGGGTACTTGGGAGTTTAATTAAAATTACCTACTGTGGGCTTCCCTGGTGGCGCCGTGGTTGAGAATCTGCCTGCCGATGCAGGGGACATGGGTTCGTGCCCCGGTCCGGGAAGATCCCACATGCCGTGGAGCGGCTAGGCCCGTGAGCCATGGCCGCTGAGCCTGCGCGTCCGGAGCCTGTGCTCCTCAACGGGAGAGGCCACAACAGTGAGAGGCCCGCGTACCGCAAAAAAAAAAAAAAAAAATTACCTACTGCCACTGCTGTGCAATGTTCCATTTAATCCAACAAAGGTTTAACAAACACCACTATATGTGTCCACAGACTTTCATTTCCTAGTCATTTTCTGTCCAAAGAGCAAGGAAGAGATCATGCTTAATTTATGATACATTGAAACCACTTTATAGTACTTCTTGGGGTGACAGAAACAGCATCTGTGTAATAGACTAACTAGTTATTCCAGGTCTTCATCATCTGGATTCAGATTTCTAAGGGCATGTGAATCCATGTCACCAAATAAGAGACCTTTAAGAATAGCAAATGCACGCGTAGGTAATGTGTTGATTTACGTGTTCATTCCTTCATGTACTTATTCATTCATGCATTCAGTCTTTCAGCAAATATTTATGAATCATCTAGGATGTAGGAAGCCCTGGGGTAAGCACTGGGGATACAGAGTAAGAAGGAAAGAATCCAAGTGAGAGAGAAAAAAATTCCTTTTTGCCAAGCACTGTTAGTGAATTTTGTGGCCTGGGGTGAATTTCATCCTTTTCATCCTTTTACTAGATCACACTTGTAAAGAATCAGTTTGGACAAGAAAACCGTATCAGACGCTTAAGAGGTTAAAAAAATGCTATTACTTATTTAAGATGAAATATGCCATATACCTAACTGAACCTAACTGAAGCTTGATTCTCAGACTATTATCCTTGGTGAAATAAAATTTATAACCATGTGTTTACAAACTTATAGTAATGGACTCCATTTTATCAAGAAAGCAATAGGGTTCAAACCAGCCATTTTATCTTAACTTCCCTGAAACCTTGTCTTCATTTGTAAAATGAAGATAATAATGTCGACCCAGATGGGCTGTTTTGAAGACTAGAAGTAATTTATGTCACGTGCTTGGTGAACAGTGTACAACAGGGTCTCAATAAACAATGGCCAACTCCAGCTGCTGTGAATAGTAGTTTCAAGCTAGGTGATCTAATGAGAGAGTCCACCCTCAAGTGAAGTACACTAGCTCGGCTTAAGTATTTTAGTAGAAATTGCTCATGGAACAAATAAACATGTGGACAATTGTCTAAAACCTCTGTTATTTAAACGCATTGTTTCAAGAAGGTAAAATTTCAACTTAAAACAGCTCAGAACATATGAAGTTAGTTGTACTGCAATCAAACTAAACCTTCAAGTCTTTTGTGAAGTTGAAGGAGATGTTCATCAATCATCTCCTCTACCTTTGAACTGCTCACTACGCTAATGGCAGACAATGTCTGGTACGTGTTGGCAAAATCAAAGCATGTTAATATTTCTCTTCATCACTCCAAAGAACTGTGATGGGCTATGCATTCCAAAAGCTATTGATTGTTTCTTTGTTACGTCAGCAACATAACTTAATAAATAATGAATGGTTTTTTCTTTTGGAAATATATTCCAACTTTGAAAGATTCAACTGAATGCTTTTACTTGCATATAAAAAGAGAGAGGTGGCAATCTAAATTTTTCATGTAAAGTCAAATTTTGTCTTTATCACCTCTTCTCACTACTTATTTTCTAAACACCTGGCTAAAGGTTAAAGCTATGGTGAATTAAATTTAGAGATGAGTTATTCCACTAGCAGTACTGTATTAAAGGTTTTTAATTGCTTGGCCAGCCAGCTTAGACCAAAGATATTACATAAAATTTTTCAGTTTAGATTTTAAGATTTCCTCTTAAAATTCAGATTCAAGTGGTACGTTTTAAATGGCACCTAGTGACTCCCAACAGGATGCCAAAACAACCAATCAGTTGGCAAGATAAAACATTCCATCGGTGAACTGGTTGTTCTGCATGATATCGTGTAACTCACATTAGTACAGTGATGGTGTCAGCATCACAGAGACTGAGAATCTAAGGTCACTGAAGAAAATCACATGAGGTAGGAAAAAACTTGCGCTCCAATCTATGAAGTGCGCCCGTGCTTCTGGACGTTTAGAGGTGCTCCCTCTAGGAGTGATGGAAGACAAGAGCCTCATGGACCAAGGTGTCCTGACTCCTATTTTTTTAACAGCCCCCCTGCCTCTTACCCCATCTTCCAGTTACTCCCTTCTGCCATGCTTCTTCCATCCCATGAACATTTGTGTAGAGGACCAAGTCATAGAATGACCCTGGCTGCCATCAATCAGAGTGTATTTGGGGGCGTACGGAGGTGACTTACAATTACAAAACATGTTGCTGACTACTCAGACACCTGCCTGGGATGTGTTGTGGCTGCGATGCGAGAGAATGATACAGATCAGTGAGTTAAACTTGTCTCAGAGGAACTTGCTCCAGTCCTCCAAGGGCCAATGTGCAATTTTGTGTGTGTGTGTGTGTGTGTGTGTGTGTGTATTTCATCTATGATTATGCACCATCTTAAAATCCTTTTTCTCTGATAAAATAAGAGTCATAAGACCCTCTAAGAGAATAGCTCACCTTCCATAGTTTGAGGAAATACCAGCAGGGAGGGGATCATGCTGAAAGTGGAGAGATCAGTGATTTACTTTTCCTACCCTTTCACTATCCCCCAGACAGTAGTATCTGATGTCTCTAGAGGAAGACGCTTAAAGGTGTGGGAGGTCACTTGCAGTTCATTCCTGTGGGAGGCTAGATAAGATAAGCAAGGTAAAAAAAAAAACCCAAATCTGTAACTCACAAGGCTTTTAGAGGCAGAGAAGGAGCTGGACTGTCTGCGTAGAAACCCCAGTTCTGACACTTACTAGCTGTGTGACCTTAGGCAATTTACTTAAACTTTTTATGCTTCAGTTTCCTCATTTGTAAAATGAGGATAATATCTATCCAGATCCCAGGGTTAATGTGAGGCTTTAATGAATTAATACCTGTAAAACACTTAGAACAGTGCCTGCCTCATAAAAAGGCTCTAGCAGGGCTTCCTTGGTGGCGCAGTGGTTGGGAGTCCGCCTGCCGATGCAGGGGACGCGGGTTCGTGCCCCGGTCTGGGAAGATCCCACGTGCCGCGGAGCGGCTGGGCCCGTGAGCCATGGCCGCTGAGCCTGCGCGTCCAGAGCCTGTGCTCCGCAACGGGAGAGGCCGCGGCAGTGAGAGGCCCGCGTACCGCAAAAAAAAAAAGGCTCTGGCAGTATCTACCCGGTTTACCCCTGAGTTCCAGTCTGTCTGGTCCACATGCTCAACCAAGTATGCATTCAGGTGAGT
Source organism: Pseudorca crassidens (assembly GCF_039906515.1). NCBI lineage: Eukaryota > Metazoa > Chordata > Mammalia > Artiodactyla > Delphinidae > Pseudorca > Pseudorca crassidens. The sequence continues at coordinate 16,551,565 of NC_090313.1, forward strand.
TAGCACAGCCTAAAAGGGTCCAGAGATAACTCTATCCCTTGCAGGAATCCCAAATTAGAAGCATTGATTTCTAAACATCAGATGGTGTTACAAACTCCCCCCTCCCGTGATAACATTGAGGACACATAATTCTCACCTGCTGCCTGGATGCCAGGAGGACCCAGACATCTTGCTCCTCACAGGTGGCCTAAAAATGGGTTTAGATCATGGGACAACTTTGGGATACTAGACTACTATAAATTTCTAGGAAGAAAATACAATAATATGCAAAATGGTTTTAGAAATAACCTGTACGCAGGTGGTACACAGACTCCAGATGAATCACCTTGAAAAGAACAAGGTGGCAGAAGGATTTTCTCTGTTTGCAAATGAGGAAGATTTCCAAAGGAGACTGTGGTTGCTGAACATGCATTTGGAAAGGAAGTCAATGAAACACAGATGAATAGAAGCGGGTGCCCATCCATCTGCTGACAACAAATATGCCCGGTTGGACACAGATATATTTTTGCCCTTTACATCACTTGAAAAATGTGGCTCTTTTGGCTTTAATTCTGTTTAGGGCAGCGTATGTGCTGAACAAATACTTGCTTGATTAATTGATAGTGTCATCCCAATCTAGGATTAGGGCAGAAGTGGGAACACCAGGGTGTGCTTTCACATACTAATTCTCCAATATTCGACAGTTCTGTTTTGGAGAAAATCCTTCCTGACTTGTGACCTAGAGAAACAGCACTCATCACTTCTGTATACTATGATCTCTCCAGGAAGGCAGTCTGACGTTGGCCAGTTTTAATGTTGACATGACTGACATCACTATTTTGGCAGTAACAGGAGGATAAAGAATCATATTTGGAGGCAGAGAAGCAGGGGTCTTGACCCCAGTCTTTTTAATAGGTCATTCATTGGGTGAAAGATGAAAATGGTAAGTCATCAGGTTGCTTGGAGAATTGTCACAAGGGTCTGATGAGTGCATGTTGCATGCTTGGAGGAAGCTAACATGATCACCAGCCAGAGAGACAAAGGGAAACGGGTGGGGCTTGCAGAAGTTCAAGGACGTCGAGGAGGAGTGAAGATGACCAATGATAGGAGACCTGGAGGAGATGAAGAACTGTCGGGGCTGTACATGTGCTCTGTCAAGATGGTTTCCATCTCTCTCAGCCATCCAGGACAAGACAGCGTGAGTGAGTCGTAGGTGTAAGCTGTAGTTGGCTGAAGAAGAGATTAGACAGCCAGAAAGCTGAAAAAATTCACTGGGGTAGGTAGAGGAAGGAAAGACAGCATTATGGTGAAGAAAAGAACGGAAAAAGAAAATACGTGCTAATTAGTGCTGACTTTCCTATCAAGATGAAGGTGGGAAAAAAAAGAAGACAGAAGGTAAGACTATTAAATCACTTTTTAAGAGATATCTGTTCAATTCTTTCTAGGTAAGGTTTATTGTAAAAGGCTGTCTCTCAAGAGTATAACAGTCACTGAGATAGAAATAATATTGTGACGATTTTTTAAATTGTGATGAGTCATATTGTTAATTAAAATGGGATGAATCTAAAGAACTTGACACTGGAAAAACAACCTCCCCCCAATCTCAATACCCCCTCCCTCCCCCACAAACAGCCCCCCGATTTGTATGAGATGCTCAAATAACCATCTGCTGGGGGGGAAAAAAAAAGCAGTGAGGTGTTGCCTAGAAATGTGATTTTGTGTTAAGGGACAGAAAAGCAGTAATTCTAAACCTCTACCATGGGCTTGTACTGTCATCCATGAGTAGATGACTCTGTTTTTCATGTAGGTGGGCTCTTGGGCACAGCCTTGGTGGCAGAAGGTAAATATTGTTGTTTGTTAATCAGTGTGTGTGATTGATAGCAATCTGCATAATAATGAATACTGAACCCTGCTGTGTTTGAAGATAGTGATCTGAGTAGATTATATTGCATTCAGGAAAAAGTTCGCTTCCTTCAAGCAAACTAAAAGGAAGATTACAGTATATTATTGCTGATACGATAGAAGATTACAGTATATTATTGCTAGAAGATTACACTATATTATTGCTGATAATTAACATCTGTATTTTGCAGGTAGGTGTGTGTATGTGTGTGTTTGTGTGTGTACGTGTGTGTGTTTCATGTAAGAGTTAACCACCGAATAACCAGCTTCTTTCTGTACCTCACACTGGCAGGAAGATAAGATGTGGTGTTAGAGATAATAAAGAGTAAAGAGACAGGGATGGCGCGGTGGATAAAGCAGGAATAACCAGCCACCATTCATTCCTTGGTCAATGGCATACAAGGGGCCCAGCATTCTGTCAAGGAGGATAATAGTGCACAACTTGTGGACAGAGATTTCCAAAAAGTAAAAGCAGAGGTCACTGGTGGAGGGAAAGTGCAACCAGTTGCCATGGGAACAACTCAAGGGCATAAGTGTGACAAATCTTCTTGTTCTCAACTACATTAGAAGATGGTGGATGTTGAAGGAGACAGGTGGCCTTTGGACACGTTTGGAGTTACGAAGTCTGGGGCAAGGGAAGAGTTTTTGGAAGCTTCCTCTCCGTCTACCTCTTGGATTTATTTTAGAGACTGGAGGACAAAGACCAGAATGAGTGAAGGAACTTTGTCAAGTGAGACTGAATGTCCTCTGGGAGCTTCCCCTGCAGGCCTGTGACAGGTGTACAACTGTTATGTAGGCCAATCTAAGACACGCTTCATCTGTGTGCTTCGTGAGTTAACGCTACTTCAGAAAAGATGTTTCGGTTGTAGGAAAAAGGACACAATGCTTCCACTAGTAAAATCAAAGCGTGCAAATTTTGGAATGGAAAGGAGTCTTATACCTGTAGAATAATATTTAAGGGAAAAAGTTTATTATACATATGTATACACATATATGTATGCTATAAAACCATATATGCTGAAAGGGACCAGACACAAAAGGCTACATTCTGTGATTCCATTTATGTGAAGAATGCAGAATAGGTAAATCCTTAGAGACAGAAAGCAGACTGGTGGTTGCCAGGGGCTGGGGGCAAAGGAGAACTAGAGAGGGACTGCTTAAGGGGCAAGGAGTTTCCTTTTAGATGAAAAAAAATGTTCTGGAACTAGATAATGGTGATGGTTGCACAACACTGTGAATGTACTAAATGCTACTGAATCGAATGCTTTAAAATGGTTAAAACAATGATTTTTATGTTATGTGTATTTTATCAAAATTTTTAAAAGCATATGCACTGTATCCACCCATTTCTTAATAGAAAAATGACTGAAATACAGACAGGTAGAAATTGACAATGTCAATACACCCAACGCACCATGAGGCTCTACCTAAAATTTCTGAGGAAGGAGGTGACACTTATGAGCTGGGATTTTGGAAGATGTTTTTCAGTCATTTTTCTTCTTGGTAATACACATGGTCTGGATAAGTGATATGTATGATTCCTTCCACCTCTACAATTTTATGACTTTATATTTGATGTATCAGTGCAAACTTTCCAGAAACAGATCCTAGGAAAAGGGAGCCAGAAAAACAAAAGCCAGTCTGAAGAGACAGAAAGAAAGAAAAAAAAAAAGCCTGCCAAGATGAATTTAGAATGTTGCATAGCAAGTCAAAATAAAACGATAGCAAATAAATGGATGGATTTCAAATGTAAGGAAAGTCACATGAGAAAAAGCAAATTTCTAAAAGGAACAGGTTCTGGAGGATAAAACATGGGACAGAATGGTTTTAATAAAAAGAGAAAGAGAGGACATTTTAAGGGGAGGCAGGTCTGCTCAAGAAAGAAAAGAAAGACACCAAGAATGAGGACAATAATGAAGAAAAACAAAAGAAATGAATAAATATTCCACTAGAGTCAGACTGAAAGCCCTAGACTGAGAGGGAAGGAGGGAAGCAAGCGTGCAGAAGATAAAGACCACACAGGAAGGATCAGCAGGGAAAGAGAACGTTCAAAGGCAGAGTTCAAAGCTAAATAACATCTTCTGGGTGGGATCGGGGGGGGAGGTCCAAGAGGGCGGGGCTATATGTACACATGTAGCTGATTCACGTCACTGTACAGCAGAAACTAACACAACATTGTAAAGCAATTATACTCCAATAAAAAAAAAAGCTAGATAAAATCTTCAAGAGAGAACACTCAACAGACTTTGAAAACTCATCCAGGTTGTAGATGGGTTTTAAGGAGAAGATAGAAGAAAAGAGAGGTTAAGCACTGGAGCAAAAGTTGTGGAAATCCAGGATCACAGAGATCTGGTTCAGAGTCAGGGTGATAAAATCAACAGAAGCCTGAGCAAAATGAATTTCTGACGTTGAAGGGTGGGTGCCATGAGGATAAAGAGAAATAGTTGGCTTAAGAAAAAACATGGAAAGTTGAAAATTCTGTAGAAAGAAAACACCTGAATAATGGAGATGTTTGTAATAGAACAGTTTCAGTGACAAGAAAATCTATAGATTTTGGTACATAGATGTGAGCTAAAGTTGGAGGTCCAACGTGAAAGACAAACGATACTAGAAAGATATTCCTAATGAATCAAAATAAATGGTAGCATGTAATCTTTCTCGGCAACTGTGTCTAGTTTCAATGTTCTCATTTTGCATGTCAGGAAATTAAAACTCAAGAGGCTCTGTACAGTCTTCACAATTACAGAGTCTTGCATGGCTAACAGGATTTTAATTTAGTTCTCCTTAACAATAATGGTCCTCCAGTTCTTCCCCATCTAATAGATTCTGTAAATACTCATTCATGAGATTCCTGTTTAATTTTGATTATCATCTTGAAAATGGATATAAAAGCCCATTTTAAACTTCATTTTAAATTTATCACCTGTTTCCAGTAAGTTCGATTTTCTGGACCTGCTCAATAGCTAAACTTCTCTGTCTTCTCCCACGTGTTTTAACCAGCAACACTGCTATTGTGTGAGTAGCACTCTGTTGGCTGTTCTAAGAACTGAATTATCGACTGGTATGTTGTTTCTATGGAAGAACATTATTTCTCAGCTCTAAGGCAATTGACTCAGAAGCAATCATCCAAAACACAACCCATTTATTCTGGGTTGAAGATTGCTTATGAAATATGTCCATCATTTTATCCCTTGTTTCTAATTAGCTCCAGTGACCTTTGAGGCTATTGATTTCTCTCCTGTTGTCTTTTTTTTTTTTTTTCCCTGTACGTGGGCCTCTCACTGTTGTGGCCTCTCCCATTGTGGAGCACAGGCTCCGGACGCGCAGGCTCAGTGGCCATGGCTCACGGGCCCAGCCGCTCCGCGGCATGTGGGATCTTCCCGGACCGGGGCACGAACCCGTGTCCCCTGCGTCGGCAGGCGGACCCTCAACCACGGCGCCACCAGGGAAGCCCCCTGTTGTCTTTTAAGAAAAATTCAAGCTTTTGTTTATGCCTATTTTTGGTGCCGCTATTAGTTCTTTTTGAGAGACTGCTAATAGTAATCACCTGACTTCATTTATCCTGTCTTCACTATAGAGTCTCTGAAATAGGTATTATTATTTTTACTATACAGATGAAGAAACTAAGGCTTAGAGGGGCTGGGTAAATTGATCCAGGGTTTCACTGCTTCTAAGGATCAGAAATTAAAATTGAACCCTTAACTGACTCCAAAGCCATTATTAGATATCAGCAAAATAGAAGAACAAATAAAATGCATAAGGCGGGCTATTTTTCATTTACTTATATATTCATTCATTCATTCAGGCACTCATTCATTCATTCACTTAGATAGACAGACTTCCTGGTCAAAAAAAGCAGGAAGATGATGTTGCTGAAGCATTAGGAAGATGGTGGAAAAATGAATTAGGACATAGTCCTGGCCCTAAAGGGCTCCAAAGACTAGGGAATACAGACTTAAAATCAAACAAAAATAATTAAGCTTGGTAGGCTCACAATAATTATATTTGAGGGCTTCCCTGGTGGTGCAGTGGTTGAGAGTCCGCCTGCCGATGCAGGGGACACGGGTTCATGCCCCGGTCCGGGAAGATCCCATAAGCCGCAGAGCGGCTGGGCCCGTGAGCTGTGGCCGCGGAGCCTGCGCGTCCGGAGCCTGTGCTCCGCAACGGGAGAGGCCACACCGGTGAGAGGCCCGCGTACCGCAAAAAAAAAAAAAAAAATTATACTTGAGAAGGTTGAGGAAGGTATCAAACAGGAAGTAACGGTTCACCTTTGGTTGAGGATGAAAATAATTTATCAGGAAAATAAAAGGCCAGTAGGAGTGGGAGGCATGAAGTAGAATACTTACTCTTCCTGCCTAAATAATTTTCCTGCAACATACATATTACATTTTCAATGTTGCTTGAATTTACCTTGGATGTAAAACAAGATAAAGTCTTATTTATGCAATTTTCTGTTATAGATTTAAAGATTAATATAGCCAAGCCCAAACTCACTCTTTGCTCCTAAGACCATGGAGTCAGTCAAGTTCTTCTAAAAAGGAAGTGTCCTGTCTGCTAGGGTAGAAGAGTATGATCTATAACTTCCCCAGTAACCTCAGGGCAAAAATTAGTTTTGAGAACTTGAGATTTCTCCTCTAGGAATGTCTGACTCCTACGAGCTTTGACAATAAAAAATTACCCTGGCTTCAGGATACTTTCTGGATGAACAGCCAACTCTGTCAAGTACAAGAGAAGGTTACAGATGGATCTATGAAAAGGCCAGAATCAGGAAAACATGGATGTTTGTAGGTGAATCAAAGTGAATAGAGAGTAGCCCTCTGTCAGCATCACTTAATCACCTGATTAGGTAAAATACCAGGAGACAAGGGATCAGACTAAGCAATAGTGACCAGTAAGGACAAGTGGAATCAGCATAAATTTATCATAATTAATATCATCATCATTAGTAACTTTGAAGTCTACTCATCTTAATGAGTAGGGAACGGTTATGTGCAGAATGCTGAAAAAGACATGGTTTACAGCTCTAGGTATTACAGGGGTGAAAAAATAGCACATTCCTTTAGCTTTTATATTTGTACATTTATTACTTAAGTGTAGTAGAGTAATAGGTGCCCCATCTCCTAAAGCTTACACATAAACACCACTAGCTAATATGGCAGATCCATGGCATTTAGGGATCTAACATTGTCAGCATTTCCTATTTGTTGTTCCTCAACTTTTATGACATTTAGACATTTAATTTTTTAATTAGCTAATTAGTTACTTAATTTTTATTGTGGTAAAATACACATAACATGAAATTTATCATTTAAAACATTTTTAAATGTACAATTTAGTGGTGATAAGTACATTTGCAGTGTTATGCCAGCATCACCTCTATTTCCAGAAATTTTTCCTCATCCCTAACAGAAACTTTATACTCATTGATCAGTAACTCCCCATCTCTTCTTCCCTCCAACACCTGGTAAGCTCTGTTAGCCTTTCTTAGACATTTTTATTTTGTAGAACCCAATTCAAACTCACCAAGCTGCAAGGCTGGTATACGATGTCACTTGAGTAATGACTGAGTTTGGTTAATGTTGACAATATCCATTTCAATTCCACTTTGTTGACCGTTACTCATGTATCATACAAACATTTATTGTGAATATGGGGATTCTTGAAAAACTCAAATTTTACGTCACTAGAATATTAGGGATCTATTCACTTGGTTATTTCTTATCGGGCATTCAACCAGAATTTGACACACATATACACTCACATATAAACGTGTACCAACCAATGCAAAAATCTATTGACTTCGCCAAGAAAAAATGTCATGGCCTGTGCTAGGCAAAGCAGAACATGAGTTGATGACTGGAAATTGCTTCATTTTCTAAATTGCAGGTTACAGGCACTAAGGAAGTATCCCAGAGTATTACCAAAATCTCTCATTGATTATGAAAACAAACATCTTTTGAAGTGAAAAAAAAATTAAAGATTAATTTGGAGCTATTAAATCTGAGCCAAAGACAGGAACTTGCCTATGGAACAAAGCAAAACAAAACAGAATACAACAGTGTAGAAGGTTCCCAAAGTTAGGGTAAAAGATAAATATCCGGGACTTCCCTGGTGGCGCAGTGGTTGAGAGTCCGCCTGCCGATGCAGGGGACACGGGTTCGTGCCCTGGTCCGGGAGGACCCCACATGCCACGGAGCAGCTGGGCCCGTGAGCCACAACTACTGAGGCTGTGCTCTAGAGCCCACAAGCCACAACTACTGGAGCCTGTGGGCCTAGAGCCCGTGCTCTGCACCAAGAGAAGCCACCGCAGTGAGAAGCCCGTGCACAGCAACGAGGACCCAGCACAGCCAAAAATAATAAATAAATAAATACAAAAAAAGACAAATATCCAGTTAATAACAAATCCCATTTTAAAATGAAGGGGGAAAACCTTGTCATCTCCACAGATAAGTTTTATATCTCAACTCACTGTTTTGAAAATATCAGAACATATGGGAATTTAAAAAATAATTGGAATGAAGGGGGATTAATGGAAAAACAATTTTATCTGTCAAAGATCACTAAAAAGCAAACAAAAAACAAGTAAACCAAAGCAACTATAAAGGGCATATTCATCAATAATCCTCGCTGTGTTTCAAAGGTACATGGATGCCACAAAAACATCTCCATCATCACATAAATATACTTTCACTGTTTATCTGTGTTGGGTATGACATCTATTGCCTCACACACTCCCTCTTAAAGTATCATGTTTACTTATCTAGCAGAGTTTTTCGGTGTGTTTGCATTTGGAAAGGAACACCTTCTGCATCTTTACTAAACCTTAAATAAATTATGCATTAAATCATACTTTTGTTACAAAACATATTTGGTCCCAGGGACAACAATTTAAATCCACACCCAACGCTGGATACATATATTAATAATTTAAGAAAAAACATTTCTTGGATACCACTACCTATAGCTCATGAATTTATAGTGATACATGATTAAATGAATCCACGGCCAGGAATCAAGCTACTGAACAAGCATACATTTGCCAAGATGGCCTATAAGAATAACTGGATCATCTGAAAGAAGACATTTGTTAAGCAAATCAATCAGATCCATCTAGCCTGACACAACTGGTTGTCATTTCTGCATAAAATGAAATTTATACTACATGAATATTATTTAAATCAGAGAAAATACGATAGGAAGAATACAGAATTAAATATGATAGGAAGAATACAGTATTAATAAGGGCTTTTTTTCCCTTTTTTTGCGATACGCGGGCCTCTCACTGTTGTGGCCTCTCCCGTTGCGGAGCACAGGCTCCGGATGCGCAGGCTCCGGACGCTTAGGCTCAGCGGCCATGGCTCACGGGCCCAGCCGCTCCGCGGCGCGTGGGATCTTCCTGGACCGGGGCACGAACCCGTGTCCCCTGCATCGGCAGGCGTACTCTCAACCACTGCGCCACCTGGGAAGCCTGGCAGCTCTGCTTTTACAGCATGTCCTTCACTATCTGCTCACCTAGAAATGAGCATTTCCTCATTTTCTCAATCAAAGCATGTCTCTTGAAGGCCACAGATGATAAGAATCACCAAAGAAGTTTTTATGTAGTAAACTGAACTTGGCTATTATTAAGTCTTGAAAAGCTGAATCTTGAAGGTCAGAAAAACTTCCTTCTAAAGAGTCAGAAATTTCTACAAAGTGCTAATGTAAGACAGGTGCCTTCCAGATTCCTGGCGATATTTCTTAAATCTTCAAATCAGATACCTTAAAACCTCCCCATGACAAAACACCCCGACATGCTGGATGAGATACTAAAAACACTCTTTTAAATGTATAATAGCTGGAAAAAAAAAGTAGGGAAAATCTCCAAGGGGCAAAATCAAGATGAAACTAAAGAACAGCAAGATGCCCTATCTGGCTGCTGGAGTGGGTGGGCCTGGGGGTTGAGAGTCTAGTAATCAAGGGCTTTGGGTTTTAATGTCTTTCAAAGGGAAGAGATGAGGCCTGGCCTGTGCACGGTGGAACAAAAACACACACTGAAATTCTCAAAAACAGGAAGACTAAGACATTAACTATTTCGCTTACTGATATAAACTCTGTGTGTCTTTGCACCAAAACTATGTTGGCAATCATTAAATTTTCACAGATTTTGTAAATCTGTTGTCAAACAGAGCCATTATTTTAAATTATGTAAATTTGCAACTAAATAAATTTCATTAAAGACAAAGGTAATAAATTCTCAAAATGTGTTTCTTCCTATTTATTACCATACATTTGAGGTTATTTATGTCTATTGTCTCTCTAGAGCGAATATATTACAAAATGGTGTTGTTCTTCTGCACATTTCTTCCAAACTCCATGTTCCGTAACGTCACATTGGCACCATGAAATTGTCCACGATAGGAGTACTATACTACGGAAAACGGCAGAGGCCACAGGCCTTCATTTACTGCTTTGTTGATTTTCTAGACTTAGGAAAGTGATGGCGATTTTGTTAATAAGGAAGATTAACCTTAAAAGTGTGGCATGTCTGTACTTACTACATTGTGAGTCGCATGAAAAAAACTGAGTGTTTGAAATCTAGTGTATTCATTTCAGCAGTCATTGATATTATTGATGAACAAATGAAATTCCAACATACATTCATCTTTGTTGTTACTCACTAAAAAAACCAGAAATACCAACCAACATTCATGTTGGAACTACACTCATTTGCCAGTTGCAACCATAGGGAGGCTACAGCTACAAGAGTTGGGCACAAATCAATGAAAGACTGACTGTACAAATGGACAATATCTAGACCGTGTAGGACAACAGCACTCTGACCTAAAACTTCTGCAGCAATTGCCCCAGAACACTCAGGATTTGGTCTATGTCTTCAAACTTCTTTTTTTTCATCCTCCCTTCCAAATGAGGATGAATCAGAGAACCGAATAGCTCCCAATCTCATCACAGAAGATGACGGCTTCTAATTAGCCTGCCCTTCTCAACAACCTCCAATCAGAGCATACCTGAAGCTTCCCCATTTTCCCCCTACTGTAAAGCTTTCCCACCGCCCTACATCGAATGCCTTTCTGTCTCTGCCAAATGCATGTGATGGATGGCTGAATCCCTTGATAGGGCAAGCTCTGAATATAGAGCCTCTGTTTATTCTCACTTGCGGGTCTTTGATTATACCCACAAAAGCATTCTATGAGAATCAACTGGCCATACAGAACTTAAAATTAAGAGTATTTTATATTTTATTATTACTTGTAATAGGTGCACTATATATCCTCTTATTAAGATTTATAATAAATCTATGTGTGTGTGTGTGTAACCTTTTTTTCCCCCAAAGAGCTGGTTCTTAGACATTTATCAGCACAGCAGTGAGCTTACACTCTGTGAAATATATCGCTTAGGAAAAAAAAAAATGACCCACTAGTACAGGGGAGACAACATAAATTCCGAGTAGGAAAAGAGAAACAAACCAGACCCCAGAAAATTTTAACCTTGGGTCTGTTCTCACTTGAGTCTGGAATGCAAATTTATACCACTTATGTGATCCAAGGATTCTCCCCGAAAACAGTCCTCGTCAATGGTACCCTTGTGAAGTCTGGTGGAAGCCAACACAAATCCTTTCTGGAGAGACTCACCCAAATTCCAATTTATCTACTATTCCACAGGAGAAGTCCTACTGAGGATGAGCCCACAATCAAAACTCCAAACAATTCACCATGACCATGATTAACCAAACACAATAAATACCAATATTCATCCCTGTAAGAACTACGAATTACAACTAATAGACCCCTTGAAATATAAGAACATGAAAAACATCATATTTACTGAAAGTCCTTAAAGATAAGGCACAAATGGGGTTGGGATTTTTTGTTTTTTAACTGTCCAGTGGCTGTAGAACAAGCAAAATAAAACCTAGGTATCTTATGTTTAAATTAGGTCTTTCTTCAAATTACCAAGGTGCTAGAAGAAATGGGAATTTGTTCCAGCTCATAGAAACTTGCTGCAGTTACAGAAATCCCTTGTACAGAGGCATTTCATCCCACAAATGGCCTGGCTGTCTGAGGGGAACCACGTAGGACTAGCAGCTACTATGTGGAACCTCGCTGAGGGGGGGATGTTTGGTGATGGGAGAGCTTAGTTGTGGGATTTGTGACTGACCCTGTTATTTCAGGAAAAATAACACATCATTCATAAAATACATTTCAATCAAACCAGAGGACTGGGGCAAGGACAAAATTAGAGCCTTCCCTCCTTCAACTGTCCTTAGCTCTTCCTGCTAACTCATTCTCAGATAAGAGTTAGTGCCACCCATTCCTTGAGGCTTTTTAATGCAGAAGAGTAGAACAGTCATGAGAAACAAGACTGGAGAGATAGGGGAAGGGGAAAATGTTTTTAAAAAGCTCCTGAAACTTGGATTTGAGGGCAAGCAGGCATCTTTCAGTTGGGTACCTGGAAACAGACTCTGAGGCATATATTTGAGCGCAGGAGAAATAAGAGTCAGATAAACAGATTTGGACAGAGGGCAGAAATGGACTGCAATGTGGCTGCAACGGAGACCTCAGCCGTTCCTATGAGGAGCTCTGCGATTGGGATGCGTGCGATTCCACTGAATGAAATTATGCACCAGAGTGAGAGTGAGATGAGGGATGTGACTTTTCTATTCTCTTATCAATGTGTCAGTTTTGAGTATCTCTTACGTAGGTTGTCAATGGGTTAAGCCAGTTTCTTGATTCTGATTCTAAGCAATTCTTGCCTTATTTACGACTTTAGACCCTCCCGCCTTCTATCATGGGATTCCGTGTAGAATATACTATGCACGGAAGCGTGTAGCAATTGAGAGAGAATCCATTATTCACTCCTGCAACCAATATTTACTGTCTTTGCCTTAAGCTACATACAATTTTTTGGATGAATAGAGACACAGAGACTATATGTACAATCAAGAGCTATTGGGGCCATCAAAAACCTGCACAGAGCCCTGTGGGAGAACCAAGAAGGCAGAGGTCAGCTCCACCTTGTAGAAGTTAAATAAATAATTAAATAAAGGAGCCATAAACAACGGGATGTTGGGTTTCATTTTGAAAGATGGGCAGATATTTGTGAACTTTGGGAAGAAGGAATGGGGTAAGACAATGCAGGCAGAAGGAGCAGAAAAAATGAAAGAGAAAATGTGGGAGTCACAAAATAGCCTTCCATCAGCATCAAAACCTACACTGCTACATTGTTACATTGCTCTGCAGCTACTTTCATGTGACATTTGTCAAGCAGTTTGAAAATATTACTAGTGTGGTCTGGCGACATCTAAGATGGCCCCCATAGACCCCCGCCTCCTGGCGTTCATACCCTTGTGCAATCCCTCTCCTTGAGTGTGAGTTGGACATAGGAACTCGCTTCTAATGAATAGAATATGACAGAAGTGATGGTATGTCACTTCCGTGATTAGGTTACAAAGAGCCTGTGGCTTTTTTCTTCTTCTTCTTACCTCTCTTGCCTGCTCACTTTGTGGGAAGGCAGTTGACATGTGCTGAACTCCCCTGTGGAGAAGCCCATGTGACAAGGAACTACAGGAGGCCTCCAACCAACAGCCAATGAAGACCTGAGGTTCTCAGTACAACAGCCCATAAGTGAGCTTGGAAGCAGATCCTATTACAGTAGAGCCTTCAGATGAGACCACAGACTTAGCTGACACCTTGACTCTAGCCTAATGAGTAACCCTGAGGCAGAGACACACAGCTAAGCTTCACCCAGATTCCTGACCATGGAAACTTGGAGACAATAAAGGTGTGTTGTTTTAAGATGCTAAATAAGTTTCAGAGTAATTTGTTCTGTAGCATTAGATGACTAATTTAGTTAGCATGCTACCCTCTGGGTGAAATGCTTTCTACTATCATGAATGGGGACAGTAGCTAAGTTTCACATTTAGACAAGGTTTCTGTTATGTAATAAGATGTTAAACTTTGCATCCCAGCCCTGACTTAGGAATTCTCTTCAATGTTCAAATATCTTCCCTACATATAGCTGACCAGCTCAGATGGCATCATGTAAGAGATTTCTGTTCATGAGGTACCACTAAAGAAAGACTCTACTAATACAAGAATCAAAACTGATATTACATCATTTTGCATCATACTAAAGTTCTGTACGTTTTTAAAGACCAATTTAAACATATTTCTTAGGGACTTCCCTGGTGGTGCAGTGGTTAGGAATCCGCCTGCCAATGCAGGGGACACAGATTCGAGCCCTGGTCCGGGAATATCCCACATGCCATGGAGCAATTAAGCCCATGCGCCACAACTACTGAGACTGAGCTATAGAGCCTGCGAGCCACAACTACTGAGCCCATGTGCCACAACTACTGAAGCCCACGCACCTAGAGCCCATGGTCTGCAACAAGAGAAGCTACTGCAGTGAGAAACCCACGCCCCACAACGAAGAGTAGCCCCTGCTCACTGCAACTAGAGAAAGCCCGCATGCAGCAACGAAGACCCAATGCAGCCAAAAATAAATTAATTAATTAAAAAATAAATAAACATACTTTTTCAAGTCCTGGGGATTAGCCAAGGTAAAGATATATTGCCTCTCCTCTTGCATAGGGTCCTGGAGACCTGAGACATGTCCTACAAAAGAGTTTATATTTAAGTGTCTATTTTGATGAATATACTACTTCCTGGAAGGTCTTATTAGGACTGGAATAATTGGCATATCATCTCTCTCTAAGGACAGGCAAAGCAGCTGTACAAAAATGTGCTTTGGTTCGTTCATGTGGAAGAAGTTGATATTTTGACTGCTTCAGAAATCACTCAACTATTCCATGTATTATACAAGGCTTTGAAAATAAAAATAAAATCTACTACTGACCAGTGTGTCAAAATATATCTTGGGAGCAGCGTGTACTGGACTGTCACTGCCAACATTTCAAACCACTGGCTTGTACCCTAATCACAGGCCCCAACTGACATCCCTCTGATGAATTCACATGGTGGGCCAGCGGATCTGAAAAAATCAAGTTTTCCAGTTACAAGGGATGTTAGAGATCACCTAGTAAGAACAATATCGCCTGCATCCACAAGTCAGTGTTGTACTACACTATTCAGTTTCTAACTACCCATTAGAAAATTTTAAAATCCTGATTTCTATTTTGTGTAGCTGTTCAAACATTATGTATTTTGGATATAACAGACGTTTTATATGGGCTATTTTAGATATTCAGTGGGTTTATTGAATCCAGCATGACAGATGTTTGTGTTGGAGCACGTCTTTTAGGGCCTGTTGCTCACATCTAACGATAGCACTTTACGAGAAGGTCAGAAATGAGATTGTTAATTTAATGCAATACCAATTATGTGTCAAAACTCTTCTTGATTTTTACTTTTTTATTTTGGAAAATTTCACCCAGAGAAATAGGGAAAATTTCACCCAGAGAAATAGGGAGAACCTCCATGCACTTATCATTCAGCTTCAGCAATTATTCAGAAAACAATCTTGTTTGTTTACTCTCCATCCGTCCCATGATGGTAAAATTATTTTAAATCAAGTCCCAGACATCTTTATATTTCATCCGTAAATATTCACTATGTGTTGATATGAGATAAAGACTCTTAACAAAACCACAATACCGTTATTATGCTTAAAAATGAAAACACATCCTAAATATGTTCAGTGTTCAGCCTTTAACTGTCTTATAAGTATTCTTATAAATACATTTCACTCACCTTTTTTGTGCTATTTAGTTCTTGTATATGACCTTAAGATCTAGAGGCACCATTCAACTCAGAAGCAATTCATCATGCCTGATATCTATCTATCCATCCAAACATCCATCCATCCAAACTAGATCTAATACGTCATCTGTAAGGGCTACAGAGGAGGCTTTCTCTGTCACAAAATTCAAAAACACTAGAAGAGCTGGGGGAAGACAAGTTAATATTCCTAATTCTCATATATTTTTAAAGTAATGGCTTCTATTAAATTGAAGCAGATACATGTAGAAAAAGAATGAAGTCAAGAAACTACTAAGAATTTTAAAGTTCAATGGGAACATAAGAAGAGTGTGTAAATGATAATGCAAGGTAGAAAATAATAAGTATCAAAAGAGAGGTTGAACAAAATGGTTTAGGAGCTCAGAGCAAGAATAAAAAACTTCTTAAAAAATTAAAAAAAAAATCTCTTTCCACTAGTTTGCATAAGTTATACATATTATTCTACATAAGAAAAGAAAATTTAAGTTAGTCTCCATAATTACCACAGCTGTGCCACTTGACTTTATGAGCTCTGAAAGTTACTTATGGCTTCCGTGCCTCAGTTTCCCCCTCTGAAAACTGGAGAAAATGTTTATATTTACCTTCCAGTTTTTGTGAGCATGAAATTGAGGTAATGTATGTGATACATTTAATGTATGTTATACATTCATTGTTCATTAATATTAAAAAAAGGACTGTTTAGTGTCCTTAAAATTTTGCTTCTCTTGTTCTTTTATGACTCACCTGTCATGTCAGCAGATGTGAACTGAACAAACATAACTCTAAGCCTTTCTCTGAATAAATATTTTCTTTCCTATGTAAATGTAAACAATTAAGATACAATGCAGGCTGTCAAAATTTTGGCTTTATATTAAACACTTCTACATTTGTTTCCTTATCCCTAATTTATATTGGGCAAGCCAGTGCTTTTCTCCAAACATTAAAGAAGAATTTCTGTCTTTTGACAATTTAAACTATTCAGGCATGCCCAATGCATAGAGAATCGAACGTTTTCTGACATGTTCAATTGCTTCTTCATTTTTAATTGCAAGTCAGTCAGGACTCAACTGCAAGATCCCTTTTCATACAGCCTAATGTTTCTTCTTTTCCTGCAAAAAAATCCTGTTCCAATTAAAAAAAAAATATGTGAACTGAATGCTTCTAATTTAGAATCTGTCACCTTCATAACCTCCAAAAGCTCTTATAACATCAAGGAGGATTGTCTTTGTCATTCAATTTTCTGATGCCTTTCTAAGTTTCTCTCTTTTTATTTGCCTGGAAAATCTTGCTCATTGGAATTTTATATTTTGGACACCATTTTTTAATTTTTTAAAAATTATTTATTTATTTTTTGCAGTACGCGGGCCTCTCACTGTTGTGGCCTCTCCCGTTGCGGAGCACAGGCTCTGGACGCGCAGGTTCAGCGGCCATGGCTCACGGGCCCAGCCGCTCCGCGGCATGTGGGATCCTCCCGGACCGGGGCTCGAACCCGCATCCCCTGCATTCGCAGGCAGACCCCCAGCCACTGCGCCACCAGGGAAGCCCCTGGACACCATTTTTTTCAGCCAAACCATTTTATATACCTAATGACGTTTTAAAACCCAATTAATTATTAAAATAACATGGTAAGTTCCCTAAAGCCTTAAGAATCTGTGAACATTAAATCCTATGAGCCAGACAGCTGTGGCATTTCAGCCTTAATTCTACAAATTAAGAAAGAATCACTGGAGTTCAAATTAAACTGAAATGAAACTGGTTGAATTTAAGTAATATTTTAGGCTTTAATGCTTAAATACGTTATTTATGGACTAGAATTAAATAACACTTAAAAATGAATTTACTTATGAATTCAGCATCAATTGGGCTTGTTTCTGAGTTTTGTTTGATTACTATCAAGAAAAAGTGGTTAAACTTATATTAATTTTAAAAAATATCTGAAGTATCATCTCAACATTCAGAATGAACTTGCATGCCATGGCAATTATCTTGGAGGGTTGGTTCTCACAATTATGATCGTAAGAGACCTTTTGTGTCTGTTTCGCAAGGCAACTCTATATGCGTAAAAGTCTTTAAAAATTAAATTCTGTATGAATTTCTATAGTTGCTCTTTCTTAGAAGTTATATTAAAGGTAATACTATTATTGGTTCATTTTTGAGAGTATCACATGTAGGTGAAAACCTCTGCTGTGGATGTAGTTTTTAAGGCTATCATTTCTGACCGTAGATATATATAGAGCTAATTTGGAGGTGTCCCAGTTAGATTGCAAAAGACATTCCTCCATGTCAGTGACAATGATATGACTGATTTGATAACTGACAAAAGTCCTTTGCCACCGTACAGCTGACAATACTTGTTTAAAGGCTGTTCTTGAATAAAATGAATGCTTGGCTATCCCATGAAATTTCCATTCCAACCTGGGCTACTAACTTGAATCTAGGATCTTTTTAAGGGTAATTAAAAAATGAATATATATGAAGCAGTACTACAGTAGTTTGACATCTAGGTTAGTAAAGTCACTGTCCCATGTAATTTATAACAGGAAAGAAACCGCTGGGACAGAAAACATACAATAGCACTGTATGGAGCTGTCATTTCAATTCAGTGTCAGTCTCTGGCTGTACTTTCCTTCTACTTCTCCTTATGCTTTTACTACCATCTTCTCATCCATTCTTTCTATTGATTTCTGGACCTGACAAATAGCATTGGTTTTGAATAGAATTAAGAGGCATCTTGCCCACCTAATAACCACAACATGTCTGTTGGGTTTCTCATCTTATAACGCTGCAAGAAATAGTAAGCTGTAACTTACTTCTAAGGCATATATATTGCATTTTAAGCACTGTCTTATGAGCGTAACTATGATGCTATTCAACAATGGAAGGTGATTTATGCAGCTGAAAACCCGCTCGTGGTTTCTATTGAATGAGATTTCTGGGTAGGGTTCTCATTTTTTTCTTATGAGTTTCCCTACTGAATGTTATTTTAATGCATTGGGATAAGTAAATAAACCATTTCATTTTTATTTCCCATTCCATGAACTGCTTCTCAAGTAACTCGATTAATGTTCAAAACCAATATTTGAGTAGGCGTGTAATTAAAATTTCATAAAACCGTTATAGTCATAGTAGCTTAGTAATAAGAAAGCTTATTTATCACACAAATGATTTCTTTGCATTTCTAATATGTATGTTATTTAGCTAACTCAGTAATAAAAAATACATATATATATGTATATATACACACACACATGCATATACACACACAGACACACACACACACATGCACATTCCCCTTTCCTCCAGTGAAGTTTGTTCTTTAAAAGAGACACTTGATAATCAGTGTTTTCTTCTAAGAAAGAAACACTTTTTCTTGCAGTTTGGCCTATGGATGACTTAATAGGGTGAAGACAGAGATGGGTAAACTCCATTTACGTTTTCTGGATAAGATGACTTTGTATCCAGAAAGCTATGAGGTACTCTGTGTCTTACTGTGGAAGTGATATTGGAATTCTAGATCCTCTAAAACCCAAATGTAACTCACTAGTAGCCATTGCTTTAGTTCTCATGTATAGTGGTGAGTAGTATCATGTATAATACTGTCGTTCATGTGTCTATGTATTTGTCGTCTCTTTTTTCTTCCTTTAGTCTCAATAAGTTTGTCTGTCAGTGATTCTCAAAATTTAGTGCAAGTAAGAATCAAGCAGGAATTTGTTAAAAATGCAGATTCCCGGGCACAGAGATTCTGAGTGGTTGTAACTGACTGAAACCCAGGAATCTGCTTTTTTTACAACCACCCCAAGGGAATATGATACAAGTGGTCCAAGAATTAACCTTTGAGGGCTTCCCTGGTGGCGCAGTGGTTGAGAGTCCGCCTGCTGATGCAGGGGACACGGGTTCGTGCCCAGGTCTGGGAGGATCCCACATGCTGCGGAGCAGCTGGGTCCTGAGCCATGGCCGCTGAGCCTGCGCGTCCGGAACCTGTGCTCCGCAACGGGAGAGGCCGCAACAGTGAGAGGCCGGCGTACGGCAAAAAAAAAAAAAAAAAAAAAAAAAAAATTAACCTTTGAGAAATAGTACCTGTGGGGACTGAAATCTCATCTTTTAGTTGAACTTCTTTGCAATTCCTCCTTGTGTTCATTGACATGTTCTATTCATTTAAAACAGGTTGCTTCATACGGTGTCTGACTCAGAATAACACAATAGAGCAAAGTTTAGCATGGTGTTATCCAATAGAGATATATTGTGAATTACGTATCTAATTTTAAAGTTTATTATAGCCCCATTTAAAAGATAAAAAGAAATGGGTGAAATTTAATAATACATTTTATTCAACTCAATATATCCAAAATATTGTCATTACAATATGTAATCAATATAAAAATATTGAGATGTTATATTCTTTTTTCATGCTAAATCTTCAGAATGTAGTATATAATTTATACTTAACAGCCCATCTCAATTTGAAATAGCCACACTTTGAGTGACTGACAGCTACGTGTGGCTAGTGGCTACCATATTGGACAGCACAGAGTTGGAGGACGGCATGTTCAAAAGTAAACAAATTATACCACGGTAAAACCAGTGATTTGCTAAGTCTCTTAATTTACATGTATCCACCAAAGCCAATAGGGCAATAGGGTATATTATGTTAGCCAGAAATGCATCATGCTAAGTGGTTTTGCCGAGGTCTGATTACCTGAGATACATTCTGTGGGATATGAAGCTATTTACTCTCATGTCCTTCTCTGTGGCCTCAGATCTTATGAAGGAGGACAGATAGACTCAATGGAGGCAGCTGGGGTTTAGATGCCTCATCAGCTGGTCTTAAAATTCTACAAAGATCTTGATTTTCTAAACAATGGTTGGTACAAAACTTTGGCTTACTATTGGACTTAAATGCACTGTATTTATAAAACACTGACAAGGTTCCACTTACACTTGTTTACAATATATTCTGAAGGGCATCTGAAAAGAACAGACAAAATCAATGACTGCTCTTCACTGAGTACCAGTAACAGCGCTAATGAGAACTAACATTTATTGAATGCTTACCATGGGTCAAGCACTATTCTGAGGGCTTTGCGTACCTTATCTTATTCGCTCCTCACAACAACTCTGTATAGTGGGTATGATTATCATTCCCATTCTACAGACAGAAAAAATGGAAAAACAAACCAACCACCTGAGGCTCAGAGAGATGGTGCCACATGGCCGAGGCCACTTTAGCGGGTGGTGGAGCCAGGTGTGAAGCCAGGCACTTGAACTCTGGGATTAGTAATCTTAGACTAGATGCCAGGGTTTTTTCAATCTCACCACTATTGCCACTTTAGGGAGGATACTTCTTTGCTGGGCGGGCTTGTCATGAGCGCTGTGGGAGGTTCGGCAGCATGCCTAGACTCTACCAACTAGATAGCAGTAGCGCCCACCCACTCCAAGTTGTAACAACCAAAGCGGTCTCCAGACATCTCCTTGCTGCGGAGGAAAATCGCCCCTGCTTGAGACCCACTGCCATATACTGAATTATCTCCCTGTAACGTGTACAGAGAGCGATAGGTGCCTTAAAGCAGGAGATGCAACAAGAGAAGCAAGAGGATGGAGTGATTCGGCAAAAGGGCCATAAGCCAAGAAATCTAAGTGGCTTCTAGAAGCTGAGAAAAGCAAGGAAGCTGACTCTCTTTTAGAACCCCCAGAAGAAACCAGCCCTGCTCACACCTTGACTTTAGCCCAGTAAGACCCATTTTGGACTTCTGGCCTCCTGCACTGAAAGAAAATAAATCTGTGATGCTTTAAGCCTCTAAGTTCAGGGGAATTTGTTTTAGTGGCAGTAGAAAATGAATACAGTTCTTGGCCAAATGTCACCATGATGCTGTCCGGTGGCTTTTCTTATTCCCATTTTCATGATTAGGCAATTGCAAACCGGAAATGTTAAACAACTTGCCTAGGGTCCCAAAACCAGGAAGGGTGGAACCAAGATTTAAAACTAGGGCACCTTATGCAAAATCTGAGCTTTTCCTACTTACCCTGAGGCGTTCCACTTATGTCTCCAATACCCCAATATAATACGATATTTAATCATCCCTGACAATTTGAAGATTTAGAGCATAGACAACATTCTTTGGGGGAGGTCTGGAAACAAACACCCCTTTCTAATTGGAAAAATACTTTTTAAAAATAGCAATTTTTAATATTAGTGGCAATCATTTTCACTTTGATGGTTAGTTACACTTGAGGAAAGGATTCTGGTGATTTCCATATCAATCTGGGAAAGAGATTCTTATAAATTTAAAGAGAGAAGTAGAATAAAGGTATCCTCAGGCAATGCAGACCAATGTCCTTAAACACTTGTGCTACCACTGACGCGGATCATTTTGACTGGCCATTCATTTCTAAACTTCTGGAGACATCTATCTACACAAAACTTCCTTCAAAGAGAAATATAAGTAACGGCAACAAAACTTAGACTCGCAATCAGCATTCTTTTTAGCATTATGATTAAGCAGCAGATTAATCTGACCTATGTGCCCTGCCTGTAAGACAATTCAAATACTGGAAGAGGCATTAATAGATCCTTAAATGAAGTAATATTCTATTCAAGAAAAATGTTCTCATTATGCAAAACTCTCGTTATCAGAATTGTGTTTATGGGTCATTTGCATTTCTAAATATTTGGCTTCTAAATATGAAGGCTTACAAATCTATTATTTTTGTTCTTTCTTCCCATTTCCGAATCAATTTACCACTCTGGATGGCTCTATAACATGGTGATTAAAAGTACGGACTGTGGACTGTGGAGCTGGACAGCTCCAAGCCCTCAAGGCTGTGCCTACTTGCTGTGAGTCCTTGAGCAAATTATTGAACCCCTTAAAGCTACAGTTTCCTCAACTGTCACACGGACATGATTACAGAACCTGCCTCAGAGGACTGCGGTGAGGATTCCCAAGACAATGAAAGCATTCAGCACACTGCCCGATTACTCCACGATACCTCCCGATTCTTTCCTACTCGCTTTTCCTGCCTACATACAGCATTTCCACTGTGACCTCCAACTATATGGATCACAGCAGAAGCCATGCCTTCCCTCTCTGTTCCCTGAAAATCTGCCAAGATTTTTCATTTTAATAAATGTCACCTCCCTCCCTTTATTTAATTAGTAAGTAGGGTGACATCAGATCTCCTTCCTCTGGTTCATGCCTAGTTCCCCACCTCTGCCACAAATCTCAACAATTCTGGTTATGTCCTACCTTGCAGATGGCTGTTATACCCTGTCTCTCCCTTTAAATCTACACATTCACTCCCTGAGTTTAGAGCCTCATCATTTCTTGCCTATCTCTTTCCCTGCCTATAATTTGTCCATTCGTCATCCATTCTCGACAGCCCTGCCACAGTGGTC
The DNA here is from genome assembly GCF_039906515.1 of Pseudorca crassidens. NCBI lineage: Eukaryota > Metazoa > Chordata > Mammalia > Artiodactyla > Delphinidae > Pseudorca > Pseudorca crassidens. Next base: position 16,574,572 of record NC_090313.1, read on the forward strand.
TTTTGATAAAACGTGTGTATGACTATATCATTTCCCAGCTTAAAACTCTGGCTCCCAGTAACCTTGAAATACCCTTTATGATAGCATGACACCTGCCTCCACCTCCAGACTCCCCTCCTATAAACATCAGCACCTGCCTGCAAGGCTTCTACCTGTTAATGGTGGCTGTATGCTAGAAGTATTTCAGCAGCTTTTAAAAGACAGCAATGCCCCAATCCCCATTTACTCCCAAGACAAACTAAAATAGAATCTTGGGGCCCAAGAAGCAGTGTTTCGTTTTGGCATTTTCTAAGTATTGTTTAATAAGTATGTATTTTTTAATTTTGAAAAATTTCAGACTTCAACGAAAGACGAGAAGGTGGTGCAATGAATCTTATCAGTCAGATTCGACAATTATTAAGATTTTGCCATACACGTTGACCTATCCTCTTTTTGTTTAAACATTTTAAAACAAATTCCAGACATCACCATTTCACAAGCAATGAACACTAATTCTTAGCTGTTATCTAATACCTTAGACCACACGATATTTTCCCAGTTCTATCAAAAATGTCTTTCTGCAGTTGGCTTCTTTGAATAAGAATTAAATAAACGGACACATCACATTTGGTTATTAAATCTATTAGACCTTTTAAAATCTAGAACAGGCCTCTCCCCTACAATTAAGCCCTTCTTTTCCTTCTACCATTGATTTATTCTGGAAATGAATTGATTATCCTGTAGAATGTGCTACTTTCTGGAATTATCAGTCAGTTTCCTTGAGGTGTCATTTGACTTGTCCCTTTCCTGAATTTCCCATCGTCACTTTTTAAAACTTCCCAGAAAATTCTAATGTGCAGCCAGGACTGAGGATGACTTGTCTTTTGGCCATCACACTCAGTAGGATACTTTGCATTATTGTCCTTCTATGCAGTTATAATCATAGCCACTAACATTCACTAAGCATATCTACTACATGGCAGTCAATGTGCCCAGTACATTTCTTATGTTAAACTCATCACAATGCTACCAAGAGGAAATTGAGTATTAAAGAAGCTAGTAACTTGCCCAAGGAATCCAAACAGTAAGTGGTAAAGCTGGGACTCAAACCCTGGCCTAACTGACTCCCCAATCTATATTCTTACAACTAAGATGGACTGAATGACTCCTAATTTTCATTTAAGGACAGGTGAAGTCTGACTTTAAGTTGGAAGCAGAGCCTGATTATCCATTGCCAACCAAGCTGTGGTAGGTACCCTCTCCCCTCATAATGCCATGGTCACATCTTCCTCAACCATTGCCCTTTTTTCTTTTTCTTTTTTTTTTTTTTTGCGGTACGCAGGCCTCTCACTGTTGTGGCCTTTCCCGTTGCGGAGCACAGGCTCCGGACACACAGGCTCAGCGGCCATGGCTCATGGGCCCAGCCACTCCACGGCATGTGGGATCTTCCCAGACCGGGGCACGAACCCTTGTCCCCCGCATCGGCAGGTGGACTCTCAACCACTGCGCCACCAGGGAAGCCCCCATTGCCCTTCTTATTCCAACAGCTAGACCTATGCTGTCCAAATGACATTAGACTAACAGGCTATTAAAATGTGGTTTTGCCAAACTGAAATTTGCTGTAAGATTAATATACATACTGGATTTCAAAAGAAAAAACATAAACTACATCATTCATAACTTTTAAAATTGTTTCCATGTTGAAAAGATAATATTTTGGATATACTGACTAAAATGAAATATATTATTAAAATTAATTTAACTTGTTTATTTTTACTTGGTTTAATGTGGCTATTAGAATTTTTACAATTACAAATGTGACTCACATTATATCTCTATTTTCAGTGCTGAACTAGACCTTGAGCTCCTTGAGGGCAAAAAGGTCTAGTTACCTTTTTCTTTGTAATTTGTGCAGTGCCCAAAACTGCCTGGTATAGAGTAGACAAATAATAAACGTAGGGCAAGTAGTAGACCTTGAGTTTTAAAACATAGGTCATACATTCAGCAGTATAGTTGGTACATTGTCAGACTCTCTCATTGCCTGTAAGATATTGATTAGAGATTTTTTTTTAAATTCACATTAAACTGATGGGGCTTCCCTGGTGGCGCAGTGGTTGAGAGTCCGCCTGCCGATGCGGGGGACATGAGTTCGTGCCCCGGTCCGGGAAGATCCCACATGCCGCGGAGCGGCTGGGCCCGTGAGCCGTGGCCGCTGAGCCTGCGCGTCCGGAGCTTGTGCTCCGCAACGGGAGAGGCCACAACAGTGAGAGGCCCGCGTACCGCAAAAAAAAAAAAAAAAAAAAAAAACCACCAAAAAAAACCAAACAAAACAAACTGATGATGTACTCCACTTGAGGAAGATATCATTAACATTCTAAATAAAAATAAAAATGCATTATCCACAGCAACGAAAAGAATAGCAAAGTTGCAGATTTTAGGTATAAAACATATGGATATAAATATCACTGTCCACAGAATAAATGGTCTGTACTTGAATAAAACTGCTTTAGAAATCAAGTCTAGTGGTCATAAATCTCCTGAAGTTCAAGTGCTAATCAGAGTTCTGAAGATGCTGACTTTCTGGCTTTTGACCTGAAAGGCAAGCATGGAAAGTGCCAGGTCTGAATCATAAAAGCAAAATCCTTGTAGATAGTGAGGATTTGACATAACTTTCTGAAGTATCCACAGGGGTGAGGAGATTGTCAATGACAAGAACACTCAGCAGAATACAGTGTTTTCTTCCTCAGGAAAGCTTTACTAGCACTGAAAAGGTAACACCCAGGATAAGATGGAAACACAGCCTACTGCCTCTGGTACTTGTAATTAAACACACACACACACAGAGCAAGCAGAAAGTCCTCTCTCAGGATATCTCAATGAAGAGAATTCCCTCTGAAACAGTCAGAGGCAAAATGAATCCCCTTTTCTCATTTATCACCTGTCTACCTCGATGACTTGTACAGAATTATCTTTCTCTGGGTCACAGAGATGCCTGCGAACTTGACTCCAGAAATGAGCATCTGAAGATTTTGTTTGAGTGAAGGAAGAAAATGTATTCTTTGGGACAACTTTAATTATATCGAGGCCTTGTCAGTGTGAAACAAAGATTTGAGGATCTTTCTCCCTTACTTTCCTTATTACTGTTGCTAGGAGTATTTGAACCTGAACCATTGTTTTATAAGCTCCTTAAATTTACTGCTTGAGGTACCAAGTTTCATCATACAGCATCTCTGTGATTACTGTATTATGTTGCCAGCAACTACAAAGAATAGCTACACTCTATACATTCCTCTTTTATTAAAACAAACTGAAGAAGCCCTAAAATCTGGGCTGTGGTTGAGAAAAATATATAAATAACCTTATCCCCACACTGGTCTTTCAAGGAAACCATGAAAGAACATTTTGTTTCTCTATGGAGTTTAATACTTCAAGATATAGAATTATGGTAATCAGAGTGCAACTCCACCTATGCCCCAACTGTCCAGTTTAGTTTAAATTTACTCTGCAGTGGGGGTGAGACTGAACTGGCCACTGCTGGAAGTTGTTACTGGTTCCATGAGGCACTTGAAAGTTGGACTTTTAACTGTTAAGTGTCTGTGCAGGAATTGAATTAAGAAGTCACATCTAAATAATTGCCCACACTATGTAAAATAAATCAGAAATAGATCATCTCAAAGTATTACAATATGATTAACTTCAAAACACCCCTGGATTCTAACCTTCATCCCCTCTATTTTCAGTTGAGTCTAATTGGCGTATGCCTCCGTGGGTAATATTGGAAGTTTGAGTAATAACATTCACAGTTAATTCATAGACCAAAAAAAAAAATATTCCAGTGGTTTGGATAAAAGTTCATATTTATTCAGTGCTTATATATCAGGAATTGTGTTAAATGTTTGAACGAACCTTCATAGCCATCTAAAGAAGTCAACAGCGTTACACCCCCTTCTTTTCACAAAGAAGGAAACTGAGGCTAAGAGAGCTTAAGGAACTTGCCAAAGTCACATTTTACTACTTGGCGGACCCAGGATTCCACCCTGATGAATGTTTTTAGGATGTATTCTCTTAACTGCTAAACCATTAAACTTTGCATGCTTTTGGTCTTAAACAGTCAAAATAGTAGGACAAGGAAGCAAATCACTATAAGAACCTTTCCTGTTATTTCAGTATTTTCTGGTCAATCAAATTGGTCAGATTTAACTCCTCTGCTTTCTAAATAAAAGAGTATAACCAATTTAACTTCAAGAGATTTGAGAACAGGATGCCAATGGGCAAGTAAGAGGTGGCCTTCCTGACTGTGAGTGGGTGGAAGAAATAAATTCATTATTCCTAGCCTTTATTATCAACAGAAGATATTTGGCTATGTTTTAAAATTAATCTTAGTTTTTTGTGTGCTTTGTTTTATGTGAGACTCAACCTAATTCTCTTTTGGTCTCCAGATGGGCAAAGACATTGTATATCCTAGCAGCAAAGGTATCTCATTCAAGGCTGTCTTAGTGAGAGAACTCACTTCTCACATATTTTAGAAACATTTATCTATTTTGGGTAGCACATCACGTCAAACAGCCTGTGGATAGAATATTTTGCTCCAGGTAAAGCTGTTCAAATCCTCTGCTGAATATACAGTAAACACAACATTACACAGGAAGCTGCTGGGGGAACATATGGTCTTTGTCAACAGTGAAATCTCTGAACTGTACAGCGTCATTAGCAATGGACTTAAGAGATTCAAATACAGAACCGCACGTGTTCACATAAGCTCTAGTGACTCAATCATTTGTGCTGGTTAGGGCCAGCTGACAGCATCTGCCTTCTATTTAAAGGTGCACAGGAAGCGGGAGGGAGTACCTGACATGCAAAATAATAGACTTTCGGATGAGAAGCAACAATATGCCTGCCCAAAGCTGGGATCTTATCATTTCAATGAGTCAGATCATTAAATCTGAATTATGGTCCATAACGATTCACTAGGTTAAAATTATGGAAAGCTGGTCTCTTGCCAATAAAATTAAACCCATACTACTTTATTTTCAGCTAGGATAGTCAAACATATGTGTCACATAGCAGCCTTCCCTGGTGCAATGAAGATGCAAATTGAAAGCTACAAGTTATAGCCCCAAGCTATTTTTACCCTTATAAATGGGAAAAGACAAATTATTACTATGTAATTCACTTGAGACTTACGCAATTTTTCTGCCTAGAGAGATGTTAGAATATTTGGGGAGTACATTAACTACCTTTAATCCACACATAAAACCCTCCTTGGTGGTCTAGAAGACTACTTGTCTCTTTTTAGTATATTCTTTTTTTCCCCTTAGGTGAATGGTTATTTGTGTAGCACTTATGTGTCTTTCAGCCCTAAAATTCCATGGGGCTTAGGAAGCTGGTCTCCAAAGATGGCCTCCAATGAGCCACGGCTTCCAGGATTTATACCCCGTCTAGTCCCCTCTCACATGGCACCTGGACTTATCTGTGTGACCAAAATAATAGAGTAGAATTGACATCGTGTGACTTCTAAGACTAGATTTTTGGAATCCTTGTAATCCGTTGGAATGCTTGCTGGAAGCCAGTTGCCATGTAAGAAGTCCAACTGCCCTGATACTTCCATGTGGTGAAGATGCCCAAGATACCAACATGAAGAGGCCATGTAAAGAGCAAGAGAGAGGGATGATTGGCCAGCTCCCACCTGGTCCAGCCATCCCAGCTGAAAGACTAGACATGTGGGTAATAAGCCATCTTGTGTATTATAGTCCCAAAAGAGGGCATGTAGAGAAGAACCATGGAAATCATTGAACAGCCAGAAAGAAAGTCTTAGATACAATACCTCATTTGAGCCACTTCCACCACTTCCCCCATTCAAGTCTCCCTGGGTGAGGCCAGATGTCAGAATGCAAAGAGTTGTCCCAGTTTTATTTTGCCAGAATTTTAGGCACAGAGAATCATAGGTAAGATAACATAGTTGTCATTTTCTTAGTTTTGGTGTAGTTTGTTACAGAGCAATAGATAATCAGATTAGGATTTTATCAGTGCTCTAAAAACTTACTGGTAAAAGTGAATTTATTCTAAAAGTTAAGACCCAATGTAGAATTTGTTCTGCTTAGACTTCAAAGGGAGCTGACATAAGCCCTTTCAAGGAAAGGCCAGTTACTCGTACAAGTTTTGTCAAGAAACTATTTTTTTTTAATAACCAACTCAAATTTCTCATGTTATAAATAGAGCTCATTTTTTTTCTATTCTCATAATACAGAGAATATCCAGTCACAGACTTTTACAAAATTACTGCTTTCATATCTAAAGGTCATTCTTAAATTACCACCTATGTTTCTCTACAACACGATTATAAAAAACAGAGGCGACACGGGGCTTCCCTGGTGGCGCAGTGGTTGAGAGTCCGCCTGCCGATGCAAGGGACACAGGTTCGTGCCCCGGACCGGGAAGATCCCACATGCCGCGGAGCGGCTGGGCCCGTGAGCCATGGCCGCTGAGCCTGCGCGTCCGGAGCCTGTGCTCCGCAACGGGAGAAGCCACAACAGTGAGAGGCCCGTGTACCGCAAAAAAAACCCACAAAAAACAGAGGCGGCTTTGGAGTCAAGGAGACACCCCGCCTCCATTTGGATTTCAGCTCTGCTACTTAAGATGATACAGCCCCAAGTGGGTTTGCAGATCTCAGTGAGCTTCCGTTTCCTGCCTTGCAATATGGGGTAATGGTGCCTAAATTATTTGTTTGCTGAGAGGGTTAATATGAGACAAAGTAGTAGGTGAAGGGCTGGGCACTGTGTTGGATGTAATAAATGGTATTAAATGCTAGCCTTTCAAATGTTATCCCCTTCTGATCTTTATGCATCTTCGTTTCTTCACAGACTCTTAAGTTGAAGTAATCAAAACTGGGTATCATCTTTTGCCTAATGTGACTCAAGATCTGAGGAGGCCAGCTCAGAAGGGAACGTCCTGAAGGTGACCTCATTCTACCTCTCAGGTCATTCGTCAGCTCCGATGTGTACTCAGGAAGGCTTAGAATACAAAAGCACCATCCCCTACTAAGCGGAGTAAGTCAGAAAGAGAAAGACAAATACCATATGATACCACTTATATGTGGAATCTAAAATATGACACAAATCAACATATCTATGAAACAAAAACAGACTCAAAGACATAGAGAACAGACTTGTGGTTGCCAAGGGTGAGGGCAGGTAGGGGAGGAATGGATTGGGAGTTTGGGATTAGCAGAGGCAAACCATTATATAGAGAGAGGATGGATAAACAACAACGTCCTTCTGTATAGCACAGGGAACTATATTCAATATCCTGTGACAAACCATAGTGGAAAAGAATATATATATATGTATAACTTAGTCACTTTGCTGTACAGAAGAAATTAACACAACACTGTAAATCAACTATACTTCAATAAAAGTCTTTTAAAAAGCACCATCTCAGTGGAGGTAAGCTGCAAGGTACGGGAGCGGTTCAGGATATACCTGCAAGCCAGTGTCGGCAGGTGTCAGTCAGGCTGACGTGGCTTTCAAGGGCAGGGGATGACACTGCCTCAGCCCTCAGCAGGCTCTGCGTTATCACTTTGTTTCAGTTTCATACAAATATCATGGAAGATGGAAGGGATCACAGAAATCATCTATCTTAACCTCCCTTATTTTATAGATGAGGAGACAGTCTTAACATAAATGAAGGGAAAAGGTCAGACGTCTCAGGGCGAGTTTATGGTAGAGTTGGGACAAGGATCCATTTCTTCTAGAGCAGGGCCAGGCCCTCTGTGTCACGCCAACCACCCCCAGTAGCTCAGCTATATGGGGAAGGATCTCTCTGACTCTTTGATCTATTGTTCTGCACATATAGGCTGGATCCATTCCTTCTGTTTCTAGCATCGAGTATGACCTAGTGGCTCAGGGAATCAGCCTGAAGTCCAGAGGCTGATTTCAAGTCTAACACTGCTATCTGTCTGTCCTCTACATTCTCGAGCTCTGATTTCTGTCTTCTAAGATGGGACGAACAGACCTCTGACCTCCTAGACTCGTTTGGGGGACAACATGTGGAAAACTTAGCTTAGTGACTGACATACAAATGCTAGCAGCTCCCTTCACCTGCATGATTTCCCCTTGTCATCAAGTGACCTTGCATCTCCCCCAAGTTCTCCTTGTGTTGCTGGTTATTCTCATTCTATTTACATTGGCTTCCTCCACATGCTCACACCCTGCCTCTTTCCACTAGATACCACCTCTTTTTCACATTTATATCCACTATTCTGGGTCTCCCTTAAAGTGTCACCTCCCTCCTTTTATTGTCAAATGGAGATTAGAGCTCTGATCTGTCTGTCAGAGCCAAGTCAGTGTGAAAGTTCCATGAACCACTGTACAATTGCACACGTTATCAGCATTTGATGACCATTTGAAGTTATTTTTCAAGGCAGTGCTTTATATATTGTGGACCTCAGGCAGTAACAGGGTACCCCTGAGGTTCCCTGGCACACTAGCAGGGGTGGCAGGGAGGAGCCATATTGATTTTCATCCCGGATTTAACCTTCCATATGTATGATGTGTACACACACACACAATTGTATGTGTGTATACGTACACACACAATTGCATCAGTGTATATGCACACACAATCACATGCATGTACATGTACACCACACACAATCGCATGTGCACAACACACAATCACATGCATGTATGTGCACACACACAATCACATGCGTGTATATGCACACTCAATCACATGTGTGTATATGTACACACAATCACATGCATGCATATGTACAACACACAAACGCATGTGTATGTACACACAGAATCGCATGTGTGTATATGCACACACAATTGCATGCGTGCATAGCACACTCACACAATCACATGCGTGTACATGCACACAATCACATGCATACATATGTATGACACATAATCGCATATGTGCACATGCACACACAGCTGCATGTCCGCATGCACACACGCAATCACATGCGTGCACATGCATAACACACATCACATATGTGTACATGTACACACAACCACATGCATGTATATGTACACACAACTGCGTATGTGTATACGTACACACACATATAAAACCTCAAGTTTTGGCATAAGCTTTACCTTGAACAAGTAATATCCCAGCTTCAAAAAAAAAAAGAAAGAAAGAAAACCACTTCTCTAACATATCAATTAACCTGGGTCAAAGAAGGTATTTACATTCTGGAATAAAAGTTGCCATGTGAACCTTGAATTCAAGAGAAACTTGTATCACTTGTTTCCTTTAAGTGAATAATGGATTGAAAGAAGAATTTACGGCAGGTCCAGGATGTATAAGAATGCACTCTTTTCCTAAAAATCCATAAGAGAATTTGAGGAAAAATATACATTTTTTGGTTTCCTTTTCCTTAGCATAAAATTTTTGTTAAAATACCCTAAACTTGGTGGCTTTGTTGCAGGAGGACATGCAGACTATTTTAATAGCTCTAACTGAAGCTGGGCATTGCTCATTTCTGAATACTGCCCTGCGTATGCAGAGTGGGAAGCGCTGCTTGGCCCATGCTGCCTTTTTCTGCACTGCCAGCCACAGAGACAGGAACCACCATCAGCAGCGTTATCTCAGACTACTACGAAGGACAGCGTATATCACGTGTATAATAAAGAGGGTATATGAACGGGGATAATTAACATCTGAAGAACCATCATAACTTAGGAGTTTACAGAGCCCACAAATTTAGAGTGTTGCCGGTAGACTCATCAGCAATGCAAACAATAGAAAATGAAATAAGGCCTCAGTTACGCTGCTGCCGCACATACAGTGTCACTTTGTGTAGATTCACAAATCTGAAGCTACATCGCTTTGTACACAAATAAGAAGCTGAATAATAAACAGGAAGAGTGAGAACGATAGACTAATGGGTAATAAATTGGTCCTGCATTGTAATAAACACATACTAAAGAAGGGAGCTGAGTCTAAACACATTTGCCACAGAGCCAGTACTGACAGAAATTGTATAAAGTACACATACAGCTCAGCCCCAGATCACTCTGCCATGGGTTCTTTTAACACATCTTTTATTTGGAGAGAAAAAACATATTTTATTGCCTTGATCAAAACAGGGATTGGTTTCTTTCAGTAAGTTTTACAGGAAAAGCAATTTAAAGTTTTAAACTTAAATTCTAGAAATGTGTCTGTTAGGACAAAAAGACTGTATGTGCTAAAAGTGGAGGGAAGTGGCTATTTAAAAAATACAAACAGGTTTCCAGAATGGCCAATTTGTTTTTTGATCTCTTTATCTACATCTGAAATAGAGTAGTAACCTCTCCAAGGGTTTTGGTGACCTGTAAGAATGGGATTTTGTGATACTAGGAGTCAAAGTTCTACATGGTCACCTAATAATCTGCCACTTGGCAGGCGAATAGCAGGTGACCACTGCCCTCGTTCCAATGCAGCTGCTGCCTCTCTGTAATTCTACTCCAAATTTATTTAACATTCTAGATTCATTCTACCCCTTGGTTGAGTATTACAAATAACACCACTACCATTAAAAATAACTAAGTGCATCTGTAGCCCGGGACTGTATTTGCATAAAAGCAAAATGAAACATAACATAAAATGCACTTCAGGTACACAGATCAGTGCTGAACAGTGTGGGAAGTTGTTTAAAAGGAAAACGGATTCTCGTATAGAAGTTCCTTTTAGCATGATGCCCTTTTCTTTTCTTCCTTTTTTTCATCTGTCTGCTCTGTGATAATGAGGGGATGTTTATGACTGAAGTGTTCACTAGACCCCAATCAAGAGTTATCAGAGGGGCTTCCCTGGTGGCGCAGTGGTTGAGAGTCCGCCTGCCAATGCAGGGGACACGGGTTCATGCCCCGGTCCAGGAAGATCCCACAGCGTTTGGACAGTTGGGCTCCTTCCTTCCATATTTGTATATTCATTATAAGAGGTGGTTTGGAATGGTGCCTGTGAGTCTTGTCTGTTTCATAGCTATCAAGTATTATGGATGTTAAAGAATTTTGCATAATATTGCAGAATACAGACTGATTAGAAGCTCAGCCCAAAGGAATGTAAACAGGAGGGATTTTGGAATGAAGACCTAAAAATGGGCGCAGTTGCTTTTCCATGGGAAAATGCGTTAGCCTGGCCATTTTCAATGCTTTCGGAGGAACAACATGCATTTTAAACATACGTATCTCTATCTAAATTCAGACTTTACTACACAGGGGCTATTTGGCAATGTCTAGACACATTTTTATTTGACACAGCTTGGAAGGCGGTCAGAGGATGCTACTGTCATCTAGTTGGTAGAGACTAGGGACACTGCTAAACATCTGACAACGCACAGGGTAACCCTCACAATAGAGAAGTGTCTGCCACAAAATGACAATAGTGCCAGGGTTGAGAAATGTTGATCTACACATAAAGTACCCTTATTTAATGTGAGGAAGTTCAGAAAAACTGCCCTTTTCTTAGGTAATATTAAGTCCTCAAGTACCAAATTGAACAAAAGATAGCTCATTCCATACGTTTATTTGAAAGATGTTTTTTTATTTGCTTGCTTACATTATTATCAACAGGTCATATCTAAGCCATTCTGCTACCCTTTGCAACCACTACAGAGAGTTCAAGTCTCCTCCATGTCAGTCTCCCTAACAGGATAAATAGAGTCAAGGAGACATTGTTTTTAATCGGGCTCAGACACTACGTGTGGATTTTCGCATGCATCAAGTAAAAGTTTAAAACCTCTGACTCCTTCCCACAACTTTCTATTTTCACGTCTCTCTTCTCTTCCTCTTCATTTCTCTCTTTTTATTTTCCTTTCTTGCTCCTTCTGATATGATTCAATATGGAAGTCTTCAAATGTTTCCTTAGTTTGATTTATTTGAATTCTATTTAATAAACATCTATTGAGCATTTTTATATCCAATGATGAAGATTTTTTCCTCAGCTGCTTAGCATAATAACTAGAGTGCGGGACCCAATTTTTTTTAAAGGTGACAGGTGGAGAACTACGGCTTCGTGGCAGGACAGAGAGAGGCAACTGAACGAACAGAAGCTCTGCGTCAGCAAAGTGTAGAGCGTTGATGGAGAACGGCTTCTAGTCCCATTTTCTGCAGTGAGGGGTGGCTCAGGAAACTACTGACAGTTGAAGAACACACATGGCGGTTGGCTATAGAAGCCGGAAGAACGTAAGGTTAATGAAAAAATTTCTACTTTGTTAGGCTTCAAGAAAGAACTCTGGAAGATTTTGTAGCAAGGGAATGTCACAAGCCAGTAGATACATGAGGAAGATTAATCTGGATAGCAGTGGACAGATGGATTGGAAGGTAAAGAAAATGGACATGGGGACTAGTTAGGTAATGGCAGCTTGAATGAAGGGGATGGCTCTAGGGGAGACGAAGAAGAATTAGCAAGTCAGACAGTGAGAAAGTTGTTAGAATGGCCCTGGACTATAGACAGAAAGTGAAAAAAGGGAATGATTTAGAATCGATTCAAGGCTTCTGGTATAGTGGTGGACTCATTAAAAGAAATATGGACTAAGAAGGAAGAGCAGCAGGGGAAATATGATGAGTTCAGCTCTGGACTTGCTGAACTTGAGATATTAGGGAGACCTTCAAGCAGACACTTCTATCATGCAACTCAGAAAATTAGAATGAAGCTAAAATGAGAGGTTGGAGATGAAGTAATGATTTATATGAGGATGAGAGTTAAAGTCCCAGAAACTGGATGAGAAAGAGGAGGAAAAGAGACAGGATCTCGGGGGATGCTCTCATTCCAAGGCGTGAAAATGGAAGAGAAGCAAATGAAAGAGACGGAGAAGAAGTAATCAGAACAGTTGTCATAGAATGAGGATTAAAAACTAAGCAAAGCTTAGATTGGAGAAATTAGGGGTGGTTAAAAGCTACGGAAGGGTTAAGGATGATAAAGGCTGAGGATAGGCTGATGGATTATTAGGAAGCTATCACGACCCACCAAGGGAACAGTTACTGTCGATGATTATGGGAGAAACTGGACTTTAAAATCTGCGGGGGGTTGGTGAGGGAGGACATGAACACTGGAAAAGGAGGGAGGAGAAAAAGGATGATTGGTATTAAGGAGAGGGTGCATTTCTAGGCTGGAGGCTTCTACAACTGTCTCTACGCAGCAGGAAAAGCACCCAAATCACCGATTCCCAATAATAAGCTACTTCTTCTCAGGCCTTCTGTGTCTCCTTCTATTCCTAAACCGTGGTTCTGGAAACCTAAATTTGAGCATGCAAAAGAGAAACGAGAAGAAACACAGCCAAGCGGTGTCAAGTTAAAAATGGACACCAGAGGGACTTCCCTGGCAGTCCAGTGGTTAAGATTTCGCCTTCCAATGCAGGGGGTGCAGGTTCGATCCCTGGTCGGGGAGATAAGATCCCACATGCCTCAGGGCCAAAAAACCAAAACACAGAATACAAGCAATATTGTAACAAATTCAATAAAGACTTCAAAAATGGTCCACATTAAAAAAAAAAAAAATCTTAAAAAAAAAACAAACATGCCTTTAAAAAAAAAAAAAGGACACCAGAATACCAGCATTTTAGGTTTACACTATGAAAAATAAGGCAAGGACAGCATATAATTCAGATTATTTTGCCTTCATTTCTGAACTGCCAGATTCATTAATCAAAGCATTCATTAATATGAGGGCCCTGTCCCTCATATTCTAGCACCCTTTACTTCAAATAAATACCCGATAAACCTGATGGGCCTTACATCTGTATGCACTGAAGAAGGACAAAGAAAATTCTAGAATTTTAAAGGGGATGCAGGAAGGAGGTGTAACGGGCTAACACCTACTTTAACAAACCACTTCATAACTGACTGAAGGAAGCTGCCAGCAGGGCCATAAAAGCAGTGGTTTTCACACGGATTGGAGAGGCTCTCGCTAGGGTTGCTATCAAGGCACCTAATTCCATCCTTCCTCAACGACAGAGCACTGACTGCATATTCGGGATTCCGGAAGCCCAACCCTCTAGTTTACTAACTGACAGGGAACGGATCGTAACTTGGCACAGCTGGAAGGTGGTCTCTCCCCCCATGGAGATCTTGGAAATACAAGTGCATGACATGAGCATCTTCTTGGTCAGGTTAATGGAGACACAGTCTAGGCTCTCAAGATGTTCTCAGGGGCTTTTTGGGGCCTCCTGACAAAGGTGGACACTCCAAAGACCCAAGAAGTAAGGGTGTTGTTTCTGGCGGGACCATCAGTTAGTGTGGAAGCTGAGCTGTGTTGAGATGAGTCGTTTCCAAACGCTGTTTTAGCCCTGGAACGCTCTTATCAACTCAACATGGAAACCTCAGAGGAGAAAATTGATATAAGTGGAGGCACTTTTATGGTGACCAGGAGAATAAAGATGGCCAGAGTCACATCTTTTTAGCCTTCATTAACAGCCTGCAGTGACCTTGAGACCGCTCCAAGGAAGAGCAGCTTAAAAACTGATCTCTTTAGGGCTTCCCTGGTGGCGCAGTGGTTGAGAGTCCGCCTGCCAATGCAGGGGACACAGGTTCGTGCCCCGGTCCGGGAAGATCCCACATGTCGCGGAGCGGCTAGGCCCGTGAGCCATGGTCGCTAAGCCTGCGCGTCCGGAGCCTGTGCTCCGCAACGGGAGAGGCCACAACAGTGAGAGGCCCACGTACGGCAAAAAAACAAAAAAAACACTCTCTTTGATCATTCCCAAGAAACCAATCAAATCCTGAACAAAATAACACTGTAATCATCCCAATAATAATAGAAGATTGCCTGGCACATAGGTCAGTCAATGGTAATTTTAAGTCCTTTTAAACCACTTGATAAATTAATCTTGAGGGCCTGCTATGCATTAGGTGCTAAAAATACACTGATGAAAACAACTAAAAAAAAATCTGCCCCCATCTCATGAAACGATGATGGCCTAACAGCTATATTAAAATGATATCATTGATCTTTGAGTACTTTATGAGGTGGTTGTGAATATTTTCATTTTTTAACAGTTGAGAAAAGCAAGACTCAGGAAGATTATGACGCGGCAGGCCCTGGGGTCGTCGGCTGATGTGGCTGGGATCTCGTCCAGGCCTTTCATCTCAAAGTCAGGCTTCTAATCACTGCTTCCCAAGACTTCAGCATGTAGGTTTATAGCAAATTCTCATCTCCAGGGCATGGAATCAGACCCCACAAAGTTCCCAGGGTTCCTTTACTCTGTGTCCTCTGGCCAGAGCAGAGAGCATCTCCCTCATTTTTCACTGAGTGCAATGCTTCCTCTTCCCAAAAGTAACTTGGAAGACAAGATCAAGGAGAACGTTCTTTAATGGCCTCAGAATAGATGCCATGGTGCATCCAGAAGACTTGGAATGCACTGGAACAGACCTCTACGTAATATGTTTTCCTGTGGCAGGGTTTGAAATTTGAAAAACAAAATGCTGGGTTTCTCCTTGCAATCACTGTTCTTTGTTGCTTTGTAGATAATTCCTAACAGTTTTTTGTTTTTCCTATTCCTCAGTTCTCATAAACAAGGACAAGCAATGAGAAAAAAAAAATGGCCTTACTTTTAATATGAGCTGATTATTTCCCTGCCATGAGCTGTTTCTGAATATTAAAAAAAAAAAAAAAGGTAGTAAAATTAAAATGGTCTTTGAGAGGGAGAGAGTACACTGCCCATATTCTGCTTTGACCAAACAGAGTCCATTGAGGGAGAAATAAAGGCTCTGTTATATCAAGCACACACATTTATTTATGAAAGAGATGTCTTGTTAACTTGTTACGAAAGATCAAAATAATTAGAAACACTACAGGGGAAAACACATTGTGGGCAAAAAGTGAACTTAGGGTACACATAAAACTCTGTGAGTGGTGCTGTTAGGGTGGCTAAGATGGATGAACCATAAAAATTGCTAACATTCTGTTTTAGGACTTATTTCTGACTCAGGTCACAGAGAACTGTCACTTTTATTTTGCCACAAAATAGTAAATAAATAAAAAGAGAATCCTCCCCCTGCCTCAACTCCCGGACACAAAGAAATCCCCATTGCAGTTTTATTATCCTTCAAAAGACAACACTGCTTGCTTTTCAGAATGCCAGGTCAAGGGAACAAGCACACTTTCATATTCACTTAAAGTACATTTCACAGCTTATTTCTGATTTTATAGCACTTCTTCTGACTTCTGCCAGCTGAAAAAAAATCTGCTTTCACAGTGGAAGTCTGACAAGTTATGTCAACCATGTTAACAGCAGGCTACAGTCAGTTGCTCTTTTGTGTTTCCTGTCATTCCTGTAGTTCCAACTAGAAATAAGGGGTCAAAATGTTGGAGTTGGGGGGATAACATTGGAATTACACTTAGTTTCTATTAAGACATCAAAAGGAAAAGTTTTCTGCCAAATACAAATTCTTGGCAACGTAGACCCAGTTTAGTGATCAAAAAAGGTGGTCGCTACCCTTAAAGCCACCCAACCAACCAAAAGGCAGCAAGGAGAAGGTCTGATTTAAGCCTGCAACAAATTCTTTTCTATTTGTCTTAGCCCCACTTCTCAAGAAAGCAGAACATGAAGCATGGATCAAGGTACAGACATTTTATTTCAGGGGTTTAAGCCTGAAGCAGTGAGAGTCAGGAGAAAAGGAGAAATGAAGCGAGGAAGTAAGTTAAGCACTGTGATAGGAAACATCGCTGCACTGGCTACTGCATCACAAGAAGCCACCAAGAAACTCGGCTGGCCTCTTGGACGGCACACTTACTCACCCTTACGTCAGAATTCCTGGGAAGGGTCCCGAGAAGGAACCACGCCTTGGAGTGGCCCAGAGAACAGGAAGGAGAGCCACTTTGGCCTGGCCCCTCTGGCCTCCTGTGTAATATATAGTTCGCCAATGGGGAGCCCTCCCCCCGCGTCCCCTGTATTTTTTGGTTGCTTTCGGCTACTTTGTAGCCGCACGTGATGTTAAATCCCATTGGTCTTTCATTGCTTTCAATTTCAGAAGAGGAGACAGACATAGCTTAGGTGGGGAGACAGCCAAGGAAGAAAGGAGGAGGTAGTCAAGGGAATCTAAGAAGGTTCAGTGAAATTCTTAGATTTGCATCACTGATTTGATTCTGAACTTTTCAACAGGAAAAAAAAAAAGATTATCAGTTATATGGTTCACGAAACCCATAAAATAAGATCAAGTTAGTTGCTCAGAATACAACGAATCCTACTACTGAGTCATGGAAAGATTCTTCCTATGGTACACTGACACAGTTTAAGAGAATAAACGGCATCCTTGTTAATAGGATGCAAAATAATGATTTTCATAGCATTGTTTTTTCAACTCTTCAATATTGGACAATGATATACTAGCAAAGTTGTTTTGGTAAATGCTACAGGGGTCTAACAAGGCAGGGCAGTGTGATAAATTTTAAAATGTACAGGGGAAAGCATAGATAGCATAGCCTTTAGGCAGCATACCACGGTATTTATTCTCTCAAATGCATTTTTGATACATTTATAGCACCATTTATACCTTGGGTGAATTACACAACTTCTCTTGGGATACTAATAGGTACCACATAAGGCAGTCACAAGAGTTAAACAAGATAACATACAGAAAATTCTAGTGACAAAAGATGTGAAGCTCAGTAAATGACAGCAAATGACTCCTGGCTAATCTGGCAGGGAGAAGGAGAGAGAAAAGCCCAGGAGAATTCCAGATTTAAAGCATAACGGCTAGGAGTATACATGCTACCTTTCACATCACCAGCAAGAGGGGTAGTTTGAGAGGGAAGTTTATTTCAGTTTGGAGCATGCTGAGCTCGAAGGATCAGAAAGATGTTCATGTGAAAATGCTCATTAAGAAAAATACGGTGGCTGGAGGACATCACCAAGATGGGGCTCCTGAATTTCCCTCCTCCCATAAAAGCACCAAATATAAAGCTACACGTGGAGAATTCCCTCAGAGAAATCTAGAAACTAGCTGAATGACTCCTACACAACAGGCGACTGAGAAAATACCCACATCGAAACGTGTAGGAAAGACTGAGACACTCTCACCATAACCCCTGCCCCCAGCAGAGTGCCATACAGTTGGGAGGGAAACCCCACTCCCAGATTGTCCCTGAGGAGCAAAAGGCTTGGACCATACATCTAGCACCCTGGCTTTTAAGACTGCCACGTGAGGGATGGACCTTCAATTCATCAGATCTGAAAGTCAATGAGCCTTGAGTTCACAAGTCCCACAGGACTAGAGCAAACAAAGAAAGAGTTGTCAACGGACATGTGAGCATTCGCCATGGCTGTTTCCCAGGGCTCAGTGCAGAGGGAAGAGGCAAACATGCCCATCTTCCAGTCTTTTCCTGGAAGGGGTCTGACTGCATACTTGACAGGCTGCTGCCTGACATCTGGCTTCCAATCAGAATGCATCTAGGTGCTCATGGTAATCCTTCTGCAAGCCTCAGAGCACCGGGCAGCACTTCCCCACATTCTCCCTCTGGCTCACTCCAACAATAAGACCAAGGCTCCATCTGCTTCCTCGAAGGAACTTGTACACACATCCAGTGCCCAACTTTTGTGGCAGTCATCTGGGGGATGGGACCTCAAATCACCTTTGATAGCCAACATGACTTATCATTCCAGAGTCTCACAGGACCATGTGAAACAAACAAACAAAAGCAGTTTTTAACTGGAAGCATAAACACTTCTTGCAAGGAAAGGATCTAAATAGACAGATTTCCAAAGAAGACGTAGTAATGGCCAATAAGTACATGAAAAAGTGCCGCACCTCACTGAACGTAAGGGAAACAAATCAAAACCACAGTGAGATATCACCTCATTCCTGTTAGGATGTCTATTATTAAAAAGACAAGAGATAACAAATGCTGGTGAGGATGTAGAGAAAAGGAAACCTTTATACACTGTTGGAAGGGACGTAAACTGGTACAGCCACTATTCGAAAGAGTATGGAGGTTCCTCGAGAAATTAAAAATAGAACTACCATGTGATCTAGAATCCCACTTCTGGGTATGCATCCACAGGAAATGAAACCATTATCTTGAAGAGATATCTGTACTTCCATATTCATTGCAGCATTATTCACAATAGACAAGGTGTATATGATATATACACTATATATCAGTATAATTACACATTATTTAACCATAAAAAAGAAGGAAATTGTATCATTTGCAACAACATAGAAGAACCCAGAGGACATTATGCTAAGTAAAATGAGTCAGACAGAGAAAGATATATACTGCATGGTATCATTTCTATGTAGAATCTAAAAAAGAAGAAAAGGGCTTCCCTGGTGGCGCAGTGGTTGGGAGTCTGCCTGCCGATGCAGGGGACACGGGTTCATGCCCCGGCCCGGGAATATCCCCCGTGCCGCGGAGAGGCTGGGCCCGTGAGCCATGGCCGCTGAGCCTGCGCATCCGGAGCCTGCGCTCCGCAACGGGAGAGGCCACAACAGTGAGGCCCCCATACCGCAAGAAAAAAAAAAAAAAATAAAATAAAAAAGTTGAACTCATAGAAACAGAGAGTTGAACGGTGGTTGCCAGGGGTGGGGTGGGGAGGCAGGGGAAGCAGGAAGAAGTTGGTAAAAGGGTCAAACTTTCAGTTATAAGATGAATAAGGTCTCAGGATCTACTGTATAAAGTAGTGACTACAGTTGATAGTACTTCATTATATAACTGAAATTTGCTAATAGAGTAGAACTTGTGTACCCACACACACAAAAAAAGGTAAATATGTGACATGATGCATGTGTCAATTAACTCAATTGAGGGAATTTCTTCAATTGAGGGAACATATATCAAAACATCATGTTGTACACTTTAAATATAATACAATTTTATCTGTCAATTATACCTCCGTGAAGCTGGAAAAAAAACAGAGAAAAATATGGTTGCCAAGTTTGGTTAGGAGATCTAAGTTCTGTGTGGTTAAGAAGGGTCTGGCACAATTTACAGTTACTGAATTACTCACCCATTGCTAGGAATAGGGTAGACACTGCTGACTTTCTCCAGTGAGTTATGGAATTTCCCTTCTAATCTCATAAATTCTCTCGGTCCTTAATGTTTTTCTGTTGTCTGTGTTTTTCAAGCCTTTTGAGCGTGTACTCATTTGCATCCCATTTATTCTCTCCTGTCCTGGTCATCTTTACTCTTCTTGTTGCTTATTAGTTAAGTAGAGTTAAAGGAAAGGCCTGCTCCTAATTAGTAGATGTGATAAAATGGCATTCTAATAAGACAGAGGTCAGTGCTTCATTTGAGGGTAAGGCCTATGAGAAATTTTACAGTCAATTTGCATCTTTAACTTCAATGAACTCAATAAGGGTTTGCTGAAAAGCTACCAGGAAGTGCAACAAGAATAAAAGAAGTAGGGCTTCCCTGGTGGCGCAGTGGTTGAGAGTCCGCCTGCCAATGCAGGGGATGCAGGTTCGTGCCCCGGTCCGGGAAGATCCCACATGCTGCGGAGCGGCTGGGCCCGTGAGCCATGGCCACTGAGCCTGCGCGTCTGGAGCCTGTGCTCCGCAACGGGAGAGGCCACAACAGTGAGAGGCCCGCGTACCACAAAAAAAAAAAAAAAGAATAAAAGAAGTAAAAGAGCAATGTAGTTTCTGTACTTTAGGAGTTTAAAATCTAATGAGAAAGATAAAAAAGTTCAATATAGATCAATAATAAAATAAAACAGTGAAATTAAATGTGAACCTGAATAGTGCAGCCAACTGGTATCTGTGGAATGAAGAAGAAAATCTAGAAATGAAAAGTGTGGGGAGCCTAAAGTGGATACATGAGAAACAGCTGAGTAAACCCTGTTGGCAGGGACCTGGATCTTTGGTTCTTTTGGGGGAGGGGTCCTCAGTCTGAATTTGCTATGTCCTGAAGCTTTAAAATGGCAGGCAGTTAACCCTTCAATCACGAAATGTTGGGAGTGACAAAAGGTGGTGTCACCCCCATCCTTCTCCAGTGTGAGGGTAATATCACTATTGCACCTCCCCTCCCAAAAATGGAGGAAAGAAGAAATGGCATGTTAAAAGCAGAACGAGATGCATAATCAGTCAACATCCACATGCGACTTTGTTAAAGAAGAAAAACTAGACGACACCCTCAGCATTTGAAATTAGAGCACCCATTTCCAGACTGTGAGAGAAAACAGATCAATTTAAAGGCGAATTTCCAAAAAACATTATAGCAAAGGACAACACAGAGAGGGAACGTGTTTTCAAATTGGTGACAGGTTTGTAAAGGATGTGTTTCTCTTGCTGTATTGGGTACCGAAGTGAACTTCAACATCCCTTCTCAGGTAAAGATGATTTTTGCCCCTAATGGGTGTACTGATACCAAGGGCTTATGTTCAATGAGGCAAGATCAAGGGACCTTCAACAAAAGATTCTTCCCCCTTTGACCTCTTTAAAAGGGAAAAGGCAGGCAGCCTGTGGATAGCTGAAAGATTTCAAATAGGTTTTTAATCATGTTTTAATTTCATTTTCTACATAGTAGGTATGATAGGGTCCCACAAAAAAATATGGCCAATCCCCAGTTTCTGTGAATGTGACTGTTAGTGACTAAACGTTTGTGTCCTCCCCAAATTCATATGCTGAAATCCTAAACCCCCAGTGTGATGGTATTTAGAGTTGGAGGTTTGTAGGAGGTAATTAGGTCATGAGGATGGGACCCTCATGAATAAGATTAGTGCCCTTTTATAAGAGTCTCCAGAGAACACTCTTGCCCTGTTTCTGCCATGTGAGAACATAACAGAAGATGTCAGCCTGCAACCCAGAAAAGGGCTCATGCAAGAATCTTACGATTCTGGTACCCTGATCTTGGACTTCCAGTCTCCAGAACTGTGAGAAATAAATTGTTGTTTATAATCCACCCAATCTATGATACTTTGTTAAAGCATCCTGAACTAACAAAAAAATGACCTTATTTGCAGATATAATTAAATTACGGATCTTGGGATGCGATCATCCTGGATTTAGGGTGGGTCCACCCTAAATTTGGTGTTACACACACACATACACACACACACATACACACACACAGACATACACACACATACACACACAACTAACATAGATTGTAATCTTAAATCCTAAAAATAACCTAATAATAAGAAGGTTCTACCTTCTTCATTTTACAAAAGAGAAAACGAGGTTTCTTAGTGTTAAGTGACTCGTTGGAGGCTGCCCCACTAACAGGTGCCAGAGTTGGGATTCAAACCCCATTCAACTCCCCAGAGTGGGAGCTTCTTGCACTAAACTGCAGTGGTCTCTATATGGTCTCTATCCTCTGGTTGTCTCTGTGTGGAGCTGGAATGACAAGGAAGGGCACTTCCTAGTTCAACCTCAGTGGGGGACATGGGTAACTCAAATTTTTCACTGCTCTGCACATGTCTCTGAATTACTGCAAAAGTATAGTGAGTATGAATTTAGGGGTTCAAATAAATTTTAGTGACTAGGCAAATTTGCAAGCACAGAATCTGTGAATAATAGGGATCAACTATATTCAATATATATTATATATATACACCTGAAAATATATAAATACATATTTCTTTCAATCTCTTTCCTTGGTCCCTGTTTCTATTTTCGGAAGGTGTGGCCTCACAGCCTGGGTCCTTGTTAGGCCTGACTGATACATACATGAGGCCTGCGGTTGCCAAATAGATTCTCTAGTAAGGAAATTTCATCAGATCCCTTTTCTGACTATTCTGGATTTTCTTAAGGGTTGGCTATACAAAGGACCTATGTGGACCTGACCCTTGAACACCTCTGAACTCTATTTGCCCCTGTTTACATAGAAGTTAAGACTTCCCATCTACCCCTTCCTTAGACCTTTCATTAAAAGTGAAAAAAATATTTGAGTTGGAAATTAGCACCTACACACTCTCCATTAAATCACCTCTTAGAGACAATATTGCTTTCTGCTTTCAAGGAAGGCCACATCTGAGTATCTCCAGCGTTTGAGGATAGAGCACAGTGTTGAATTGCAGGAACAGGAAATGTGTATATGTACTGCTTTTGGTTATGAGAACTCTGATATATAGTACAGTAGGGAGCCCTTGGGTCCTGCATGCCCTCTGTGAAACAGAGCTTATCTTACCTGAAAACAAATAAAAAGTATTTCTGAATAATTCATAAAACTTACTGGTTCTGTCAGGCTAAGTGACCTGTTTAATGCTTGACTGGATTAAGGAAGGGAGGCAAGACCTTTGGGAGGCTGAACCCCTCCTTCTCCTGACACTTCATGCATATTTTAGGACCTTGGGGTATTTTTCTCTTCCATCGGCTTGGCTGTTTGGGAAGAACCAAGGAGACCACATTGAATGAACCAATGAGACCAACCTAGCTTCAGAGTTGGGAGTAATAAGTCAGTGATAAAAATATCCCAAGTGATTCCTCCAGAGGTGAGATGAATACTCCATTAGATCTATCCACCAATCTCTCCCTCTCCCCTTCCTCCACCCCTACAAAACTCCAAACACACACACCAGCTATAAAATTTTCTTCTAGTTTTATTGTTGATTCTTTCCCTGTATTACTCAAAAAACTGACATACAGAAATTTCAGTGAAAGCTGCTATACCCTCATCCTGGTACAGGCAAAGAGTGTAGGAGAAACCACACTGTTGAATGATAGAACTGGAGATGAGAGACGGACAGAGACAGAGGAGAAATCATACACAATATCCTTCTGGAAATGGAAACTGGGAAGCCTCAGAAAGGAAGATTTCAAGTCACTTTGTGTGTAAAGCTGCTTCTAAACCAAAGGTTAAGAAGTTTGACTTCAAGAATTTTTTTCCTAAAACCCCTTCACTTCCATTTAATATATCTGAGCTCTCTATCATGGGTCAAATCAAAGGGGGTGACACTGATATCTAAAGCCTCCTTAAGAGGGGTCAGACCTTTCAAACAGGACTTGATCAGATAGAATGATAACAATGGACTTTATTGTGAGAACTGGATTGGCTGGAAAGCCCCATTTGTTACTCACAGTTTTCTCAAGAGTAATTTCCATTGAGGCTTCTCTTTTTTTAATAGTCACCATTTCTTTTTTCAGTGAAACTAATAACTACAGTGCTATTTTCTGCTCTTTCATTTTTGCTTTTCATTATGTTTCTTACTTTTCTTCACTTATCAAGCCCACAGTGTTCTATGAAAGTGATGTAATATTCATACTTGCTCAATTCTCAGTAGTCTTCCAGAATAAGGTCAATATTGTATTTATGTTTTGCTTTGAATACCATGTGTTTTTAAAATTATTTTAGCATTTTCTTTACAGAGGACTCCTACCAGATTTTAATTGGATAACACACTTATATTCCTCCAAAAAGAGCACAAGTTTCACTCATTCGTTCAGCAGAAATTTATCGCATGTCAGGCTCAGCCCTAGGCTCTGAAAACGTAATGGTGAACAAAATACTCAAGTGCATGCCTTTGTATGACTTTTATTCTATTGGGAAAGACAGTTAATATATAGATACATGGGTCAGGTAGTGGTAAGTTCTAAGAAGAAAACGAAAGCATTAGAGGGAAAGAGTTAGGATCACCCTCATTGTCAGCACCATTATTACTGCAAACACAAACAAGTGTAAATGCCGGGAACACAAAGGGAAACCCGTGGGGCTACAGTTGCTTTTCAGCCTCCATTTCACATTGGCTGTAGATGTATTCACTGAATTACCCAGGGACTCTGCAGTTTAATCAGAACATGATCTGTCACTTCCCAAATACAGTACATGACTTCATTTGTCCTTTAATCACATAGTATCATAACTATTCAGGCTTCCAAAAGCATTTCTATTCAGACTCTGGTCCTTATCTGACCTTGACATACCGAAAGTATTTATGAAGCCTGCAATTTATTCCTTTGTGTTTTAATCTGAGTTATTGGCTGAACTGTTGGTCATAGTTGGTTAATCTTCCTTCACCTTTAGGCAGAAATCTTTGTGGCTTCAAACTGCTGTGATAAAACTTTTAAAATGGCTAATCTTTATAGAGAAAATCTGCTTGGGTCATAAGATTTTTTTTTTTGCCTTGTATTTTCACTCTCTACAACCAATCTCAGCCTCTCACCCAAGGTTTTCATATATTTTTGTTTCTTCTCTAAGACAGTTATTCTTGTAAACTTACATTTGAGAAGGAATTGCTGTCATACACTCAGATAGAGCTGCAAATTATTTCTTAATTCTGATATTGATTATTTATCTGTAGGCAAGTAAATCTATTAAGTCTGATGTAGTTACTAAATAGAGTTACAACCTCAAAGGTCTAGATTAAGTCTGATCCTCCTCTCCCTTCCCGAATGACCTTGAACGAGTTATTAATCTTTGTCTATGTCTTCATCTATAAATCTTAATAAAGATAAAGACTGCAGTGATATCCAAGTGTTATTTGATAGAGGAAAATTCCAACCATAGGTGTTTCTGCAGAGAGTAATGAAAATCAACTATTCAAAAAACTACTTTTCTAACAACCAGTGATTAAGGAGTACAGATCAAGTGCTTTTAAAGTTAGGTGGAGAACTAGAATTAGACAAAAACCTGAATAACACCACAATATAGCCCATCAAAAATGGAGGAGAAAATTCTACTTTTGCACCGTATTATGCCAACAAGATTGCTAGGTCAGTGAAGTGTTAGAACAATGAGAGACTTTTGGGTTGCTAAATATTATTATTAAGGAAATTTAAATAAAATAAAGGATTATAGCATGTCTCTGAGCACATTCCTTTGGAGGCATTTCTTCTTACGAATTGAAGGGTGGTAGACCTTATCTACCATTTCAAACCCTAAATTTCCTTCAAGGAATTTACAGATTTTTATTTTCTCTTAAAAAGGAATTGTCTAATTCTTATTTAATTTCTCCTCCCTGTACTCTCACCAAATCACTGTGACAAAAATTGGAAAATTAACTCTTGCTCTTATATGTACATGTATATTGAATAAATATGTCTTCGAATATGGATTTTTGACAATCACTAAAAACAAATTGACTAGTAAACTAAAAAGAGACTGGAAAGTCTATACATATCTCTTAGTCAGAAAAAGAAGCCGTACTAGAATCAGCTCTTTGATGTTTTAAAATCTACCAGCGAATCCTTCATTTTTTCACTCTCAGAGTTTTATTCGCCACCGTGTTGGCATATGGTTCTTAAGTTTGGAGTGTTACATGGGAGAACAAAGATACTTAAAGTGGAATGAGAGGTGGTGCTGGAGATGTAAAAGCCATCCAAACACACACCCTCTCCCTCTGTACTTTCTACGTCTTACCTGTAAATTTAATCTGAAAGCTTTTCTATATGAAGAAAACATCAATATGGTGACTCAATTGCCTTAAATAAGTATCTGGTAATGATGATAATTTTTACTGAAAAAGGATATTATCCATGGAAAGTTTTGTGTCACATACAGTGATAGCCTTGGTGGGATCTTCATAAGTGTTGGATTTAGACCACTGAATAGCAAATTTGTAAATGAACAGCTCTCTGCAAGACAGTGTCATGAGCATTTGTTCCATCAATATCATTTGATTCTTAAATACAGTAAGTTGTTCAGTGTATGCAGTGAAAAATTTGGCAAATTGGAGTTCCTTCTCTGGGAGTTTGGAATTGTAACTGTATGTGTCCAACAGTAGTAAAAGCTGGTCTCTTAAAGGCAGAAGATATGAAATCTAGCACTATGGCATTTTCCAATAGGTGGATTGAGTAATTGAGAAAGATGATCTGCCAAAACCAAGAATGACAGGATGGTGACGATCCACAGAGAGAAGGAAGGTGGGGAGTGGATGACTGGGGGAGGGGGGCAGGGGGAGGGAGGGAGGGAGGAGGAGAGAGGGAGAGAGAGAGAGAGAGGGAGAGAGAGAGAGAGAGAGAGAAACTCTTTGTCTCAAGAGCCAGGCTGCATTCTTGCCCTGGGGTAATGGAACACCCCTGGATCCTTACAATAAATTCCCCTTTTGCCTGTTAACACTAACAAACTGGTTTCTGTTGCTTGCAACCAAATATTTCTGATAGTAACAGTCTCTGAAGTAATATCAACAAACAAAAAGTGAGTGTTCTAATATTTATTGATTTCTAATTTTCTGATATCCTCTCAGAAGAATAAACCACCCCTTACAAAATCTCCATCTGTGGGTGAGGTCCTCCATGGACCTTCTTGGTCCTTCATTTTGATTTTTCACTCCTTATTGTTCCCTTTGTCTAGGTCTCTTCCTGCTTATTTCAACTCTTATTTGTCAGTCTTGGCTTAAAACACAGAACTCAGAACTCCTGGCTGGATTCATTCATTAGGTCATTAAAAACTTATCCCTCATATTGGATTATTCTCGCCTAATGCTGAAGAGAGAAAGCAGCTATTTGTCTTCCGTTCATACTTTTGTGTGGTGAAACCAAACTCCAAAACGTGCTTACTCCTTAATTTAGCTTCTATCTTCTTACTTGATCCAATCAAATAAATATTTCTCAGAATCAGATGTGAGTTTAACAAATACTGCATTTGACCCTAAAACCTGACATCCTTGTTTAGAAAACTGTGGTTCCTGAAATAATTACAGTGAATTAATTATAATTTGTTCTAGTCTTTTTACCAGTATGACTGGCTGGAAAATTAATGAATCTCTTATTACCTCAGATTATAATAACAGTTACTTTTCTCAAGTACCTGATATGGGTTAGGTACTCTTATGGCATTTTTTTTATATGGCATGAATAATCATTGAAATAGCCCTATAAGGTTTAATGGAGAGGTATATTAAGGTTAAACTACTTATCCAAGAATATACAATAAGAGGCAAAACTTTGATTTGAATCCAGTTCCCTGTGGATCTCAGCACAAAGGTTGTTTCTACTAAACCAAGTGGTTTCTAAATAAATAATCACTCCTATACATCCTACAATTGGAAAGAGGGAAAGATACCCCCAAAAAGTTTTCCCTCTTTATCTAGAGAGACAAAAAAATATGAATTCTTAGAAAAATTAGCACAAATTTAAAAGTAAAGATAATGACATTAAACTTTTTAAATTAAAAAAATGTATTACCATTCCAAAGAGTATGAAATTTTTACTAGACCATTCCAAAAATAAAACGTTATTTTCTCTCCTCCTGACAGATCATAATAGGCTACCATCGTGCATTGTCTTCTAAGCTTTGGGGATGATCACATCACTAATGCGATAGCTCTTTGCTGTATAGATGGGGCTGAAGACTGTTTTATGACCAGCATTCCTTACCACAATAAGTTCTCACGAAGATGTCCCTTTTTCTCTGCAGCTGCAGTTACTATTTGCAAGGTTTGTTTCTATCTGCAGTTCTCTTTAACCTCATAATCTACTCGAAATCTTTGCTTAAAATGAGACGCCCCTTTTTCTGCTTACTGCATCCACTAGAATCTGTCAGACGTGGTGATTTCCCAGCATTCCAGGGCCCTGGTCCATTTTCTGAGGTGGTTTGTATAAACCTCCTCTGTTCACTGCACTTAAGCTCATCCTGTAACAGCTGTTTGGTTAGCCTGCTGCCATCCATATTCTCTGCTTGGACAACGCTGATAAACTGTTATGACAAGTATCACTTTTAACTATTAATCAACACAAAATGCACAAAACATAGTGTTAAAAGACAGGATGTGTTCTTCCTTGTGATTTACTTGGGGGGATGACACTACACACAGGAAAAGAAAATGGACAAGCCATACGAGTGGTTCTAATAACTGATCACATAAAGGCTCATGGAGAATGTGGGAAATAAACTTGGTTTGGACGATGAGTAGGATTTCTAAAAGTGATTGGTGGTGGCAGGTAGACTGGAGGGCATGCAGCAGGTACTACTTGTGGAAAATTCATTATGTCCCAAGCACTAATCTAAGGACTATATATGCATTATCTCAATGAATCCCCACCACAAATTATTAAGGTTTGTATTAATATTTTCTCCAATTTTTACAGATAAGCAGCAGAGGCTCAGAGAAGTCATTTTCCAAATAGAGGAATAGAAATTCAAACACAGAAAATTCTGGCTCCTAAAGTTTATGTTACAATAAACAGCCCGGGCTTCCCTGGGGGTGCAGTGGTTGAGAGTCCGCCTGCCGATGCAGGGGACACAGGTTCGTGCCCCGGTCTGGGAAGATCCCACATGCCGCAGAGAGGCTGGGCCCGTGAGCCATGGCCGCTGAGCCTGCGCGTCCGGAGTCTGTGCTCCGCAACGGGAGAGGCCACAACAGTGAGAGGCCCGCGTACCGCAAAAAAAAAATAAATAAAAAATAAACAGCCCAAGCAAAGACATGGAAGGAGACATGGAAGACAACCACATTTCAGAATGCTGGAGCGTTAACAAGAGTAAACTGGAATTTGCAGTTGGCATTGCTGCAAGCAATTGAATGGATACCTTTGGAAGTTCCACAGCAGCCTGAGGATAGGATGCAGGAATGGTTTAGAAAAGCTAAAGGAGAAAAATTACTTGTAATGAAAAGCAGGTAAAGGCAACAGTTGATATGCCAAACAATATGGGTCAAAACTATGGGGTTAGTGTAGGAAGAGAAGGAAAAGGACAGTTATCTGGGCCACTGAAAAGGACAAATCAAAGGGTTATATCTTGTTCTTAAATAGTAAGAGGTCTTCTACTCTAACCAAATTTTTACCCAGATAATTTAAAAATTTTAAGCAATTGGCCTGAGAACAAAAGAAGTGTGAAAAATGATTGAAAGATATATATATTTAAAAAGCTTATTCTCAGGGTTTTTCCTCTAATTTCTAAAGTTAAAATGATCTTTTGAATTTTGAGAAAAGGAAAATTTCACTTCAGGGAAAAAGTAGCGAGTTGTGGCTATAAGAAGTATAATACTTATGACCAGAGGAAGAAATAGTTAGACATATGTGGGTTTTTTTTTTTTTTTATTTTGCTTACCATATTTTGAAACAAATGATGCTAGTACTAGTTTTCCGGTGATAGAGTACATATTTCAGGTGATTTGGAGGATGGACTTCTAAGTAGAGAAGTCAATGTTGGGATCCTTAGCCAGAAAGTCTAAGACACTGTTGGCCAGTCTTTTTTTTTTTTTTTTAATTTTTTTTTAAATTGTGGTAGAAGTCACATAATATAAAACATACTATTTTAACCATATTTAACTGTACAGTTCAGTGGCACTAAGTCTTTCTGATCAATTTTAAAAATTACAAAAATAAAACAAATCCGCTTAGACCTTTATCTCAAGAAAGACATCTTTCTTTTCCTTTGGTCAAATGAATATTTGGGATAGGAGTCTTGGAAAAAAAGACCAGGACGAGCTTTTTGCATTACCTATGACCAAGAACAGGGTCCAACCTAACAAAAATCCAGTTGTATCATATGGGATTTCTTCCTCTTAAAATAATGTTCACAATTCCCCAGCAGGGATTCCTCTCTGATACTTTGCTCATTACAATCCAGCTTACAGTGGATTTAAAAACATATCCTTCTTTTTCCCACACCATCTTTATTTGCCCTTAATATTTTTGCATGCTGATACCTCTTTTGTGTTCCTTTTTATACAGTATCCAAGTTTTACCAAAAACCATACAGAAGCTTTCTGTAAACAAAAGCTTTGTGAGGAAAATCAGCATAATACTGCTGAATACATAAGTTATGATCACAGCGCTCTGACTCAGATCAAATAGCAGCAGAAAAATGTAAAGGTTAGGGAAGAGTAAAAGATCTGCCAACTTTCTATTTTTAAACATCTGGTCATTTCTTTACAGAGGAGCTGTAAAGTGGTAGCAGGGGGTACAGCATGTTTTCATTCAAAAATACAGTCCACGTTTTCATGTGTTTCCAAGTCATTTTTGTTTTATCACTAAAACATTTCACATCCCTAGAGAATCAACAATAGAAAGAAAAAGAGCCCAGAAATTTGAGTCAAATTGTGAGAAAGATGAAAAATGAATCACTAGAGCATCTAAAATAGATATGAAAGAGGCCAGCTGAATGTTTGCCTTTTTATGTGCCCCAAACTAGAAGCCTTAATTATGATTCATGATGCCATGAATTTTTTTTAGGTCTGAGAGTTAATAATGATTTTTAATTGAGTGCTAAAGATGCTTAAATCACTTTAAAAAAATAAGCAAGTACTTAAATCATACAGATAGTTCAGGAAAATGAAGGGAGCCTTAGGACACAAATTTCATCAGCAATCTCAGATTCATAGTGAAGGTTGAAGGTGAAGAAATCTGTATGACTACACAAATTATTTTCAGAAGTAAAACTGATGCATTAGTGCAACTGTGAGGGGCTGACAATACTATTTAACCTGTAAAATTATCTAATTTATTATTTTCCAAACTACTTGATTAACCTGTAACTTCCATATAATCAGAAACATATTTCTGAAGCGCTGTTGCCTGATAAACATTCCTTAATTAACACATGTTGTCCTAATATTTATATTCACTAGATAAATAATTTGAATTTCCATTTCCTCCAAGACCTTGACAGACACAAATTAAACTGATGGCAGATGAAAACTGGTTGTTTTGGACTGTATGTGAAATGACCTCTTCAGGCCTTTTTATTATCTTATAGCTCTCCATCAATCATGTTGTTTATGAAGTCTTCTCAGTTAAAATTTTACTGCCAACCATCCCCCCTTCTAAACTTTCTTCCCGTTCCTGTTTACGTGCATGCATTTATTCATTCTTTCATTAAGCATCTAACATATTCCAGGTAATACATACCATATTTGTTTATATTTCTGCTTCCTGGATATGCCCAACTCAAGATTTCCTGCAAATTTTTCTCCCTCCATGGAATTCCCTCTCTTTCTTCTCCATGTAACTTTCACCCATCCTTCAAGAATCAGATTGTTTCACTCAAGTTTAACTTTTGCTTCTGATCACTCCAAGTCACAGTGATCTTGACCACTGAATCTGAGTCATTCTTGTACTGCCCTATATAATTAGTACATACTCGTTACTTAACTTGCTTGTCAAACATGTCTAGGAGCTTGCCCTACGAGTTGGAAAGCTCTATGTTAGGGAGCCTATGAAGTATTGTTTTGCACAGCATTAAACACAATGAATATTTAGTGTTCAAAATTATGGGTAAATAGAAGCAAGAATGATTAAATGGCTGATTGACTGACAGTGAAGGAATGAATTTGACTGGTTGCCCAGAAGTCATCAAAGCATATAAATTATATCAGGGAGGTTGAGGAGAGCATATATTTCCCAAAGGGGTAAAGAAACATGGCACAAGAGACTTACTTCCATACAGTATAATGAATACAACAGCAATGCTTGAAGTCTCAAAGGATCTGTAAGCTGATGCCTTCAGAATCTGTTGCCACAAACTCCCCTAGACCACTGCAATGGAAACTTGATCTAAACTGATGAGATGGTGTAACAGACAAATTGTTATACAGCAGGAACTTCCCCCAAACCCGCATGCTTCTTACTACAGACTAGGCAGCAGGATCCTCAAACTATACTTCCCCCCAAAAAAGGAGCTAATGGAAGACTATGCTTACATACATTTTTGCACCTGGCAAACAAAGGTGATGACAAAGCAGAAGATAGGTATTAGAGATAAAATGACAACAACAAAATACACTCACACACACACTCACACACACACACTCACTGCTGTCCTGCGTAATCCCAGTCTCTCTTACATAAAAGTTGGCCACATTTTTTCCCACAATCTATTCAATTCCATTGATTTTTAGCTGAGGAAAATATCTCTCAGATAACATTTAAACAACAGATTTTACTGCCTTCACAACAGAGACAAAGACAGTCGGGAGATTTGGAAAAAGCATTCATGAGGTTTGGAAGTTGATCTGGATATCTTGCTGGTTTGGACACCTCTTAAGTCAAACTGGTTAGTCTGCTCATTCATTTGTTTAAGTACAGGACTAGACTCCATCTCATGCTTTAGACCAAACTAGGCTTCACACCCACTTTCATCCATGTAGGCGTCAAGGAAAGATCACCAAGGCAAGTGTGGACTCTTGATTTTCATATGCTTTCCTAACACATGCCATTTTCCTTTTTGTAACATGATTATATTTATAATTATTTGCTTAATGTCTGTTTTTCCCACCATAAGCCCATAAGGGCAGGGACTGTGCTGTCTTCTACATTATGTCAACGTCATTATGGTGTCAATACAATGATCGATACGTATAACGAAGGTTGAATGAATAAATGGGCATTCTGAACTCAAATTCAGGTCACTATTAAGAAATAGAACCATATAATGCAATAAGACAGTTACTAATCTCCAAATGCTCATTTAATTGCTTGACTTTTAGAGGCCAAGACAGTCTGAAATGCTTGGTGGTATTTTTTTTTTTTTTAATTACAGTAAATTAACAAAGACTTTTCCTTGGATAATAGAAAACCTCCTCAGCCATCCTTTTGCTGTTTATGCTTGTTGTATTCCTTATATTTTCGTGAAAAGTATACTACAGTTTTAGATTATATGAGTGAAAGTAAAGCAAGGATGGATGTAGGCAAAGGGAAAAATATAATGAAATATGTGAAGGAATAAACACATTAAAAGGGGAATGAGGGACTTTTTGACAAGGTACACTATTTAGCATTTTCTGAGGAAATCACATATGTACCCCCTAAAGGCAGTCAGTCATCTGGCAGCTGAGTCTCCATCCTGGTGGATGGTTTTAATGAATGAGGGGAGTGTCTCATAGCTGAATATTTTCCACCCTGAAGGACTCACTGCAGATGCTGCACCATTTAATAAAGTACATCATAAATCCGGAACACATGGATATATGCTTTCAACATTTAAGAGGAAAATGAACGTAAAATTCTATGATGAATCTGAAGAGGTGCATTTTTAATTCATTAATTGGGATAGGCTGCCATTACATTTTAAGTGTTTGTGTGCTCCTTAAATGGGAAAACATGATTTTGCTAAAAAGAGGTACAGTTAATACTTGAAGGAAAATAATCCTTAACAGTAGGGAAATTTTGTAAGCAAGAACAGCAAGTCTTATATTCTACCCAGCCTCAATAATTGGTTATGAGCTTTAAATAAATGTTAGACTTACATATAGACATCTAGAGATATTTTTATATCTTTTTTTTGTATGTTTCTGTTGGAATTCCCAACATTCATTTCAGAGTCTCATTTAAAACTCAAATGGTGACTGTGTCTCTAGGTAACATTATTCTGATACTGGGCAATAACATTTACATATTAAACTACATTTTTTCCTGCTATACAATTTTTATCCATTTCTGAGGAAAAATTGTTTTCAAAGTTTTGGGAGACTCTATTTTCCCTTTTGGCTTGTTGAAGTTCATACTAGCCATTTGATTTTGTAAACAAGCAAGAAATGATCGAAGTCTAAAAAAAATTTTAAAGGTCAAAAAATGTGACTTCTTGTGTTTTCTTTAAAACTCAACTTGTGTGGGGATTACTCCAATACAGAACCATTAATTTAAAGGTGGAAAAAAAGTCTGTATGGATTAAACATTTTTTCCTACTCTACAATATTTATCCATGTCTGTCCGGGAAAAAAATGTATTTTGTAACTTTGGTGGGAAATATTTTCTCCCCCTGAAAGCTGTCTTAGAGCATTTTATAAAGTTCAAATATCAAACTTGAATCCATTCATCAGATCACACCTGTGGGTGTTTATGCTGTGATAGAGAATCGCTTTTTCCAGAATAGTAAAAGCCAGTTACTTTTCCATAATATTGTCTTTAAGGTAGCATGTGGAGTTCAGAGTAACTAATTGGTTTCATAGAACAAAACAAGATGTAGCATTATTTAAACAACTCTGGAAAACGTCGTGGTTTATATAAATCAACTCGCCATCAAATAGGTTGATGGGGGGATCGGGGGTGTGAAATACTAAAGGAAGAAAAATATTAAAAATTAAAATGCATTTTCTATTGCTACTCTTTTTACTTGAATCAGTTCCCAAGCAAGACTTCCATTTAATTTAAAGAATTCTTTAGAGTCTAACCACACTGATAGCCAGAATGAAGTGACTCCTAGAAGAAACATTATGTTTGTAATGTGCTTCTATTTCTGTAACCTATTTACCTCATAAAGCCTGACAGATGACTGCACAGCACAGCCTCAAACTCATGCAGGGTTCATGGTAAAAACTCTTGTGTGAACATTACTAACATTATATATATATATATATTTTTTTTTTGCTGTGAGCGGTTCGTGTGTTAGAGTATGTCTTAAAAGAGGAAGTGCTTTCTCGCAACATTATGAAGGTTATAAGTTACTCTATATGCATTCAGTGACTTTAAAATATTGCCCAGAGGATGGTTGAAAAGTAGATATTTCAGAATAAGATTATCATAAATCAAAAACTGGGAGTTCAAATGGAAGACCAAGATAACACATCACTTTATATACTAGTCATTAAAAAATGGGCTCGATTTGAATTTTTATGTGTAGTCCCAAATATGATTGCATTAATATAAACTGGTGATCTTTGATAGCATTTTCTTTTCTCAACCTATGAGACTGTTTGTGAAGGTGAATGGAAGCTACAAATTTATCAGTCAAGGAGTTCATGTGCGGGCAAAACCACTACCTCCAATCTCCTCTGATAAGAGTCAATGGCCAAGTAAACTCGGTGTTATGGATAAATATTAAATAAGGCATGGAACAGTGTTAGTACAACCTTGATCAAAATTATTTCACATAACTATAAATACATAGGATAGAATTATTTTTATTATATAGGCATTTAAAATTTTGGTATGATATAGTAGATGGGTGGAAAATAGTTTGATGAGTATATATGAGATATATGAGCTTTAACTATAAAGAACTTACAAAGTAATAAGGAAGTTAATGTCTGCAATAGTCATCTTGGGAGGCCGCATACACCTTAATCCCATGATGAAGTCACTATTAAACCAAGCATGAAACTTCTCTTTTGGAATGCTTTCAGAGCTTGGACTAACTACAGATTAGAATATTCATAGAAAGAATGCTGTGTCCTGTTAATGATAACTTCCACTTTTGCCAAGAGTTGCAAGTCATACAAAACCATTTTCATTTAATTTTTAAAGATGTGAGATTGATTTTCCTATTTGGCTTCTGGCTGGGGGCCATGCAGCAAGCTGAAGAGTTATGACCAAAGATGAGGCCTAAGGAATATGACAGCTTAGTAGATGTCTCAAGGATACCCCAAATCCAGAAATCTAAAGGTAAACATAGGCAGCAAACACTCAGTTGTCCAGAAGAAGCCATAAAATATTAATTCAATTAATTATTGAGGGGTGGTGTCGTCACAGTAAACCAGAAAGTGTGTGGGGGGTACTTGTCTTCCTGTCGAAGGCACCCAATAAGTGCCACCCTTGAGTCTGTCTTCCTGTCTAAAACGTCTGATATTTATGCGAGCTGCACATGGACAGGTGTCCTGGATTGAAGAAAAAGTAAGAGGACTTAGGTAAAGCTTATTGAAAGCTGCATCTGTGGAAGAGTTGTATCCTGGATTTGGGGGAAAAAAATTGAGCTCTGCTGCTAAAATTGAAAAAGGTAGAAAAAATAAATTAACGGAAGCCCTCTGTTTTCGAGATGACAGCAGAATCTCAATAAGGAAATTAACCAGTCAGTAAAGGGTGGAAGCGAGGAAAGAAAGTCCAGGTCTTTGGATTTTTTTTTTTAATCCTTTTCTACCAGACATTGATGTCTTCATGGCATTTGACAACGTGTATCATGAGATCCTTGTGGGCAAGTAAGCGAAACATCAGCTGAATAACAGTAACATTAGGTTGCTTCAAAACTCATTGGACAACTTGACTGCAAAAGGGGTGAAAATAGCCTTGTTGACCTAGAAGAGGTTCTAGAAAGAGAGCTCAGCCCTTGAGTTGTTCTGATCAACTTTCTATCGAATGTAATAAATGTTTACCAAATTTGTACGACACATCAAGCTGAAAAGGAAAGGTGGTATGTGTGATGAATAAACAAGAATTCCTAAAGTGCTGAAGTACTTCAAAATAAAGTGAATATTTTTAGTAAAGAATATTTAGTAAGAATATTAGTGAGAATATTTTGGTAAGAATATTTTTAGTAAAAGACTCAGAATATATATAAATTAACACTTGTACACATGTTCAACTAATCATTGCACAAATAGAGTATGAGAAAGAGCTGATTTAATGGGGGCCAGAAAAAGACCGAGTAATTTATGTTGTAGGCAAACGCTAGATGATCCTTTACGCAATACGTTGACTCGAATTTTCTAATGCAACCAAAAGAGCAATGAATAGATTAAGATATTTCTACATCATTAGTAATTTTTTTAAAGAAGTAAATCAAATCAAGACACTTCTTTCTGACAGACTGCCAGAACTCAAAAAAATTGGCATAGCCAGCATTGACAAAAGTTTGCTTATTTCTCAAACTGAGGAGCAGTACAACGACATGCATTAAAAACCTTTAATATAGTATATATTTTTCACATTTTATAGTTACAAATTTACATTTAGGAATTTTTCCTAAAGAAATGATTATGGATGCATGCAAGCATGTTTGTACAGGGATCATTATCAGAGTGATGTTTAGGATAACAGCAAACAGAAAACAGCTTTACTATCCAATTAATAGGGAAAAGGTTGAGTAGCTTATGAAGAGGCATTTCTTTAGCGGAACACTATACAGTATAGATTTTTAAGAGCTATCATTCAAACTAGATTTTGATTTATGAAACTACAAAGAGGTTAATGATATGTTGTTGAGTGACAAAAGCAGATTACAGAAGAGTGAGTTATATGAACTCTTTTGTATCTACCTGTCCGTTTCTTGGTATCTATAATGTGATTACATTATCATGTGCATTTTATATATAAAAACTGGGTTATGTTATGCAAAAAAATGTTGACTGTGTCTAATGTTTTCTTTTGCTTTCTATTGCAAATTAGTTATTAGCATAACTAAATAGCAAAATGAACTTTAAAACAGATAAATAAGTATTTAGAGAATTGGAGAGATCACATGAGACCAATGTTTAATTTCTGGTCCAGAATAACAAAGTATTTAGTTTGTTTCCTTATTATTAAACCCATATTTGAGCATGGAATAATAAAGAAAGTTCACAAAAGTTTAAGTGAGAATATAGCTCTCATTTTCAAAGTGCCGTCATTTTCCTTGTAGGGAATCAGGCAGGAAATTACCACTATAAGTATTTCTGGAGTGCCTGTATTGGGGCCTCACACATCTAGATTCATTCTAGGCCAAACATCAGTGTGACTTATACATACGCTTTTTTAAAATATGGGGATGGCTAAGCACAGTCATTATGAAAAAAAATATATATATATGCATATAAATGGCTGACAGAGAAGGTGTACATGTTTTCAAGAAGCAACTAATTTTAAGTAAATTGTATGGAGACAAAATTTTTGGAGATCTTCTACTGTTCCAAACCGTTGCCTTGAGCAGATGGTGGTTGGAGCTGTGCTTCTGCAAGGGCAACTTGATTTGGCAAATCTTTCTCTGAACAATGCAGGGCTATGAAGGAGTGTCAGCAAATGGCAGGGCCGAGGTACAATTACCAATTGAAAGGTAATTTCTCCTGAGGTTCAGATGTTAATAGAGATATAGAGAGGGAAAACCAAACAAAGTAACCTCACCAAAATCTGAAAGGAGTTGACTCACAGAATAAAACACTAAGCATAATGACATCAGCAGAGTTTGCTTTTTCCAGATTCCAACTTTAAGTACATTTTGAATAGTAAAACACATACCAATGTACATTATGAACATTAAAGTACTAGGGCAGTTAAACTGAACAGCAGTACAATCATCAATAGCACTTGGGAACAGGGTTTTTGTGGTGGTTAATATTACTTTTATATTTTAATGCTTTTTTTTTTTTTTGCTATTTCTTTGTATTTCTACAGATACGTCCATACTTCAGGGATTTTTTTGGTAACTTTAGTATTCCTTAACAAGTCTTACTAGTGTGACACTACAAATAAACTATGGCAAAACTAACAATAACAGAAACTTAGTGTTCAAGAAACCGAGTCTCTTTTATTAGTATTAAAAAAAAAGAAAATTCCAGAAAGAATGGGGATTATGTAAGAGAGGAAAAGAATAAGACAACTTTTTCTCCACAAAATATAACTTTTCCTAAGCAAAACATTAAGAAAAAAATAGAGCCGAAAACTACAAACCCAGTTGTAATGTGCTGTGTGTTGAAGCAATCTGGTATAAATTACTGATGGAGGTCATGCACAGAGGTCATATGCACAGATGAGCTTGTACAGCAAAAGTACAAAATGGTCCTGACCTGCATCATGAGTTTTCATCTAAACCTGGTCTATGATGGCAGTCTCTACGGTAACAATAAAACGGCTACTTTAAAACATTCAATATAACAACCTAGGAGACCTTCAAGATGGCGGAGGAGTAAGACGTGGAGATCACCTTCCTTCCCACAAATACACCAGAAATACATCTACATGTGGCATAACCCCTACAGAATACCTACTGAACGCTGGCAGAAGACCTCAGACCTCCCAAAAGACAAGAAACTCCCCATGTACCTGGATAGGGCAAAAGAAAAAAGAAAAAACATAGACAAAAGAATAGGGACGGGACCCGCACCAGTGGGAGGGAGCCGTTAAGGAGGAAAGCTTTCCACACACTAGAAGCCCCTTCGCGGGGGGAGACTGTGGGTGACGGAGGGGGGAAGCTTCGGAGGTGTGGAGGAGAGCACAGCAACAGGGGTGCGGAGGGCAAAGCGGAGAGATTCCCGCACAGAGGATGCGTGCCGACCGGCACTCACCAGCCCGAGAGGCTTGTCTGCTCACCCGCCGGGGCGGGCGGGGCTGGGAGCTGAGGCTCGGGCTTCGGTCGGAGCGCAGGGAGAGGACTGGGGTTGGCAGCGTGAACACAGCCTGAAGGGGCTAGTGCAACACGGCTAGCCGGGAGGGAGTCCGGGGAAAAGTCTGTACCTGCCGAAGAGGCAAGAGACTTTTTCTTTCCCTCTTTGTTTCCTGGTGCACGAGGAGAGGGGATTCAGAGCGCAGCTTAAAGGAGCTCCAGAGCCGGGCTAACAGCGCGGACCCCAGAGACGGGCATGAGATGCTAAGGCTGCTGCTGCCGCCACCAAGAAGCCTGTGTGCGAGCACAGGTCACTGTCCACCTCCCCTCCCGGGAGCTTGTGCAGCCCGCCACTGCCAGGGTCCCGGGATCCAGGGACAACTTCCCCGGGAGAACGCACGGTGCGCCTCAGGCTGGTGCAACGTCCCACCGGCCTCTGCCACCTCAAGCCCGCCCCGCACTCCGTGACCCTCCCTACCCCCTGGCCTGAGTGAGCCGGAGCCCCCGAATCAGTGGCTCCTTTAACCCCGTCCTGTCTGAGCGAAGAACAGACACCCTCAGGCGACCTACACGCAGAGGCGGGTCCAAATCCAAAGGTGAACCCCGGGAGCTGTGCGAACAAAGAAGAGAAACGGAAATCTCTCCCAGCAGCACCAGGAGCAGCGGATTAAATCCCCACAATCAACTTGATGTACCTGCATCTGTGAAATACCTGAGTAGACAACAAATCATCCCAAAATTGAGGCGGGGGATTTTGTGTGATTTTCTCTGTATAGTTTTGCTTTTACCATTTGTCCTAGGGGTCTGTCTGTCCTTTTTTTTTTTTTTTTTTTAAAAATATAGTTTATAGCCCTTGTTTTCATTGGTGGATATGTTTTTTGGTTTGGTTGCTCTCTTCTTTCTTTTTTCTTTTGTTTAATTACTTTTTTATTTTTAATAATTAAAAAAATTATTTTGATAACTTTATTTCTTTTCATTTTATTTATTTATTTCTCCCTTTTCTTCTGAGCCATGTGGCTGACAGGGTCTTTGTGCTCTGGCCAGGTGTCACGCCTGTGCCTCTGAGGTGGGAGATCGGAGTTCAGGACACTGGTCCACCAGAAATCTCCCACCTCCACATAGTATCAAGGTGAAAGCTCTCTGAGAAATCTCCATCTCAATGCTAAAACCCGGCTCCACTCAACAACCAGCAAGCTACAGTGCTGGAAACCCCATGGTAAACAACTAGCAAGACAGGAACACAACCCCACCCATTAGCAGACAGGCTGCCTAAAATCATAATAAGGTCACAGACACCCCAAAACACACCACCGGACGCGGTCCTGCCCACCACAAAGACAAGCTCCAGCCTCATCCACCAGAAAACAGGCACTAGTCCCCTCCACCAGGAAGCCTACACAATCGACTGAACCAATCTTAGCCACTGGGGGCAAAAACAACCAACAACAACGGGAAGTATGAACCCGTAGCCTGTGAAAGGGAGACCGCAAACACAATAAGTTAAGCAAAATAAGAAGACAGAGAAACACACAGCACATGAAGGATCAAGGTAAAAACCCACCAGACCAAACAAATGAAGAGAAAACAGGCATCTACTTGAAAAAGAATTCAGAATAATGATAGTAAAGATATCCAACATCTTGGAAATAAAATGGAGAAAATACAAGAAACATCTAACAAGGACCTAGAAGAACTAAAGAGCAAACAAACAATGATGAACAACAGAATAAATGAAAATAAAAATTCTCTAGAAGGAATCAATAGCAAAATAACTGAGGCAGAAGAACAGATAAGTGACCTGGAAGATAAAATAGTGGAAATAACTACTGCAGAGCAGAATAAAGAAAAAAGAATTAAAAAAATTGAAGACAGTCTTAGAGACCTCTGGAACAACACTAAAATTACCAGCATTCGAACTACAGGGGTCCCAGAAGAAGAAGAGAAAAAGAAAGGGTCTGAGAAAATATTTGAAGAGATTACAGTTGACAACTTCCCTAATATGGGAAAGGAAATAGTCAAGCAAGTCCAGTAAGCACAGAGAGTCCCATACAGGATAAATCCAAGGAGAAACACATCTTAATCAAACTATCAAAAATTAAATACAAAGAAAAAATATTAAAAGCAGCAAGGGAAAAACAACAAATAACATACAAAGGAATCCCCATAAGGTTAACAGCTGATCTTTCAGCAGAAACTCTAAGCCAGAAGGGAGTGGCAGGACATATTTAAAGAGATGAAAGGGAAAAACCTACAACCAAGGTTACTCTACCCAGCAAGGATCTCATTCAGATTTGATGGAGAAATAAAAACCTTTACAGACAAGCAAAAGCTAAGAGAATTCAGCACCACCAAACCAGCTTTACAACAAATGATAAAGGATCTTCTCTAGGAAGGAAACATGAGAAGGAAAAGACCACAATAACAAACCCAAAACAATTAAGAAAATGGGAATAGTAACATACATATCGATAACTACCTTCAATGTAAATAGATTAAATGCTCCAAACAGAAGACATAGACTGGCTGAATAGATACGAAACCAAGACCCGTATATATGCTGTCTACAAGAGACACACTTCAGACTTAGGGACACACACAGACTGAAAGTGAAGGGATGGAAAAAGATACTTCATGCAAATGAAAATCAAAAGAAAGCTGGAGTACCAATTCTCATATCAGACAAAATAGACTTTAAAATAAAGACTATTACAAGAGACAAAGAAGGACACTACATAATGCTCAAGGGATCGATCCAAGAAGAAGATATAACAATTGTAAATATTTATGCACCCAGCACAGGAGCACCTCAATACATATGGCAAATGCTAACACCCATAAAAGGGGAAATCAACAGTAACACAATTATAGGAGGGGACTTTAACACCCCACTTTCACCAATGGAAAGATCATCCAAAATGAAATTAAATAAGGAAACACAAGCTTTAAATGATACATTAAACAAGATGGACTTAATTGATATTTATAGGACATTCCATCCAAAAACAACAGAATACACTTTCTTCTCAAGTGCTGATGGAATGTTCTCCAGGATAGATCATATCTTGGGTCACAAATCAAGCCCTGGTAAATTTAAGAAAACTGAAATCATATCACATATCTTTTCCGACCAGAATGCTATGAGACTAGATATTAATTACAGGGAAAAAATTTGTAAACAATACAAACCCATGGAGGCTAAACAATACACTACTTAATAACCAGAGATCACTGAAGAAATCAAAGAGGACACAAAAAAATACCTAGAAACAAAAGACAATGAAAAGACAACAACCCAAAACCTATGGGATGCAGCAAAAGCAGTTCTAAGAGGGAAGTTTACAGCAATACCTACCTCAAGAAACACGAAACATCTCAAATAAACAACCTAATCTTACACCTCAAGCAATTAGAGAAAGAAGAACAAAAAACTCCCAAACTTAGCAGAAGGAAAGAAATCAAGATCAGATCAGAAATAAATGAAAAAGAAATGAAGGAAATGA
The DNA here is from genome assembly GCF_039906515.1 of Pseudorca crassidens. NCBI lineage: Eukaryota > Metazoa > Chordata > Mammalia > Artiodactyla > Delphinidae > Pseudorca > Pseudorca crassidens. The sequence continues at coordinate 16,617,798 of NC_090313.1, forward strand.
TAGCAAAGATCAGTAAAGCTAAAAGCTGGTTCTTTAAGAAGATAAACAAAATTGATAAACCATTAGCCAGACTCATCAAGAAAAAAAGGGAGAAGACTCAAATCAATAGAATTAGAAATGAAAAAGGAGATGTAACACTGCAGAAATACAAGGGATCATGAGAGATTACTACAAGCAATTCTATGCCAATAAAATGGACAACCTGGAAGAAATGGACAAATTCTTAGAAAAGCACAAGATGACTGAACCAGGAAGAAATAGCAAATATAAACAGACCAATCACAAGAACTGAAATTGAGACTGTGATTAAAAATCTTCCAATAAACAAAAGCCCAGGACCAGATGGCTTCACAGGCGAATTCTATCAAACATTTAGAGAAGAGCTAACACCTATCCTTCTCAAACTCTTCCAAAATACAGCAGAGGGAGGAACACTCCCAAACTCATTCTACGAGGCCACCATCACCCTGATACCAAAACCAGAAAAAGATGTCACAAGGAAAGAAAACTATAGGGGAATATCACTGATGAACAAAGATGCAAAAATTTTCAGCAAAATACTAGTAAACAGAATCCAACACCACATTAAAAGGATCATACACTATGATCAAGTGGGGTGTATACCAGGAATGCAAGGACTCTCCCATATATGCAAATCAATCAATGTAATACACCATATTAACAAATTGAAGGAAAAAAACCATATGATCATCTCAATAGATGCAGAGAAAGCTTTCGACAAAATTCAACACCCATTTATGATAAAAACCCTCCACACAGTAGGCATAGAGGGTACTTAGCTCAACATAATAAAGGCCATATATGACAAACCCACAGCAAACATCATTCTCAATGGTGAAAAACTGAAACCATTTCCTCTAAGATCAGGAACAAGACAAGGTTGTCCACTCTCACAGCTATTATTCAACATAGTTTTGGAAGTTTTAGCCACAGCAATCAGAGAAGAAAAATAAATAAAAGGAATCCAAATCAGAAAAGAAGTAAAACTGTCACTGTTTACAGATGACATGATACTATATATAGAGAATCCTAAAGATGCTACCAGAAAACTACTAGAGCAAATCAATGAATTTGGTAAAGCAGGATACAAAATTAATGCACAGAAATCTCTTGCATTCCTATACACTAATGAGGAAAAATCTGAAATAGAAATTAAGGAAACATTCCCATTTACCATTGCAACAAAAAGAATAAAATACCTAGGAATAAATAAAGAATAAAATACCTAAGGAAACAAAAGACCTGTATGCAGAAAACTATAAGACACTGATGAAAGAAATTAAAGATGATACAAACAGATGGAGAGATATACTATGTTCTTGGATTGGAAGAATCAACATTGTGAAAATGACTATACTACCCAAAGCAATCTACAGATTGAATGCAATCCCTATCAAACTACCAATGGCATTTTTCACAGAACTATAACAAAAAATTTCACAATTTATATGGACACATGAGACCCTGAATAGCCAAAGCAATCTTGAGAAAGAAAAACAGAGCTGGAGGAATTAGGCTTCTGGACTTCAGATTATATTACAAAGCTGCAGTAATGAAGACAGTATGGTACTGGCACAAGAAGAGAAATATAGATCAATGGAACAGGATAGAAAGTCCAGCGATAAACCCACGCACATATGGTCACCATATTTTTGATAAAGGAGGTAAGAGTATACAGTGGAGAAAAGACAACCTCTTCAATAAGTGGTGCTGGGAAAACTGGACAGCTACATGTAAAAGAATGAAATTAGAACACTCATTAACACCATACACAAAAATAAACTCACAATGGATTAAAGACCTAAATGTAAAGCCAGACACTGTAAAACTCTCAGAGGAAAACATAGGCAGAACACACTATTACATAAATCACAGCAAGATCCTTTTTGACCTACCTCCTAGAGAAATGGAAATAAAAACAAAAATAAACAAATGGGACCTAATGAAACTTAAAAGCTTTTGCACAGCAAAGGAAACCATAAACAAGACCAAAAGACAACCCTCAGAATGGGAGAAAATATTTGCAAATGAAGCAACTGACAATTAATCTCCAAAATTTACAAACAGCTCAGGCAGCTCAATATCAAAAAAGCAAACAATCCAATCCAAAAATGGGCAGAAGACCTAAAGAGACATTTCTGCAAAGAAGATATACAGATTGCCAACAAACACATGAAAGAATGCTCAACATCACTAATCATTAGAGAAATGCAGATGAAAACTACAATGAGGTATCACCTCACACAGGTCAGAATGGCCATCATCAAAAAGTCTACGAACAATAAATGCTGGAGAAGGTGTGGAGAAAAGGGAACCCTTGTGCACTGTTAGTGGGAATGTAAATTGATACGGCCACTATGGAGAACATTATGGAGGTTCCTCAAAATACTAAAAATAGAACTACCATACGATCCAGGAATCCCACTACTGGGCATATACCCTGAGAAAACCATTATTCAAAAAGAGTCATGTACCACAACGTTCATTGCAGCACTATTTACAATAGCCAGGACATGGAAACAACCTAAGTGTCCACTGACAGATGAATGGATAAAGAAGATGTGGCACATATATACTATGGAATATTACTCAGCCATAAAAGGAAACAAAATTGAGTTATTTGTAGTGAGGTGGATGGACCTAGAGACTGTCATACAGATTGAAGTAAGTCAGAAAGATAAAAATAAATACCATATGCTAACACATATATATGGAATCTAAAAAAAATAAAAATAATGGTTCTGAAGAACCTAGGGGCAGGACAGAAATAAAGACGCAGACCTAGAGACTGGACTTGAGGACACGGGGAGGGGGAAGGGTAAGCTGGGACGAAGTGAGAGTGTGGCATGGATATATATACACTACCAAACGTAAAATAGATAGCTAGTGGGAAGCAGCCACATAGCACAGGGAGATCAGCTCAGTGCTTTGTGACCACCTAGAGGGGTGGGATAGGGAGGGCGGGAGGGAGACGCAAGAGGGAGGAGATATGGGGATATAGGTATACGTATAGATGATTCACTTTGTTATACAGCAGAAACTAACACACCATTGTAAAGCAATTACACTCTAGTAAAGATGTTAAAATAAATAAATAAATAAATAAATAAACAAACAAATAAATAAATATATATATATATAAAACAACCTACATGTATCTGTCCTTGATTCAGATTTGGATCTGCAAAACTAGTCACCCATCCATCAACAAATGTATATTGATCATGTAAACAAGTCACTGAAGGTATACTAAGCCATGCGCAAGTTCCTGACCTTAATAGTCTGTAATAGTGGTGATAAGACACGTACACAAATAACTGTAATATAACCTACAAGTATCATAGCAGAGATCTGAATAAGCATTCTGATAGTTTGGAAAAGGAAGAGATTAGTTCCAGTACAATACAATAATCTACTGTTGGCACAGAAATCATCGGGAGCCATTGCAATATTTGGGACATAGCCCGTAGAATCATAAGATGTCCAGTTTCGTACGACAGTCAGCCAGCATATGTGAAACACTTTGGTCACTGAAGTGATAACTGGTTTTCCTTTATCATCTCAGTTTCCACATGCTTTAGGTTCTCTGCCAAAGCCACCTATTTTCTTTTTCCTTTCTAAGATTTTTAAAAATTTAATGTTTCTACAGAATGGTATGATTACATCCACAAATTTCACTGAATTACTGGTTTTATCAAAATAGCAGAATGTGCAGTTTGTTGATAAAATAAGCCTTTGCAGGTCACCCTTAGATATAGGGAAGAGGTACAGATCACGCTTTAAAGGAGCTGCTTGATGCGACCATGACAAACGCCTAGAAGAAGCAGAAAAGTAGACTGCGGTTATCAAATGACAAATCTTTCCCCGTGGGTCTGGGAAGAAAGGACACCTTTGACTTCTCACCGGCTGCTCCTGAAAATTCAAGACGAGACATTATTCTCTTTCACAAAGTTATCTTTATTATAAAGTACCACGAATACCCAAGACAGAGTAATCTTAGCGACAGCTAGTACACGTTATAAGTGAGGGGGGAAAGCCTATATTGAAATTCTGTAAAAAGGGCGATTTGTTCCCTTAATTATAACTGTAGCCCCATATAAATCTCTTGTTTCCTTTCCAAACCTGGTGAATAATACGGTTATTAGATTTACATTTACTGAGCACTATCAATGTGTTTCCAACCACAAAAATTGCTTCGATTACCCTGTGCCAAGTGGAAAGACACAAAACAGTTCTTTAGCAAAAAGCCAGAGGTTATATTGTTAAATTGCATGGGTGAAAAAAAAAATACAAGCCTCCATTCCTCCTTATTATAGATAGCAGTGATTGACAGGCTGTATTAAAGTGAGGAGCCTTGAGAAAACTGTGTTATAAATTGAGAGCAACAAGTGAGTAATTTGTGTCTAAATGTTTCATAAGTCATGAAATCAATGCTAACCCATTTCTCCTTATTAGGATCTAGAGATATCCAACCAAAGTTTTAAAAATTAAAAAGTGATAAGCAGTGCATAAGAAAATGAACAGCATAATTTATTTGATGTCGTTTTAATGAATTCAATTTACTTTTTTATTTTTGCCAGTGTTGAGTTCAACTGTAGATGATAAGTCTTGGCTATTATTGTAAATATATCTTTTGCGCTCAAAATTACTTACAAAATACTAATCAGGCTTATTTCCTGCTCAGTTCTGTTAGCTTAGCCCTTGAAAGCATAGTTCCTAAGATTTAGAGACGGTTTTTGAATAGTCAAGCCCTTCCTATGGCACTGGGAAATTAAATTTCATTCCTCTCCTGCTATTGCAGAATGCTTATTCCATCAGCAGTAATTTAATTAGGGGCTATGTGTTCTGAAAATATAAGTATTTCTTTCATGAAAAAATTAATGTGTATTTTTATGTTCCTATCACCGTCAAGAAGAAACTTATGACCAAAAGCAACTGATAGAAGAATGTCTTATACCTCAGATGAGGCCCCAGAGAGATTTCTGGATAGCTGGGTACTCTAATTATCAGCCTACACATTCTGGCCACATGATCAGGTAAGTGCAAAGTGTTTTCCAAGTCTAATCTGACTTCCATACATTGCAGGAATTAATATTGCTTTTAATCTCCCTGTCCGAAAGTGACCTTCTGTCTAGAAACAGTACCAAGAGGGAATCTCTTACACCTAAGGGACAAGGCACTAGGCGTACTACCTGAGAGAAGCAAGGATGATCATTGTGCTATGCATACCTAAGAAAGCACATTTAGTGGTCTTAGAAAATAATCTACTTAAATTTGAAAAAAAATAAATGACTGCTGTATCCTAGATCCTTTCCTGATTTTGATGATTGCCTCATGATACAGAAAACAGGCTGCATAAAATGGAGCTGACTGGTTGCTGTCTTCCACTTTGTAAGTGACTGGAAGTTGACTGAGCAAAGTGTCCTCAACTTGGAAACAGTTGTCAAAAATCTTATACTACTTTGTTGACTTCCCTAGTCAGGGTCACCTGTTCAGCAGAAGTTAAAATAACTGAAATGAAGGAATACAGAAACAGAAAGGACTTTGTAGGATTGACTCATAAGATATCTGTTCAGCCGTTCTTGGTTTTGTTTTGGTATCAGTTACTTTTCAGAGGTCGTGTGAATTGTGTTTCACTGCTGACCATGAGCCACCACTCACAGCCAGAATGTCCGGGTGACCGGTAGCTAGATCTAACTATGTTCATTAATGGGCCAATTACATTATTACTTTTATATAGATAATCTTGCTATCTTTGAAATCAACTGGGGTGTTTTCTTAGTTCTACATACTGAGAAACCTAAATGGATTACTAAGCCTAAAAGTTATGTCTGGCTTTATGATCCCATCTTTCATGAATTCAATGAGACTGTATCATTTAGAAACTAAAGGTTCAGAAATCATATCATGAGATCACCAACTTCTCATAGAGGCCCTTTCATGACAGTGAAAGGTATATTAGAAAGATCACTGACATTTCCCCCCATTATCTCTTTACGCCTAAGGTCAATGCAGCTATCTTCACTGATAAGAAGTATCAGTATCACTGAGGTGTTCAAATGCAGATACCATAGAGCACATAAGATAGAATCATCTCAAATTTGAAGTCATGAATAATTCCAGTGGGTGTAATCTCTGTGTTCAGCGACTCTCCTTCAATTCACTAGTCTCTTATTAACTCAGAACAACTTGATTCATAAGTGTTAAGAATATCGTTTGAGATACATACTTAAATCCCAAACCTACTCACCAACTGTTATGTTGATCATTGCTGACTGTATTTATTCAAGCCAAATTACATTTATTATTATGTTTCTTATTGACTTTAGGTTCTCATCTCATTGTCATGTTACAAAATAAAAATGTAATTATATTTAGTGAGTTAAATGAGTGCATTTAAAGGCAAATAAATTTCAGATTATATATGGTATCCCGTGTGCTCTTCCTGTTTCAAAATATGATTGCAAAATTTTAGAACATGTTATTTGTGGTGTCTGCTCTCTACACATATAATCCAGTGTTGAAAGATATATATTTATTTACATTTGGACTCTTCCACTTTAGGAACATAAATTCTTAATATTTTTGAATTCAAGAGAGAAGAGAACCATATAACATGCCAATGTGCACAAGATATAATAGGTAATTAGAATGTGAGCCAATAGTTCAAAAAATTTTAACATAGTAAGTCCAGTTAAAAACATGTATTTCACATACATCAAAAAATATAATTTATAATTAATCAGATAATTTCTGCTTTCTCAGGTTACATAATGGACTGAGTAGAACTGAAATCCTCAAAGTGAAATGTGAGGATCAAATTTCCAATATTCTAAATTTTATCAGTGAAATTGTATTGAGATAAAATTTTAAACAGAACAAAAAATCAAGGATGAGAAATGCCCATAACTGCAATAGAGTTGTCCCTTTAGTTGGAGGACTGGTTCTAGGATACCCGCTGATACAAAAATCTGTGGATGCAAAGTCCCTCATACAAAATAGTGTAGTATTTGCATATAACCTCTGATATACTATACTTTAAATCAAATCTAGATTACCCATAATACCTAATACAATGTAAATGCTATGTAAATAGTTGCTAGTGGGCAGCAAATTCAAGTTTTGCTTTTTAGAACTTTCTGGAATTTTTTTCCTGAATATTTTCAATCCATGATTGGTTGCTCCATAGACGTGTAACCCGATGATACGGAAGGCTGACTGTATATGAATATCAAACTAATCTACAAAAGTCATCACATGCCTGTACATCAATATTGAAAGAAGCTAGAAATCACACAGAAATCATACAACGAATGAACGGCTGGTTTCCATTTTTATGGGTGGTCTGCTTCTCTGCGGTTCTGCTAGCCATCATTCAGAACAGCAGGGAAAGGATCAGAATCTATACAATGCTTCAATGGAGCCAAACTTTTCGAAGTCAGATACTTTGATACTTTCCAAATGGCTTTTATCCTGCAAGATTTAGGGTGGGGGAAACAGACAGAATTCCCACTGGGGATGGCGTCTCATCAGATTCTCCCTAGCAACAACCAAACTCAGGCAATCCTATCACACCACCACAGCTTTTCTAAGCTCTTTATAATTTTCCAGTATTGAAGCTAGAATTTTTTTCCTTTTTTTTGCCTTTTCCACAACAGGATCATTGCCATTCTAGCAGATTTCCAATTATTCTAACAACATTCTTTGAAGATCAAAACAAGACCACATTCTGAAAGCCAGAGAAACTGTTAGAAAGAAATGTGTTGATCTTGATAGCTGTAAACACTTTTGCCCATTTAAAACCCCCAAACTTTGGCCAAGCCATGATTTTCATTTCAGTTAAAATCAATATTTTATTCATTCTGTGAGAATGCCCTGATGGTTATTTCAATAACATTCCAATTATAGTAACTGTGCAGAAGGCTTCTACATGTTTTCATAAATTAAAAAAAAGTAAACAATTTTTTGCCTATATTTTCTCATGACTAAAATCCAACTGAACTATGAATATATCTGTTGGCTGAATCACTGACAAAAATCTCATCTCTCTAATATACAAAAGTGGGTCATAATTTTTTCATGTCCCTAAAAGAAAACGATGGTGATTTACATTTGCTATTATTTTACTTAAAAGAAAGGCTTATAGTATTACAATACTACTACAATTCCAGTGCCAACGTAAGTGCTATTAGGGATATTAACTTGGACTATTGACAATTTGTTATATTTTATCAATGAGCAAGCTTCGATGTCTAAGTTATGTCTCAGTTGGCTAGGCATACTTACATGAGAAATATTAGTACTGAAAAGCACATTTTCTTCATTATAAAGAGATGACCAATAATGAAAATAGAGAATATAGAGACACAGCTGAGATCAATGTTCTTGTTCAAAGTCATACTGTTGAGAGAAATATTTTTTTCCTTAATCACTTTTCTTAACCATTTTGACTCTTCTAAGTATTTTTATCCTTCTTCCAATTTTGCTCCAACTACGGTTTTGCCAAATATTTATTGAATGTCAAATGGTTGTAGCTCAGATCTATGGTTTTGTAAAGAACACAACTTGGTTCTCTATGAATAATTAAATACATGAATTCTTTACATGTTCACCCATTTATTCATTCAACAGATATTTATTAAGCACAGTGTAACTAATAAAAACAATACATGTTTTCATGATTGTACACACCACACACACAAAATATATATAAATAGTTATAAAGCATGGACTGAACTTGAATTGTTATACATAAGATCTGTAACAAAATATGTTAGAGTTCTTTGTCAACCTGAGGCTTTTGCCCGTGCCTATGTACTTGGCACGCAGCTGCTCAGTAAATGTTTGTCTTGTAAGAAGAGGTGCAGCTAAATTACTCAGGTAGTGAAAAGCATCCTTCCCAGTTAGGATCATTAGAAAAAAAATTTGAAACGGAAATATCTCAAAGGAACCTTGACACATGGAAATAGTTCTAAGGTGAGCTATTTCCTCATCTTTTTCCCACAGAATTTTGTTTATGATCTCTATCACAGTGGTTGTTTTACTGTATTTAACTTACTTCTTTTTATGCCCATCTCCTATTCCAGAATATGTGTTCTCAATTGTTGCTTGTGTGTCATTAAGTCTTTGTATCCTTAGCATATATGTATTTCTTCAAAATATACATGATACTTGTTCCAGTCATGTTTTAAGTAAATTATCCTGGATCTTTATCTTTAAACGCTCTGGTTCTTCAAAGAAAGGTATCACAATGTTGATTTTAGAGCTTTACTAAAGATTTCACATGCAAGTAAGTATATTCCTTGAAGATTTTTAGAGACCTTTTTATTCCAGAAAGAAAACTATAATCTTACATGACATTTTAAAATAATCGCCATAGTAACATGCTCTCAAAATTTTCACCCTGCAGGAAGTTACTGCAATTTCATTTACTAATGTAGTTGAATTTTGGAAGATAATTTATTTAAAACATCCATAAACATACACTTCTACATTTATGCACCTTCAGTGTTCGATGCTAATTCAAGACAAACAGTACCTAACATAAGGTTATCTAAAGCTACCTATTAATGAAGACTTCATTATGCATGGTAGATGTTAAACTTTATATAAGAGCTTATGGATGTGTTGAGTTTGGGGGGAAAATTCTGGAATATTTTAATACCCACTACGCCTTATCATTCATCCATATATTCTATGATATCAATTGGCCCATTGTTTGGGGCTTCAGAGAATTTAGAAGTATGGAGAGGGAAGTGGGCTAATGACAGCCTACTTTGTATCAGGCTAAATGCTAGACGCTGGGCACTGAGAGACTGAAAAGTCCTTGAAGTGCTTATAGCCTAATGAGGATAACAGATAGATAAACAGACAATTACACTACAGCCCATTAACCATGTTGGCAGAGTGTAAATTGATAGAGTCATTCTGCAGGGCTATTTGGTGATGTAAAAGCTGTAAAAACTTGCCTACCCTTTGATCCAGCAAGTCTCCTTCTAGACATCTGGCCATTTATCTCCGGGTGCTTGGTTTCCTTGCTCTGCTTTTCCTACAGTTTCGCTACAATCATGCATTACTCTGCTATTATGCCAAAAGCTGTCACTTTTGGAAACTGATAAGTGCAGGTTCAACAGAGAGGACCAGAGAGACAGGAGATGAGGCTGCAGTAAGACTGGGAGCCTGAGACAATTCTCTGGGGAATTTGGATTTTATTTAAGGAAGTAGGAGGGGAAAGAAAGTATGGGAGATTCAAAGCACTGGAAGGACAGTCCTCCATTAAGAGACAACATGTAGCTACCGGGGTCATTTCACAAGAGTTTGCACACCCTGAGGTACATGACTGGAAATGAAGTGCCACTCCCTGCGGGGCCGTCCGAGCCCTCCTCATGCATGGGGTTTATGGCATTTCACTCTAGGTGGTCAGAGAGAACTGGCTTGACATGCCAGTTGAGCTGAACATTAGGCTGCATTTGACAGACAGAGCTTTTCAGCCTACCATCTTAAGTCTGCCTTAGAAATCTGACCTTAGGTTATCTTAACACCATTTAAATTTTGCTCATTAGCTTCCAATGTAATTTAGATGTTTGCTATCAACATGCCTTGTACAGCACGTGCTGAGAAGCAAGACAAAGACACTATTCTTTAAATTCTGCTAATCTTTAGCCCATAAAATCCTTTGTCCATCATTTACCGTGAACACCCATTTTTTCCAAAGAAATAAGTATGTTCACTTGGTTGTGCAGCAGAAACCAACACAATGTAAAGCAATTATACGCCAATAAAGATATATATATATATATATACACACATATAAAAGAAATAAGTATGTTTACATTGCTTTCTAGGGTCTCAGCAATAACAATGCAGAGAAACAAAAACCCAAAGGGAAACAGAGACTATGAGAGCAGGCCGTGCTCACCAGCACACTGCACACCGGCTCCATTCACACCGCATTTGGACCTTCCCAGTAGGGAAAAGGAACGGGCATTACCACTGGGATTAAATTCAAGGGCTGTTCCAGGGCTCGCAACGTAAGCAACAGCAATGAATGATAAATAGCACTGAATGATGGTGGGTTTGCTATGCTTAGAATTAACAAATTTATAACTTGTCGTTAGATAACTTTGGATTTTTATACTGTTGACCTCTTCCTTATTGAAATTCCTTCCTGGGGGCTCGGAGAAGATGGCGGAAGAGCAAGACGCGGAGATCACCTTCCTCCCCACAGATACATCAGAAATACATCTACACGTGGAACAACTCCTAGAGAACACCTACTGAACGCTAGCAGAAGACCTCAGACCTCCCAAAAGGCAAGAAACCCCCCACGTACCTGGGTAGGGTAAAAGAAAAAAGAAAAAACAGAGACAAAAGGATAGGGGCGGGACCTGCACCAGTGGGAGGGAGCTGTGAAGGACGAAAAATTTCCACACACTAGGAAGCCCCTTCGCGGGCGGAGACTGCGGGTGGCGGAGGGGGAAAGCTTCGGGGCCGCGGGGGAGAGCACAGCAACAGGGGTGCGGGGGGCAAAGCGGAGAGATTCCCGCAAAGAGGGTCGGTGCCGACCAGCACTCACCAGTCCGAGAGGCTTGTCTGCTCCCCCGCCGGGGCGGGCGGGGCTGGGAGCTGAGGCTCGGGCTTCGGAGCGCCGGGAGAGGACTGGGGTTGGCGGCGTGAACACAGCCTGAAGGGGCTAGTGCACGACAGCTAGCCGGGAGGGAGTCCGGGGAAAAGTCTGGACCTAAATAAGAGGCAAGAGACTTTTCCTTGCCCCTTTATTTCCTGGTGCGCGAGGAGAGGGGATTAAGAGCGCTGCTTAAAGGAGCTCCAGAGACGGGCGCAAGCCGCGGCTAACAGCGCGAGCCCCAGAGACGGGCATGAGACGCTAAGGCTGCTGCTGCCGCCGCCAAGAAACCTGTGTGCGAGCACAGGTCACTCTCCACACCCCACTTCCGGGGAGCCTGTGCAGCCCGCCACTGCCAGGGTCCCGGGATCCAGGGACAACTCCCCCGGGAGAATGCACGGCGCGCCTCAGGCTGGTGCGATGTCACGCCACCGCAGGCCCGCCCCGCACTCCGTGCCCCTCCCTCCCCCAGGCCTAAGTGAGCCAGAGCCCCTGAGTCAGCTGCTCCTTTAACCCCGGAAACAAATGCCCTGAGGCGACCTACACGCAGAGGCGGGACCAAATCCAAAGCTGAACCCCGGGAGCTGTGAGAACAAAGAAGAGAAAGGGAATCTCTCCCAGCAGCCTCAGAAGCAGCTGATTAAATCTCCACAATCAACTTGATGCACCTGCATCTGTGGAACACCTGAATAGACAGTGAATCATCCCAAATTGAGGAGGTGGACTTTGGGAGCAAGATATATTACTTTTTCCCCTTTTCCTCTTTTTGTGAGTGTGTATGTGTATGCTTCTGTGTGAGATTTTGTCTGTATAGCTTTGCTTTCACCATTGGTCCTAGGGTTCTGTCTGTCCGTTTTTTTTTTTATATTTAAAAAAGTTTTTTTTCTTAATAATTTTTTTTTACTTTAATTTTATCCTCTTTCTTTCTTCCTTTCCTTCTACTTTTTCTCCCTTTAATTCTGAGTTGTGTGGATGAAAGGCTCTTGGTGCTGCAGCCAGGAGTCAGTGCTGTGCCTCTGAGGTGGGAGAGCCAACCTCAGGACACTGGTCCACAAGAGACCTCCCAGCTCCACATAATATCAAACGGCAAAAATCTCCCATAGATCTCCATCTCAATACCAAGACCCATCTTAACTCAACGACCAGCAAGCTACAGTGCCAGACACCCTATGCCAAACAACTAGCAAGACAGGAACACAAACCCACCCATTAGCAGAGAGGCTGCCTAAAATCATAAGGCCACAGACACCCCAAAACACATCACCAGACGTGGACCTGCCCACCAGAAAGACAAGATCCAGCCTCATACACCAGAACACAGGCATGAGTCTCCTCCAACGGGAAGCCTACACAACCCACTGAACCAACCTTAGCAACTGGGGACAGACACCAAAAACAACGGGAACTATGAACCTGCAGCCTGCAAAAAGGAGACCCCAAACACAGTAAGATAAGCAAAATGAAAAGACAGAAAAACACACAGCACATGAAGGAGCAACATAAACACCCACCAGACCTAACCAATGAAGAGGAAATAGGCAATCTACCTGAAAAAGAATTCAGAATTATGATAGTAAAGATGATCCAAAATCTTGGAAATAGAATAGAGAAAATACAAGAAACATTTAAAAAGGACCTAGAAGAACTAAGAGGAAACAAGAAACAATGAACAACACAATAAATAAAAATACAAATACTCTAGAAGGGATCAATAGCAGAATAACTGAAGCAGAAGAATGGAAGAGTGACCTGGAAGAAAAAAGAGTGGAAATAACTACTGTAGAGCAGAATAAAGAAAAAGGAATGAAAAGAACTGAGGACAATCTCAGAGACCTCTGGGACAACATTAAACGCACAAATATTCGAATTATGTTCTGGGGTCCCGGAAGAAGAAGAGAAAAAGAAAGGGACTGAGAAGATATTTGAAGAGATTATAGTTGAAAACTTCCCTAATATGGGAAAGGAAATAGTTAATCAAGTCCAGGAAGCACAGAGAGTCCCATACAGGATAAATCCAAGGAGAAACATGCCAAGACACATATTAATCAAACTATCAAAAATTAAATGCAAAGAAAAAATATTAAAAGCAGCAAGGGAAAAACAACAAATAACATACAAAGGAATCCCCATAAGGTTAACAGCTGATCTTTCAGCAGAAACTCTGCAAGCCAGAAGGGAGTAGCAGGACATATTTAAAGTGATGAAGGAGAAAAACCTACAACCAAGATTACTCTACCCAGCAAGGATCTCAACCAGATTTGATGGAGAAATTAAAACCTTTACAGACAAGCAAAAGCTGAGAGAGTTCAGCACCACCAAACCAACTTTACAACAGATGCTAAAGGAACTTTTCTCGGCAAGAAACACAAGAGAAGGAAAAGATCTACAATAACAAACCCAAAACAATTAAGAAAATGGGAATAGGAACATACATATTGATAACTACCTTAATGTAAATGGGTTAAAGTCTCCCACCAAACGACACAGACTGGCTGAATGGATACAAAAACAAGACCCATAAATATGCTGTCTACAAGAGACCCACTTCAGACCTAGGGACACACACAGACTGAAAGTGAAGGGATGGAAAAAGATATTCCATGAAAATCAAAAGAAAGCTGGAGTAGCAATTCTCATATCAGACAAAATAGACTTTAAAATAAAGACTATTACAAGAGACAAAGAAGGACGCTACATAATGCTCAAGGGATCAATCCAAGAAGAAGATATAACAATTGTAAATATTTATGCATCCAGCATAGGAGCACCTCAATACAGAAGGCAAATGCTAACACCCATAAAAGGGGAAATCGACAGTAACACAATCATACTAGAGGACTTTAACACCCCACTTTCACCAATAGACAGATCATCCAAAATGAAATTAAATAAGGACACACAAGCTTTAAATGATACATTAAACAAGATGGACGTAATTGATATTTATAGGACATTCCATCCAAAAACAACAGAATACACATTTTTCTCAAGTACTCATGGAACATTCTCCAGGATAGATCATATCTTGGGTCACAAATCAAGCCTTGGTAAATTTAAGAAAATTGAAATCGTATGACCACAAAGCTTTTATGACCACAATGCTATGAGACTAGATATCAATTACAGGAAAAGATCTGTAAAATATACAAATACATGGAGGCTAAACAATATACTACTTAATAACGAAGTGATCACTGAAGAAATCAAAGAGGAAATCAAAGGGCTTCCCTGGTGGCGCCGTGGTTGAGAGTGTGCCTGCTGATGCAGGGGACACGGGTTCGTGCCCTGGTCCGGGAAGATCCCACATGCCACGGAGCAGCTGGGCCCATAAGCCATGGCCGCTGAGCCTGTGCTGGGAGAGGCCACAACAGTGGGAGGCCCGTGTACCGCAGAAAAAAACAAGAGGAAATCAAAAAATACCTAGAAACAAATGACAATGGAGACACAACGATCCAAAACTTATGGGATGCAGCAAAAGCAGTTCTAAGAGGGAAGTTTATAGCGATACAATCCTACCTTAACAAACAGGAAACATCTCAAATAAACAACCTAACCTTACACCTCAAGAAGCAATTAGAGAGAGAACAAAAAAACCCTAAAGTTAGCAGAAGGAAAGAAATCATAAAGATCAGATCAGAAATAAATGAAAAAGAAATGAAGGAAACAATAGCAAAGATCAATAAAACTAAAAGCTGTTTCTTTGAGAAGATAAATAAAATTGATAAACCATTAGCTAGCCTCATCAAGAAAAAAAGGGAGAAGACTCAAATCAATAGAATTATTAATGAAAAAGGAGAAGTAACAACTGACACTGCAGAAATACAAAGGATCATGAGAGATTACTACAAGCAACTCTATGCCAATAAAATGGACACCCTGGAAGAAATGGACACCTTCTTAGAAATCCACAACCTGCCGAGACTGAACCAGGAAGAAATAGAAAATATAAACAGACCAATCACAAGCACTGAAATTGAGACTGTGATTAAAAATCTTCCAACAAACAAAAGCCCAGGACCAGGTGGCTTCACAGGCGAATTCTATCAAACATTCAGAGAAGAGATAACACCTATCCTTCTCAAACTCTTCCAAAATATAGCAGAGGGAGGAACACTTCCAAACTCATTCTACGAGGCCACCATCACCCTGATACCAAAACCAGACAAAGATGTCACAAAGAAAGAAAACTACAGGCCAATATCACTGATGAACATACATGCAAAAATCCTCAACAAAATACTAGCAAACAGAATCCAACAGCACATTAAAAGGATCATACACCATGATCAAGTGGGGTTTATTCCAGGAATGCAAGGATTCTTCAATATACGCAAATCAATCAACGTGATACACCATATTAACAAACTGAAGGAAAAAAACCATACGATCATCTCAATAGGTGCAGAGAAAGCTTTTGACCGAATTCAACACCTATTTATAATAAAAACCCTCCACACAGTAGGCAAAGAGGGTACTTAGCTCAAAATAATAAAGGCCACATATGACAAACCCACAGCCAGCATCATCCTCAGTGGTGAAAAACTGAAAACATTTCCACTAAGATCAGGAACAAGACAAGGTTGCCCACTCTCACCACTATTACTCAACATAGTTTTGGAAGTATTAGCCACAGCAATCAGAGAAGAAAAATAAATAAAAGGAATCCAAATCAGAAAAGAAGAAGTAAAGCTGTCACTGTTTGCAGATGACATGATACTAGATATAGAGAATCCTAAAGATGCTACCAGAAAACTACTAGAGCTAATCAATGAATTTGGTAAAGTAGCAGGATACAAAATTAACGCACAGAAATCTCTGGCATTCCTATACACAAATGATGAAAAATCTGAAAGTGAAATTAAGAAAACACTCCCATTTACCACTGCAACAAAAAGAATAAAATAGGAATAAACCTACCTAAGGAGACAGAAGACCTGTATGCAGAAAACTATAAGACAAGGATGAAAGAAAGTAAAGATGATACAAATAGATGGAGAGAGATACCATGTTCTTGGACTGGCAGAATCAACATTGTGAAAATGACTCTACTACCCAAAGCAATCTACAGATTCAATGCAATCCCTATCAAACTACCACTGGCATTTTTCACAAAACTAGAACAAAAAATTTCACAATTTGTATGGAAACACAAAAGACCCCGAATAGCCAAAGCAATCTTGAGAACGAAAATGGAGCTGGAGGAATCAGGCTCCCTGACTTCAGACTCTACTACAAAGCTACAGTAATCAAGACAGTATGGTACTGGCACAAAAACAGAAATATACATCAATGGAACAGGATAGAAACCCCAAAGATAAACCCATGCTTATATGGTCACCGTATTTTTGATAAAGGAGGCAAGAATATACAGTGGAGAAAAGACAGCCTCTTCAATAAATGGTGCTGGGAAAACTGGACAGCTACATGTAAAAGTATGAGATTAGAACACTCGTTAACACCATACACAAAAATAAACTCAAATTGGATTAAGGACCTAAATGTAAGGCCAGACACTATAAAACTCTTAGAGGAAAACATAGGCAGAACACTCTATGACATTAATCATAGCAAGATCCTTTTTGACCCACCTCCTAGAGAAATGGAAATAAAAACAAAAATAAATAAATGGGACCTAATGAAACTTCAAAGCTTTTGCACAGCAAAGGAAACCATAAACAAGACCAAAAGACAACCCTCAGAATGGGAGAAAATATTTGCAAATGAAGCAACTGACAAAGGATTAATCTCTAAGATTTAGAAGCAGCTCATGCAGCTCAATAACAAAAAAACAAACAACCCAATCCAAAAATGGGCAGAAGACACAAGTAGACATGTCTGCAAAGAAGATATACAGATTGCCAGCAAACACATGGAAGAATGCTCAACATCATTAATCATTAGAGAAATGCAAATCAAAACTACAATGAGATATGATCTCACACAGGTCAGAATAGCCATCATCACAAAATCTAGAAACAATAAATGCTGGAGAGGGTGTGGAGAAAGGGGAACCCTTGTGCACTGCTGGTGGGAATGTAAATTGATACAGCCACTATGGAGAACAGTATGGAGTTTCCTTAAAAAAGTAAAAATAGAACTACCATATGACCCAGCAATCCCACTACTGGGCATATACCCTGAAAAAACCATAATTCAAAAAGAGTCATGTACCAAAATGTTTATTGCAGCTCTATTTACAATAGCCAGGACATGGAAGCAACCTAAGTGTCCATCATCAGATGAATGGATAAAGAAGATGTGGCACATATATACAATGGAATATTACTCAGCCATAAAAGAAACGAAATTGAGATATTTGTAGTGAGGTGGATGGACCTAAAATCTGTCATACAGAGTGAAGTAAGTCAGAAAGAGAAAAATAACTACAGTATGCTAACACATATATATGGAATCTAAGGGAAAAAAAATGTTGTGAAGAACCTAGGTGTAAGACGGGACTAAAGATACAGACCTACTAGAGAATGGATTTGAGGATATGGGGAGGGGGAAGGGTAAGCTGTGACAAAGTGAGAGTGTGGCATGGATATATATACACTACCAAACGTAAAATAGATAGCTAGTGGGAAGCAGCCGCATAGCACAGGGAGATCAGCTAGGAGGTTTGTGACCACCTAGAGGGGTGGGATAGGGAGGGTGGGAGGGAGGGAGATGCAAGAGGGAAGAGATATGGGAATATATGTATATGTATAACTGTTTCACTTTGTTATAAAGCGGAATCTAACACACCATTGTAAAGCAATTATACTCCAATAAAGATGTTAAAAAAAAAATTCCTTCCTCCTCTGCTTGAAAGATACATGTATTTCTGGTCTTTCTTGCTTCTTTTTGACTACTCTTCTGGTTCTGACTTTTAAGAAACTCTTATTTCTTCTCCACCCTGGACCCGCTTTCATGTTTCTTCTCTCTCTTCTTTGGCCACTGCTCCTGCTTTTCCTAACTCTTCCTCTTCTAAATGCATTTTCTCCCCACATGGCATCCCTGCCCCTCTTCTCTTCTAACTCACCTCTCATTCTCCCTGTAAACTCATTCATTCCACAGCTCCCACAATCACCACCTGTGTTTTAGATGAATATCAAATTACTCTTTCCAGCATCAACACTCTCCCAAAGAGAAACTCTCACATTTCCATAACTCTCACATTTCCATCTGCCTCCTAGATAACTTGAGAACTTACTGCTGCTCAAACCAAATATCCCATGTTCTATCTGACATCAGCTCCACCTTCTGACTCTTCTGTTTATTAATGCACCACATATCAGTATCACCACCTCCATGCCATTCTGTCTCTACCAGTGCAATCAACTACCAGGATTCTAACACAGAAGACAAAGTAACAGAAGGGGTATTGTCTCCACCCACTCTCACAAACCGGACATTTACAACTCTTCTATGAAACAGAATGATAACTCTCAGTGATTAAATAAAGTAGATCTTTATCTTTGTGCTACTTATTGCTACTAACCGTTAAAGACAAATTTAATTAAGGACACATTTGTTGGGAATAGGAACTAAAAAACTGGATTCCTTAACACAGATTTCAGGGATTTACATCTATCATATACTAATTTGTGAAGTTAAAAAATAATATAATATCTTGGGTAAACTTCATTAGAAATAGTCATTTGAAAGCTGGATACATCTGAAAATTATGTAAGATTATTCCTCGTTGTGTGTATGTGAATTAGATTTTCTTATTTGAAAAGTTTATTACAAAATGTCTAAGTTTTTGAAAAAAGGTAATTAAAAAATATTTTTGCAATGGATTTATAAAGGAAGCCCCAAAAATAACTGGATCAGAATTTATATTCTAGGTTATGTGCCTCTTTCTTTGTGTTTCAGCTTCTGAAAGTTCACTCATTATAGAGTTCACCACTTCATATATAATGGTTAGGTGTAAAGTAGGCACTAGCCATACCATGTGTACCAGTATAATAAATTGTTTTTCTTGTTTGTTATTAAATCTATCAATTAGTACTTTTACCTTAAATTTAAGGCTAATAATATATTCCATCCATAGCTGTTTGACTTAAGTTTATGTGATATATTTCCAATGCCTATAGAAGCAAAATTATGCAGTGTTAGTTATATTTCCTATAGAAAGACATACACATTCTTGCATTTTGTCATGTTGAGGATAGGATGATGTCACCTTCACCATAAGTGCAAGGTTTATAGCAATGTCCAAATCTATCAACAACTTAGACAGCCTTGGAAATGAGCTCTAATGGACAGGAACAAATCTTTAGAGTTCAGACATGTGTGACCTGAGTGCTTGGGGGCTCATGTACTTGGGAAACACACCCAGAGAATATGAACCTCTAACAAGATGGGGCAATAGGAAATGAGTTCTTTACCTTTGCATTCAGTATGAGAGTAAAGAGTTTGCTGATTTTGACTAAACAAGTCTCCTAAAAATAAAAAAAAAAAAAAAGAGAAAAGAAAAAAAAAACCCACATTTCCTTCCAAGCTAATTCTAAAAGAAAGGATTCCTTTTCTTTTAAGGCAGGAATGGGAAATACATTAGTTGGATTGAAATGAAAGAACTATTTTGCAATTACCTTTGAACGACTATCAGATTCTAACAGCAATATGAGAATATTAAAAAGAAATCTTTAGATAGGAAAGAGGTTAAGATAAATAAGAATTAACCCATTCTGAACCTCTCATTTTTTAGGCAACAAAAAGCACTTACTGAATGTCCTCTAAAAGCCAGATCATATGTCTTTCACTTGGAGAGATCATGGATTAGTGTCCGTTACCTGGAATGGCATGGCACGGCACGGTGACGGGTGTACTTGTGGAAAAGAAGTATCTTTTCAAATGCTTTTCAAATGCTATCTTCTTTAGCTTTATTATTTACTATAAGCCAACTAGTATTACTTGCTTAAGAGTTGCTTGTGATAAAAGGGAGCCTTTTCCCCAGGTCCTGATATCAAGTTTGCAGTCATTTCTCTACAAAAACATGGCTCTCCTAAAAGTTAACAATATAATTAATCCTTTACTCCTCAGTTTTAAGCAATGCACAAAACGAGTGCAAATAAGTACTTTTCAGAGAAAAACTTAAACTATCATATCTATTCCTGCATCAACTCTTACTAATTTCAGCTGCAGGAAGCTGCTGTGTGATTGCTGGGGTCCCTGCAAGCAGTACTTCCACGCTGACACTGATCACTGGCTGGGCTCCACTACTGGTCAACTCTTGCCTGTGGCACTTCAGTCCTGCAACTGACTTTGGTATTAAATTCATTTTAAGTAAATGCCTGAGCCTTGTTGGAAAGATGCTGTTAATTTTGACACCAGCCTTCCTCAGGAGACCCATTCAGCTCTTCCAATGAGTCCCTCTCTGGGACAGGAACTGGTTCTCTGTTTCCTGAAGCTCATCTCTTTCTCCACAATTTTGACTTTGGTGGGTTCCCCAAATGGCCCAATTACTAGCAGGAGGCAGGTGATTAGCTTAAATATCACTCCCATGCCACATGAATCATTTATTGGGCACCTGCCAGGTGTCACAGGCCACGCTAACTGCTGTCTCTACATTATCTCATTCATGCTACACATATTTACTAAAAGACCACGTGTGCCAGGCACTTAGCAGAACAAAAACACAGCATCCCGCACGACACACCCACGCTCTTTCCTCAGGGCGTGGGCTAAATGGTCATTAGAAGAGGCAGCCTGGTGGAGTCTACTGATTGTAATTTTCCACATTTCTTAGTTATTTGAATTGATCTCACGATGTATTGCATTTATAACTGAGACAACAATGTTCTTTTCTAAAGATTATTAAGAAGACTGTGGTGGTTATCATGATGAAATCTAATCTCAACAGTCCAGTGAAAACTTCTGCTGATATTCATATAAGAAGAATCACCTAAAAGAATCTTTACCTTGGGGACAAACAGAAGTGGAGTTGGACATGAAAAAGAGAAAAAGGAGAAAGGAGATGGCAGATCGGGATAGTTTTGCAGAGTAACCTTGGGACACAAACTAGAAATTAGAGTCCAGCATGCAAAGTATATCTGTATACATACTTGAAGGGAACTCACCAAATTTGAAATCTCTGCTTTATTCTGATGTGTTCTGGAATACTTAGCATGGTTAAAAACCAAAGCTACTAACGAAGTCAATTTATCAATGAACTCATTTATTCTTTCTTACTCTTTTGAGA
Source organism: Pseudorca crassidens (assembly GCF_039906515.1). Taxonomy (NCBI): domain Eukaryota; kingdom Metazoa; phylum Chordata; class Mammalia; order Artiodactyla; family Delphinidae; genus Pseudorca; species Pseudorca crassidens. The sequence continues at coordinate 16,639,631 of NC_090313.1, forward strand.
GCTTACTAAAGATCAGTCTATAATTAAATGATAGACATAGAGTGGTAATAATTCAGACCAAAATCTCTGCCCTCCTGAACTCATGTGGGAGAGGAAAGTAACAATAAAATAAGCACAAAATTAAATATGATGATTTTAGATAATGACAAGTCCTAAGGGAGAAATAAAACTGTAGAATGTGATGGGATGTGAGTAGGATAAGGGCATGTCAGAGGGTGTCTCTGAGTGGAGACGATCTGCAAGTGCCAGATACAGGGGGGTCTGGAGGAGAGGGCGGGGGAATCATTCCAGGTGGCGAGGATAGTAAGTGTAAAAGCCTGTGTCAGGAACAGTTTGTGGGTTCAGGGCACCTGGGGGATGCTAGTCTGACTGGAGAGAGAGAATCACTGGCGGTGAAAGTGGAGAGTTACATGGGGCTCAGTCAGGCAAGGATGGTTCTCCCTGGTAGGAAGTTTAGATGTCCTTCCATCTGCAACGAGAGGCCATGGGATGGAATACCATGATGCGATGCAAACTTTACAATCTGTCTGCTGAACAACGCACCGCCAAGGGCAAGAAAGGATGTTGGGAGGCCATTTAGGAGGCTGTGCAGAATCCAGGCATCCAAGATATGATAGTGGCTTAGGAAGAGGGAGGCAATGGAGACGGAGTGAGGTGGTCACACTGAGATAGATTCTAAAGGTAGAACACTCGGGAATTACTAGTGGATTGAGTGTGGACAGTGAGAGAAGTAGCAGAATCGAGGACGCTCCTGAGTTTCTTTCTTGTGAACACTTCGTAGAAGGTGGTGCCTTACTCTAATCAGGGATGACTGGCGAGGAACCGGTTTGGAGAAGGAGAGAAATCTGAGCAAGTTCGAGAACCCTGCTGATACATGAAGATTCCCCTTTGCACATGCTTGTATTCATTACGTTAGTAAAATGGTGACAAAGATTCTTCCATCTCAAGTTCCAGATCATTTAACAACAAGGCCTTTCAATCTCGGCCCCATTGATAGGTTGTAATGCGGGGCTGTTCAGTGCACTGTATGATGTTTAGTAGCATTCCTGGCCTCTACCCACATGACGCCAATCACATCCTTCAAATTGTGACATCCAAAAAAGTCTCCAGACATTGCCAAGTGTCCCCTCAGGGGCAAAACTGCCACAGTTGAGAATATATATATTCTCTCTATATGCAACCAAAGCAGAATATCAGAGTCAAGAGAGGCCGCTTCTCCAGGCTAGGAAAAATTATTTCCCTGAATATAATAGAAATTGACTCTTAGTCACTCCCCACGCCCCCAAAATGATGGCAGTGTTAACAGAATTACAATGTTGTAGTTAACTTTAACTGTCAATATTTTACAAATTAAAATAAGAAAGAAGTTGACAGTGTAAGGCTTTCTTATAGAAAATTCTGGCAAATAGTAATAAATAGTTTAGTGATTGTTTTACACAAGTGGGCATCAGTATGACTTTCCTCAATGATTAAAAAAAGAAAAAGAAATTAACACCAAGTGTTCCTCCCTCCTCTAAAAAATGGTAAAGAACAGTGTAACTGTTTAGTGAATAGTTGAATTTTCTTCTAAATTGTTGTTTTAGTGTCTCACATGAAGGTACAATTTGGCAACTTTTGTTGAATGCATGCCAGCCATTAAGGGTTTCCAGAAGCACTGGAGATTTTTAGCACATGGCTGTTTTCTATTTTGGAAAAAAAAAATTCCATTCTAAAATTTGGTTGCAACGTTTTTCTATATTCAAAATATACTGAAATTAAAAAATGTTTCTTTAATATTTAATTTTTAAAATTATTATTTAAAATCTAAGATATTTTGGAACAAATAAAGTGGCTAAAACCATTTGTGGTAGGCAGAGAAGTGGATCCCCTTTTTCCTGGATGTCTGCATCCTAATCCCTGAAATGTTTTAATACCTTATTTTACACAGCAAAACAGATTTTGAAAATGTGCAACAATTAAGTATCTTGAGATGGGGAGATTATTCTGGATTATCTGAGTGGGTGCAGTGTCATCACAAGGATCCTTAAATGATGCAAGTGGGAGAAGGAAGGTCAGTCAGGGATTTGAAGATGCGATGCTGCTGACTTTGAAGACGGGGGAAGGTATCGCCAGCTAAGGAATGCTGGTGTCCTCCAGAAGCTGGACAAGGCCAGGAAATGGACTGTCCCCTAGAGCCTCCAGAAGGAATGCAGCACTGAACACATCTTGATTTTAACTGAGTAAGGACCATTTTGGACTTCTGAGCTCCAGAACTGTAAGAGAATAGATGTGTGGCTTTAAGCCAAAACGTTTGTGGTAATTTGTTAGAGCAGATAGAAAACCAATACATCACTTCGTAAGACTATATGGTATACAATAAACTGTTCTTTACTGTAAAGTTTCTGTTTTTAACCACAAAAACATATCTTTTGATTAACTGTTGTATCAGAGTTTCAAATATACTAAAAAGCTGAGAAAAATCCATTTGAGTATTTCTCCTCAAGTGTTTTTCACTGGCAAGTTTTAACTTCCAAATGTATTTTGTTCTCACGTACCTTCAAAACATCTTCAGGAAACATCAGGATACTATTGAAATTTCCTCAATGACAAATAATCTCGTTTGATATTTCAAAAAGGCTTTTATGTAAATAATGTCAGAGATTTGAAAAATAGCATTGAGCACTTATATTTGATTCAAAGATCATAAATTTGAATACATGAATTCACATAAATTAGCAATCAGTCTGAAAACCTGGTTTATTTCTTTCCCTGCTTCTTATCTGAAAAATAGGAACTACATTAATCAAAAAATAAATGCAGTGAAAATGAAATGCAAAAATCATCTTCATTAATACACTTAGGGTAAAATTTCAAGTAAAAAAAGAAATTTAACATTTGAATCTCCATCACCATATTTTGTTCTGCTTTTCCTCACTCCAAAAGATCCTCATTTAGAAACACAGGGAATACCTCAGTTCCTTGTACCAGTAACACTGGCTTAAAATAATAATAAGTAAAACCAGTGGTTTCTACAAGACAGAAATGTTATAACACCTGACTTCCAATCTGTTCTGATATACAAAAACCTTTAGAAAAGGGACAAAATGTGTCTGACATCAAAATTCACTCTATAATGAAGTGCTATCGTGAACTTCTGGTGTGATGTTTAGTCTGGTGTTACACAAAGACGGAGGATAAAGTCGATTATCACGGATCAAACGGGTTATTTTAAGAACAACTGATTATCATCCTCTATGAAGTCATTATAGTTTAATAAACTGAACTCTGATATTTTGATCTGTGTTTATTACCTTAAAGGGCAAAGGGGAGTATGATTAACACGCATGGTTTAGAGCTCGGGGCTTTACAAACAATATCTTATTTAATCCTCACCACACTCCCTTGAGATAGTGTTAGTAACCCCACTCTATAATTGAAAAATCTAGAGTTCTGGGTATTTAAGTAACTTGCCAAAGGTCAGACAACTTAGTAAGTGACAAAGTCAGAATTCGGAAAGAATGCAGTTGTAGAGTCTGATGCTAAAGTGTATGTCATCCAGTATACCTTGAACCTCCCACTCTCTCCTGTTTCCTCCTCACTTTAGACACATTAGGTACAGATGCCAAAATGATTAGTGACGTCATACAAAACCTAGTCTCAGACGAGTGACAAAGAATTTTAACTGTCTTGCTTTTGCTTAGAAAGAAATGGGTAACAGAATTAAGATTAAGAAATTTCAAAGTAATTTAATAGAAGTCAGTATATAGACTCCATAAAAAATACCTGTGATAGTCTTTGTTTATATCTTCCCACATATTACAGTGTTGATACTTAATTAACATGAAATTAATATATATGTAGTTTATATATTTTATCATACACACACACACACACACACACACACACACACACACACACACACAGAGTTTTGATTGCACAACTCTGGGAATTTTAAAATGCAGCTGCACAATCTTTGGCATGATGCCCATAAAAATGTGGAGACCAATTCCTTTCCCTTGAACTGGGCTGACTACTATGACTTGGTTATGATGAATAAAAAGTGTCAGAAGAGATACTCTATAGCTCCCAAGGCTAGGTTAGAAAATATGATGGAGCCTCTGCCTGGCCTCTCTTGGAACCCTCCCCCGGAACCAGGCACCATGTTGTAAGAAAACCCAGGCAACACGGAGGTCTTATGCCAACAGATCCTATCAAATCCCAGCTGGCTGCCAGTATCAACCACCAGATGTGTGAGTGAACGAGCCTTAGATGATTCCAGAAAAATTCCCTCCAGCTGCCTCAGCTGAATGAACCGAGTCAAGTAGAGTCCAGCTGTCCCTGCTCAAATTGTAGATTTATGATCAAAATAGATATTATTGTTGTTTAAGTTAGTAAATGTATTAGTTTGCTAATACTTATAACTGTTTTGATCATGGGCTGCCATAATAAAATAACACAGACTGAGTGGTTAAACAACACTAATTTATTTCCTCACAGTTTTAGAGGATAGAAGGTCAAGATCAAACCGTCAGAAGGGTTGGTTTCATTCTGAGGCCTCTCCCCTTGGCATGTAGATGCTGTCTTCTCCCTGTGCATTCACACGGTCTTCCTTCTGTGTGTGTGTGTGTATGTGTGTGTGTGTGTGTTAGTTCTCATCTCCTTCCTCTAAGCACACCAGTTACACAGGATGGGGCCCATCCATTTTTACTTAATTACCTCTTTAAAAGCCCCATCTTGAAATGATCACATTCTGAGCTACTAGGGGTTAGGGCTTCAACACGTGAGGTTTGGGAGGACACAATTCAGCCTCTAAAATAAGTTATGGGCAGCCTGTTATGCAGAAATATAGAACTAGAATAGCAATCATACTGTTTTATAATAAAAACTAGCCACATTTAGATTCTCCAGCATATTTATGTAGGAAGTATATTAATGTCAGTAGGGCATAAGGTAATTGCCATTGGAAAAATAGTAGTAGTACTTAGCAGGGGCAGATGTCCTAACAAACCACAGCAAGGAGGAAGATGAGAGCCTTCCTGATTGAGGCATGTCTATAAACCAAATGACTGACTAAGTTCGAGGCACACAAGATCTCATATAATCTTTACAACAACCAAAAAAAGAAAGCGTCATCCCTGGGTTATAGGCAGGACAAGAGAGGCTAGGTGAGGAGGGAAGAAAAGAAAATGGAGACAGTCGTGGCCGAGAATCTTAGAAGGTCAGGAGGCCTCACTTGCGAGGCAGGTATGGATTCAAACCCTGGCTCTGCCAAACATCAGCTTCTTCATCTTAAGAAACATCATGTTTCTTAAGTGAAAATGACTTGCCCAAGGTCACATAGCGAAGGCTGAGCTGAGTTGAAAACTTGTACCTCCTGCCTCGGGCTACTGTGTTCCTTCCCCCGTCATTGTTCTCTTTTAAAAATATTCCTTTAAAATGAGCTGTAGAGGATACCAAGCAAAATTTGTTCATTTATTTATCTCCTTTATTCCTCTACTGCACAGAAAAATTACAAAACCATATCGCCCATTGGAAAGAATGTGATTAGAGACAGTGCAACACTGGGTATATAGAAAATACTCCACGGTTAAAACATGCTAGGGGAATTACTGATTCTCCTGTTAAAATTGCCCTCTACATGAATATATTTACACCTTGGAGCTTTCCATGGATGCATGTTAAGTGGCTGAGAAATTACAGGGACGTGAGACCAGGCATGAATTCCCAGGTGACTGCAATGCAATTTTAAGTGAATTCGTTTTTTTTTTTTTGGGGGGGGGGAGTGGGGTGGGTTAAAACGATACAAATTTATTATCTTACGATTCTGGAGGTCAGAAATATGAAATGGGTCTCACTGGGCTAAAGTCAAGGTGTTGGCAGGGCTGAGTTCCTTCTGGAGGCTCTAGGGGAGAATCCATTTCCTTCCCTTAACCAGCTAAGCAAACTCTTTAAGAAGCATTGGTATTTCCGAAATAACAGTTGACAATGGCACAAAGGAGAGGAATCATTGGCTCTTTGTTCTACATCACATGATTGGCTCCTTACACTATTATGTCAGCAGGGAGTTTTGTTTTTCATCACCCTCCTTCCTAGCAGTGACCGCCTCGTGGGGTGGCAGATGGGCCCTGTCAGACAGGATCTATGGCTGTCCAGGTAACTGGACAGGTTAGCTGGGCTGTAAACACGCACCACATCTGTGTGCGCTATCTCAGCTTGAGGGAAGTAATTTTCTCAGAGGTCATGTCGGCACTGCACTGTTCTCACCTTGACTCCTGTTTGGAGTTAAACTGGAGAATAAGCCAATCAACAATGCAAAGCATAGGAATGTGTGAAAGCCTTCCCACCCAAGGCTGTGAAAAAAAAAAGAAACGTGAATGACAGTATGAGGGATCCTGTTACTTTCCATGTATTTTGCTGCATCTGTCAGTGGCATGGATGTATTAAAAGGAGTTAAATTTTCTTAGGTCTTGCACCCTGACTAAAACTTAAGTTTTTAAATGTTGCATAAAGAGAACCTTACTCAATTGAGCACTACGTATGGAATAAAAGCATTTCCCAACTTCCTCTCCTCCCACCTGCAACCAGTAGTATCTATGATAGAAAGATTTGTATTTAGTGTTTCTGTTGTTGGCCAGGGCAGATAGCACATAGATATATTCAGAAGAGGCTTCAGTCAGGTTAAAATCCTACATCAATATATTTGCTTTATCTTGGTTTCTGTTTGGTCTGGTATGTCTGCTTGCCACTCAAATAATATAAAGCGTAGGTAAAAGCTCTTTCAGCAACGTGTTGTTGAGACAGACACTTCTAGGTAGTATCAGATATTTGCCTGAGGATTTATTTTTCAGTTTAGTGATAGAAGAGAGAGAGAGAGAGAGAGAGAGAGAGAGAGAGGGAGGGAGGGAGGGACCCTTACCTAGATCCTGTAACCCAAATTAACTCCTTCCTTCCTCCACAAATATCCAAAGATGTCACTGATGAGAAAAATAACATGCCACCATGCACATTGAAGCGATGCCCTGAGGCAAATTATTATTTATTTTATAATTTTACTTATCATTTATTATAATAATTATTAACATAATTTTTGTTTACTTAACAGAAAAGAGTACAGGGAGATGTATGTATGCAGGCAGAAATTTTTAAATTTCTAAATATAGGCTATTGGGACTTAAGATCTAAAGGTAAGTATTCACGTGTACAGAGAACCCAACTAACATTACTGAAAGAGGACAGGCCCAGGTTCCGCAGGGAATGAAAGCTGGTAAATCAAGTCAATGTTTGTGAGGATGATAAATGGGCACCATGGGAAGAAGCATCATGGGCTAAAAAAGGATATCATACCTCAAACTTTCACCATTTCTGAAGTCTCACTCAAATGTGGACACATTATTCATTTGATCCTGCACTGTAGAAAATCCACGGAAGCAGGAATTCTCGGGCAGTCCAGTGGTTAAGACTCTGTGCTTCCACTGCAGGGGGCACAGGTTTGACCCCTGATCCGGGAACTAAGATCCCGCAAGCTGCGTGGCATGGCCAAAAAAAGAAAGGAAAAAAAATCCATGGCTGCTTTGCCCGAGCCTCCTCCAGAGGAACTCTGGGGACTTCACTCTGATTTCCACGTGTCTAATATAAAGGGGAGAGGCATGAAAACATGCCGTTTTAGCTCTAACTCCAGTTTCTCTTATACAATTCTTCATATCCATCAAGGCTTTAGAGCTTGGTCTATCACCAAGGCTTGAATCCCATAGCAGCTCATTCTGAAGAAAAGTGTAAGACTGAAAGGACAGTGGATTATTTAAGCTTCCAGGATGTCGTTCTTACACTGATTTGAGAACGTATCATGTAAAAGCTGTGGTGTTGGGCGCTGGGAATAAAGACATAGATAAGACACAATTGTAATCATCTGGAACAGCTCCCAGGAGAGCAGGAGAGGTACAGCGGTTACCCCACAACGGTGATGGAACCCGCCAGCACTGTAATAGATGACATGTTGATTCACTCATTTTGGGGCATGACGGAGAAGGTTCCAGAGGAGAGGTTACACTGACGGAACAGCCAGCCTTTACTGAGAGCTTACTACACGCGAGACATGATGCTGGGTGCTTCGTAGTCACTATCTTATTTATATAATCTTCTCAATGAATTATAAGGAGGGTTTTATTATTAACCCCACTTCAGAGATAAAGAATTGAGGATAAAAGATGTTAAGTAACTTGCCCAACATCCTGTAGCTAATGAATGGCAAAGCCAAATCATCAACCCCAGGCTGCAGACTCCTCTGCTTCTAGGGTGTCATATTCTCCCTCAATGTGAGAGGAACCTCAAAAGAGCAAACAGGATTTATCAAGCAGACAATGAAACGCTCAAGGTTTTCGACAAAGGGTTTTCTGGAACACATATAAAAATGTAACCCATAACATTGTCGCTCAAAGGCACTTTACCATAACATAAGCAACCTTGTTTTATGAATTGGCAATGTTCTGGAACATTCCGGAGAAATGAAATTTCTGGAAATAGCTTCACTTAAAAAAAAAAACCAAAAAACACTGAAGTATACATTACAGTCATTTATTGCCTCAACCACTAGCCCCAGGCAAGCAGTAATCTGCTTTCAGCTAGTATATATAAGCTCTGTTTTTTTCAGAACTTCAGGTCAAGGGAGGATCATACAGAAGGCAGTCCTTTGTGTCTGGAGTCCTGGGCTCAGCAGAATATCTTTGAGATTCATCCACAACAATCCGTTTATCAATATTTTGTCTCTTTTTCCTGCTGCGTAGTATTCCTCTGCATGACTGCACTACGACTGCTTGCCCATTCTCCTGTTGATGCACAGTTGAGTTATTTCCAGTTTCTGGATGAAAATAGCATGATTTCTAAGGAGGCATATAGGAGCTCCCTCTTGAGACTACTGCTACAATGAACTGTCCCATCACTCACCTGTTTTTCAAAGTTTGCAGAGCCCACAGCTCTTTGGTCTTGGACACAATGTGCCTTTGATTTTGGCTCTAAGGACTCTGTGCCTCTGCTCATCAAGTGTCCTTCAGCTTTGACTCACAGTTTCTGTTTCTGCATGGCTCTTAATCCAATTTTGATCTGAGTTTTGGTTCAGTTCAAATCGTGGGAGCTCAGAGAATCCCATCTCTCTAAATTGACCTATAATCACATCCCAATGAAGTCACCATGAGCTGATGATACGAGGGTAGCAGTGAGCACCGCACAGACCAGTTCTTTCAAATTCTCTAGCAGCTCTTCCTCTGCCATAGGTTTCTGAAACTAATGAAATTCTATGTCTGAATTACTCTTCTCTCCCAAAGGCAATCAAAACATGCTGGATTAGTAAAGAAGAAAATCTCAACGCATGAGAGATGAAGGAATATCTTTGTTATCGTGTTCCTTGATGAAAGAAGACAAAAATGTGATAGTCAGCGTGGCCTGCAAAGCTTGCTGGGTAGTCGGGATGCCACAGGGTGGCGGTTTCTGGGCTACACCTCTGGTCAAAGGCTCCATCTCCCGGACGAAAGGTTACAACCTCTGGCCTTAGACTAAATCCTTCCATCAGATCCACAATGGAGATATCTGGAAAGTTGCTTAAGTGAAGTGCTGTCTGTCTGCAGAGCAGAAGTGATAATCTGTAGAATCCTTTGGTGTTTCATGCTCTACATCATTATTGGCATGTCAGACCTGACTGCATGGAAATGAGTTGAACCTCAGCAAAAGGATCTTGACGTAGGTCAGACAGTTATCATGGCAATAGATAGAAAGCCTGCTTTTCATTTGGCCATTCTTTTCCCAGACAGTAAGTTCCACTGAACTTGAAGTTGCCCATGATTATAATAGCCATTTTATCTTCCAAATGAGGAAAAGCAGGATCTGGGGACAGTACATTTACCGTCTTTTCTAAGGGCCTCAAAGGAACTTTTACAAACCATATCCTCTAAAACGTCTTCCCGGCTGATTTTAGTTTTGCCTGATGTCACCTACCACGATCCAGTTGTGAGGCCATGTCCGTTCATGAACACATTTAATGCCCTAAGCCCTTTTTAGTATATTTAAGGTAAAAAAACCCCAAACAAACCTATTTTCAAGTGCATTTTGAAACATGTATTTTTATCATCTTCACCCAGAACTTGGGTAACTTAAGTCACTAGTTCTTACATGGCAGAAATCATCTCTGTGCATCAATAACTACCCACTTAACCCAGGATTTAGCTCCTAGGCACCTGCAGTGTGGCACAGTGTCTTGCGTTCTAAGATCAGGCCAGATGATGGAGGTGTCACATTCTAGCTCTACCTTCACTAGGTTTGCAACCTCAGGCAACTAGCTTAGCCTCCTTGTGCCAGGTTTAGTATCTGTAAAACGAGAATGATAATACAATAACAGTAACTATCTTTGAAGGTCATTGCATAGATTAAAGGAAGTAACAATTGCCCGGCATAGAAGAAGAGCTCAATAAGTATTAGACATTATTATTGCCCTCCTACATCCTCTGGAGTCTAAGAGAATAAGTGGAAAGCTAGATCTCCTTCTATGAGAGTCAGTCAATATCGTTGAGGGGTGGGGTAACAAGGCCTACAGAGAAAGGAAGCACAGAGGGTATCAGGCAGTACTGTACGCTATTGGCATTTTGTACAGATGGAAGGAGGGTTTAAACGATGTGTCTCATACTCACAGGCGGCATCAGACGAGCCGCTAATTGTGCAGAACAGTCACTTAGTGCAACAGCAGTTAAGGGCAGTGCTGGATGCACCTGGGAGGACTGGCCAGAGGAGGGGGGTGTTGTAGCAGATGGAGAAGTGATAGTTATATTTATATAGCGAGTACATAATCATATACAACTAAGACTGAAACATTGATCCAGTTATTGTAAGGTAAGCATTTTCTTCACAATGCCTAAGTATTTGCTACTGTAGCTCATTTGAAACTAGGTAGGATTACAGTATATCCAAAATACAAAAGAAAAAAGAAAACTGGGAAATTTTGCTCATAAAGTTGACTAAGCCCATTTTCAAGGAGCAATGTAATTTTAAAAGTGTGCCCCATACAGGCAAGATGGAGAGGCATTTTAGAAGCAGGACAGTCATATTTTAAAGGTTTTGACTAGAAGTGACTTCACCTTTTCCTTTTCCAGTGCAAAGGTTCTCTCCCAACACACCTCTGAGTGAGTCTGGGAAACCACTTCTTCCTCTTGCCACACAAATGCATGTCCTACATAGTGGACTCCCATTTACTAAAGGACTCTGGAAATCTGAGAGTAACAGTGGAGGCTGGACCCACTTGTCTCATAAACTGTACCCCAGTATGAGAATGTCATAGTAAGTCAGAATGCCATAGAGATGCTATTTTCATCAGGGTAAACTAACTACAAACAAGAAGTTTATGATGTCACAATGAATCGGAGTTATATTTATGACTGTCCAGTGAGGAACACTCCTTTAGCTGTACCAAACAGAAGATTTTTTACCGTAAACACAGTATAACCAGTTTACTGTTTCCACTAACATGTAATGTGTGATGAATGTGCTTGGAGAATATTAAAATCCTGAAAAAAATAAGGCCTTTGGCTGACGGTGGCACAAGAACACTGTTCTGTTGGATTTAACAAACTACCAACAAAAAAATGATGATTATAAAATTTTCTACTTCTGAATAATCTACAATAGAGACTGACAAACTTTAACTGTAAAGGGTCAGATCATATACATTTCCAGCTTTGCAGACTGTATGGTTTCCGTAGCAACTACTCAACTCTGTGCTTGTAGTGAGAAAGCAGTCACAGATAACATGTAAGTGAATGAGTGTGACTGTGTTCAAATAAGATGTTATTAACAAAAACAGGATGCAGACCAGCTTTGGTCCTCAGGCCGTAGTTGGTCGACACTTAGTATACAATAAATTAATTTGAAAAGATAATTTTTTACTATTTGGTTGTCTCGGGTATGTTTTGCAGCTCTTGGTCTTTAGACCAAAGGGGAAGGTCTAAATTAGAAGGGGCCAATTTTCGTTTCTATACCTTCTTAGCTATAGGTCGAACAGCATGCAGGGATTCATTCTTTGGGCCAGACACGGTGCTAGGAGGAAGGATGAGTAGATGAAAGAGCCACAATCCCTTCCTCTTCTGTATCTTAAAAGATGTTATCAAAAGAATGTGTCTTGGCTTCCCTGGTGGCGCAGTGGTTGAGAGTCCGCCTGCCGATGCAGGGGACACGGGTTCGTGCCCCGGTCCGGGAAGATCCCACATGCCGTGGAGCGGCTGGGCCAGTGAGCCATGGCCGCTGAGCCTGCGCGTCCGGAGCCTGTGCTCCGCAACGGGAGAGGCCACAGCAGTGAGAGGCCCGCGTACCGCAAAAAAAAAAAAAAAAAAAAAAAAAAAGAATGTGCCTAACCAGAGAGAGAGAAAAAATAGATTAAAAAATGGTAAATTTTGAAAGTCTATAAACTTCATAGGGATAGAAAGCAGGGAAACAAACAAATAGAATATACTATGGTGGGAACAGAAGGGAATAATAAATGTCGATGGGGGTATTACTCTGGAAGGTGCATGATTGGATTTGCCTCTTTATATACAGTGGCAAGTAAGCTCCCTTGTCCAATATATTTTGGTTTATACCATTTTCTTTATAGCCACTTTCTCCTATGTAGTTCCCAGGGACGTAGACTAGGGCAGGATTTTATCTTCAGAACTGAGAGTCTGAATTGCATTAAATCCTATCTAAGGTATATGCACCACAAACTCCTCCCTCCTACTTCTATACTATTTGCTTGGGGACTCAACTTCCTGCCTGCGTCAAATGCAGTACCTCGAGGGACTTTCCGTTCTGGTTAGTCCCCTGCGTAGACTCCCTAAATAGCAACTCAAGGAGCAATAAAGCAGTGGAAATGTCTCCCTGACAGAAAGGAAAGTGCACTCTCAGGCTTGCTTATTTTCCCCAGAAGTCAGCTAAACTTTCATGTGAGTGGCAAAGCTCTAAGAACACTCCCTCCTAAACACGTTAGAAATGTCACTTAGCTGGTACTGTGGGGAGAGAACTTAAGAAAAATTCAACACTGATAGAATTACATTTGTTCTTCATTCAATCTTGGTGAACTTTCTAGGCACTAGAGCCTATTGCTTTTACTGTGCTGTCATTTCTGAAAATCAAATTGCACAAAAACTTTTATAATCACCCAAGAGAACTCCTAAACGGGTCTACTGTCATTCCATGAATCACAACACTGACGCAGGCTTCATGGTGGCCCAGCCAGTTCCACACCCTGTGACTTATATTATCCTCGGAGCAGCTGGGACGGGGGCCCCCTACCTGCCTGCTAGGCAGAGTAGGGCTCCGAGAGCCAAGGGTGATCTCCCAGGATTTTATATCACTGAGTACAGCCCTTCTGATCTACAGAAGAGTGAAAAAGGCCGAGAGGATGAAGTAACTCACCCAGTTAAGAGGTCATAGAGTGATATCACAGAGGCAGGAAGGGGTTTATTCTGGACCAGAGCTCTTTTCACTGTTTCCCGAGGGTCTCTACTTTGTGCTCGTATACAGATTTAAAATAAAAAAGACAAAATGAGATAATGAAATTCATTACTGACAGCTCAGAGTAAACTGGCGGCATTAAAAGCAATGCCTTTCAAGAGGTGAATGACACCAGGTGCCAGGAGGAGGCGTAAAATAAAAGTTTGAAATGCCTTGACAGGAGAGAATTAAGACCTGGGCTTCCTGTTACTCACCCACCACCATCCCTCCCTGGTGGCACTCTTCTGGTAGATTCTTTGATAAAATAAGCGTTTGTATATGCTTTATGTGGTAACAGACACAGATATTAAAATACATATGTATACTTGTACTTGAAGATTTTGCTAAACCTACACTACTAAAAATTATAAATGTCTGCTTACCTTTTGAGTTTAATTACTGTATAGAGTTAGGTGTGTCATCTCTGAAATCAATGTCTTATTCTTATTCATTTATATTCCCAAGACCTGAAACACTGGCATACAATCGGTATACAGTCGGTGCTCAGCAAAGCTTCTTCATAAAGTTCATGAATAATAAAAAAGGGCCATACAAAGTTGTAATAAAATAATATTAATAATAATAGGTAGCATTTTTGAATGGCCAGGCACTGTTCTAAGGGCTTTACATGGATCTAACCTTTTAATTCTCAAGACAGACCTACAGGGGACTATTAGTACCCATTTTACAGAAAAAAAGAAACTGAAGCATAGAGATATTAAGTAACTGTAACGTGGTCCCCAAACTAGAAAGTAGAGGTTCCTAGGTCAGCATTCAAACCCCTAAATTCTGGCCCCTGAGTCCACCTTCTCAGCTACAAAAATTATACAGTAAGTTAACTTTTAAAAATTTTACTACACTGAGAGCAGCTAAGACAAAATGGGATTCAAAATATTGTTACAATAGTTATTTTGTGCGATAGCATTAGCTATGACAGATCTTGGCCGGCTATAAAGATCGTTAAGGTTCAAGAGTCTTCATTATTCTAACTTAACCATTCTCCATGTCACAAAAGTACAAAATAAATTTGGAATGCCCATCTCACTCCCCACCTTAAAACTACTGGGGAAAGTTATAAGGCAGACATAAGAATATTATATGAAACAACTCTACAATTGCCTTATCACATCCATGAACGATATCGGGGCATTCTGCCAAGGAATTCCAAACTTCTTTATTCTGACACATCATCAACCACATATACTGGTGTGAAAGATTGCCAAGCAGCAAATGTAGGTCCATGTGTAACTCAAGGTATATCCAGAAAAAACTACCCTGCTCCCAAGAAGAGATGAACATTAGCTTTCTCCTTCTCACATTTAAGAAAATGGAGGGCTTCCCTGTTGGCGCAGTGGTTAAGAATCTGCCTGCCAATGCAAGGGACACGGGTTCGCGCCCCGGTCTGGGAGGATCCCACATGCCACGTAGCAACAAAGCCCGTGCACCACAACTGCAGAGCCTGAGCTCTAGAGCCCGTAAGCCACAACTACTGACCCACGTGCCACAACTACTGAAGCCCGCGCGCCTAGAGCCCGTGCTCCACAACAAGAGAAGCCACCGCAGTGAGAAGCCCGCGCACCGCAATGAAGAATAGCCCCCGGTTGCCGCAACTAGAGAAAGCCCGCGCACAGCAACGAAGACCCAACGCAGCCAAAAATAAATAAATAAATAAATTTATGTTAAAAAAGAAAGTGGAAGTAAAGGGTCCAACAATTTAAAGCACCTCTTCCTTAAAAAAACTGTACAAAGTATTGAATGTCTACTCTGGGTCTGGCACTAACGCAGCCTTGGAGATACATGCCCCTCTCCTGTGGGTCTGTGAGAGGCACACATTCATCAAATGATCACACACGCAAAATGCAAAAACTGCAATGTGATAGAGTTAAGACAAAGAGGTGAACCTTGCTCTAAAAACCTATGAAGGAAGAATTTTTTCTAGGTAATCCATAGACTTCCTTAAGGAAGCAGTGGTAGTGCTGTTATCTAAGGAATAAGTAGAGGTTGGCTAAGAGTGGAAGGAAAGGAAGAGGAAGGGCAAAAGACACAAGCAAAGACCCTAAGGTGAGGGAAGCATGAAGGGTGAGGGTGTAAAGAGGTGAAATACAGCCAGAGGGGTTGGAAAGGAAGGTCCAGGCATTTGGGGTTGAGATAAGATTCTTGAGGGCCTGGTGTCATGTTAAGGAGCTTTGTGCTTACCCCAGGAGTACTGGGAAGCCAATAATGTATTAGTCAATATATTAGCCTTTGTCTCATTTTCCCCAAATTCACGTATTTCCAGTGTGGATAGAAAACTGAGTGAAAGGGGATGGATCAGTAATATGGCTACAGAACTGTATGTTGCTATAGCTACAATTCTCAAGTTCAAATAAATCTCAATTCACATAAAATACTAATATAGTTGTTAAGGGTTGAATTGTGTTATTCCTTGAAAAAGATATGTTGAAGTCTTAACCCCCAGTGCCTCAGAATGCGACCTTAGCTGGAAACAGTCTTTGCAGTGGTAATCAAGCTAAGTGGTTAAGAGCTCAGACTTTGGACAAGATTGCCAAGGATGACTGCCCACCTGCTACACATATCCAGTCTCTGCTTCTATTAAATAGAATATACTCCACAGAGTTGCTGAGATTACATGAGTAAATAATGTTAAATACGTGGAAGTTTTTCTCTGTACTGACTCTTTCCCATTAGTACAATAGCAATTCTCATTTCTCCCATCTTAAAATAATAACAGTATGACAATAATTGTTAATGCGAATACATAATGATTTCCTTCCCTTGACCTTACTTCAAAGTCAGTTTCAATTTCTCCCCTTCCTTTTTATAACAAAATGCCTCAAAAGACTTGTTAATTCTTACAGCCTATGACGCTTCTCCCATTCTCTCTTAAAACCACTTAGACTTTCACCATCATCAACCCCAACAAAAATGTTAGTCAAGACTATTAACGATATCCACATTGCTTAATTCAGTAGTCCCTTCTCATCCTGATTTTATATTGACCCATCAGCAAAATTTAGCATGGTTATCATACGTTCCCACTTGCTAAAGGTTTTCTCACTGGTCTTCTAGAACATCATATTCTCACGGTTTTTTTTTTCTATCTCACTGGTTGATCTTCCCTGTCCTGTTTGCTGATTTGTCCACTTCTGCCAGATTTCTCGAGATCGAGTCCTTGGATATCCACTCTTCTCTATATACACTCACTCCCTTGGTGATGTCATTTAACATACAGCTCTAAATATCATCCGTAGTCTGATGCCGCCCGCTTGTATATATCCAGACAAAACCTTTCCTTAGGACTCTAGATTCATACATTCAATTGCTTACTCAACGTCTCCACTCAGATAGACAAAAGATCTCTTAAACCTCATCTGTCTGAAACTGATCTCATATTCTTCCCCCAAACTGCACTACTTTCCAGTCTTCACCATCTCAGCTAAAGGCAACAACATATTTCCTGCTGCTCAGGGAAAAAAACCCTTACATGGCATCATCATAGCTTTTTTCCTTTCTTTTCCATTCCACAACCTGTTTCTACCTTCAAAACAAAACAGAATTCAACCATTTCTCACTACTTCCACTGTTAGCTGATTTGAATATAATAGTCTGACTGGTGTACTTCCTTCTCCTCTTTCTTCCTACAGTCTGTTTCCAACATAGTATCCAGAGTTGCTATAAACCAGTTCATCATATTCCTTTGCTCAAAACCCTTCAATCAGACCTGAAGAGCAGAAAACATATTTTACATTGGAGTGAAAAGAAGAGTAGTGATAAGAAAAAGACAGGATTTATAAGCATTAGGATATTAGAACAAAAACTCGAAATGAATGGATAAATATAATACTGTGTTCTTCTACTGGAAGTAGGGTTTACATTTTCCATATTTTCAAAATAATAAGGTTGAGATGGAAAATTATGTTATGGAACCAAAGCAGCAAGTTTAAATTCCATATCTAACAGACCTCACATATAAAGCATAAACCATCAGCCGTTATTCATTCATACAGGATCTGTTAATAATGTAACTGCAGTGGACTGGGCTGGTATAACAACGGGTAGTAACTGGGACTAATTTCACTATGATGAGAAAAGATGAAATGCTATGAATAAGTACATATCAATAAAAAGGGCTTTTGGGCCTGAAGACACCAACTAACCCATCAAATAGTAGGTGGTAGATAGTTCATATTCTTATATTGTAATTAATATTATTAAAATAAGTGATTATTAATAGTGGTTGTAGTTTTTTCTTGTTTTAGGGTAGAATTTGAACTATAACATTGTTTAATTAATGTGTGTTAGCAGTGATTTGCTCACTCTCAGAGTAAAATGAAATGTTAGTGGTATGATTCAATTCCTTCCTCTCCCCCATTATCCGCAGCCCACAAAGAACACTATTCTTTTTGACCCCATGTATTACTTGTGGACTATGCTACATACTTTGGCAGTTACATTTCATTTTTATTCTTTATTTTCGGTATTTCTATGTTCATTCCATCTTTTTAGATAAATCATGAGTAAGTGACTCAAGGGCCTATTCTACCTTTCCTTTTCCTCAAACTCTCAGAATAGTAAAAACTAGGTGATGCTTAATAAACATCAGTTTATTGGGATAACCCTACAAGATAACCTCTATGCTTTAACACACATTCCTCTTCAGAAAGCAATGTAATAGTTAACGATAGTCTTATTATAATATATGATAACCTCCAATATTTTGTTCTATTTCCATTAGAACATTCTCTTTTCCTACCTTGCTTTGCATATCTTCCAAAGCCCCTGAAAATGGGCTGAATCTTTCATTTGTTCTTTTTATTCGGAAATAAAGAAGAATTCTAATTTTCAAGGGTACAAATAATCTATCATGGTATTACTTGCACCTGCTGGCAAAACCGCCATTTTTTTTATCCTCTAAAGGAGTCAAGAGCTGATCAAATTACTCTGGACGGCACCAGCACAAACCTTAAACTATCTACAGAATTCACAATGGGTTGACACAGCTGAATCTTTCCAAATCTTTCACAACATCTCTGATATTTTTATGCTTTGCCATCTCCCACAGAGTGCTTCTTTCAGTCTGTCGCTTTCTTTCTATATGAAAAGTCGGTGTGATTCTCTCCTGCTGCTTATAAGTAAACTCCCTGATGTGTTTGCAATTTATTGTGATCTATTTTCCTCTTTCCAATAAAGATGACTTTTTACAGCCCCTCTCATAGTGACCAATGTGGAAAAAAGCATTCAGAATGACAGGAGTGACAAGCGAAGTGTATCGTATGTGGCTGGTACTAAACAAATGATATGTGACTATAAATTGTTTATTGTCCCGCCATTTTAATACAGGAATTGCTGAACAAGAATCTACAGCTAGGAATAGGTAGCAAGCAGTGACAATGAGAAAAGGTAGTTGTTTTCCTTCAACTTCTACTTTCATGAAAGCCATGAAAAATTTTGTTTTGCCTAACTGAAAGTTTTCTCCAAGATACTGGAACAATGAACCAACTATGGAGGACAGCTGATGATGTATGATGACCCATGACCAAGATCAAGAGTCACAGTCCAGATATGGCTTACTGCTCCAATCTATTGGTTCCTTGTAATTTACACCATGGTCACCTCAAAACACGTCACCCCCTTTCACATCTTTGTCCCTCACAGTGCCACTTGCATGGAATAAACTTCTACACATTGTCCACCTGGAAAACTCATCTTCATCTTTGCAAAAGGAACACTACCATCGGTAGATCTGGGTCCTTTCCAGGCGTGCTCACCAACTATTCTCCCCACCACCAATGCAGAGTTTATCACTTACTCCTCAGTGTAAACTGTGCAAATACCATTTTTCCAGACGTTTTACTCATTCCCCTATAGTTTACTCATTTGTTTACATTCCTGTATCTCTTAATATGTGGCTTTTGTAGCCAGGGTCCCCATCTCCTGGATCTTTTGATCCACTCTGCCTATCACAGCACTTGAGGCGAGTTAAATGCTCCATTAATATTTGTTGAATATTAATGTTTAGAGGACTGAAAACTAATTTTGGACATGTGCCTTATCCTCAGCACAAGTTGGGAGTCAGAGAATTTTGCTTATACCCTCTCACAAATTCATACTCATCTAAGAAATAAATCTGATTTAGATCCCTAGAGGTGGGAAGGTAAATTAGGCAGATTCTTTAAACTGTTTTACTGAAAGAAGGTTTATTATTGTAAATTTATATAAATAACATAAATGAGACAAAGAACGTGTTGCCAAGTAGAATATATTGATGGATTTGTTCATAATTAATGGATATGAATACTGTGTCGTTTATAATTAAAATGTATGATTCCATGAATAGAGATGCTTCCTACAAATTGGAAAATGTCTTTGACTAGGTAAAAAAATGACTTTGACTAGGTAAAAAAATGACTAGGTAAAACGTATCTTTTTTCAGTGTTAATAATTTACATATTAAAACCATTTTTAACAGGTAATACCAAGAGTATCCTCACTTGGGCCTTCTGTGGATTGCCAGTGAAATTTTAACACTATCATCCAAATGAAAATATGCAATTTCATTCTGTAAAGGGATAACAGATTTGGAACTTAAAGAACTGAAAGCATATATTTATTAAAGAAAATAACATTGTCTCAAAATAATGAAGTTTAATGTTATCTCTGAATAAGTCAAACACTACTTCTGTGAAAGGAAAACACTGTTTCAGTATGAGGTACTATGGAACCATAAACAGGAATTCAGAAATTTCCACATAAGAAATGGGATGGAGGAAAAGAGATTATTGCTAGTCCCCAAACTGCTCATTGTATTTATGAAAAAAGAATTGAAAGGGATTTGAATATCACTGGGAAAATCTCTGTTAGGTCTCTGTGGGCTTCAATGAATTGTGCTTAACAGACTTGCTGAGTAATCAAACTATGATAATTTGGAGGAGACATCTCAACCTTTTCGTGTAAGGTGCTCATGAGTGATTTCCTCTTTACTATTTGTTTTGTGGTTGTAATCAAATTCACAACACGAAGTGTCATTAATCACATATGCTAATGATACTCCCACCGTGATTTATGGAAAAGACTAAAGCAATTCTGACATCTGACAATAGTTACAGTCATTTTATCCTGTCCCTACAAACATGCTATTTTGTTTCATTAACTTCAGTAGTTTTGTGAATTTCAACAGTGTTCATATACAGTATTTAAATATTCTCATGTCATAAGGACAATAATAACTTGAATTTGGGAAAATAAAACCATTAAAAATGGGCTTGTCTTCCTTTCTGGAGATCTAATAAGGAAATTCATAAAACACATAGCATGTATCACTATATATAATGTAATCACAACACATTAGCACATATGAGTCTCATGAATGGAGTCTGCGTTTGATCAACTATGCTACTTCATAACCTAAGTGTCCATCGACAGATGAATGGATAAAGAAGATGTGGCACATATATACAGTGGAATATTACTCAGCCATAAAAAGAAACAAAACTGAGTTATTTGTAGTGAGATGGATGGATCTAGAGTCTGTCATACACAGTGAAGTAAGTCAGAAAGAGAAAAACAAATACCGTATGCTAACACATATATATGGAATAAAAAAAAAAATGGTTCTGAAGAACCTAGGGGCAGGACAGGAATAAAGACGCAGACGTAGAGAATGGACTTGAGGACACGGGGAGGGGGAAGGGTAAGCTGGGATGAAGTGAGAGAGTGGCATGGACATATATACACTACCAAATGTAAAACAGATAGCTAGTGGGAAGCAGCCGCATAGCACAGGGAGATAGCTCTGTGCTTTGTGACCACCTAGAGGGGTGGGATAGGGAGGGTGGGAGGGAGACGCGAGAGGGAGGGGGTATGAGGATATATGTATATGTATAGCTGATTCACTTTGTTATACAGCAGAAACTAACACAACAGTGTAAAGCAATTATACTCCAATAAAGATGTTAAAAAAAAAAAACTATGCTACTTCATAGGAATTAAAATGGTCACACTGTAAGTCTAAAGGAATTGACTAACTGAGAAAGTAAACAAATTATATACATGTACTAAATATAGTAAAATTTAAAAATTCTTACCTGTGATTCCATCTCAGCTGAAGATTTTAGGAGGGAAAATATAGCACTTTAGACATTTTATAGAAAAGTCTATTAGAAAAATTCATCCTGAATATAAAGAATCTGATTAAGGACCATGATTTTGCAAGTTTTACTCAGTGAATCTGGTATAAACTTTAACATCTATAGAGTTTTTGAATGGTAATAAAATTTGTAGTAGAGACCAGTAAAGTGAAAATAAACTGATTGTCTTACATTATCTATAAATGTAATGGTTCCTTTCCCCTTATGGTGCCAAGACCCTGTACATACCAACACAATTTACCAAGAAGAAAAAGAATACTACATACAGGGAAGAACACATAAAAACAATAAGATGTCATAGAATCTACTAGAAATATACTCCCGAAGACTGATTGCATTTTTTAAATAATTCACACCATTTAAACAGCTTATTCTTGGACTGTGTTTTGGGTTCTAGATAAAACTTATTTTCATTATTAATTATGAAGTCAGAAGAGGCAATAAATAATAGAACATTGTTCATAGTGCTTCTTCTGGATTTCTCCTGGATTTTAAAGTACTACTTGAACTCCTTGACATTCAACATTAAAAAATGATAAAATACTAAGACTGGGAACCTAAGTTTTTGTCCCAAAGTAAGCCCTAATAATTAGCACAGAAGCAGTTCACTACTGTGAATCCTAGCCAGGAGGAGAGAGGGTAAACTATCCAGCTAGGTTGGAAAACGGATCATAGTCGTTTGGAAGATCCAACAGAGAAAAAGTACAATTTTGAAGTCAACACTCAGGGAACGATAAAAGTACAAGTAATGGGATCACAGCCTGTTCTCATGTACAATCAATAATAAAACCAGGTGTATAAGAACTGAACGTGTGTGAAAAAGAAATCTTCTCTTGCTAGGGGTTTTCAATTACAAACTGGACAGCTAAAGAGACTGGCGAATAAGAAAGTTTTCATTTTTCACTTTACCCTGCAGGACTCTGCATTAGGAAGGACTGGTGGCATTTATTTTAGAAATATTGGACCATGGCTCAGTAAGTGTGGGGATTTTCCGGTAGAAATTGTGAAATTATTTGGAATACTTATTTTGGCTTTAATTATGTTATTGTCTAGAACAAAAATCTTAAAGATGTTTTGAAGGGTGTGTAAAGAAAAGACTAGAAGTGCGATGTCTCACTGAATTTTAATTTTTTTAATTAATTAATTAATTAATTAATTTTTGGCTGCATTGGGTCTTCGTTTCTGTGTGCGGGCTTTTCTCTAGTTGCGGCGAGCGGGGGCTGCTCTTCGTTGCGGTGAGTGGGCTTCTCATTGTGGTGGCTTCTCTTGTTGCAGAGCACGGGCTCTAGGCACGTGGGCTTCAGTAGTTGCAGCACGCGGCCTCAGTAGTTGTCGCTCACGGGCTCTAGAGCGCAGGCTCAGTAGTTGTGGGGCCTGGTCTTAGTTGCTCCGCGGCATGTGGGAATCTTCCCAGACCCAGGGCTCGAACCCGTGTCCGCTGCATTGGCAGGAGGATTCTTTTTTTTTTTTTTTTTTTTTTTTTGCGGTACACGGGCCTCTCACTGCTGTGGCCTCTCCCGTTGCGGAGCACAGGCTCCGGACACGCAGGCTCAGCGGCCATGGCTCACGGGCCCAGCCGCTCCACGGCATGTGGGATCTTCCCAGACCAGGGCACGAATCCGTGTCCCCTGCATCGGCAGGCGGACTCCTCAACCACTGCGCCACCAGGGAAGCCCTCACTGAGCTTTAATTTTTTAAAGACCAAATCCTGTTTTACAAATGAACCAATCCTCACTGTTCTTTGCTTAGCTGGTTAGGACATGGGTTTAGTTAAAACTGCAGTGAGATTCAGCCCCATGTGTACCTTACTTGCAGTGTAGAAAGCACACATTTCCAAAGAGGATTGTGCAGATACTTAAAAACACTAGAAAAGAACAAAAACCTAGATGACCTTCATGTGTTTTTCTTTGTTTGTAGAAGTCCATTGCAGTGCATAATGACGACAGGGCACAGAGAAGGAAAGCTTATTCCTCAAAGCAGATAGAGCATCCCATAATTAGGACCACCATATTCATAACATGACAATTTTTAAAAGTGATACTGCCCTAGTAGGTTTTTATACTTGACTACTTTGGAATATATTTTATTTGTTCCACTTTTCCATAAAACATTAATACTATCTAATATTTTTAATTATGAGAATCCACTTTCATTTACCAGACACATTTTTTTTTTATCTTTCTATGTCATGTAACCATTCTTCATGTCCACTTCTCATCATCCCCGCTCTGCAGATGAGATAACAGAAGCTCAGTAACTCAGAAAATTCTACCGGCTAACCTGTCGCAGAAGAATAACATCTCTTACTCATTCCCCACTCTACACACAGAAGTCAAATGCTAGTGTAGTTTGATGCATTAAAATCACCTGCATATTGATTTAACAAACAGTAGAGTAAATACAAACATCATGCCAGTATGCAACTTTATCATACAATTAAATTGTAAATATCATTCTTCTAAGTTAGCCAAAGAGTCTTCCAATCTTCCTGAGATATCCCCAAAAAGTTATAGTCAGTGGAAACTTTTGCATAAAAGAAGAAAAAGATTTTCATAAGAGTATTTACTTCCCTCTACTCCGGAGAGCTTGAAAAATTCATTCTTGAACACTCCCAGCTGACTTCACTTATGACCACTTTTCAGCCTAACTTCCTCCCGACTGTTAGAAGACACTGTGTCCTCTAACAAGGTGTTACACCAATTTTTCTAGGACACACCTGCCAATCAAGTGTGGGGTTTAATAGAGAACAGTGAAAATGCCATCTCTCCAGCAGGGCACCCATTATCTTTGGCAGTAATACACATTAACACCAAATATATCTTGAATGCCAAAATTAAAATTATGAGTTGTGGAAGAAAATGCAGCATAGTAGATGTAGGTGCTTGAATCTGCCCAGTGGAGAGGTTCAGTTCTAGGAGGCCCACGGAGACTCATCAAGCACTCAGGTGGCCTGCTGCTCAACAGTGTCTTTGGAATTTGAAGTGATTTATGAAAAGAGCAACAAACTAGCACTGTAAGAATAAACTGTCACCCCCAAATTAGAGACGAGCCCAATCACAAGAGTGACAACCAGAAGTAGTAGATAAATTCCAAAGCCACGTTCAAAACCACTAAGGGGGATGCTAAACAAGGCATGGCCTAAAACTTTCCAATAAATTGCTAGTGAATTACTTGACCAGCTTTTCCCCACATAGATCTAATCAGCCAGATGTGCAGTCCTGAGTATATATCTTACTTCCTAGGTCATACATCGATGACCTTAATAATTGCCACTCTTGGAATTTCACTCCCAGTAAAGCATTTCGTCTAGTCTCTCCCATTCATTTCACCAAGGAGGAAAGAAATGAAGTAATTCAGACAACTAATTAGGGCCGAAGTAAGAATTCAATTCCAGCTGTGTCCTATGCTTGCTCTAGTGAGCTCTGGATTACATCAAGTTTCTCCTCTCTTTACTTTCCCCCCTATTTTATTCATATTATGTTTATGGTATGACATGTATTCATATTATATACGTATATAGTAACATGCAATAAAATGTTCCTAGTAATAGTAATGTATACTTTATGCCTAATCAATACATATATACTAATTATTTGTGCAATTTTATTTTCTCAATAATTAAACACTGAATTTTCATATCTCTATTAAAATGTATGCCCCTGTTGTCATTCCATCCATGACTGGCAAAATAAAATGCTCTAAGGCCTTTTCTAAAAGGCTGTAGATGTCTCCAAGGGATGGGCTTGTATCAGTGAACACTTCCATTCTTACACCCACCCATACCTCTGGTTAGCACTTATTGGCCTTTACTATTCATCTGTCTGGTACCCACTCGGGAATGGGAGTTCTTTTAGGGCAAGGCTAGGTCTTACTCATCACTGTACCCATTGCACTGGCCAAAGAGTTACTGCTCAATAAATATTTGCTGAATGAACGGATGAATGCATGCGTGAGCTGGTACCTCCCATGGATTGCTAAAACAACCCTGGGCTAACCCTACTGATTGTCTTTTTCATGCCTGGTTTGTTTTCAAAGATTTCTCATGAGAACGAAAACATGTGAATAAGACCTTTCTTTCAATCGTTCATTCATGACAACAGCATTTTTTTACACGTGGGCATGAACTATTAAGGCCTCTCAGAGGAAATTATTTTAATTACAGAAATCAGAACAGCTTAATTGTAAATGTGCGGTGTGAGCACTTTACCAAAGAGATTAGTGGATTTTCCCTTTATTTCCTTCCTTTCTCTTTAGTAATTCTTATAACTCACAGTAAGAAATATTCCCAGCATTTCGGCATGCTGGCACATCTTCCGCTTCAACTGAACCACTTTTAAGGAAATCTGCAATGTTGATGCTTAAAGGCTATGAAACCACACTTCTCTCCACCAATAATTCGCTGAACTAAATTGTGATCACGGTGTCAGTACGCTTCCGGATAGGTGAGTTCTAAGACGTAAAGGAAACATGTGAGCAAAATAATAGTTGCTCCAGTAAGGATGGAAACAGTATAGATAGCTACATCTACATAGAGCTAGATGATACAGATATTCTGGCAATCTGGAATACAAAGGAAGATTCATTGCTCTTCCACAGACCTCAAGGTACTACATCATTTAGGCGACAGCTAAGGGAATGCATGGCTTCTCAGCCTATATTCAGTCTTTAATATTTCAGCTGTCTACAATGTCTTTGCACCTGGATGTCCCAACAAGCATAAAAAGGACCTATAGTTCTGTCGGGTAACCACATGCACTGAGTATTTAAGTTTATTTTGGGGGGAGAGGTGGCAGAATTCTAGAAGGAACTACATAGTACATCCTTTTCTAAAACAATCAGAAATATTCAGGGCAGTATTTACAATAAAGTGGGAGATGTTATGACATATGGATATTACCCCTTCCAACCACGATAAGGCTTAAAGAAGGGAAAAGAGTAATATACCAGCAGTAATACCTTTACTCAGCATCTACCATACCCAAATTGCAGTAGTGCTTGCTCTAAGGAGCATTAAAGATGGAAGGCATGTTCCTTTTTTTGATAAGTTACAATATTCAGGTTGACAAGGCCCGTGGCACAGGAAAATGTCATGGAAACTTTGAAGCAACATATGTAGAACTCTACACAGAACATGACAAAAGCTTAGAATAGAGGTTCTGAAAAGAAGCAAGTAAAAGAAAAAAACAACTGATATGGATGAAAGGAGTTTCCTGGGGATACTAGAAGTGGCAATGAGTAGGTCTTAGCAAGTTTTGAATGAAATAAGGGAGATAATTTGATGGGAAGGGGAGAGGAAGGCATGACGAGTAAGGAAAATGGCAGAGAAAGTCACCCAAACTTTCATGTGGGGCAAAGCTTGAATACATTTGCTCAGACAAATTGAGTTGGGACTAATGATACAGGGCAGCAAGTTGAATGAGAGGCTCTGGCAGTCAAGTCTACACTTAGCAGAGAGCTAAGCACTTAGTAAACATTCCAGGTTATTGGAGAAATTGACACTTACTGCTGGGATTTATGAACAGGATAGTGACTTAATCAAAATGGCACTGATGAAATGTTCTTAGGATTCCCAAAAGAAGGGATGCAGCCTAAAGTCTGGGGAAGTTGCCTTGAGTGGGCAGTAGCCTACACTTGATGTGACTGGAGTTCAGATTTTAGCAGAAACTGAGGCAATAGAAAGGGAGAAATACAAACAGGAAGCAACGCAGAAAGAGAATGACCTACAATGAGGCTACAGAGTTCTGCTCCAAATTATTAAGCTCAGTTTTAAATACTGAGTTTGTGGGATCGCTGAGTATCGAAAAAGAAATGCAACTATAGATGTTGGAATGAAGACCAGGAATTTGAGGCTGCAGAGAGACCGAAGTCATCCAGGAACTTTCTCTCCACTGGAAATGCTCTGACACACTTGTACCCTTTCGAATAGATTTGTGACTCAGCAGTGAAAAGTCGAGAGAAAATGATATTGTGTAGCTAAAATTATGGGATGCTGACATTAAATTACCTGTCCCCTGAAACTGAGTCAAAGTTGTGCTCAGAAAACTGCTAACCTAATATTCTGGGCTCTCTTGAGGAAAATGAATTTAAATCTCACAACAAATCAGTTTATATACCCTAAATTAATTTAATGAATAGAATTATAAAGCAAGTCAAAGTCAGCTCTCTAGCACTACGGTATGATGAGGCTCGATCCAGAACACGGTAGCTGCCACAGAGCCAGTTGCCTGTGCCAGGTTGATCTGATTCTCTGTATCACAAACAAACCATTAACAAATCACAGTTTGCAGCACGGCATGGTGAGGAAAGTATCAATTACATAATAGGAATTATTGAGTTGGATCCCTCTCTCGATAAGCTCTTCCCTGACAGTGACAGACCATTTGGGAGGATGAATGCCAACTCTGTCAACCCCTAGGGCATCACTTTGTGCACCCAAATAGTAATTGACTAAAATTGTAATTTCCCAGTTAATTAAAAAAAAAAAAAAAAAACTATGCCCTAAAATGGTTTTATGAGAAATGTACGAGAACCAATATTTCAGGGGCTTTCACCTGAAAAGTACCTTCTTTATCAAGCCCCCCCCCCCCGCAAAAAAAAGTGTGGAAGTCCTCTCAAATCTAGACACCAATTAGTCATGTGGTTTTGAGTCATTTAATCCAGTGATGGGCCACCTTTATGAGCATTAGGGCCCCTTTTCAAGAATTAAATATCTCAGAGAGCTCCCTGTGATAATAGTTGGGCATTTCTTTCTTTTGTTTACTACTGATGCTGACATCCATAGATGCTTGCCACCTCCTGCATTAATTAGTCTCCTCCACCTCCCCAGGGCAGACTGAAAACCGCAGATTAATTCAGGCACGATGACTGACAATCTTCTGGTACTCATTACACTTAGGGGCCACGGCAGTACCACATACAGAGCCAGCCTTTGAGGGACTGAGAACAAATCTCTCAATAAAATGTCTTTGTTATTTATGTCAGAGTTCCAGTCAGGGCCCAAAATGCATTATGAAAAGACAGAATCTTTCTCTATTTTCCTCATAACCAGAGGAGCTAGCTGTATGAATAATCAACCACAAGGGTTTAGACTTCCTGGTGTGAATTCCTAACATTCTTTGCTTTAAATAGGAGGATGATGCATTAAAACTAGACATGAATCGTCCCCGACATCAGCCACTAGCCTGGCATTTGAAATATGACTAGTCTCAAACTGACATCTGCTATAAGTATAAAATGCATGCCAAAATTTGGACTTAACACAAAAAATTAAAATAGCTCATTAATAATTTTTGTATTGCTTATAAATTTACATGAAAATATTTTGGATATACTGGGTTAAAAATTTATTGTTAAAATTGGTTTCACCTGTTTCTTTTTATGTTAATGTGCTTACAGAAGATTCTGAATTTGATTTTCATCCTATTCCTACTGGACAGCACTGCCGTAGACCAAGGAGTTTTATACCGGGTTGCTGTATTCAGAAAAAAGCCTCAGCACTGGGAGAGGCAGTGTGGATTTACAGCATAGGTATCTTGTCATTCAATCCCAAGTTCCTTACCCAATAAATGCAATGCAATAACCATACCTATCTCACGGGTTTAATGCAAGGATTAAATGCCAGTGTGTGAAAAGTACTTACTACAGGGCTGGCAAGCACTCAATAACTGTTAGATTCCATTTACATTCGACAGGAAGTGAACTTGATAATGGTGATGATGTTATGATGACACTGACCAGAAAAATTCTAGGCCTCTGCTTGCTAAGATCCATTTCAGCAGGAGTAAACTTCTAGCTGTGTTCATGATAAGAACGTTCTCGAAGACGTTAAAGGAGAGGATTCTTTTCTGATTCCCAACATCAGGAATAGCAGGGTTTTTTTTTAGTGGCTGGTTTGCTTTTATTTGATTAAAGAATAAAGTTTAGCTCATAGTGATGGCTAATAGAAAGCTTAGAAGAAGGTTTGCAAATTCAAACGCTAGAGTCAATAACCATGGGTGAAGTTAATTGACTGTATTTTTGAATCATAGTTACTACTTGCATATTAAATAGTTAGAATATTGTATACTTCCAAAAAAATAAAATAAGCTTCCTACTATTTTTTCCTGAAACAAGACCCTATTCATCTTTCACTTATTTTGCTTTTAGTAAAGACATAGGTACAGGGCTTCCCTGGTGGCGCAGTGGTTGAGAATCCACCTGCCAATGCAGGGGACACGGGTCCGAGACCTGGTCCAGGAAGATCCCACATGCTGTGGAGCAGCTAAGCCCGTGCACCACAACTACTGAGCTTGTGCTCTAGAGCCTGCGAGCCACAACTACTGAGCCCGTGCACCACAACTACTGAAGCCCACGTGCCTAGAGTACGTGCTCTGCAATAAAGAGAAGCCACCGCAAATGAGAAGCCTGTGCACCGCAACCAAGAGTAGCCCCTGCTCGCCACAACTAGAGAAAGCCCGCACGCAACTGTGAAGACACAACACAGCCAAAAATAAATAAATTTATAAAAACAAGACAAAACAAAACAAAAAAACTGAAAAAAACCACACAGGTACAGAGAAAATTTCTCTGTTGTGATAAAAAGAGCCAAACACTGTGATAGATGGCAGCCCACGCTGACTTCAGAATCAGGCCAACCTAACCACAAGAGTGATCAGACCCAAGTCAGACCACAGCACGGATTCTCCAGCTACAACAAATTCCGTGTAAATATTCTTTAGCGCCAGCTGATTTTGCCATGCAGAACACAGGCCCAGGTTGGTCATATCTTCAGAAATTGCAGCAATCCACAATTTATGTCAATCCTCCCCATCTTAAAACATTCAAACTCTTAAAGAAGTTGTGCCGAGAATTTCCTGGCGGTCCGGTGGTTAGGACTCCGTGCTTTCACTGCCTAGGGCCCTGGTTCAATCCCTCGTTGGGGAACTAAGAGCCCATAAGCCGCATGGCATGGCAAAAAAAAAAAAAAAGGTGTGCCCAGATGAACATGTCTGTAAGCCAGTTTGCAGTCTGCCTTTGATGGTGACTTTTGGCCCAATGGGAAGTATTAGTCAGGGAGTTCTAATAAACGTTTTTCTATCAGCCTCATTCCTACCTCTACCTTATGTCTACACCATTGTTCCCTCAAAAAAATTGCTTCTAATTCTTGTAACTGTCTGGAGTACGTATAAATCAACCAAGAAATTTCAATAGTGAAATACATGATAAGGGAGTCACAAAACTCCCAAGTAGGCTGGCACTGAGAGTGCAGAGTGAGTTAAACACCCACGTGTGCACACATGTAACTACAGTTGTTTCCTTCTCTTAGAAAGAATGTCCAGGGAATGACTACTGTGAAAGATGCCCAGATATACTGGCAGCAAGCAAATCCTTTAGATTGTAAAATGAATCTTTAAAAGTAAGATTTTTTTAATAGAAATGCTATTGAGGTGAAAAAAGTAGGACCCAGTATTACGTATCCCCCATGATTTAGCAATACATAAGATAAAACTATTTTAGAGTTACAAAAACACTAGAAATGCAAATTCTGACACTGGTTAGTGGGAATTTAGGATTACTTTGTTTTCTTCTTTGTATTCTTCTGCACTCTCCACATTTTCTTTTTGGATGAGCACATATTGATTTTATAGTCAGAAAAAACATGTGAAAATACTATTTTTCTGACCACCAACAAAAAGTAAATATCCAGGTGATTTAAGCTAGGGTGACAGTTTTATCTGAACCCTCTTGGTAATTTGAAGGGACAAAAATGTTCATTTGGCTTGAGTGATTTACAAGATTATCTCATTTCCCCAATTCCCTTTTTCTCATAATCACAAAACAAGTGATGAACTATAAATTGATCAGGAGGGAGACCCTGGATAGCTGAGAGTCAAAGGCTTTATAATTTATTAAACAATTGGTATATCAGACTTTCTACGGAAAACCCTATCACTTTCACACTTTAAAAAAAAGAAAAGAAACAAGAGAGACTTTCAATCTGTATTCTATCTGCTATCCCAGCCAAAATGCCAGGGTACTTTTTTTTCTCCACTCCAAAATAGATATTTCTCATTCCTTATGGAAATACTGACATAAACATTTTATACAGTTATCTTCTGCCTACAAATGCTGCAGGATACCATAAGGTTCGTCTTTTCAATAAAACACTTTATTGCAAGCACAGTTGGATTCTCTTTGGCCCAGCCTTTAACTTGAGCAACAGAACTCTAAGAGGAAAGGACTTCCGCAGAGCGCTTGGCTTCTACTAATTTTTAAAGCAGTATCAAATCCTATTATTTCTGACTAAATGTAGCCCACTTTCATTGAAAAACAGTGAAATAAATGTTGCCTTGCATCTAGAAGTATTTTTAGCAAGAGGATGTGTTTTTAGAAAGCTGAGAGCAAACGAGGAACGTTTTAACACCCATTATTTATAAACGGACATATTTCTTTATGGAGAAACTCATATTTATAGCTACTATGAGAATGATACGCAGAATAATAATGTTTCCGTAATGACTGTATTTATGAAAGTTTAAAATGTTGAATGGATGACCTTCTTTGATTGCCGAAATCCTCTACAAGATGAACACAGGATAGTTTGCCTTCCTGACTTAAGACATTATGAACTGAAGAAGATTACATTTCCATATAAAATCTTGCTATCTGCTGAGTATTAAATATGACAGTGGCACTTCTGACATGCAGCATATTCCTGCAAGGATGAAAATGAATCTTTAAAAATCTGTTTATGCCAGCCACTTAAGTGTCAGCTGATGTTAACTTGGGGCATCTACAGTTTTACTCACCTCTAAAGGTCAAAGCCACCATTATCCAATTACTGACACTCTAAACTGTCCATTTTCACTCTTGGTTATCCAATTTAGGTACAGGAAAATGTAGAGTTTCGATATTGTCTGGGATGATGACTATTTTCTAGGTGTCTGGGATTGACCCATTGTGTCTACGGAGAGGTATAGGGCTTCCCTGGTGGCACAGTGGTTGAGAGTCTGCTGCCGATGCAGGGGACACGGGTTCGTGCCCCGGTCTGGGAAGATCCCACGTGCAGCGGAGCGGCTGAGCCCCTGAGCCACGGCCGCTGAGCCTGCGCGTCCGGAGCCTGTGCTCCGCAACGGGAGAGGCCACAACGGTGAGAGGCCTGCGTACCGCAAAAAAAAAAAGACGGAGAGGTATAAAGCATATGCATGAAGGGGAATAACCCTTGCTTGTCATCACAAAGATAACAGTGGAGAAAATCTATGGTATGTAATAACATACCCCCAGTCTTTCTTACAGTCAAAAATCTGTATGACCTAATACCTCAATTAAAAAAAAATACCAACATGTCATACTCTCTACATAAGTACTGCTCCTCTCTGTCAGCACTATTAATGCAATATATCTGTCAAGCTTTATTAAAATTATTTTTGATGTGTATCTTGGCTCATAAACCTCCTCAGTGCCTGATATTGCCTCAGGGAACGTCCTTGTAACAATGAATCTCTGAAGATGGGACAATAAAAGAAAAATCCTCCAAACTTTCAAGTTCAGCTATGATATCACACAGCCTGCAACGTCTCCTGTCAGCACGCTGAACGCGCTTTTGCACGTGAAAATAATTACAGCAAGACTATTGTTCAAATCTTGTTTCACAGAACCTTCTGGTAGAAAAAGCATACATGCATTCAGAGATAATTATCCAAGAACAGAGTCAGCACTGACATTGGGATAAACTGTTAGGTCCGTTTTTCTTTATGAAGCTATTTTAGAAGCAGCATCCTTTGAGTTACAGCACTAGAGTTTTAAACTTGGTCCTTTTTTATTTGTGTTGTACCTTAATTGGCACATTTCACCCGTGGATGTTCCCTATTAGTAACAAAGACGTCTGCTTGTCACCCACATCTTCCATGGCCCCAGAGGAATTGTTGTGCTTGCAGGGCACAGGCGAACAGCAGAGATGCCAATCAAAGTGGATTTATGAGAGCCCATCATGGTTGGCAACGTAGAGAAAGCACCCCAGGGGAAGAAAGTTAGGGGAGGGAGGCACAAAAAGGGGTAAAGGGAGGCTGAATACAGAAGGAAAAAGCTCAAACACACCAACAGAATCAATCAATTTACATTCACTGTTTTCCTATCCTTAGCACTGTTCTGGAATAGTACATTTCAAACTATCTGTTTGAGGCTCAAAGGATCTGGACAGGCTTTGGCTGGCTGTTTGATTTTTCGCAGGATGTCACGACCTGATATCTAATCCTCAAGAGCATAACTAAGACGCACCTCACGCCAAGAAGACACACCGTGCAAGTTCAACAACATTTAAGAAGAGTCAACTGGTGGGGTCTTGGATGTTGGGGCAATGTGAAATTGCTATCAAGATTTTTTAAATGCCTTTCATTTTTGTACTTGTTGCAGAACCATAACAGTCTGCTCATGGATGGGCTCCAGTCCATGGACCATGCTTTGTTCAGCCTGTTCTAGAAAGTACAGGGGCAGAAGAGTTAACTTCTCAATCAATTAAAACCACTCTAGTCAAACTGCACTTGCTAAAGTTAGTAGCATCCTTACGGGCAAATCAAAGGTCTATGTTCTCTGCCCCTCCCATTTGACTATCCACGACATTTGATGCTGTTGATTACCCTATTTCTTGAGTGTCTCTCTCCCTCTACTTTCAGAACAATATGCTTTGGGTCATTTGTCTTCCTTTCCTGTATCCTCTTTTTTTTTTTTTTGCGGTACGCGGGCCTCTCACTGCTGCGGCCTCTCCCGTTGCGGAGCACAGGCTCCGGACGCGCAGGCTCAGCGGCCATGGCTCACGGGCCCAGCCTCTCTGTGGCATGTGGGATCCTCCCGGACCGGGGCACGAATCTGTGTCCCCTGCATCGGCAGGCGGACTCTCAACCACTGCGCCACCAGGGAAGCCCTACTGTATTCTCTTTAAATATTTATACTCCCTGATGTTTCATCTGATCCCGTTCTCTCTTTTCTCCAGCTAAATGTTACTGTCCTTTGCCAACAAACATTTCTGTGTTGGTGCTCCTCAAACCAGTCAGCAGGCAGACAACTGTTACTAAATGGGAACAGACAGCATGCCAGGAAATGTGCTTGGTGCTGGGGGAACAATCTGAGAAGACACACCGTATTTATACCCTGCCTGTTTGTTCCTTTGTTTCTCCAGATGCACGCTCCACTCCACTCCACCTGCTTGGACTCAGGTCTCATCACCGCTCACCTGGGCAATGACAATAGTTTCCACCCCTGCACCCACCATCAGTTTCCCCCACTCCAGTTTATCATCTCCATGAACGATCTTTCACAAGTAAAAATCTGACCACATATTTGCCTTTTGAAAAATCTTAGCTATCACCTCTTGGCCTATGCAGTGTCCTTCAAATTCCTTAGCTTGAAATATAAAGCTCAAATAATACGATCCAGATCTACCTCCTGGCCTCATCTCCACAAAAACAGGACCTTCCATGGCTCATGCCTTTGAACCTGCTGGGTCCCTGGCAAGAAAGCCCTAGATCTTTTCTTCTTCTGTAAGACCCTATTCATTCTGTAAGTCCAAGTCTGACTATAACCTACTCTAAGGTGCCTTTTCCAATTTCCCAAGGCAAAGGGAAGCATGCACTTCTCTTGATTCACATAGCATTTTACCCACACTTCTATCTTCATCCTGATCCCCTGTGCCGCACTGAAACTTTTACACCTCTATCTCTTTTGGATAGACTGTGATTTCCTCAAGGACAATGCTGTTCATTGTTATTTCCTGTTTCTTACAGAACAATGCCCAGCGAATAGCAGGTACTCAGCACATTTGCCTCTCAAATGGAGTGGAATGCTTTTAAGCAAAGAAAGACAGACATCATATGGTATTACTTATATGTAGAATCTAAAAAAATGATAAAAATGAACTTATTTACAAAACAGAAATAGACTCACAGACATAGAAAACAAACTTATGGTTACCAAAGGGGAGAGTGGGGGGGTGATAAATTAAGAGTTTGGCATTAACATATGCACGCTCCTATATACAAAATAGGTAAACAACAAAGACCTACTGTATAGTACAGGGAACTTTACTTAATATCGTAATAACCTATAATGGAAAAGAATCTGAAAAAGAATATATATGTATGTATGTATAACTAAATCACTTTGCTGTACACTTGAAACTAACACAACATTGCAAATTGACTATACTTCAATAAAAAAAAGAAAGGTTACTTTTGAATTATGCAGGCAAAATAGACAAGCACAAAATCATTAGCGAAATAGGCAGTTTTTATTCAAGGGTTCCTTTAGGTTTTCCAGTCTTATCTCTGCCTGTTCACTGTCTTGTACTTCATGCCTCAGGAATACCACACGCTTGCAGCTCCCTGCACACATCTGTGGTTTCACGCTGTGCTTCTGCTGAGTTGTTGCCTCTGTCTGAAGCACCCTCCCCTATGCCAGGTGCCCTCGTCATCTGTCCCAATGCCCAGGCATCCTTCAACACATCATTCGGCATCTATATCCCTGAAAGTCTCCCTGCACTCCAAGGTTAAGCTAGGTGCCTCTATCTGTTCCCAAAACATCTATTGCAGAATGCTCACATTAGATACTGACATTATTTGTTTCTGTCTCTCTCCCAATTAGTACTTGCAAGTACTTTAATTTGCTTAGTCTTTGTATCTTAAGAACTTATCAACAGTACCTGACGTATAAAACACACGGAACTAATGCTTATTGATGAGGCATGAGCTAAACTGCCACAATGGCTCCACTTTTACAAAAATCCACATTTGGATCAAATGACTGTTGAGCTATTATAACCACCCATCTTGGACTGTAGGGGAGAGAAAGATTACACCTGTTAGGTATGTTCATAACTGTGGTTCCCAAACTTGTTCCAGCTATGTTACATTGACATACCCCTTACCTTCTCCTTTCATTATGAATAAAACTTCAAACCTAGGTTCGATGGGGAGAAATGTACTCATTTTAATGGAATTCCAAAAGATAGTATAATTTTAAATAAAATAGCCTAACAGGCATAGGTTATTAGAAACAGACATAAGCTACAAAAAGACTAAAAAGAAAGGATACACAAATAGCTTTTAATGCACTGGAAATAAATGGCTTCATTCTCCTCAATTTCCACTCTCAACTATTTTCCAAAATTACACACCAAAGCTAGGCATTCTGCAAAAGAACTTAAAATTAGTAATAAAGATTTCATTCATTGTTTTAATCAAAGTAACCAAATTTTTTTCATCAAAATGGGACCTCAGCTCTTAGTTCTCTGGAGTCCTCTGTAGAACACCATATGCTACTCTTCAGGGTAGAGGCTCTTTTCTTCCGCTGAAACCTGGACTTCCTCACACTCTTGTGATTTCCAGGGCTTATCACTGCATCTGGACCATGGTAAAATTCATACGTTTCCAATGAATTATATTAATAAGCTATTTTTGTTGTTTTGGCCTCTTGTACTAATGTTATTTTGTTACTATTTTTTATCATGATATTATTTATTGATGGCAAAGTGCTTTCTAAATATAATATAATGTCCACACCATCATCATAAAACAGCAAGCATATTTTATTTATGCTGACTTAAAAGTTGTAAACGTATTATTGATCATTTCAAAAGGTTTACCTATTCTTCCTAACATTGTATGTTATTGAACTAACCTACACTGGATAATCATCAATTACAGAAGAGAATACACTGACCACAAAAGAAATAAAAAAGCTTTCATTCACCTAAGGCCTCTTCATGGCCTTTTTCATTTCTGGATGACTCTAAAAAAATTAACTCCAATCAAAAGATCACCACACACACACACACAAAAGATCACCACAGAAGGAGCAAAACAAATCATTCAGGTGACAGGTATAACAGGTGGTCTTCGTTTATATATTAAATTCTATCTCAGAAGCAAACAGCTAAATAGAATACCATTTCCCTTGTAAACTATATCCATGGCAAATTCTTCAGAATGGTTTTCCATTTTGATCAGAGAATGTTCTGAAGGGATGTATTTCATAGGCTTCATTTCATCAAATTTGATGATAAATTTTTTCAGCCTCATAATTTATCAACTACATTTATTGAAAATTGACTCTCTGCTTATTGCTTTCTAGGCACACACTGTTAATTTAAGACTGTTTACTCAGCTGGATGGACCAGTTAAGAGGCTCTCCATGCAAAGATACTATTATGGGTAGCAGACATAGGCAGGTGACTGTTGATACAAATATTCTGGTCTTACGAAAGCCAGACATTCTTTTCAAAGTCACGACCCACAAGGCAGAAATAATTTAGATAAGAAAATAGACAGAAAATAGTTAGACAGACAGATAGATAGATACATAGATAGAGATAAATGACAGTATTTGGCAATAGTTCAGGTCCTATAGATTCCAATTCCATTACCTACCTAATTTGTCTGGAATGAATCCATGACATGATTTTCATAGTTGAAGTGGTTGCTACTGACACAATTTACAGATTTTCCTCATAGAAGTCACTTTTATTAAAGCAAAAAGATATGAAAGTCATGTCTTCTTTGTTTAAATGGAATCAAGATGGACCAGTGAAGACACTTAAGTCACTTGCCTTCATGATGAAAAATGGAGGCTCAGTCTAAGCAGACAACTGTTACTATCTCTACTCAGCCTTCTTTCTGTTCGTCACAGTGCTAGGCAAGCCTCAGAGGGACTGCTGGCACCCAAGTTCCCATTCACGAATGGGTATATATAGGGGGGTAAAGGTGGTGCTTTAAAAAAGGGACCGTGCTAAAGAAAATAGCCTGAATCCTTTCTCTCAAGACCACTATATTATCAAAATGTGCTTTTATGTTCATTTTAGAGCTTTGTCTCCCATGCCTACTTGGTATCATTTAGTACGGGATGGAACATGGAAAGTAAATGGTCAAATCCACAAACAGCAGTAAGTCTGATAAATCACTGAGGCTAGCTCAGGGACTTGATCATATCTACAGAGATGGAAAGAATCATAGATGAACAACGGTGAAGTCTCTCCCATTTTAATCTCTTTCGTTAAAAAAATTTTAAACCTGCACACACACACACAGCACAGAGCTTAAGAAACAGTATGTTATTGATAACTGTGGAAACCTCTGAATATCTCTCCTTTATAATACCTCCAAACCTAATCCTTAGAGGTAATTACCATCTGATGTTTGTGTTTAACATTTTAAAGTTTTCTTCAGAGTTTTACCACATATATTGTATTTTAATTCCTAAATGATGTATTGCTTAGTTTTACATTTTTAAACTTTATATAAATGGTATATATTCTTTGGTGATTTTATTTATTTTTTAATCTCAAAATGAGATTTCTGCAATTGATTCATCCATGCCTGTGGCTAGAATTCACTTATTTTCAATGCTCCATAGGATATCATGGTGTGAAGAGATCACCATTTATGCAGATGGGATATTTGTGATATTTCTACTTTTTATGTTATTGTAAAAAGGCTACTATGAATCCTACACATATATTTGTACACATGTGAAGCAGTATGTCCAGGGGTAGAGTTGCAATTTTAAGATATGCATGTATTCAATAGCATAGCTATTTTCAAATCGTTATTTAAAATTAACTTGCTCCATCCAAAGCCTGGAAAAAGACAATGTTCGTATCTGAGATGGCAAGAGTAAGTTTTAAAAATAGTTATGTTGACGTTGACAAATTAGTCCTCCATTTTTCTGGTAAGGAAATTCCCCAAACGTTGTGTCAAAACATTTGTGTCAAACTGCTGTGTTTTGCCAAAGAGCTAAATTTTCCCGTCAAAACACTTAATTAGAAGCTATTAATGATGCCTTCCTAGATTTAAGAAGCCACTGCAAGAGAAGAGAGAAACTGAAGGAAACAAATATCCCCCAAGCCAAGGTGCAGGAGATAAGGAAGTTTGTGGATCGCTATTTGGGAATTTTGCCTTGAATTCCTTAACTCTTCTGCAGTCATTTCACAAACTCTAACTCACTCAGTTAACAGACAACAGGGACACTTCTGATATATGAAGGGCTAAACGTCCAACACAATTCTTGCTTCTCCTCTTAATATAGTTGGTCTTGTAATATTTTATTCTTATCACAGAGAATGGTTTGGGTGCCGTAAGTCATCGTCATAAGCACCCAAATGGCACTAGCAGATCTATATCTGATTTACTCAGCTACAGACCATCTGGTAATCATTAGGTGAGAAAGTTCACTGATAAAATACTTAAATCCCTGAGTCGTAAATTATTTGAGAAAAAATTGCTTAGCTTCTTCTTTTAAACCAAGGCTATATATCCACATCCAACTCTCTCTCTCTCTCTCCATCCATCCATCCACCCATCCATCCATCCATCCATCCATCCACCCACTAGAAGGCAGTGACCAGATGTCAGCATGGGATTTATGATTTGAGTAGGTTAGGGCTAATGAAACTCAGGTCAGAAAAGCTAATATCTTCATAGAACAGTAAACATTCATAGTTACACGACCACAAACTACATTGCAAACCCACAGCAGCTGTTCTGCAAATGAATGTTGGTCATGAAGAAATCAAGGAAAGAAAGATCTCAGGGTTGCTGAGTCTATCTCTCCTCACATCTGGTAAAAAACTAAAGGTCGTACTCTACTGATGGTTGGTCCATGATATCAACCTTTACCATGAAGCTGGACACATTAGATTTTTGGTACACAAAGACCTCAGAATAAGACAGTCAGGGAATGACAAAGGGGAGGTACCATTTCCGGGCTGTTGTTAATGCCATCCTCTGAGATAGAGGAGAGACAGTCAGTCAGTCAGCAGCAACCTCTCCTCTGGCTTTTTAGATGCTTTGATAGAAAATATTCTCTTACCTCACTGAGACCTCCCCAGACCAAAATATATGCACCTAATCATTATTCACACTCAGGCAGATTCTACATAAACAATCAGGAATATTGCATATATTAATCCATGCCTTGAATTTCTTACCTCACGTTTCTCATTCTTCAATAAAAGCAAAGACTTCAATTTGAAGTCACTGTGACTAAGCTTTTTTTTAAACAAAATCTATCTCTCAAGAATATATGGAATATATATTTATTTCTTATATCTATCTATATTTCACAGACTTTCCCAGATAATCACATTTCCTCTTATTACTCCACCTGGCCAACTCCTTATTAATCCACTTTTGGGGTTCTATTTCCTTTGGTATGTAGAATATTGTTGATTTTCAATAAAAAAATTGTTTTTAACATCAAGGTTATAGGCCCTTTATATTATTAAATCCCTGTGTTTATCCTCATCAAAGCGTTCTTCCAAATAATCTTTCCATATGCTCAAGTAAACTTTTTAAGAATTGATAATTAAAAAAATGGATTGCTATGAATTTTACAAACAGAGCCACAGAGAAACATTTTTAACCGTATATACATCTTGATACCAAGATGTAAATACTGAGGAGATTAAAGTGGGGAAAAAAGAAACATGCCAGGATGGTACTAATAGTTATAAAAAATATATGGCTCTTTGGCACGACCCTGCAGTAAGAAAGTAATATTTATCAATAATCTTTGTACAAACATGACCTTCTTGGGGTGACATAATACCAGACTTCTGTTATCTATTGTTTTAACTTTACCTCATCTTTCAGTTTACTTGTTGGACTGCCCTCATAAATGGGCAAGCTCATCTCATAAGAGCAG
This sequence comes from Pseudorca crassidens, assembly GCF_039906515.1. Classification (NCBI taxonomy): domain Eukaryota; kingdom Metazoa; phylum Chordata; class Mammalia; order Artiodactyla; family Delphinidae; genus Pseudorca; species Pseudorca crassidens. The sequence continues at coordinate 16,680,928 of NC_090313.1, forward strand.
TTGAATGTCAAGGAAGAATTTAAACGAAGGCATATATCCTCTACACAGGAAACACTCAATGTTTTAAAAACAGCAGTGGAAAAAAAAAACCCCGTGCAGTAAAGGTTTAGAGACATCCTCAAGGAACGGCACAGACGCGTGTCAGTGATTTATCTTTCTCATAAGCCCAACGCAATACACGGCATTGAATTGCAAAGATAATGGATAACAAAAAGAATTCTCCGCCAGATTCTACACTTTGCGTTCATTAGTCGTCCCTAGTCCAGTTCTACAGGTGTCAGCTCTTCTTTTACTAGTAAGGAATTCGGCCGCTTTGACAAGGGTGATGAAGAAGAAGAAACGCCAGGTGCTGGTGTTCGGAGCAACAACTTGCCTCCACTTGCCAGCACCATAAGACTGTCTCCTTGGGACTTCCTAGAGGATTATAACCTCCGGATGGACTGCTTCATGAGTATTTATCATCCTTAAAACTGATCAGAAATGCCAGGTGGTCATGGTTACAAGACACCTGTTTTCGCGCATTTTTTGATAAAAGCTTCTCTGCTGAATTGCTGATAAATATTGACATTATGTTTCAAACCACACGCAATGGCTTGAAATCCTGGCTTCTCTCACACAAAGAATTAAGCTTTAACATTTAATTGATTTCTCTAAGAGCAAGAACCACTGTAAGTGAGAACTTTTACCTTGAATTTCTTTTTTAAACGTTGGTTTTAAAAACAAACAAACAAACAAAAAATGAGAAAGGCCAATTAGAAAGACAGTAGATTTTCAATTACCTTGGAAACTCGATTTGCAACTTCTCTGCCCACGGTCAGCCCCTGGACAAATGTCCGAGCAGCAATGAAGGCGCGAGTGACCTGAATTTTCAGCTTCCGGGGAACATCTCCGAATGGTTTCAGCTGGTCTGTGTATTTGCTCACGCACTCCAAGTAGTCCTCGCTGAAGTGATACTGTGGGTTGATCAGCTGAAACATTCGTTCCAGGAGCCGAGCCCAGAAGTCATTGAGCATCTCCTCCAGATTCACATTGCCCCCAGTGTAGTATCTTTTTAGCTCTGTGAAGAGGTCCTGGAACACTTCCGAATTCTGCATGTACAGCATGCCATAGGTCCGTACAAACATATCATTTAGTGACTTCTCTGCATTTTCCAGAAGCTCTCGGAAAAATTCTGCAGATAAAACAAGTAAGCAGTCATAAATTAGCAAGATCTAGGAAGTCCGAGACATCTACTTACCTTAAAAACAACTGCTTTTAATGGTTATTTTCACAGAAAAAAAATGTATCCTGTGATTAAGGTATCAATGAACTGATAGTATTTTAAGTGAGATTTGACCTACATCTGTGATCTTCTCTGAGTCAAAGAAAACAGAAGATCATGGGATTCTGTCTGAAAGAACATCCATTAACATTAGGAATTTACCATTTAATACTCCTCCAAAAAGGTTCAATTATATTTCCATTTATTGTTAATTTTAGAAAGTCCTATGCTTTCAAATTAACGCAAATCAGAACATGTGGCTAAGTATTGTCATTAATATAATAATAAATGCATAAGTGATAAAAACATTTGCTCCAGTCTATTTACAAATCTGTTCTACCACCAAATTCCATTAAATTGCTTTTATTTGGAAAAGTTCATAAATGGGATATTCAAATTAATGTAATATTTGGACTCTTTGTAGTTGCTATATATAGCAATCAATTATCAGTGTTTAGAGATTCATAATGCAATTAAATGCACTTAAAGCCAAGGCTATAGTAAACATAATTTAGGCTGCCATAATGCATAAGAAAGTTATGAAGTACCATGCATTATCATTATATGCTATCACTATCATTTTATAGCACTTGAATAAAATATAGGCATTTGGGCTTTCTGGTTAAGAGGTTCTAAATGAAAAAGTGTCTACCAAGGAATGACCTCTTCCATCCTGCAGTAGCACTTGAGTGTTTCTGGGAGTAGCAGTAGTAGGCAAAAAAATAGGATGGCAAAAACAACGTCCCTGGGTACTGGTAGGTCCTCATATTAGTCTCCCTCAAGACACAGTGCATATGTGTAAGATACTTATCCATTTGCACAAATGAGCCTGGGTAGAGCAAGCTCAAGTTTTATCCCATTCAGAGAATGTGACTGCCTTCAGCAATGAATGTCAGTAATCAGTAGTGTGATCTGGATTTGCAAGAGAAAAAAAAAAAAGAAAGAAAAATCTTCTGGTTCTCATTGTTCTCCAAAGATTTCAGGTATAAATCCTTCTCTGCAGCGATGAAAATTTTGTTTTTTCTTTTACAGAAGGTTACATTCCTAGACTTTTCCTCTCCTGACACGGGGAAAATTAAATATTAGGCTTATGACCATTTTGTAGCTGAAGAGTTAAAATCAGATTGTCCACTCACTGTGCTTTGTGGTTTGTGTCTTTATGCCTAAATTAGTATCATAATTGAATATAGAAACTAAGTTATCAGATTTCCATAAATATGGCTCAAGAAACATTTTATTATTAGATTCCAGGATTAAATTTGTGTTTAAGGGTATGTCATTGTCTCAAAAGTTTGCTCTTAGCTTCAGTGGTCCTCAAAAGTCAAGTTATTATTCCATGTTCAAAATCATTATACGGTTTAGTGATCTCACAGTCAAAGTTAACACTTGGTATTGAAGGATGTTAATGCATTAGGCAATTACGAAAAATGTTGGTACCCTAAAGTACATTGATCTTAGATCTTATGAAAGATGGGAATCCAAGGTAGTGAGGCAAAACTAATGTCCTCCAAAACATAAGTATTCTCATTTCATTTTTAGCATGCCCACAGACTTAAACTTCCACCTTTTGAACTGTGACTCTTTGAACAAAGTATTTTATGCTTGGATGAAAACTGTCTCAGCAAACCAAACAAGATGGGGATTTGGAAGACAGTTATCACACCCACTTTGCTGAGCAAGTATTATGCCCAAACAGCATAGAGAATAAAATTGAAGAGCCATGTAACAACAAACAAACAAACAAAAACCCTCAATCTAACCCTTTGCTTAATGGGAGAGGTCAAAGCTCACAGTGGATAAAGGCTTCAGTCAACAAAAATTCTCATGTGTAAGAGTTTGGCAGATGAAGATGTTTTAAAAAATGTTTTCCTTCCCCAATCACAAAATATACATCAAAGATGGTTGCTTAGGGCTCATTTATGCTTTATAGATGCACAAAAGAATTTCTTCCAGCCAGCAGTAGCCTCTGGGAGGATTTTATTCATCTAGAGGGGAGATCTGGATGTGAACATCTGTTTGCTGCGGGGCAGACTGCCCCAAGTGGGAGAACAATCTTGTAGATAAAAACCACCACTGTTCCAAAAGCAAAAAGAAAGTCTACGCATGCCACTGATCGCTTGGAGAGGCCTCTTAAGGGGCAAAAATCAACTCCTAGGAGTCAAAAGGTACCCTAAGGATATCTGAGAAAGGCTTCAAATAGAGTCTCCAAATGAATGCCTCAAAATGTAAGGTGCACACAGGACCAAGGGGAGGTGCAAGCCCGAAGAGAAAGGCAGACTAAGGGCTCTCAAGGAATCTGCAGTCCGCACAAAACAGCAAAAGCTGGGCCCATTTAAGCTGGAAGTATTATCTAGTTAATATTCTCGTAGGGGGACTGGGCATGGCAACTGGATCAAGCACTGTTTAGCATTAACCTAGAAATTGTAGCATCTTCCTATTCTATTCTCGTGCTCTCCAAAACACTTCTCATTGAAAGGTCATTTAAAATGAGTGTTTCAGATGGTGGTATAAATCCACATCATCCCAGAACCCAGTGAGAGAAAAGCTTTGGTCACTGGTGTCAGTGGAGACTGTATCTATGCATGATCACAGACAGCATCTGTCTCACCAGGGGAAGCAGGTATAGTCAATTTGCTTCCCTAAACCCACATATTTGTGTTGAGTGTGTTACTCTCGTAATCTCTTTCTTTCTGTCATCCTCTCCACAAAAGCATGCTAAATCAGTTCAGCCAGCGCAGAACCCAAGCTCTGGCTACGGAAAAACCTCAAGTTGCTGGCATGGAGGGTAAATGATTCAGAAAGCTGGTATCCTATAAGGACTATGTTTCATAGACACAGGAAAGCTACCACCCTGCCCCCGACCCAGGCCCTTTTCAAGGTTAAGTGACTAGGAGAGTCCTTCCCTCTGCACACACCTGTCAGCTTTCAAGTATATCTTCTGAGATGACTTCTCCTTTCAAAGTCCCCTTGCTTACATCATAACCTGATGTGACCAGCAGGGAAATGCTGGGATAAGGAGGAAGAAGAACCCCAGCGCCATTTACTCTCTTCTCTGGTAGACTTACACATGGTCCCTAAATGACCCACTTCTCCCCACTCCCCAGACGCTGAGACTCTATAAGAAGATTGGTGCTGCACAGGGAGTCCTTGCCACATGCAATGTCACCCTTGGCAGGTCATGGCTTATGTGCAATGGGCAGCTGGATGCCAGTCTTCTACATCAGGGGTCTCTGCCTCAGCACTGTTGACATTTTGAGCTGGACAATCTTTTTTTAAATTATTTTATTTTACTTTATCTTATTTTTTAAAACATCTTTATTGGCGTATAACTGCTTTACAACGGTGTGTTAGTTTCTGCTGTATAACAAAGTGAATCAGCTACACATATACGTATATCCCCATATACCCTCCCTCTCGCGTCTCCCTCCCTCCCACTCTGCCTATCCCACGCCTCTAGGTGGTCACAAAGCACCGAGCTGATCTCCCTGTGCTATGCAGCTGCTTCCCACTAGCTATCTATTTTACATTTGGTAGTGTATATATGTCAATGCTACTCTCTCACTTCGTCCCAGCTTACCCTTCCCCCTCCGCATGTCCTCAAGTCCATTCTCTACGTCTGCATATCTATTCCTTGGAAAATCTTTTTTTTTTAATTTTTAAAATTAAAATTTTTTTTAAAAATTTATTATTATTATTTTTGCCCCACCACGCGGCTTGTGGGATCTTAGTTCCCCAACCAGGGATTGAACTCAGGCCCTCAGAGTGAAATCACGGAGTCCTAACCACTGGACCACCAGGAATTCCCTAGGCTGGACAGTCGTTGTTGGGTGTCTGTCCTGTGCATTGTAAGATAATAAGTAGCATCCCTGGCTTCCACCTACTACATGGTATTGGCACATCCTTTCTCCAGTAGTGATGACAAAATTGTCTGCAGACATTATCAAATGTCCCCCAGGGGGACAAAATCACACTCACCCTACCCACTGAGCACCACCCTTCTACTGATAAATTCCAGAAGCCTAGAAAGAGGCTATCAAAACATTCCAAGAAAAAGCCAGCACATTTCTAGACCTCATCAGCCTCGCAATTTATTTACAAGATGAACTTGAGGAGCTGTGTGTGCTTTAAGTGAAAGGAGCTGAAACACACATCCTGTTCACAGGTAAGACTGCTGGTGACCAATACTACCATTTCCTGGATGGTGCCTATCACAGGGTAGGGCCTTAAAACGTGGTGACTAGTGAATGAACAAATAGACGGTGAACATGAACACCCAGTGAAATACATCCTGACTCCACGTGGACCAAGCTCCTCTTAGACAGTAATCACTGTGGGAGAGAGATGCTACAACCACATCTTAGAGCAGACATAACTGATATGCTCTACTGTCATCCTCCAAACTCATGCATTTATAAATATATAAACATTCACATCCTCCCATGCTCCACGGTCATGTGCATCTACAGGTACAATGCCCCGTGGCCTCTGCTCAAAAGTATGGTGGTTGTCAAGACGGCTCTACCAGACCCTCGCTTCCTCTCTGGACATCTCCGCTTGTTCTGAGTCATGCTTTGCCTGGTTTCACTGCTGCCTCTCCTGCTGCTGGTCCTGCTGGGCCTTAACCCCACGGCCCACGATTTCACCAAGCTGCCTGCATTCACATTCACTCGTGCGCTTAACTTAGGCAGTGGCTCGCATGAGTTAACTCTTAAACCACCCTGTCTCCTACACTGCACTGAAGCCTCCTTCCATCCAATAGCTGGTCAAATAAACACAGTTTGGAACTCTGTTGTTTTCAGTGAGCAAGACACTGCCACGTTTTATTTCGTCATTATTCAGGTTAAATAATTATGTCAGGGAAAGAGGAGAACTATTTTGAATAGATATCCTATTATATCATCTTTGTAGTTTTTCTTAAACATCAGTTGCGTTTTTGTGTAAGAAACAGACCCTCAGTAGGCATTTTTAAAAATTATGGGGTTGAAATTAAATAAAATGATTTTCAAAATAACAATTTATTCAACAAGGGAGAAATCAGAATCCGTAATTACTGAGACGAAGTTGCTGTAAGCAAAACTTCATTTGTGATTTGCCCCTTCTTTATCTCTTAATTCATACTTTCTCTTGCTCTGTGTGTGTGTGTATGTTTTCATAGATTGTGTTTATTATGTTATAATACGCATGATGATTTATTCAGTCAGTTCATCCCAGGAATTAATAGAAGCCTATATAATTTCAAAGTGAGTTAACAGTAGTAATCTACAGATTTCCTGTTTGAGGGATTATTATAATCAAACTGCAGATGAGGAAACTGAGGCCCAGAAATGTTAAGCAAGTTGCCCTAGACCACTAAACTGGCGCACGACCCAGAGCGCAAGAGACAACAGGACAGCAGGGCAGTTTTGCAGTTTACACGAAGTCCAATTTTCACACTGTGATTTGAATAATTAATGAGAAGTATAATAAACTCCTGGGACACTGGGTAAAACCATACTTAAATATAAATTGCAAAGTGCATTCTAAAATCAAATCTAAATTATCTTTTAAAAATAATTTTCATGTGTGATTATTTTTCCACTAATACTAATTAGCTAATGTAGATAACTGAAACTGGAGAGCACATGCAAATCCCTAGGGTTGGTATATCTTCCTCAAAGGAGTGGCTTCCACTAGAAGAAAATCAGTGACCGAACCTGTGATTACAGCTACAGTGCACAGAACAGTGACTGGTATGCAAAAGAATGCTAAAAATATTTGACTTTATATATGTCCCATTTTATAACATATATATATACACATATATTGTAGATATTGTTTTATAATAACATGTATATATTATCAACAAATACATTTAAACATTTGAATAAATTCAAACAAGCAAAATATAAGCAAACAATGGCAAAGAATATGGGAACAAAATGCTCCAAATATTTAATATCCAGCCCTTTACCAAAAAATTTTGCCAATCCCTGGCATAAAGGGTCAAAATCCTAAGTGAGGGCTTCCCTGGTGGCGCAGTGGTTGAGAGTCCGCCTGCCGATGCAGGGGACACAGATTCGTGCTCCGGTCCGGGAAGATCCCACATGCCGCGGAGCGGCTGGGCCCGTGAGCCATGGCCGCTGAGCCTGCGCGTCTGGAGCCTGTGCTCCGCAACGGGAGAGGCCACAACAGCGAGAGGCCGTGTACCGCAAAAAAAAAAAAAAAAAAATCCTAAGTGAAATGTTTTAAGATAAATTAATCCAACAGAATGTATTATGCCTTTGAATTCTTATAAGTAGGAAGGCAATTTAATTATTAGTCTGTTATCTCTTAGTAGTAGAATAAAAGTTCTTTCCTCCATTATTTTATCTTATATGTTAAAATCTGCTCTGACAGCCCTGCAGCCTGTTCATCTCTTTATATTCCCCTGCGAGGTAACTAAAATCCAAAAGTAAATTCTTAAATCACTTAAATGATTTAGAGGATTTAGGTGACTTTAGTGATTTTAAAGTAGACACCCTAAATTTTTCTAAGATTGTGGTTTAATGAGTCCCTGGAGATTTTCATGAGGAGAAAATCTTACAATAAACCTGGAATGTAAAATAGACAGTATAAAAATGAAAAAGGAAAAGAAAAAATAACACTCTCCTCTGATACTAGGTTAAGGTTAAAAAAATAATACAATTTTCTTTTCCAAATTTCTTTTCACGATAATTAATGAAAATAAAAATTTAAACAATCTTTTAACATCGTACAAGGCCCTACAACAAAATAAAATGCTCATAATAAATCTAGGAGAATTATTTTCAAAAAATAATAAATATATCAGTTGTTTAAAATGTTACAATACAGAAGTCAAAAGTTGTTTGCTATATTAATCCAAAGGTTATTTTCACTACATTACTCCCATTGTATGTCAGAAATTCTTATAAACTATATCTAAATAAGTAGAAACGTAAGAGTTCTGGGGAAATACTTCTAACCAATAAGTCAGGAAAAAAAATGCCCCAAAACTTAGGATACAGTAAATGCATTTTTAAACACATTATTCAGCTCAACTGGACACCACCATTCTATATTCTTCCAAGGTATCTAATCAAGTTGACTAGACTTTTCCACGAAGAAATTTTTAATGAAAAGTCATCAGTTTACAATCATGAGTATTTGTTAAAAATAACCAATATCTTGCAACAAAGTCCTTTAATTCAATACCATTAAGGTAAAGTCAGCTGAAGAGACCCAAAGCCAGGAGATTTTTCAGAATCAGGTGTGTAATTCAGCTGCAAAAAGAAAAGTTGCCTGGAAGCAGCACTCTGTAATTGGCCAATATAGGGAGATTTGAAGCAATAGAGCAGTTTATGGAAATTGTTGATTTGAATTCACATTTCACAAGGTGAAATTTTTTCTATACTTAGTGATCCTTTACACATTAGATTGATAAATGTTTTACTTCTTGGTAGGTTATTTCTCCCAAAGATCTCTTTTAAAGTAAGAAAGACTGATTAGGCCACTTATGTTCACAAGGTGGTATAGATAAACTATTGATGCTGGGAGTCATGAGTTAAGTTTGAAAGTTGCTGACGGTTGCTGCCCAAAGCAAACAAGTGTTTTGAGACTGCAGATGGTATTTGTATCTCACCCTAAGCAATGCACATGAAATTGAAATCAGGGATGTTTTCTGAGTTCACCTCTATCATCACGCAGCTCCTTAGCTTTGGCCTACGGACAGTGTTCCTTAGGCCTTGCCCAACACCCTGCTTCCATTTTTTTCTGATGACATTACCCACAGCATGGGGTATATGCTCTCTTCATAGTATATTTCTCTCTTTACAATCCAGTTCTTTTTCCAGCTCCCCTGACTTCTTCACCCAACTACTCACTGGGCCAGAGGGTAGAACACACCTCTCCAATATCAAACCACCAAGGGTGAACTCTGGGAAGTGGAGCTAAAGGTAGTTTGTAGGTGAAAAGTCAATGATAAGGACCTGGGGGTACTGGAACAAGAGATTATGTAGGCTTTTAGGGAGAGTAAGGAAGAAGAACCAAATGAAATTTACTTCTTTTTCCCTCTTGGCTGCCCATTAAAATCACTTACAAAAAATCTTGATTAAAAAAAATAAAAAATAAAAAAAAAAAAATCTTGATGCCCAGGCTGCATTCTAGACTAAATTATAATCCATCAGAGTGAGATCCAGGTATCGATATATCTTCAAGCTCTGCAAGTGATCGCAAGGTATAGCCAAGACTGAAAATCACTGGAGCCCTTCTCTGTTCTCTAATACTTTCATTTTAGGTAAATGCATGATTGATGATGAAATGGGCAGGGAAAGGAGTAATAATGATGGAGGGAGAAGCCATATTATACATCAGGAAAGACCCTATTTTCTCCTTCCCTTCACTTACTTTCCCTTCTCTCTTTTCCTGCAGTAGAAAATTAGTGTTCTGGTCTTGGGAAGGCAGCCAAGCATTGGTCAGTGCCAAGACTACATGAAGAGCACTGGCAGTGGTCCTGGGGGATAAGAGTGTGCTAGTCTCTTTTCCTTTGTCTTCCATCTCTTTTTCCTTTTCCACCACTTAACACCCCCTCCCCAGTCACCCTCTGCCTTCAGGACAAGGGGCTTATCCCATGGTGAGGGAAGGAGGGGTACAGTATGGGAAGAGGGAGGAAGAAGGTCTGATAATGTCCAAATTAATTCATGACAAAGGGAAATGGAATGATTACAAAAGTCTAATCAGGGCATCAATTAAGCACATAACATGGACAACAGGAGGAAGAAGTTGTGTATTGGGAAATGCTGAGTTGCAAAAGCATAATTAAATATAACAGTTTTTGTGAAAATATTATATCTTAATTTAACACTAACTTATTAAGTGGTATTCTTTCTGGCCCATCAAAACCCTGCAATACCAAAAACATGTGAAAAGTCCTGGAATAAAAAGGACTTTTTTACTTTGCTTAACAGATGTTTAAATGAAAGCAAAAGTCAGTACAAAGTATAAGTTTAAAAAAATAAATCAAATAATAATGTATTCACATATTTTGCTATACCCCACCTTCAGTTTTGAGTTGTTTTTAACTATCTACATTTTGCAAAAGCAGAATGTTAACTTTTTTGCTATCTACTACTTGTCTTTGTTTTTTTTTTTAAAGAAAAAGTGAAACGCAGGATACCTCTAATAAAAGAAGATGGTTCAAATGCAAAGTAAGGTCAAAACTATGTGTGTAAAGATATTCCTCCTTTATTTATTTTAGCAAAAAGGAGAGAAAAATTAAAAATCCCCAAAGAATGACTAATCCACACTGTAAAATATTATGTGACGTTTATAATTATTTTTAAAGAACATTTAAAAGCTAGCTCTTACTAAGCACTATGAGTGAGCTACAGTTCAAAGGGCTTCTCATGTGTTAACTAATTTAATCTTGTCAGCAACCCTATGAGATAGTTATTATTATCGTCTGAATTTTACATTTGGGGAAACAGAAGCACAGAAAAGTTAAGTAACTTACAAGGTACATAGCTAACAGGTGTGTAGCTGGGATTACAAACCCAGGCAGTATGGCTTCAGAATCTACAGACTCTATAGATAATATGAGAATTGAAGTTTATAAATTTAGAAAACTCTTTTTAAACAAATATAATACAAAATTACAAACACAAAATAAGGCATAGGACCTTGGACAGGGTCTATTCAAGTGAAGTGTCTTGAAACAAACTTTACCAGATTCATGGGAAATCTACCTCCAGTATAAGACATGATGACAGAAATTGGTAAGATATAAAATGATACAAAAGGATGTATCAAGTACAATCCCAATTTTGTAAAAATAAATAAATAAACGATAAACACATACACACTGAGAAAAATTTAAAAAATACATATGCAAAAACAGTTTACAATGGGTAGAATGTTATGGCTTATTTGTATTTTCTTCTCTGTACATTGTTAATTTTCCAGAGTTTGTGCAATGACTATACATTGCTTTTATATTTGGAAAAAAAATAGATATTATTTTAACATGAAAATCCCTCTTAAACACAAAAATACTGCTTGATGACAGAGGGGAAATACCTAAATGCACAGAGAGGGCCGAAAATAAACAAGAAATTTGCTCAAAATTACAGACTATACCAGCAAAGTAGAAGGAATAGAATTTGAGTCTTTTGACTTTAAATCTAGTGGATTCCTACTGATTAGTAAAAAGGACTTAATTAATAAAAAAAGAAATAAAAAGTACAGCATGCTGGCTATAAAATAATGCTCTCAGTAATGTTAGGTAATTATCTATTAACATTAAAAACATCTACACTTTGGGTTTTTGAATAAATGTTCTGAAAAATACAGATAATTTCTATTTATTTCTAGATGGAGAAAGGATTTCTCTAATTGATGTAATCAGTGTTCAACAAAATTCCATTGTTCATTATTACAGATGTCACCTCAAACTAAAGAAAAAAACCCATCAGTTTCAGATTTCAATTATTATGAATTTAAAGTCATTGTCTTCTCTGCAGAGCTTTTGGTGGGCATTGGATGAACATTAGCACAGGATGATAAATTGTGTAATTCTAGGAATGTTTCTATAAACATTTGACAACAACAAAAATGTAACGAAAGTCAGGGCAACTTCCAACCACCTTTGTCACTCACCACATGCTTGAGCTTGTTGGACAAGACTAAGAGATGGCACAGCCTCCCCAGGTCATATCTTAGGAATCATTTGATTCCTTAAATCTATCAAAGGGAAATGAACATCAGCCCCACTTGGCAACATAGATGTTTAATTCAAATGTAACTATATTGTTTTGATGAATGCATAAACGATGGATATCCTGGTATAGGTATATAATAAGACTTACAGTATTCTTGTGTAAGATATAAATACAGATGCATTAATTTAACTTCGATCTAAATTTGCTTGAAATTGGTTACATTCACTTTGCCAGTCATTTACCAGATTCTTCTCAAAGAAAAAAATACTGAATTCATTAATCTCATGTTGTATGACGGCTATTTTACTTTTATAACACCAATCATTTGGAATGCAATGAACAAAAACAATTATTATTGAACATTTCATAAAGTATCAATTATTGAGTGTCATATCTTTTATGAAATTCTACAATGTTGAATGTACGCATCCTATTTCTCATAATGTCAAAATTAAAGTAACCCCTAGATAAAGGACATGCTTATTTTGATCCACTGGTATGTTTTAAATTTACAAATAACTTTTAGATGACCTCTATCCCAACTTCTGAATTATATAGATCGTAAAAGTCCACAAAATAATATATTCAGTTAGCTTTAAAAAAGTTCTATTTGTACCACAGGCTGATTATTTTAGACTTCATTGGATATTTTATAATATTTGTTCATTATTAGCCATATGTTATATAGTGATATGATATCACTCTTATTTTTATTCTGATGTTTGTCATAAAAACTTCCCCAAAGCAATTAGCCATAGTTTTAAAGAAAGTATCTATATATTAGAAATTGGTAATCTCTACAAAGGGTGGTCTTAAAACAGCTCTGATTTAGGGGGACTTCTTTAAAGGGCTCTGCAAAGCTTCTTCAATATAGCAGTTCTTCATTTTTTGTTTTGCTTTGTTTTAAATACCCTGACCTAGGAAAACATGGCTTGTTGTGAATGACTCCCTCCATGGCCATTCTCCTCTCTCTTTTTGAACTGCTGATGGTAATGAATCTCCTTCTTCCAGCTCCAACTGCTGGATTCAGTTATCATCAAGAGCAGACATCAACCAGCACTCTTATCTTTCTCTGATGGATAGACTACTAACATTTCACAAGATTAGAGACACAGGGTGCGCTGGAGATAATAAAATTCAAATAGGTTTATTTCAAAGGGCAATCCAATCTCGCTTTTGTTCATGGGTCACTTGGCAGATCATTTGCCAAAGCAGTTTTTCTGTCTTTCCAAGCCAGGTTCTGGTTCATTGTGCCAAAGATGTCAAATTAAGCAGGCTGCAGAAGCCATTTCCAAAGTAAAACGGGGAAAACTTGAGAATAACATTATTTTAGTACATGTGACAAAAACTCTACTGGCCATAATTTTAATTTTGCTCAAATTATACCTACTGTACTAGAAAAGTGAATCAAGACTAACCATGTTGACAACACCAATGGCTTAGTAATAACTGCCAGTACTGTGATCCTTAAGTATAAATTCCAAATGATAATTTAGAGATTTCCATTTCAAATAAATGCCTAACGGAAATCAAAACCAAGAGTTAAAACATATGGTGCTTTTTGAATATTACGAGGGTATCTGTTCAAAATTTTTCTAGAAATAAAAGTCAAAGAATATTAAATGAAATAAATCAAGAATAAGTACTACATACACATGAAGAAAAAGATCAGGACCAAAATCTATTCCTCTAAGAGCAATGATTAATCCTTACAAAAGGCTTCATGTATTTTTCCTGTCCATAATGTCTCATTATTTAAAATTACCTCTTCCATATACAAGCCTGCAGTTAACTCCTAATAAGAAAATGAGAAAGGAAAACCATAAGGAGTTCCATGTTAAGAATACTCCTAAAATGTGTTACTTACCTGTAGGATAACATTAGCAAACTATCATGGAAGGTAAAATATTCAAATTTAAAGAATGCTAATAATTGTATACTACTATACGTGATACTGATGATACATATGTGTATCATCACTTTTATAATTAATTTTAATCCTTAATTACATATTTTGCAATGTAGTATAAAAGTTTTGTTCATTCTATAAAAAAGAGTTTTACAAAGTGAGAAAGTTAAATTTATATATACGTATCTATATTTAAATTGTAAAAAATTCTTAAAATTTTAAATGTTATTTCATTAAAACAGTACTTTGCAATTACTTATATTTTCAATATCATAGCAGAACAATTTTCCCAGAGATATTTTTAAATCAATCATAATTGATTACCCTTACTGTGTTTTACTAATTAAATAAGGCTTTGAAATGAAACAATTATAATCAATTGTATATTTAAAATAAAACATTTAGCTGGGATGTTTTGCTCTTTCATTTCAATAATGTAGCTGAAGAACATCTGACAAATTCTTATTAAAAATAAATCTGAGGGCTTCCCTGGTGGCGCAGTGGTTGAGAGTCCGCCTGCCGATGCAGGGGACACGGGTTCGTGCCCCCGTCTGGGAAGATCCCACATGCCGCGGAGTGGCTGGGCCTGTGAGCCATGGCCGCTGAGCCTGCACGTCCGGAGCCTGTGCTCCACAACCGGAGAGGCCCGCGTACCGCAAAACAATAAATAAATAAAAAATAAAAATAAATAAACAAAAATAAATCTGAGGGCTTCCCTGGTGGCGCAGTGGTTAAGAATCCGCCTGTAATGCAGAGGGCATGGGTTCAAGCCCTGGTCCGGCAAGATCCTACACGCCACGGAGCAACTAAGCCTGTGCGCCACAACTACTGAGCCTGTGTTCTAGAGCCCGCGAGCCACAACTATTGAAGCCCGTGTGCCTAGAGCCCGTGCTCCGCAACAAGAGAAGCCACCGCAATGAGAAGCCCGTGCACTGCAAGAAGAGTAGCCCCTGCTCGCCGCAACTAGAGAAATCTCGCATGCAGCAACAAAGACCCAACACAGCCTAAAATAAATAAATTTATGAAAAAAAATTCTGAGACTACATTCTCCAAAGAGGTTATGCAAAATTAGAGAATGTCATTTAGATTATTTTACAGATGTTTTAAAATTTCTTGGAATAATCATTGTGTATTCTTATTTATTTATTTGGTAATATGAAATTGATGAGGTTAAAATTGTTATCTTGTACTGAGACACAGGAACCACCAAGCTATATTCTACCTTCTCTGAGCAGAAAAAATACAATCTAACAGTTTGCAGAATGTTACCTAAAGCAGTCCTAACAGAAGGGATATGAATGTCTAAAGCACTGCCTCTGAGTTAGATTGGACATACATCATGACATAATTAGAGAGATGCATCAGTGACAAATACTGGGATTCTCTTGGTTTTACCAAAATTTGAGATGTAGGCATATGCCAGTTACTCTTAGTGCCTCATCTATAAAATGGAAATAATAATAGCATCTTCCTCATAGGATGTTGTAAAGATTAAATGATATACAGAAAGTAATTATGAGAGTGTCTGGGTCATAATAAGGAATATATAATTGTCAGCTATTATTAGTACTGTCTCAAGAATGAAAACACTTGTTAATAATAACCATGACCATTATTATCCACTGAAAATCTATATTTGGTGTATAAGACAACATTATTTTTCTCATCATACTAGCCCAATGAGGTATTATGAAGTATTTTTTTATTGGTTCATAATACTATGTAAGTTTCATGTGTACAATATTATATTTAGACTTCTGTATATACTATAGCATGCTCATCACCAAGAGTTTAGTTTTCATCCGTCACCATATTGTTGATTCCCTTTACCCTTTTTGTTTTCCCCCAACTCCTCTTTCCCTCTGGTAACCACTACTCTGTTCAATGTATCTATGTGGATTTCAAATTATATTACAAAGTTATAGTAATCAAAGCAGCATGATATTGGCAGAAGAACAGACATATATTTAGGTCAATGAGACAGAACTGAGAGCCCAGAAATAAACCCACACATATACGGACAATTAGTTTATGACAAAGGAGCAAAGAATGTACAATGGAGAAAGGACAGTCTCTTCAATAAATTGTGTTGGGAAAACTGGATGGACACGTGTAGAAGAATTAAACTAGACTACCATCTCACACCATATACAAAAATTAACTCAAAATGAATTAAATCCTTGAATGTAAGACCTGAAACCATAAGACTCCTAGAAGAAAACCTAGGCATTAGCTCTTTGACATCAGTCTTAGCAATATATATATTTTTTGATATGCTTCCTCAGGCAAGGGAAACAAAAAGAAAAATAAACAAGTGGGACTACATCAAACAAAAAGGCTCTGCACAGCTAAGGAAACCATCTACAAAACAAAAAGACAACCTACCAAATGGGTGAAGATATTTGCAAATCATATATACAATAAGGGGTTAATATGCAAAAATATAAAAACTCAGACAACTCAACAAGAAAAAACCCAAATAACTCAATTGAAAATGGGCAAAGGAGCTGAATAGACATTATGAAGTATTTTTATTGAGAATGGTCCCCCAAAATGTATTTGGTGGCAAAAATAGATGTAATATACTAGTTGTTGTGTGATATCCTTATGTAGGGGAGCAAAATTTGCCACCCCAAAATATGTCTCTGGCATGAGGATTAATTTAGATTATTTTTAAGTCCCAAAAGACTTAGGAAGAAACTTTGACTTCCCCCCTAACCACCTAAAAGAATTATATAGATAAATGGCCTGTTCCCAGAATAGAGCTATCGCTGGAGATACTGTAAATGTGGGCTAGGTGGGGTGAGGGAAACTCTTAGAGACCAGAGTCCACTCTCTGTCCCTTTGTCTCTGGATGGCCCAGCAAACAGTTACCAACATTTGCTTTTGCATATTCACGTCAATTGCCTTCCTCTCCTTTGAAGTCCCAGATCCCTTACCCCCAATATCCTCTTTTGTCTTTAGCTGAGGATGGCTATATTGATGAGTTACTCAGTTCTCCTGGGTCTCTCCCATGTATACATTTTATTAAACTTTTATATGATTTCACCCTGTTAATCTCTCTCATGTTAATTTTATTCTTAGACCAGTCTAAGAACCTAGAAGAGTAGAAGAAAGAAATCTTCTGCCTCCCCAGCACTTGATCAAAAAGATAATTTAATGTCAAATTAAATATATTCCTGTAAAAATTATGTCTCTATTATTCTCTCTTGAGGTGAACAATATCCTCCTTCTATAATTGTGTGTGTACATCTTTATTTCGAACGACATTGTTGATCTATGTTGGTCCCAGCTCAGACATGCCTGGTATCTTTCCTTTGCAACAGGAAGTGTGGTTTGGGCCAGAGATTCAGTATAAGAGGCAGAGCAAGTAGTTGATACTAATGTAAACAACAGCTTTGTTTTCACATTTTGCATTTATGGAATTTAGTGTTTTTATTTCCTTTGGCATATTTTTTAGTATTAACCACTCAGCAACTCCTTCCCAATTAGTTTAGATCGCAAATTCTGATTTCTTAAAACTCATTTTGGATTCCCACTCTTTTTGTTCAGAGATTCTGGCAAAGAAGCTCCAACAAACCTGACTTTGCTTCAAGTCTCTGAACGTATTTTCTGTTCTCTCATGAAGCCATTTATTTAAAACAAAACAAACAAAAACGATAACAGATCCATAATCAAATCTGTGGAAACTTCTAAATAACCACAAACTTGTCCTGATAACTCTTTACTGACCAAGCCTAATAACATTTTCCCAACCAGTTCAATATCTACCTGATTATTATTCCATCCAAGCCATTTTTTGCAAGCTTGTCAATGACCATTCCATGTGAAATACCACTGATAACTGTGCAAAGGTCAAACTGGGCTGTAACCAGTGGGTCTTACAGTCTATAGGATCAGTCACTTTGTCGAAGAGGGAAATTAGTTTTGTTTGGCATGCCTTGTTTTTTTTTTTTTTTTTTTTTTTTTGCGGTACGCGGGCCTCTCACCGCTGTGGCCTCCCCCGCCGCGGAGCACAGGCTCCGGACGCGCAGGCCCAGCGGCCACGGCCCACAGGCCCAGCCGCTTCGCAGCACGTGGGATCCTCCCGGACCGGGGCACGAACCCGTGTGCCCCGCATCGGCAGGCGGACTCTCAACCACTGCGCCACCAGGGAAGCCCAGCCATG
Organism: Pseudorca crassidens; assembly: GCF_039906515.1. Taxonomy (NCBI): domain Eukaryota; kingdom Metazoa; phylum Chordata; class Mammalia; order Artiodactyla; family Delphinidae; genus Pseudorca; species Pseudorca crassidens. The sequence goes on from NC_090313.1 coordinate 16,698,957, forward strand.
GCTTGTTTTTGAACAGTCCATGTTACCTGTTAGTTTGTTACACTCCCAGTGCTTGCAAATTGATTGTGGAATAAATTGCTCCTGACTCTTTCCAAGAATGGACCTTAACCCTACAGGTAATTAATTCCCAGATATTTATTTCATATTCCTTCCTTACAGTCGTCTGCTGTGATTGTCCTTTCCCTAGTTCTCTGGATCTGTGCCAGTCTGCCATAAATCTGCAAATTCACTTAAATGAATACAAGGTAATTTGATGTTGCATTTGATTTGGTATTAAATGCTACACAGTTGTTGATTTCAAAGTCAAATACATAGATCTTCACTGCTTAGGAAAAGAGGAGGCATTTGTTCTGAATCAGTTTGAACATGACCATGCAGTCAAGTTCAGATCTATAGATACAGATACAGCATTAAACAAATTGGTTATAAAACCTTTATCAAAAGTATATATATAGGAAAATATACATATGCATCTAAATAAGATGAATAAAAACTTAAAGCAAATTTTGGGCTTTTGTTATATATCCTGCTGTGGTATTTTTCAGATCCAGGCATCAGCTAATGTTTTCCCCAAGAGCACAATTACTTCCACAGTACTCAATATTGCACACTTGACTCTGGGCTTTGGACATTAATTTTGAACTTCTTTGATTTCAAGAGGTTGAATCAGATCCATCACATTTCTGTAATGTCCTTTTTGTGAGTGTGTGGTTTAATTATAGGCCATCCTCTGAAAGGTAGCACAATAACAATTTATCAACTTGTTTTAGCTCTCCCCTGAGGAAATGTCATCTCTTACTATATGAATTTCAAAGCCAGCCAGAGTGTCAATGGACCTCGGAAAAACAGTCACATTCAAACAAAAACAATCTTAAAACCAAGACACAAATCATTTCAAGTCAGTTTCAAGTTAACACAGGCTTGAAGCTCTATTATTCCATGTGGGTTTGTGTGGAAATCCAGGGCAATTTACAACACAAAGGTGGGGTTCTACGTTTAATTTAGAAAAGTGATGGATAAATTAGGAGGTTGGGATTAACATATACACACTACAGTATAGAAAATAAATAACCAGCAAGGACCAACTGGATAGAACAGGGAACTATACTCAATATTTTGTAATAACCTATAAGGAAAAAGAATTTATATATATAAATAAGCCCTGCAAGGGCCCATGAACAGCAACACAGGCAGCAAAGCAGGGAAGAAGTGAAGTGGTAGGGGGCACATATATGCAAATACTCTGGATTCAGCAAGAAACAACTAGAGAGACCGTGATGGGTGTTAGTGAAATGGCTGTCAAACATATACCATGACGGGGGAAGAATATCTTGCTTGTGAACTAGGGATATTAATGCCAGGACATTCTTAACTATACCCCAAAGTTGGTGAGAGCCAAAGACATCCACATTTTATGCCACGCCCCCTAAAGTCACAAGGTTTTAAGAGCTTTTAATTATGCAAATTGATTTTAAAGGCAGTCTTCACTGAAATGAAGAAAATTATCCCACTAATTATATCTTATAAACTTATCTGTTGATTCCCCAAATTGAAAATGATTCTGGGAACTATTTTTTTTTTTTTTGCAGCACAAGGACTGTAAGCGTCTGACTCAAGTGAGAATCCATCCTATTTAGCTGTGAGGAATGGGAAGGATCGAGGAGTATTTGCAACGTAGTCGGAAGAGTGAGGATTGTTGAGAGTTGCAGGACCTATAGTAAACCAGTGCAATCCATTTTTTCCTCTTAAAATGGATGAATTTCTACTTTCTCCTCTCTTCACACACTCCCCTATTTTCTTGCTCTCCCCACTTCTATCCTATCCATCCATAAGTCCTTTTGTTGAGGTTTTCAGGACATGTACAGAATCCAACCACCCTTCACTAGCTCTGCAGCCCGCACTGTGATCGGGGCCCCCTCATCTGTCACCTGCCTCACTGCAACCGTCTCCTGATTCCTTGCTTCCATTTCGGGCTCCCTACAGTGACGTTCCTATTTACTGATGATTTCCGCACCCTTGCCCTAAACAGGAAGCTCAAAAGGACAGGGATCTTGGCTGTTTGGTTACATTCACTGAGGTAGCTCAAGCTCCAAGAAGCGCATCTGAAACACAGTAGGTGCTCAGTTGCTATCTGACAAATGAATTTATGCTCTTTCATAGTTGCGGGGACAAAACCTCCTCACCAGAGAAGTTCTGTTTAATCGTATGCCCTTCATTATAAATACACGTAAGTTCAAAGCCTGGACTGTGGGAGACACATAGTTATTGATAGGAATTAAGACTTAAATTATTATATGAAAGGCGTTGGTTCATGTTACAGGGAATTTAGTTATCGAGCAAGTTGTTTGGGAAAGAAGTGTTTGGGATCAAAGATGCTTGCTGAAATCACATCAAACAGAGAAGTTATTGTTTGCGTAGCTTAAAGATGAGGCTGACTTGCAATTTACATAACCTTTTTCCCCCCCTTTGTTTCTGTGTCCCTATTAACATTCACTAAGTCGCCATTTTATTTTCTCTCAATGTCTGGTACAGATACAAAGCAACACAACAGTAAATTTTATGGGAAACACATTTTGCATAATATTACATAGATTAGGATGAAAATGTTCTAATTTTTCGTTTCTTCTTTGGAACATACAGATAGAGCTATCAAGTGTATATTACTACCTCATGAGCTTAAATAAATCTTGTCTTTGCTGAATAAATTATAAACATTAGAAGCTGAGGTTTTCTTTTTTTAATAAACCTTTTTTTAATTTATTTTTGGCTGCGTTGTGTGTGTGGGCTTTCTCCAGTTGTGGTGAGCGGGGGCTACTCTTCTCTGTGGTGCGCGGGCTTCTCATTGCGGTGGCTTCTCTTGTTGCAGAGCAGGGGCTCTAGGTGCTCGGGTTTCAGTAGTTGTGGCACGCGGGCTCAGTAGTTGTGGCTCACAGGCTCTAGAGTGCAGGCTCAGCAGTTGTGGCGCATGAGCTTAGTTGCTCCGTGGTATGTGGGATCTTCCCGGACCAGGGCTTGAACCTGTGTCCCCTGCATTGGCAGGTGGATTCTTTTTTTTCAGTACGCAGGCCTCTCACTGTTGTGGCCTCTCCCGTTGCGGAGCACAGGCTCCAGACGCGCAGGCTCAGCGGCCATGGCTCACGGGCCCAGCCACTCTGTGGCATGTGGGATCTTCCCGGACCGGGGCACGAACCAGTGTCCCCTGCATCGGCAGGCGGACTCTCAACCACTGTGCCACCAGGGAAGCCCGGCAGGTGGATTCTTAACCACTGAGCCACCAGGGAAGTCCTGAAGCTGAGGTTTTATAAGCAAGAAATTGTTTGACCCCTGTTGTATTACACAGACATGGGGGAGACTCAGGAAAGTGAAGCTTGGAGGAAATGTAAGTTGGTGCAGCCACTATGGAGAACAGTTTGGAGGTTCCTTAAAAAACTAAAAATATAACTACCATATAACCTAGCAATTCCACTCCTGTGCATATATCTGGAAAAGACGAAAACTCTAATTCAAAAAGATACACGTACCCCAGTGTTCACAGTAGCACTATTTATAATAGCCAAGACATGGCTATTGACATGATGAATGTCATTGACAGATGAATGGATAAAGAATATGTGGCATATATATACACAATAGATTATTACTCAGCCATAAAAAAAGAATGAAATACTGCCATTAGCAGCAACATGGATGAACCTAGAGATCATACTGAGTAAAGTCAGTCAGACAGAGAAATACAAATGTCATCTGATATCACCTATATGTAGAATCTAAAAAATGATCCAAATGAACTTATTTACAGAGCAGAAATACACTCACAGACATAGAAAACAAACTTATGTATACCAAAGGGGGAAGGGGGAGATAAATTAGGTGTTTGGGATTAACAGATACACACTACTGTATATAAAATAGATAACCAACAAGGACCTACTGTATAGCATAGAGAACTATATTCAGTATCTTGTAGTAACTTATAATGGAAAAGAATCTGAAAAAGAATATGTGTGTGTGTGTGTGTGTGTGTGTGTGTAGACACACATACAACATTATAAATCAACTATAGGTCAATTAAGAAAAAGGAAGTGAAGCTTATCTTAGTGGTCCATTTAATTTCGTAACTACTTGTTGTTTGAGTCACCCATCTGTTCTGCATTAAGTTTGAAATATAATTAAAAACAAAATTATATTTCCTTAAACTGTTACCTTTAGAAGAATGGGGAATATTCCAGGAACTTCTTTTGGATGAACACAGCTTACTGAAGAGAGCAGAGGACTGAATTAGAAGGGAGGTCCTCTTGGGTTTCCAGTATGGTTCAGCTGTATGGCTATAGGTGAGTCACTGGGTCATCTGTAAATCTCTATATCCCAAGTGAGTCTCTTATTACCTGGGTCTACCATACACCAGTGCCACATGATCATGACCTTCAGAGTGTCCCTGTCAAGCATTCCAGGATTTTCTTGAGAGGAGGTGGATGCAAGAATGCACAAACCAGTGCCTTATGTTAGACCAGAGATTCTCAAAATGCTGTCTTTGGACCTGGAAATGTGCTACAGTACAAATTCTTGGCTTCATTGAACTCCTACTGAATCAGTAACACTGGGGTGGGGCCCGTGAATGTGTGGTTTTCGTTTGTTTTGTTATTTGTGTTTTTAATTTTTATCGGGGTATAGCTGATTTACAATGGTGTGTTACTTTCAGGTGTACAGCAAAGTGAATCTGTTATACATACACATACATCCACTCTTTTTTAGATTCTTTTCCCATATAGGCCATTACAGAGTACTGAGTAGAGTTCCCTGAACTATACGGTAGGTTCTTAATAGTTATCTATTTCACATATAGTTGTGTGCAAATTCTTGGTTCCATCCCAGTCCTACTGAATCAGTAACACTGGGGTGGGGCCCATGAGTGTGTGTTTTAACAAGCTTTCCAGTGATTCCAACGTACACTAAAGTTTGAGAACTATATTAGAAGAGCAATTTCGTTTGGCCGACCTACACATATGGGTACCACTTTCAACAAGTAACTCTTACTTATCAAATTCCTTGATATAACCATTATTTGGGGATCTGTACTTAACTTCTGCATTTTGTCCACAGATCTTTAAATCTTCTAACCCCTGAGAGATCTTTCCTTAAATCACACCTTTCTACAATTCCAGTGGTTTTTATTCATTAGTAGAAAACATCTGTGACAGCAGGAGCTACTTACATTTTAATTGTTTCTTGTTCCTCTAAATTGCTTGTCATTATAAAAGAAATGACAGAAGTGAAATGGGAGAAGAGCAATGTGGCAAGAAGACTAGAGCCTGTTTTCAATGTTTAATTGCTTTACAATGCTAAGAACAGATTAAAAAGATAAATCAAAAGTTTGCAGAAAAAAAGTGAGGTCCCCAGTCAGTTTTACGGTTTCATTTGCGCTGCAAAGATATTATTATACACTCATTTACAAAACAATGATCTCTTACTGTTTATGAAAGTTTAATCTCTTGGTTTATTGCCTTAATATATTTCACATTGGTAAGGTTTACTTTTAAATGAAATTTCTGACTGTCTTATGTGGATGTTCTTGTATACTGAGAATACAGACAGAATGAGTGTAACATCATAATTGTATTCATCTATGAAGCAATTAGAGTCAGGGTAATTGCTTCTAGCGCTCAGATATCTGCATACAAAGTAATAGAATTAATATTTTATCATTTGGCAGTATCCCTTGTTAGCTAAGAATTCTAAGGTTGTATATCTTCTCTCTCTGTCTACAGGAATTCAAACAGACCGTATATTAATATTTGCCTAAATCAAAAACTGTGCCAAGTGGAAAAATTACATGGAGTACATTGGCACCACTGGCCAACATATCCATCCAGTTGGTGCACAATAGAACAGAGGCCCCTGAACACATTCCCCAAACCGAGCAGATTAATGATAGCTGAGAGAAGGCTTAGGGACCTCACTCCAGTCTCCAGTTATTTCCAGGTGACCCCAAGGGTGCCAAAGCACGTATGAATTCCATTGGGTTCTAAGACCCTGATTCTGATTAAAACTATATGGCTGCTCTACTATCAAGATTCCTACCAAAACACCCTTACAACTTTCTGCAAGGAAAAAAAAAAGGATAGAGCTGAAGGAGTGATGATGACCTGAAAGAGTAGATTGGTGAATGACTGACAAGATTCAAATCCTCAGCTCGAATCAACAGGACTAAGAAGGGCTAAATGAGGACTTATAGCCTCATTTATTTTCTAAGAGGCTTAGGCTGGAGGGAGAGAAAAGAAGGCATAAATTGAATGGCATTTTGCTTGAATAAAAGGGGAATAAATGAGGGAATTAAGTTGAAACTAGCAGCTCAATCACCGGACCAAATTTAATTGATAGATAAGCTGTATTTCAACATGAGTAAATATTACAAAAGACAGGGAAACTGCTCCTTCTTTTCAGTCTGTGCAAACAAATATCCTTTACGGAGAAAGAGATAGTCTAGAATTAGTAGTGGTAAGAAGTATGTATGAATTATATTTATGTATGATGTACATTATACACCTACCCATGCAATACATAGTTTAATTACCTGTTACTCAAATGTTGTTTATGATAGTCTAACCTAGAACTTCTCCCTGAAAAGTTAAAATGTGTATTATTCTCCCTAAATACTGGTTTTTATATATTCTTTCAAATTCTTTACTTATTATTCTCTATTCATCATTATTAAATGACTTACAGAGACGTCCTTCAACTGAAGGATGTCCTGGAGATAGGGTATAATAGTAATATACGTAAAGCATTTAGAATACAGAGTGGCAAATGGTATGCACTAAGTGTTAAATATTAGTAGTAGTAGTAGTAAATGTAAGTACAGATTTGATTTTTTTGCGGTACGCGGGCCTCTCACTGTTGTGGTCTCTCCTGTTGCAGAGCACAGGCTCCGGATGCGCAGGCTCAGCGGCCATGGCTCACGGGCCCAGCTGCTCTGCGGCATGTGGGATCTTCCCGGACTGGGGCACGAACCCGTGTCCCCTGCATTGGCAGACGTACCCTCAACCACTGTGCCACCAGGGAAGCCCAACAGTGACACATTTGAAAGCTGTATCCTCACTACTCATATGGGTTTTATTTTAAAATGTTGTGCAACCTCATTAGCCCTTAGATTATCTTAGATGCCCTGATTACTTCCTGGTCCTTTTCTCCCTATGAATTTGTGTGGCTGTTATTTTTAAATCAAATAGAGAATTCTTGATTAAGCACTTATAAGTGAAAGGATTAAATGCTACATGTGATAAGTTCTATAAAAAGCTGATAGAGTTTTTTTCAAAATGGCAACTCACAAACTACCTGTCTATCAATTAGTCCTCCTACCAGTGCTATTAGGATGGAAGAAAAGAAATGACTCTATTCTCTAGTTCACTGAGACTCAGATAGTTTAAGTAATGTGCTAACATCATACAGCTATTAAATGGAAAAACCCAAATTGGATTGGAGTTCAAACACTGCCTAGAATATCATAGGAAACTAGGACAATTGTCAAAGGAGAATCCATGATTCCTTCCCTTCCTGGGAAGGGAGAGGAGTTAATAAGATCTTCATACACCAAAAACCAAGGGTTTGGGAGGTAGGCTCTTTATTGATGGGGGTTGGGGCTTTGTTAGCTCTTTGGAGTGCAGAGGAATTTGCTTAATTACAGATTATAATCTAAGTGGGAAAAATTAATTCCACATAGCATGTGGATTTATTTACTTAAGGAATATAGAATTAAGGTATTAAAATTGAAATGTTCTGGAGGCAGTTCGAAAAATGGAACTAAATGATAGGTAAGACGTCCAAAAAATAAATTTAGATCTTGAAATGATACTGTAAGAATAAATGCATTCTTGAAGCAATTCAATCAGAGGAATTTCAAGGTTATGTACATATGTTATAATGGCCCCTATTCCTTGTTTACTTATTAGCAATTCTATAGTATCAACTTATGAGAAAATTTGAAATGCATGCATTTTCTAGAAAAAGTGGAAAATACACTTTTTGGAGAATCATTCCACTGAGCATATAAAATTTTAGGCATAATTGGTGTAACATCATATGGAGAACTCATCCTTTTCTTTTTTATTAACCTCCATTAGAGACCTGGAAACTAATCAAATATTGCTTAGAATATGCCTCTTTTTCTGTTTGTTCGCTTTAGTGTTACACCCTTTTTTTTTTTTTTTTTTTTTTTTACTTATTTTTGGCTGTGTTGGGTCTTCGTTGCTGTGCGTGGGCTTTCTTTAGTTGCGGCGAGTGGGGGCTACTCTGCGTTGCAGTGCACAGGCTTCTCATTGTGATGGCTTCCCTTGTTGCAGAGTACGGGCTCTAGGCATGCGGGCTTCAGTAGTTGTGGCACGCGGGCTCAGTAGTTGTGGCTCACAGACTCTAGAGCACAGGCTCAGTAGTTGTGGAGCACAGGCTCTGTTGCTCCACAGCATGTGGGATCTTCCTGGACCAGGGCTCGAACCCATGTCCCCTGCATTAGTAGGTGGATTCTCAACCACTGCACCACCAGGGAAGTCCCTATACCCTTTTTTAAACAGCTTTAGTAAGATATAATTCATGTACCATTCAATTCACTTCTTTAAGGTGTATAATTTAATGGTACTTAGTATTATATTCACAGTTGTGCAGTGATCACCACAATCTATTTTAGAACATTTTCATCATCTCAGAAACAAACTGCATATACATTAGCAGTCACCCTGATTTTCTCGCAACCTCCCCACTATTCCCCAACTCCCAGCTCAGGCAACCACTTATCTACTTTCTGATTCTATAGGTTTGCCTTTTCATATAACAGAAATACGTAATATATCTTTTATGATTAGATCCTTCACCTTAGCATAATGAGTGCCAAGTTCATCCACGTTGCAGTATGTGCCAGGTCTTCACACCTGTTTACGGCTGAATAACTTTCCATTGTACGGATGTACTACCTTTATTTATCCACTCCAGTTGATTCTCACTTTATTTCCACACTTCGGCTACTATGGATAATGCTCCTAAGAGCATTCACGTACAAGTTTTCACGTGAACGTATATTTTTTATTTCTCTTAGGAATGGAATTGCTGGGTCAGATGGTAATTTTGTACTTTATTTTTGAGGAACCGTCAAACTTGTCCACAGCAATTGCACCATTTTACATTCCCACCAGCCATGTGTGAGGTTTCCAATTTTCTTGCCAAATCTTGTTATTATTTATATATTTTTTAAAATTAATTAATTTATGGCTGTGTTGGCTCTTCGTTTCTATGCGAGGGCTTCCTCTAGTTGCGGCAAGCGGGGGCCACTCTTCATCGCGGTGCGCAGGCCTCTCACTATCGCGGCCTCTCTTGTTGCAGAGCACAGGCTCCAGACGCGCAGGCTCAGTAATTGTGGCTCACGGGGCTAGCTGCTCCGCGGCATGTGGGATCTTCCCAGACCAGGGCTCGAACCCATGTCCCCTGCATTGGCAGGCAGATTCTCAACCACTGCGCCACCAGGGAAGCCCGTATTATTTATATTTTTGATTATAGCAATCTTAATGGGTAGGGAGAGGTATCTCGTGGTATTGATAAGCATTTTACTAATGGATAATAATGTTGAACATCTTTTATATTGGCCATGTGTATATATTCTTTGAAAAAATGTCTATTCAAATCCTCTGCCTATTTCTCAATCAAGTTATTTGTGTTTTTATTGTTGAGGTGTAAGAATTCTTTTTACATTCCAAATATAAGTCCCTTACCAGATATATGATTTGCAAATATTTTCTCCCATTCAATCTCCTCCTTAAACCTCATGATTTCCTGTGCTTTAAAAAATTCAAATACAAATTAGGAAATACAAGTATAAGAAGCTGCTCTAGGATGGGTTAAATAAAGTCAGCATTAATTCAAGTAAGCTAAATTCAAAATCTAATTCTCCTTCCATAGACAGATGTCTGACTTTGGAGACACTGTTTCATAGTTCATGTAGAATAAAATATTTTAAAATATGGTAGGCGCAACGAGTACTAAATAAGTGATGATGAGAGCTAAGCCTGGTACATATGAAACTCAATTGCTAAACTCAGATTTTTTTTAGCAGAACAAGTTTTCTTCTACTATACTACAATTTATTTTTCTCTCTCAGGTGTTTCTTTGTCTCCTAGAGATATACTTATTATTCACAGTTAAATTACTAGGTTTTGTCCACCAGATACACTATTTTTCATGTCATCACTTTTCTTTCTTCTGTAAATGACTGTCGAAAGTTATTTTCATGTATTTGATTTACTTTGACAATTAGACATAGGAATTTTATTTTGGAAGTATCTAAGTTACTAAACAGTAGAAATAACAGCAGGTTGCCCACATCCAAATAAGGTGATTAGGAGACAAAGCAAAACATAGAGAAAAACATTTAAAAAATGTTTCCATATTTTGGAAACAAGATGACAGCTGACAGAAGAAAACGTGTACACAAAATGATGATAACTATATGTTATTTAAGTCTCTCTTTTATATTCTTTATTTAGCATGAAAAGTAACTGTCATAATTAACAACAAAAATAAACTAAAATTGCAATTACTTAGAAATTTACAGTACAGTTTCCTAAGGAACTATAGGGACAAAAGAACAGCTTCCTAAGGAACTAAAAGGGACAATAGAACAATAACACAAAACAGATTATGGAAATGATTTTAAAATTTAGTACACTACCTATTAAAACACCCTAAAGAGAAACACTCTAATCATTCATTCATTCAGAGAGTGAAGAGGAGATAGAACATAGACTAATAGGAAGAAGGTTCTTCAAAGCAGAGAGGTGTGAAATTCCAAGGTGTGGAATTACCAAAAGATGAATTTGTTTAGCATGTAGGACACTTACAAGGAGGTCAGAGAAATAAAGCTAGAAGTTTAGGTGGAAAAAAAGGGTCAAAGAGGGACTCTGCCTTTGTTCATCTATGTTTCCCATCTCGCCCAGATTTCTATTACTACTACATTTACAAAATTTATAAAACTCTCCAGTTGAACTCTCAAATAAACCAACATGAACCAATAAAACAGAATAGAAATCTCTACACCCTTTTATTCAACATTTTAATTTTCCCCTCTTTGGCTTGGACAGATAGGAAAGCTTTTCATCTCCGGAGGGGGCCCATCTACCAGGAATGGGGAGCCGTACCAGTTAACAGAATCCAGGACTGAGAGGGCCCTGCAGAGTGGGATGAGGGAAGAGGAGAAGGTATGTAACCATCAGCTTCAGGAGTCAGACATCTGGATGGTGTCTGACTAAGAACCAGACCCAAAGATGCCCAATAATCAATAGAATTCAAGAAAAGTGAAGTGAGATAGAGCACTGTGATACATACACAGGGGTTCTTTTTTTTTTTTTTTTTTTTTTGGCACGGAATCTTAGTTTTCAGACCAGGGATAGTACCTGTGCCCCCTGCAGTGGAAGTATGGAGTCTTAACCACTGGACCACCAGGGAAGTCCCCACAGGGGTTCTTTATGTTACTCACTGTACTTGTCTGTTATCGTTTAAATATTTCAAAATAAAAATTATTAAGAATTTAAAAAAAGAAACGTGAAGTGAATAGCATTCAAGAAAAATCAAACCTATTTTCTATCACCACTTGCAGAAAGTAGATGTGACTATCCTGCTTTATATTTTAGGAGGCTGTAGCTGTTGGTATGTTCATTTGTCTTCTTTTTTATCTTTAAGTCTACTCTATGTTTATTGTAACTACATACAGCTAGAAAAGACCCTGCCTATGCTATAGTTAAGGATAATTTGTTCTCAGTGGCTTAACTCTCTAAAAGACCCAGCCAGAGACAACAGACAACAGCCACACTGGCTCTGCTACTCAATCCTGAAAAGCAAACACTACAGAAGTCTTTTGAACCAACAATTTTTTTTCCAAATAAGGCCCAGTGCTTTTTACTAGAACTTTTCAGACTTTTGGCTATAGTCTCTTTTGACCTGTCAGCCACTTAGAAACTAATTTTGCCATTCAGGGTTTCTGTGGCCTGACTGGAGGTAAATTTAACACCGACGCATATAAATCCATACAACTTCACCATCCAACTTATCCTTGTCCTACCTTGTCTGCCGAGTGACTTGAAACATTTTAAAATAATACAGACTTACAGCTTTGGCAGACAGATTCATGAATCGGAGAAACATTCCAGGATATTGGGGAATGTTAAAATATGCAATACAGGAGGTGACTGCATCCAATTTCTAGGCTGGTGTTCATGCTGATAGGACAGTTTTCAGGGCACACTTTAAATTCAATTTCCTTTATTTTAACAAAACCTATTTCATGCACATTGCTTACAGATGGAATAACTTGTGAAAATCACTTCTATAGGCCACATTCTCATAGAGATTTGCACAATTCTAGCTCACTACAGATGCTTTCCTGGAAAGCATAACATCACACGTAACTCTCTTTATGGTCACTCACTTCATACAACATACAGTTTTGTCATGACACTAGTCTTTCCTCTAAGGGCACTTTCACTTTCTCTTTGGGATGCTGTTTGAGATGCCCTAGGGATCACAGTGAGGTCTGAGTAATTCCTCTGTCCCAGTGATGCTGTTTTCTCAAACACATTCAATTCAATCCTTGAGAGAAGCCTCCGTTAGCTCTCTCTACCTTTTAACATAAGCTGAGAGAACACGTTCACTCTATTCAGTTTTGTCTGTCCTGCCCCTAGCAGCCAGGGCACTGCCCACTGCATGAAGTGTTCAGTAAATACATCTGGAGGTATATGAAAGTTGAATTTTTTTCCACTGGAGAGTGATTTCTTTGAAGGTGAAAATGATGCCTCATGAATCTAGGTATCCCACTCCGTGCCCAGCACAGTATGACATATAGCATTGTGACCACGAAGGCATCTTGAGAGAGTAAGGTCGGGCTCTGGTTTACAGAGCCAAGCACTGTACCAGAGGCTGTTTATCCATTGTAACCCTCATAACTGCTCCAGAGAAGGCATTTCTATCATTTACGGAAGAGGAACCTGTGGGTGGCACAGAGCCACAGAACAAGTTTGGGACTCAGGTTGTCTAACTCCAAAAGCCACGCCTTCCACTATGCTGCTCTGTCTACCTCTCTGCAGGCTGTCAATATCACTGCCTTGAAGTTTAGGCCAATTCATTTCTCTTCCTTGCTGTTAACTGACAAGGGAGCAAGTGCTGGATAAATCGATAATTCATACACCTCAGAAGTATCTGGTCTTCATCGGCAGTTAAAAATTCATATGTGGTTTATTTTATACACAGTTGACCCTTGAACAGCATGGGTTTGAACTGTGGCGGGTCTGCTCATATGTGGATTTTTTTCAATAAAATACATATAAGTGTTATAAATGTATTTTCTCTCCCTCATGATTTTCTTAATATTTTCTTTAGCTTACTTTATTGCAAGAATACAGTATACAATACTTACAACATACAACATATGCGTTAATCAACCCTTTATGTTATTGATAAGGTCAATAGTAAACTATTAGCTAAATTTGGGGGGAGTCAAAAGTTTATACAAGAAATTTTAACTGCTTGAAGGGTCAGCACCCCTTACCCAGGTGTTGTTCAAGGGTCAATTGTAGTTATATATCCTTATGCAGTTATATATTTTCTTTGTGCCTAGAGATAAAATTGTATATTTTCAAAAACCAGTGACTGTATTAAATTTAACCATATATATTTACGCATATTATTTATATTTAGGTATATATATTGGATCATTCCTCTCCTCCCCCCATATGTGTGTGTGTCTATTTATCTATCTGTCTATCTAGCCTATAAATAACTCAGATTGAAAGAACATTAAATTAGGGAGGATTTCACGCAGGCAAGATTTTTTAACAAGTAACACAACTATGACACTCATGCCTTTATCCCATGTAACTGAACTATAAACCCACTAAACATTAGGAGACGGAGACTTAATGAAATATCTAGGTTCGCAGAGACAGTAACATCTGCTTGAGTACACTGCCACTGCACTTTTGTCAATATGAATCATTACTTGAGAGACTACTCATCACTGAGAAAGGACTGAATTTAATAGCAGATTAAGTGTTGGCATGAAATCATAAAATATTACCCCAAAGTAGACTACGTAGCTTTTTAACTTTTTTGCACATGAAATTTTCACTTTTGCTACTATGTCCACCTAAGAGCTAAACGACTGTTATTGCTGTGAGTACACATTCCAATGACCTTTCACCCATCACCACATGTGCTTCTTTGACAGAAGATGTAGTGTGGTTTCAGCAGAGACTCCATTCAGCTCTTCATAGCATAGCATAGCATGATGTGCACGGCCTGGGATATTTCTGCACCACAAAAATCTAACAGAGTTGGACAAAATGGCATCTGCTGCTTATTAAATCTTGTTTTTATATGGTTGACCTAATTTTCCAGGGTTTAAAATTCAACTCCTTATCACCATTTTGGCTGCAATTTCAGAGCTGCTCTATCAAATACTGCATGTCACTTACACTTGTACATGTCAAGTAACTGGATTCACAGAAGACCTATGTCAGTTTTAAGCCTGGTCCCAATTAGAAAATACATCTTCAAAGCTGTAAGTGCAGCTTCTCTTTTTCACACCTGCATCGCCTTCAAAAATATCTGGGAGCAGAGAAGTGATGTCATGTGACTTACACAGTCATACCCTAGGCCTTGCCGTTATTCATAGTGGCTACCCTTCCATAATCTCAAGTTCAAGCATTCTACTCTCTGACCACCAGCCCTTCCCTCCTACTACTCCCACTTCAACAATCTTCTAGGGATGTGCAAACCCCTGGGATGTACAATCCATTATTCTACCACCTTCTCTCTGTCCCTCAGGACCTCACGCCCCTCCTAATCCAGACTCAATTCCCTGGCCAAACTATACCCCTTGTTAAAACTAGCAAAATTGTAACCTTTGTTAACAACTGGAAATTGAGACCCAGACAATTTCATTTCCATGTTCTAAATAGTTACTCACTCTGTCATGATTACAGACAATGACAAAAAAACTCCAAGAAAACACACAGCCTTGTAGACTGGTATCAGCTTGTATTTGCGGTCTCCAACCCAAAACTGACAGCATTTTGCCCGGTCGACCCACTATATTTCCTGCCCCCCATTCACTCTCACGCTCTTAAACTACTGTTCCACACTTTCTCCCTCACCTAAAGCTAATAAAATGACTCAAATACGCCCCAAATTCTCTATAGTAACAACAGGAGGACAGTAGGATATCACTCCCTTGTAATTATCCTGGTAACCCCAAATTTATTCATTTCCGTATTCATTCATTTAGAGTATCTACATAGTGCTTAACGGAATCCTAAAATATTAGGTCTAGGAGGAGGTTCCAAGCCTCTCAAGTTATACAAGAGGAAACTGAAGCCCAGAAATTTCCATTTTCATGAGCTAAACATTGCATGTATATGAAGACTGTACTGGAAAAAAAAATCTGCCCTCAGTTGGTTTCTTGCTCTGGTTTGCCTAACCTCTGTGAAGGTGGTATAAAAGGGTGCATCTCCGTAACATACATGTCCTTGGTACCCAATGTGACAAAATACGGTAACTGGTTCGGCAGCATCTGATATCTGGAGGCTGTTAGAAATGCAGCATCTCAGGCCCCACCCCCGGCCTAGGGAATAAGAATCTACCTTTTAACAAGATCCTCAAGAGTTTCATTTCCAAAGCAACGCTTGAGAATTACTGCTGTATTAAATGAAAATTGGAATGATAATTACGGCCCAGCATCTGGGCTACTGCCAGGAATACCAGAAATAAAACTTCATCTGTTCTTAGGCGAGGCTACTTTTTCTTTCAGACAGAGCTATCTTGTCTTTTTTGTTTTGCTGGGAGGTTGACTTGTGAAAATTCACCTGGTATTCACAAGTCATCCCTTTGTATCGAGAAAGTTAGGAGCTTTGATTTTGTTGATAACAGAAACTGATGCAACAGCACATCAGGGCAAACCTCATACATTTTAAATTAAGATGGTGCATCAGAGTTAAGATGAAAAAGCTTAAGCTCTTATTGAAGTGGCAGAGCCTGAGGAAACGCAAGCTTGCCACCATGAAATCAACTATGTGTTTTCTTCCTCTAAGGCACACACTTTCTTAGCCCTTTTGAAAACAATAGATTTCACTGTGGGGCCAGGTAGAGGTTAAAGCTAATAAATTCATATTCCAAAATAAGGAGGGAAAAGGTTATGCTGTTGGGAAGAAGGGGGAGGAAGGAGGAAATTTCCTCCTCATTCCCTCTTTGTTTTGAAATTACTTCTGAATCCTTCCATCAATGCAAAAGTGTTTCCAGTCTTACTGTCGTTTAAACATTTTTTATTTTATATCCCTAATATGTCCAGAATGCCATCTTTTGCAAAAACTTCATCAACAGTGTTTTCTGTCAAAATATTCACATTTCAGGGAAAATAAACAGATGTGAAGCCCATTAGTTCTGTGATTTCTAGGTCAAAGCCATGTCACACACATAATTTCATGCTTATAAAAAGGTCTACTACTTAAAATACTAAAAATAAGTATTAGGAAAAGTACTAAAAAACAGCACGGTAAAAATGAAGCTATTGCTATTAAAAATATATACTCCTATTAACAGATATTCACTTTGTTTTTTTTTTCTCTATTAAATGAAAACTA
Source organism: Pseudorca crassidens (assembly GCF_039906515.1). NCBI lineage: Eukaryota > Metazoa > Chordata > Mammalia > Artiodactyla > Delphinidae > Pseudorca > Pseudorca crassidens. Next base: position 16,715,621 of record NC_090313.1, read on the forward strand.
TCCACAATTACTAGACTGCTAATAGGAAGTTACAATTTTTTTTTAAACGAAGCCCCTTGATTTTTGACCCTTAGAATAATCCAAAATCAATTCTCTGGATGCCTTTCCAAATCAAGTTCTTACCTCTTTCAAAATCTTTCCACAAACATTACCTTTCTGACACAACCTACAGGTCATTAGTATACACTGTCTTGTCCACAGATGGTGATTGATTCGTCATTGGCAATGGAGAACCTTCCTGAACCCAAATAATGTGAACAATACCCACTCACCTACGAACTAGATGTATTAAATGCAAATCTATGTGAGGTAATAGAGTGTACATTGTTTTTTTCTTTTAATGTCTCCAACTTACTTGTAAGTATCCTGGCCAAATGTTGATAACAGAACAAGCCTACCGATCGTAAGACACTACATGTTATCAATCATCCTAGTACTTTCGTTAATGTATTTAGTCTTGATAAAAAGAAAACCACAGGCCCAAAATAAAGTCACTTACGCTAGGCCACACCATTAAACCGGGTCTTAATACCTAACCTAGTTGAAGCTTCAACCTCCCTGAGAAATTTAGTCCTAACCAGTGAGTCAGGAATTTTCTGGTCAGCACCAATGAGGTAATTTGTCACATGGGTCCTCTCCGTCCCCCAAAGAAAGATGAAGTAAGTTGCCACACAGACCCCGTCCTTCCCCACAGGCAGGTTACCTAAGCCTGAAATAATCCTTTTCCTTTATGACTTCCTTCTCTTGCCTTTAAAAACCCTTCCCTTTCTGTAGCCCTTTGGAGCTCCCCTCTTACTTGCCACATGGGACGTTGCCTGATTCATGACTCATTCAATAAAGCCAATTCAATCTTTAAAATTTACTAGGGTTGAATTTTGCTTTTTAACACAGTCCTTACTTTCTGATGAGTGGGGTTGGCTCTGGTATAGCTTACAGAAGAGTTTTCACGTGTATGCCACTTTTTGTGCCAAGGAAAATCCCATTTCCTAAACAGAATCTTGCACTGTGTGTATGCTGGGGGCTTTTGGTATATAGTGGCTACCATTCTGCTCTGTGACCCAGTCTCAGAGGTGATGGGAAAGGCTGATATACTTCTTAAAGTATGCTTGAAAAGCACAAATAATACCACGAATATTTTTGAAATAAAATCTTTCAAAGAGCCTTTAAATTGAATATTCACATCATAATGCTCACACTTACTGAATTTATAGCAGTACTCCGTGCTTTAAATACGACACCTCGTCTGCCCTGTTTAGATCCTTGAATACTGTGAAGCTTCCAACTTAAGTGACTTACAGGCAGCTGTGAATATATCACCATCCCCACTGATGAGTCACACGACCAATCATGACCCCAGCGGGAAACGTGAGTTCTCAGGTGCATCGTCCCCCTCTTCCCCCCATTAAATTACTGATGTCACTGAAACACAACTCTGTTTCTTCGGTGTGGGCTGGGAGTCCTTCCCCACTTTTCCAAATTCTCCCCAAAATATGGTGTTTAAAGTGCCGATGTGTGTTAAACTAGAAAACTGGGATCGTGAGATCATTTAAGTAAGAGGGTGAGGCCTTGTACTAGAAGTTTGCTTCTCAAACTTGAGCATGTAGCAGAATCACCTGTGGGCTGCTTCAAACAGATTACCGGGCCCCATCTGCAGTTTCTGATTCAGTATATCTGGGGAAGGACCCGAGAACTGGCTTGTCTAACAAGCTTCCAGGTGATACTGATACTGCTGGTTCTGGACCACACTTCAAGAATCACTTTATGGTAATATCTTCTAGTCCATGATTGTTCTGAGAAGTATTTAATAAAAATCTTATTGGGTCTTTCTCTGGGCATCTTTTAAATTACTGCTTCTCTTTGAACCTTATACTCTCATAAAATTCATAATAAATTTGAAGTCAGAAATGAATGTGGAAAGGGCATGAGACTATCACAGGATTTTCATAACTGTAGGCTGTTATCTCTGGCCTCCTGATCTTTCAAGGTTTTTCATTTACAGTATTGAAATTATAATCCTTAGGTGAAATCTAGGCACACACACATGCATGATCTATGGACAATGTTTAATAAACACGAAAACGTTAATAGACATGTAAAGACATTTGTTTTAGATTGGCCAGCATTCACAGCAAAATGGCTTAATAAACTGAGAATGAATGTTGAACATTTCTTAGCAAAATAAAAATAAAATCGTGGATTCCTATCATAAAGATGCAAATCAGTTGATTTGCTCAGTTTGTTAAAAAAGTAATCTGGGGGCTTCCCTGGTGGCACAGTGGTTGAGAGCCCGCCTGCCGATGCAGGGGACACGGGTTCGTGCCCCAGTCCGGGAAGATCCCACATGCCGCGGAGCGGCTGGGCCCGTGAGCCATGGCCGCTGAGCCTGCACGTCCGGAGCCTGTGCTCCGCAGCGGGAGAGGCCACGACAGTGAGAGGCCCGCGTACCGCAAAAAAAAAGTAATCTGGAAATGTAAAATACCCCTAGAGCTTAGATTTCTTTTTATTTGATAATTGCTAGTATTTTAGAGTTTTGGTCCTCCATCATCTTCATTGCCATCATAAAAGTAGTTAATAGGAATTATTAAAAGTGCTTGGTTCTATGCTAATTATTACAAGATACATCTTATTAACATTTGCAGTTCTTCTCCTGCTCCAGCCCTCAACACAATACACAATGCACAAGGGACTCAATACAAAAGTTCATCTATATTCTTAACGAGGAATTCACACAACACGAAAAAGTCAATAGAGACATTCTGAAATTCTAAAACAAGGGAATATAAAATAAAATATTTAACTCTTTCATTGGATCTTTTGGTTTCCTTTAACTTGTCCATTCAGAGAGAAGGAGTAGTTAGTATCTCACAGCCTTTCTCATTAGAAGTTGCAACTGAAGCAGAGAATAAAAAACAGGATTTGAGTGACTATTTTTGCAATTCTCCCAGGGATGGGACTCAGTAGTCCCATGCTAGAATTAATTCATTACATTAAACGAATGGCTTAGGGTCCCAGTTGAGAATGGCTGATGAACAATTCAATCAAAGCATATAGAAGTTTCTAAGGATATATACCCCATAATGGAAAAAGATGGAATCCACATCAGAAATGAATTTGTGGCTCATCAAGACGTTCAGGATATGATCTAGCAGACAAATATCCTAGACTAGAATGCTTCACATTTTAATAGGCTATTATTACAAACCAATTTCTCAGACATCTTAGCAATCACCTTGTCAATAGTATTCCTCATTTTATAGACGAGAGGTACGAACATCAGAAAATTCAGAAGCTGAATTGTCAGGTCACATGGCAGGTAAGGAGCAAAGCAGGTGTCGTTACTCCATGCGAGATTATTTTCCCGGATCCGGGGGCATGTATCTTTTAAGCCTGATTGTCCTGAGAAGCTCACCTCTATTCTCCATACATCCATTCTCCTGATTTGAGTTTGATCTGGGTAATCAAATCTTCAGGATGTACTCTCCCACACCAGCAGAACTTACACACCTCCTGCCTTAAGAATTAATGTGAACACCACGTTTCCCCCTGCAAGGCTTCCTCAACATTATGCAACCTGATTTTCCCTTGACAAGTGGGAAGCAGAGCTTTGAAACGCCTGTGGACCTGACTATGCAGCTTTAGAAAAGACAGGAAAACCACTAACGTGTTACCCTTAGGGTCAGAAATCAGCGAAAACTAAGGATGGAGCCACATGGCCAAGCTGAGAAGTGAGAGTATTACCTGCATAAAGGCATAAAGGGAGGGGCTTTCTCTCTTCTGCTCCCCACTGCTAGAAAGAGGTCATAGTATCTCCATTGTTAATTTTTCATTTGTACTTTTCATTGTTAATTCCTCTCCTTGTTAATTTTTCAAAAATGGTTTAGAAAGAAGGAAATTACTTTTCATGGTTGTGTTTGTCACATTACATTTGTCCAACACGAAACTTAATAGGTGATTCTTTAGCAAACAATTTTTGAAGCAAACAAAATAAAACTTCACAATTCTGTCTCTTTCACTGGGTAGAATCCTTAGGGAATAAGACTATGCATGGAAAATTAATTTCCAGCTACTCCTGGGAAGGGACAGTGATATTAACAGAATTACTGGATACAGCTATAAGTACAATTCACCCTGTGTTTTTTTTTAATCTGGCTCCTTAATTAATTAATTAATTAATTTTTGGCTGTGTTGGGTCTTAGTTTCTGTGCAAGGGCTTTCTCTAGTTGTGGCGAGCGGAGGCCACTCTTCATTGCGGTGCGCAGGCCTCTCACTATCGCGGCCTCTCTTGTTGCGGACCACAGGCTCCAGACGCGCAGGCTCAGTAGTTGTGGCTCACGGGTCTAGTTGCTCCGTGGCATGTGGGATCTGCCCAGACCAGGGCTCGAACCCGTGTCCCCTGCATTAGCAGGCAGATTCTCAACCACTGCGCCACCAGGGAAGCGCCCTGTGTTGTTTTTAATATCACAATCTAAACAAGTTTACAATCCCTCTGAACCCTTTTTAAATGTAATACTTCGGGAACAGTCTCTCAAACACTCTGGAAGCTAAGCCTGTCAACAGACTGTCAGTGTGTCAACAGTGGTTTTGATATTTTCTTCTAAAAAAAACAAACAGGAGAGTCACATATTTCAAGATGTTTTAACATTTTAATTAATGTGCTGTGGAAACGGTGTGGAGATGGGACTATTTTTGTCAGGTTCTCATTTAACACTGTTTAGTGGTATTTTTAAATATAAGCATTGGTGTTAAATACTGTTTCTTGCTGAATTTCTTTGGAAATAAGTGTATAATAATTCTATGTCATTCACCTTAAAATATCAATAGCTATGCTGACTTAACTGCTATTTCAAGTAATAGACCTTAGGAAAAAATGAAATCTTCCTAGGAAATACTTGAATCTTTTGCAAGTGAACAGCTCTTTAAATAGCTCTGATTTAAAAGGGTAAAAAAAAAAGTAAAAGAAAAGATTAGTTTCCTGTTGTACTGCAGGCTTTGACAAGACAGGGATCATTTCTACAACTCTAGTCTGCAAATTTTCTGGCATACAGCAGCAACCCTATACTATTTTTGAACAGATGAATAAAGTACCCATGTGACTTGAGAAGCACCACTGATACCAATGATAGCACAGGTCACACATAACAGGTATTACTACTCATTCATCAGTGAATTGATCGCCACTTGTGGAAGTAACGTTTTAAATTTTATTGGAAGCAGAAATGCAAGGGGTTATGAAGCTTCTCACTAGTTCCCCTTTTCAGAAACTAAATATTTCTTACAACTACCCTCTGAAATGATTTGATTCAAAGCAAACAATTTCCTGTTCCCTGTGCCTGGAATGATCTTTAAAAGCAGCTCTTTGTTGCTACTTGTAAAATCTTTCCCCACATGAAGGCCCAGCTTCACTGCCCTCCACTGGGCAGACATTCTCACTCTTCATTTAGAATCAACTATTCCATCCTTTGTACTTAAAACGCTACATGATAACTAATGTGAATATGCTACATGCTGTCTCTTCCACTAGACTGGCCCCTTCCTGAGTTCCAGGACCATGCCTTACTCATCTTAGTATCCTCTTTTGCCTAAACGAATGCCTTGAATATGTGTGTGTCTGTGTGCGTGTGTGTGTGTGTGTGTGCACGTGCATTTATGATTTAGGCATATGATAAACCTAATTTAATAAAATTGGATTAAAGGGGGAGAAGTAGAGGAGTGACACCATCTATTGAAGTGAAAGGGTAGGTATAAAAGTTGTATTCTTGACTCCAAAGAGATAGTTGGTTCTAAATACAAGAGCTTGTGCTCACTAGTGCCTATCCTTGGAATCTGCCATAACTCGGGGAAGGAGGCTATGATGGCTATAAAACCCTTGACTAGACTGTGACGATAGCAATGATGCACAGTACACGTTTTGATAATGTTCTTAAAAATATGATCATTATTCAAATACCTTAAACTGCCTTTTTACGTTCAATACAACCTCAACTGAATAGTCAACACATTTTTCATAGACATGGTTTTTGACATGAGAACACCGTCAATGACCTGGGACATATTTTTCATATTATGTATACATATAACAGACCCTGGAGAACATCTTGGTTTCACTGAACAAATATCAGATATGCCTTTGCTTTAGGCTGGTCAGTCTGTTGGGAAAATGTTCTGACTTCCTTATTAGTAGAGTTACTATAGCTGTGAAAACTGTCAATAAACTTGTCATCGTTCTAGCAATGAAAGTAGTTTGTCTTCTTCAACTACCTTTTCTATTTTATTTAAATTTTTTAAACATCTTTATTGGAGTATAATTGCTTTATAATGGTGTGTTAGTTTCTGCTTTATAACAAAGTGAACAGATATACATACATCTCCATATCCCCTCCCTCTTGTGTCTCCCTCCCACCCTCCCTCTAGGTGGACACAAAGGACCTAGCTGATCTCACTATGCTATGCGGCTGTTTCCCACTAGCTATCTATTTTACATTTGGTAGTGTATATATGTCCATGCCACTGTCTCACTTTGCCCCAGCTTACCCTTCCCCCTCCCCATGTCCTCAATTCCATTCTCTACGTCTGCATCTTTATTCCTATTCTGCCCCTAAGTTCTTCAGAACCATTATTTTTTTTAGATTCCATATACATGTGTTAGCATATGGTATTTGTTTTTCTCTTCCTGACTTACTTCACTCTGTATGACAGTCTCTAGGTCCATCCGCCTCACTACAAATAACTCAATTTTGTTTCTTTTCATGGCTGAGTAGTATTCCATTGTATATATGTGCCACATCCTCTTTATCCATTCATCTGTTGGTGGACACTTAGGTTGATTCCATGTCCTGGCTACTGTAAAAAGAGCTGCAATGAACACTGTGCTACATGACTCTTTGAATTATGGTTTTCTCAAGGTATATGCCCAGTAGTGGGATTGCTGGGTCGTATGATAGTTCTATTTTCAGTTTTTTAAGGAACCTCCATACTGTTCTCCATAGTGGCTGTACCAAATGACATTCCCACTAACAGTGCAAGAGAGTTCCCTTTGCTCCACACCCTCTCCAGCACTGATTGTTTGTAGATTTTTTGATGATGGCCATTCTGACCAGTGTGAGGTGATACCTCATTGTACTTTTGATTTGCATTTCTCTAATGATTAGTGATGTTGAGCATCCTTTCATGTGTTTGTTGGTGATCTCTATATCTTCTTTGGAGAAATGTCTATTTAGGTCTTCTGCCCATTTTTGGATTGGGCTGTTTTTTTGATATTGAGTTGCATGACCTGCTTGTATATTTTGGAGATTAATCCTTTGTCAGTTACTTTGTTTGCAAATATTTTCTCCCATTCTAAGGGTTGTCTTTTCATCTTGTTTATGGTTTCCTTTGCTGTGCAAAAGCTTTTAAGTTTCATTAGGTCCCATTTGTTTATCTTTGTTTTTATTTCCATTTTTCTAGGAGGTGGGTCAAAAAGGATCTTGCTGTGATTTATGTAATAGAGTGTTCTGCCCAAGTTTTCCTCTAAGAGTTTTATAGTGTCTGGTTTTACATTTAGGTCTTTAATCCATTGAGTTTATTTTTGTGTATGGTATTAGGGAGTGTTCTAATTTCATTCTTTTACATGAAGCTGTCCAGTTTTCCCAGCACTATGTATTGAAGAGGGTGTCTTTTCTCCACTGTATATTCTTGCCTCCTTTATCAAAGATAAGGTGACCATATGTGCATGGGTTTATCTCTGGGCTTTCTATCCTGTTCCATTGATCTATATTTCTGTTTTTGTGCCAGTACCATACTGTCTTGATTACTGTAGCTTTGTAGTATAGTCTGAAGTCCAGGAGCCTGATTCCTTCAGCTTTGTTTTTCTTTCTCAAGATTGCTTTGGCTATTTGGGGTCTTTTGTGTTTCCATACAAACTGTGAAATTTTTTGTTCTAGTTCTGTGAAAAATGCCAGTGGTAGTTTGATAGGGATTGCATTGAATCTCTAGGTTGCTTTGGGTAGTGTAGTCATTTTCACAATGTTGATTCTTTGAATCCAAGAACATGGTATATCTCTCCATCTGTTTGTATCATCTTTAATTTCTTTCATCAGTGTCTTATAGTTTTCTGCATACAGGTCTTTTGTCTCCCTAGGTAGGTTTATTCCTAGGTATTTTATTCTTTTTGTTGCAATGGTAAATGGGAGTGTTTCTTTAATTTCTCTTTCAGATTTTTCATCATTAGTGTATAGGAATGCAAGAGATTTCTGTGCATTAATGTTGTATGCTGCTACTTTACCAAATTCATTGATTAGCTCTAGTAGTTTTCTGGTAGCATCTTTAGGATTCTCTATATCTAGTATCATGTCATCTGCAAACAGTGACAGTCTTACTTCTTCTTTTCCAATTTGGATTCCTTTTATTTCTTTTTCTTCTCTGATTGCTCTGGCTAAAACTTCTAAAACTATGTTGAATAATAGGGGTGAGAGTGGGCAACCTTGTCTTTTTCCTGGTCTTAGTGGAAATGGTTTCAGTTTTTCACCACTGAGAACAATGTTGGCTTCGGTTTTTCATATATGGCCTTTATTATGTTGAGATAAGTTCCCGCTATGCCTACTTTCTGGAGGGCTTTTATCATAAATGGGTGTTGAATTTTGTCAAAAGGTTTTTCTGCATCTATTGAGATGATCATATGGTTTTTATCCTTCAATTTGTTAATATGATTTATCACATTGATTTATTTACATATACTGAAGAATCCTTGCATTCCTGGGATAAACCCCACTTGATCATGGTGTATGATCCTTTTAATGTGCTGTTGGATTCTGTTTGCTAGTATTTTGTTGAGGCTTTTTGCATCTATGGTCATCAGTGATATTGGCCTGTAGTTTTCTTTTATTGTGACATCTTTTTCTGCTTTTGGTATCAGGGTAATGGTAGCCTCATAGAATGAGTTTGGGAGTGTTCCTCCCTCTGCTATATTTTGGAAGAGTTTGAGAAGGATAGGTGTTAGCTCTTCTCTAAATATTTGAATTCACCTGTGAAACCATCTGGTCCTGGGCTTTTGTTTGTTGGAAGATTTTTAATCACAGTTTCATTTTCAGTGCTTATGATTGGTCTGTTTATATTTGGTATTTCTTCCTGGTTCAGTCTTAGAAGGTTGTGCTTTTCTAAGAATGTGTCCATTTTTTCCAGGTTGTCTACTTTATTGGCATATAGTTGCTTGTAGTAATCTCTCATGATCCTTTGTATTTCTGCAGTCAGCTGTTACTTCTCCTTTTTCATTTCTAATTCTATTGATTTGAGTATTCTCCCTTTTTTTCTTGATGAGTCTGGCTAATGGTTTATCAATTTTGTTTATCTTCTCAAAGAACCCAACTATCTTTTTTAAATTGTAGTTTCCAATGGCACTTTATATATGGCAATGTGATTTCCCTAAGAGAATAAGTGAGGAAAACACCCCTAGACACGTGCTATTACTATTGTAATTCACCAGTAACCAATTAATACTTAATAGCTGAAATCTGAATTACCAGTAAAGTATCTGTGATATTTTTTTCTGACACTATTCTCAAACCTAACACTTTCGTTATAGGCTTCCAGTTCTCTGGAATTGGAGATTAGACTATTTATATCTATTCTATGTAAAATAAATATATTGGAATTTGTACTGTTCACATTTACAGAGATTAACCCCAAAACGTTACGTTCTGTTTTATGAAAAATGGAAATACAGATTTCCCCATAGGAAACAATCTTGTGTTTCAAGATTGTGAATTGAATGGTACTCATCTATTGTCTTGTTTGAAAGTCCTAAGAAAAGCCTCAAGCTTTTGACTCCTAACTGGGCATAACTTATGTATTTTTAACTATTGCCTATAAGAGAATATGTATAAAATAGATAATTAATGAGAACCTGCTGTATAGGACAGGGAACTCTACTTCGTTGTATAGTAGAAACTAACACAACACTTTAAAATAACTATACCCCAATTAAAACAAAGAAGTTCGTTCAAACAAATACCCAGTGGTAGACTGAATATAGTGATGTCACCTTCTTTAACCTAAAGTCTACTTTTGCCTTTAATATTGATATTTACAGATGGCTTCATATACACTGCATTTTCAATGACTGATTTTGCAAGACATGTTTATATATTCCAAATCTTTTTGCTGTTTTATAAAAAAGGAGTTTTACCTTCTTTCATTCCAGCTGTGGGCAAACCAAATGAGAATTATAGAGGAAAAGCAGTGTACGTTTCTTCTTATCCCTAAGATCACAACCAAAAACTCTCACTTGTTCTTGATTTTACTTCTCTCCTGGCTACCCCTTTACGAATAGAGTTGTGGGCCTGTTGCTTGTACTAATGCCAATCAAACGGCATTCTCCTTGGAGCCACCCCACTTCATTCAAAGTCCATGGCAGTCTATGTATTCAGGGTTGGAGCTGAGCTACTGTAGCTTTCTCTGAACAACTCTAGGCACTGTTGCATATATCCGCAATTAGCTGTATACTGCTTGGCGATACACTGAACATTGTTCGTTCAAACATTTAAGTCTAGTACTGTAATTATGGGTATATTTAAGGTTGTTTGCAAGTAGAAGACACATATTGTTTCTTTTTATCCTCTTAAGAGCCATGGTCTAGGAGTAGGCACAAGATGAGCACACAGTGAATTCTCATTACTGACAGCTCCAGACATTGCAAGGCATGAATATCTTCTGTCCTGACTCATTTTCTCATCCCCATTCCTATGGCTGATTGCCTATTCAATATTCTCACCCATTAGGTATTTCAAATAAAAGAGACAAGATAGAACTTTTATTTTCTCTCACAGATTATCAGTAGCATCCTTGGTACACGGTACCATAACCTTCCTAATTGTTTAAGCCAAAAACATTGAAGCTATACATGATTTTTTTTTCCTTCTCTCACATCCAATTTATTGGCAAAACTTAGGGTGCTTCCTCCACAATAAAATCTGAATCTTAATACGTCTCTCTACCTTGCCTGCCTCCCTCCTGGTTCAAACCACCATCATCTTTCCCTGGATCACTAAAGAGCTTATGCCCACAGTCTCCGTGCTCTAGTAATTGCCATGCAGGCAAAAAAGTACAATGGGGCTTAATAACCACAAATAGAAATCCAGGCACTTGGGAGGTACCCTGCTTAGTCTAGGGGCAGGATTACAGAGAGAACAATCTGGGGAAGAAATAGAAGTCAGGTAGACAAGGTTTGTGTGTTGTGTGAAGAGGGGTGATGAACAGTATTTCAGTAAATGGTATTTTTCCAGACCCCATTTGTAGTGCTATAATGTACTCCATTGTTACTTACCAGAAGTAACCTATTCAACTATACCCTATGTCTTACAGAATTTCTCAATAATTTCCAAATACCTCTATTTATACTACTGAAATATTAGAAAAACAATCACATAGAACAGGGGCTGGAAAACTATAGTCTGCAGACCAAATCTGGCCCACTCTCTGTTTTTGTGAATAAAGTTTTATTGGAATGTAGGCGTACCCATTCATTTATATATTATCTACAGCTGCTTTCACACTACAGGGGCAGAGGTAAATTGTCAGGACAGAGACCCTTTGGCTCCTTAAAGCTGAACATATTTACTCTCTGGCCCCATAAAGAAAAAGTTTGCCAACCACTGTCATAGAAAGTAGTTTCCTGGGGAGGAAGAGGGGCAGAATTTAAAAGTATATGACTTTCTCATGGGTTAGATTAACTGCACTGTTTTAAAAAAGTTTGTTTTTGTTATTTTTTTAATGTGGTGATAGAGTAGTTCATATTTATTAGTATTCCTGAGATAGTTTAATTGTTAAAGAAAACATTGTGGTTTATATAAAGACCCCTGTAAGTGAGGTATCATTGCTGTATGATCAAGCTGATATTTTCAGACTTGAAAGTACCTTTCAGTACATCCTTAAAATGTACAACAATGGGAAGTGATTTGCTGAAATAAAAATGTTATATCTGGCTCCAGCCCAAATTGCTCACACCGTGTAAAAATCTGAGGAGATGCAGACATAATAGGCTCACTAGGTTGGAAGTAATATCACATTTTTCTAAACACAAAGACTAATCCGGTGCCACTTACTAAGTTGAGTTCAGGTTTCACTGACAATCTTTATTAACCTCTTATTTTCCACATGTGTAGTGTTTTCCCCTCAAATATACTCCAGCTTGCTCAGACACAGCATGCGAGGGATTTTTAAACTGTTTGTGAATTGCACGTATTTAAGTAATTTCATTAACTTTTATGTTTGATTGAACAAAAGTTTTCAGTCTTCAAATGCTTTACTGCATTTTAATGGTTCACAAAATGATTTTTTTTCAGCTTGAAATTTTGTAGCCGAGTGGCTGACGTTGTATAGTAGCTGTGCATGTGCCTAATAGCTTATGTCATTTCATTAGTGAAAAAGGGAAGAGACTACGGTAATTATGACCACTCGGAGAAGACATCCATATGAACAATCAGTTATTTTTCTTCTTATTTACTGTAGCATTTTAATAAGACGATAGTCATAATAATGGGAAATACTATGGTTATCAAAAAGCCTAGAGTTTTCAAACAAGAAGCAAACAAAAGAGTTCAGCCTGAGATGGGAACCTCCCCGAACTTTGCTGACCAGGACAGGATGGTCCTGATGCTGTCTCAAGGTTCCAGTTTAGAGTATTTTGCACCTTGACCTTTCTCCTCCTGTCTCCACTTTTGGGGAGATTGCTACTCTTTTGTTTCCGGCACTTTTCTTCTCTTCCTCTCTATCCTCTTTCATCTAATCGTACGGTTTTGGCTGTAACATCTGAACAGTGGAGCCCAACTCTACCTGGAGCTCCAGGGCAGTATTTCCATGTTTGTCAGACACTTCTACCATTGTTACAGCATTTTAATGCATGTTAATGGGGGCTTTACCCTCACTACTCTTCCTTTTCAAAATTTATTGGTGAGTCCCCTGTATTTATTCTACAATATTAAATTAACAAATGTCTAGTGAATAAAGTTTACAATCAAAACAATCAGTGGACTTGTAGACTTATACAGTAGACTTGTTTGATAGTCCCCAGAAGCACACTTTTCTTTCCTTCCTCAAACAGGCATTAAGCTGGTGTTTCTCAACTTGTGATCTATGAACCACCTGTGCCAGAAATAACCGAGCCGTTCTCTTGAAATATCAATTCAAAAGTCCCAGCCCCGGCCTTGGGAAACACTGCCACACCAATGAGCCATTTTAACAAACCCCCAGATGAAAATTACACATGCCAGATTTTGAGGACCAATGCCACACATTTTCCAAACTTATAAAAAATTTTGAAAGACTATATCCTTTCTACTCCATTTATCACATTCTCTACGATATATTTCTTTCCTTCTACTCTAATCCAGGCCCTTATCCCTCATGTCTGGATAATCAGAAACCTTTGAAATGATTCCCTTGCTTCTAATCTTCTGATGCTGCCGGATTGTCACTTAGTATCATAAGTCTAACATTCTAATCATTTCTAGTGAAATGCACCCTTTTTCTACTTGATATTAATGACATCTTGTTAGTTAAAGCACCTCGTTAACGCCTACAAAATCCTCTCCTCAAGAGAATTAGATTACTTGCTATTCTTAAACACATAGTCCCTGTTCTAACTCTGTACCTTTGCTCAAGTTTTTCCGGGTACCTTGCCATTTTCACTAAATTCAGTGCACTTCTTATACAAAGTTCACTTTAAACGGGCATCCTCCACGAAAGGCTGCCTGACCACTTTCAGTGGCCTGCTCCCCAGCCCCTGCCCCGAAAGCATTCAGACGCAATCTATGTTTCTATCATGGTTATTTGTATCTGGGTTGAGGCATCATAGCACAATCATTCACCCATTTCAATGGAAAAAAAATATTGATTTGACTATAATTCCAGTTTACAAAAACATACCAGCATGAATTTCAAGCAACTTTGAGAATTTCTCTTTAAGCATACACACAGATGACAGACCACTTCTGTTAGGGACACAGGGGAAAAAAAGGGAGTGGGAATAGAAAAAGAGAGTTTAGCAATGTCATCCTGAAACAGATCAAATGAACTCAAAATAAACCTTGGTCTTAGGAATTTACTTCTGCATCTGGGAGAGAAGCTGAAAGGTATATGCTTTCGTTGTAAGTTAGTGTGAGCAAAACTATGGCTGTATAACTCCATCTTTGGAGGGAGTTGAAAAACGCCTGCTCAGTCGGGGTGTGTTACAAAAATGGAAATTTCCCTACCTCTCTGTTTGCTCAGGGGCCCCAGAGGTATAGAATACTTTAGATGGAAGGAAGCAACCAATAGCCATTATATCTGATCAGGGTGGCTCTGGTCCAGTAAAGTGAAGGCAAATATTCAGGTCTCTTTGTTCTGTGAGCTGATCCACAGGAAACAGCTACTTCCAATAGTTTTCAAAGTCATCCCTTCTGGATCATGAATAAAGCCTATTATTCTATCTGTCACCCCATTTCACACTCCAACCCCACTCTCCCTCCAATTATTTCTCTTGATTCTCTTAAATAAAGATTCATTTATAGGGGCTACATGACATACATGGTATCATATTAGGTGCAGGGACATCACGGTAAATAAGGTCTATGCAGTATGGCCAAAGACCCTGGAACATTTACAACTATTATTATTTCTACTTTTAATTTTTTGGTATAAACCCGATGCTATAAGGACAAAGAGGTGAAGGCAGTTCTAGCCGGGCAATTGAGAAAGATCTTGAAGAATGAATCACTTTCACATAAGTGGCAATAAGCAGCAAGATGATTCTAGGAAGAGGAAACAGAATCACTGAAAGCACAGAAGCATGAATATGCTTGACAGGTTGGGGAAGAAGCATCTATAACGGAATGTAGGAGTGTGGTAGGTGGGAGAACATGGACCTTCCAGTAGAGACTGGGATATTGCTGGTGACTTGGGAGAATATCAGTGATGAGTGGTGGGTCCATGGGCATTTATTCTATCACTTTCTAAACCTTTTGTTTCTTAAAAAAAGTGTTTGTTTTTTTTTTTTTCAGAAGGAGCTGATCGTAAAAGAAAAAAAAATATTTTGTGTATACACTTAGAAAAAGACAAGATTTTGTTATTGTATTGGCCCTGGCTCATCTGTCCTCTGTTTAATATTATGGCTCAAACAGGTAGTCTCAGATATTCTGAGAAGATTGCATCATCTTAATCTCTGGAACCACCCCATAAGGCTACTTCTAATTTCATCAATGGCCTTTGCCCCCTCTTCCCTACTTTTCTCATGGTGACAATTTCAAATGCTCCTAACTCATAAATTTTCAGAACCCCAATTCCAGAGGTGGGAATGTAGTATAAAGGATCTTGGATGTGCACAAGGTCCAAATCTTGGCTCTTCCTTTAATTATCTCTCGGGTTAGCCGATTAACTGCTTCTGAATGATGTTTAGAAAAAAGCATGAAAAGCAATGGCCCTGCTTTTCGTCTACAAAATAGGAATGGTTCCTACAGTCTGCACAGGATCAAAACAATGCTTGTGAAAGCCTTTTGTTACAAAAGAAGAAACAATTGAAGAAAGTATCATTATATATTTCTTTTAGCCTGTAAGACCCTTGAAAATAGGTTTGTTTGTTTCATGGGCACATTTTTTATGCTCTGCCTATAACACTACTTCACACACATAGGTCATCAAAATATAAACTTTTAGTCAATAAGGTCACAATCAAACAGAAATAAAAATTGTTATATCAAATAAAATCCAGTTATTTTGTTGTTAATAAAATTTTTACTATGATAACAAGAAGCATATAACAAAGAAACATAAAGGTGATGCCCAAAATAAAGATTTGAAGATACAGATAAAATATAGGTTGTTCAAGTGCTCTAAGACTTGTTTCAAACAACAACGTCAAACCTTTAATAGGAGTGGTCTTAGATAAGGGTAGAAATTGCATCTTAAACATTTATTGCATTTTTTTTTATGTTAAGGCATTGAGGTCAATTTAATGAAATTTCATATATCTATAGGGCCAGCTGTTTAATAATGAATAATGCTGTGTACCAGTTTGGAGAAAGCTTCAGGGGCTGTTTTATATGCTGTTTTTAACAATTCAACTAAGCCAGGGGTCATTCGAAGATGAAGAGATTGGAAAAAATAAATTCACAATGATGGCTGAGCTAATTGTTTACAATAGTTAATGGAATCTGATATGGTGGGGTGTAACTGACTGTGTATGTAGCCTACGGTGAAATGCCCTTAAGGAAAAAATGTTTTTTGGTGGTTTTTTTTTTTTTTTGCTTATTTATTTACGTTTTCGTTTAATGAATTTGATACCTACACACACATACACCACACACACACACGTATATTTAAGTTGATGACATAGAAGTTTTCTTCACATTTTGAGAAAAAAATTTATTGTATTTTTTAATCTTTTTTTTTACTTCTAAGTGACTTTACGTCCAATTTACATTATTGGACTAGTTTTGCCTTATTCTCGCCTATCTTTCCTGATCTTGGTACCCTTCTATATGTGTACCGTGTGATTCCCCACTTGTAAGATAACCTGTATTTCTTAGATTTATAAGGAAAAAAAACGTTCTCAGCCCTTTATGACAAACTCCACCAGTGGAGAAGAGCTGTATAGCCTTTCCGCTCCAACAGATCACGTGCACACATTTGGGAAATTTAAAGAAAGGCCCAGAATGGTCTTTCTCTGTAGAGTAGAAGAGCCTCACCTTTCATCAGATCACACAGTTTGTCATTTCTCTGACATTAAGCTCTAAGGTGAGTGCACAGTGCCTCTGGGGAATCAGGGAAGGAGGTGATCTCCGAATTTTGTATTCACAATTGCAAGGACCACATCATCTCTGTTTGGCAAAAGGACAAAGAATTGCTCCCCATGACCCTCAAAAACAAGGAACACAGTGAGCACTGGGGCAAAAACATCATAGACTATACTAACATTATCCAGTTGGGTGTTTTGGAGATAATAAAACCATCTCTCCACAGAAACTGAACCACAGAAGCTGGATCTCATCATATTGTGATGGACAATATGAAACATAGGGGCATTCTATCCACTATATAGTTGCATTACTGCAACTTCAGGTAAGTGATGTACTCTACTGATACATGAATTCTTGGAGGCTTTGTATTATTTTTCCAAATTGTCTCTAGACTTAATATGAGTGATAAACACCTGATCAGTAATTTTTAACTATAGACACCAGAAAGAAATGAAGAAGCAAACCTGATTCAGAATGTCATTAAGTGTGTTAAAAGGCTATTTTGGATATAAATTCTTTTTATATAATACAAAAAATTATAATTAACGTTGATTAACACCCAATAAATTCAGCTTAATGTATTCAGTTCCTCCACTGTGTCAGCACAACAATCAGCTCTGAGCAGGTTACAAAGAAGTAGTCTCAGTCCCTTCCTCCAAAGGACACACAAAACTATGCAAAACTATGCATGGAAAATGACAGAAATAATAAACTGGGTTAGAAAACAATATGAGAGGGCTTCCCTGGTGGCACAGTGGTTGAGAGTCCGCCTGCCGATGCAGGGGACACTGGTTCGTGCCCCGGTCCGGGAAGATCCCACATGCCGCGGAGCGGCTGGGCCCGTGAGCCATGGCCGCTGACTCTGCACGTCCGGAGCCTGTGCTCCGCAACGGGAGAGGCCACAACAGTGAGAGGCCTGTGTACCGCAAAAAAAAAAAAAAAAAAAAAAAAAAAAAACCAATATGAGATAGAAAACAGTATTTGGCAGGTAAATATAAAATTTTCAAAAAAACACAAAACTGTAAAACACTAGGTCTAAACGTACAGTTTAGTGAGATCAAAATTGTCAAGTAGTTAAGAAAAAAAGAAAACCAGAAATGTTATGTCAATTATCTTTTAGAAGAAACGTGATTTGTTCAACTTGGATTTGCTGCAGTTCTCTGAGTTATTTGATGTAAGTAGACATGGCCATAATCTCACTGGACATCAAGGCAAACGTATCCAGCCAACCTAGAAACTCAAAACACATCTTCCCGTGGGAAGACTTGGCTCTGTAGACATTGCCAAATAAGACATTTGCTTGGAATGCGATTTTTCTGGGCAGGGGTGGGAGTTTAGAAAGGGAAGATAGTAAGCAAAAGGGACTGAGGGAAGTGACAGAATTGACTTGTCCTAAGACAGACAGACAGACACGTGGGTACACAAGAAAATTACCAGTGATGCCCAGTACACCCAAACAGGTTTACTGATGTCACCCTAACCTCAACAATGGTCTTTG
Source organism: Pseudorca crassidens (assembly GCF_039906515.1). Lineage (NCBI taxonomy): Eukaryota > Metazoa > Chordata > Mammalia > Artiodactyla > Delphinidae > Pseudorca > Pseudorca crassidens. The sequence continues at coordinate 16,733,861 of NC_090313.1, forward strand.
AGCTGCTCCTCAGGCAGAGTTGCTGCCTCTTTTCTCACTTTTCCAGTACTTAGCCCAATACTTATAGGTTAGTACATACACAGTCAGTATTTACTCAGTGAATTATTGAATATATTTGCATGTACTGTAACACCAGTTAGCCTACCACATAAGACAGCCTATCTAAGAAATAGCTTCCAGTTCACTCTCTTCATTTTGGTCCTCCAATTTTCTTACTGCTGTTTGTGCACGTCTGTGTGTACCTTAACAGAGATGCTAGGAAAAGAAAAATCTGTCAAAGGAACAACACTCAACTGAAGGAAACTATTGACATTCACAAAAAAGAACAAAGCTCTTGGTCCCCCTCTATCTTTAACACAGAGGTTACCAGATTTAGCAGGGGAAGCAGGTTGTAGTCCCACTGACAGCTGGGAAATGAAATGACATCAAGTATTCAATGACTGCCCTCAATTAGCCTATGCAAAGCAAGAATTAATTACCAGCACTGAAAAAGCTCACCTTTGACTTCTCTTTCAAGATCTCACTTACACTGAGTGTTCCTCCGGTGTTATAAATGAAAGTTCAGTAGACTTGATAACTTGCTTTTCCCTTAATATGTTTTAGTACAAAGTAGTTTTTATTTAATATGGCAACCCATACTTAACGAAAGAGAACTCTTAGCTGACCTAAGATATAGATATAAATCTACATATATAGATGTAGATATAAATAATATATATATCTACAGATAAAGATATATGAATGAGTGTGATTTACTGATATAGAATGCGATGGGCATTAGCAGTACCTTTGTGCATATTAGCTTTGGAATTCTCAAGGCAGCAATTAAATGTATTAATGTAAACCTATAAAATAATTTTATTACTATACAGGGAAATAAATTATAAAAATAATGTCTGTATAGGAACAGATCCTATTTTTTGACATATTCCCCTAACAAAAGTTGTATATCTTTTTCCCAAGCCAGTAATAAAATAAAACCAAATGAATCCCTAAATCCATTCACTTAACGAAATAAACTGTTAAGCAAATCATAAAAACCTCATTGGCAACAAAGAGATCAGTGAAGTCAGAGCATACAGGAATGCCCAAGTAAAAGGTTAGAATGTGATTTGCCAGGTTTGGGGGAGTTATCTGGGCAAATGGAAAGGTTTAGCTTGGCTTATCTAATATTGGTGGAAAGCATCAATCTTAGCTAACGTAAGAGTTAGGAAATACAAGGAAGTGTCAGAATGTAAGAAATAAAAAACACTGGGAAGTGGAGAAAATAAGAAACAGGAAGTGGGCTTGAGAGAGGAAATCGACATTTGCTTAAGCACCTGTTTCAGTCCATCTGTGAGATCCTTTTACCTCTAGCTGTGCAATGATAGCAGCATGGTGCCACTTAGAAAGCTAAACTCAGAAGTTACTAACTGGGCTGGGGTCAGAAGGATAGGAAATGAGGAGTGTGTCTTTTTTTTGGAAGACCACTGGGTTTGAACTCAACCAGATATGGGTTTAAGTCCCAGCCTTTATTATTACAGGTATCTCTGTGGACGAGGAAACAAGACGGGGTTAGCTCTATGGGCAAATGCGTTTCATCATAATATTAACAGAACTGTCTTCTGTGTGGCTGGTCACTGTTGGGTGAAAGAATGGCCCAAATCCTACTCACTTCCACAGCACCTGACATTTCTGAAGCCTGCCAACCAGTCAGCAGGGAAGGGGATGGATTTAATGGTTTAACAGGGACAGAGTAAGCCTGATATACAGTGCACAAGCATCACAACTGACCTAGTAACTGCCCACCACATGGGGTTTCCAAACTTCCTCTTAGTGGAGCCAAAGGCAGGGCTTAATAGAGAATGTATGCTGAATATACTGAACATACCTTGAAAGATCAACTAGAGAAATGGATTAATAGCTCCAGATATTGGTTCACTGTTCCAATCTGACATTGGGGCGCAAAAGGAGATGCTATGCACATCCTTCTGGGCATAGCTTAATGAGGTAGTAAAAGAGAGTTGGTTAACCTGTGTTGGTCTCAGTTATTTCATCTGTAAGATAGGGACGTTCTTAGTGTCTATTTCAGAACTGCCCTTAAAGTGCTTCCAACCCTGCCTGCACATAGCGAGGGTCCAATACACATGAGCTATTATTATTATTAATACAATTAGTAAAATAAAATTCAACCTCCTAATTCTGTAAAATATCGCTTTGAGAGATTACTTAGATTGTGTGTGTGTGTTTTAAAATAGTTCTCCGTGAAAAGATGTTTGGGTGTTTCTCCAGGCCAGTGCTTAGTAAAAATGTGAAAAAAAAGGGTTTTAAAGGCAAATGAAACCGGATTGTGTGTTTTCCAAGGGGGGGGGGGTGGTTATTGTTTCTGGCTGCAGCACTACTTTTTAAAAAGTCAATTATTCTCCTACAAAAACAGTCAGCAAATAATGAGTCACACTGCAGAATTTTGTGACTTTTCTGACAGCAATATATCTGAGTAACTTTAAAATTCTGTTTAAACTGGTTTGTTTAGACAATGTTCGCCAACTTCTGCCTTGGGTGTTAAGAGCGAACCACTCAGTTTTAGCAGAGTAAGGCCGGGCTGACTGTTCTTGAATACAGTAATGTTGCAGTCTGCCCCAAAGTAAACAGAAATTGGCAATCCGAAAATGTCATCAACACAGAGCTTTCAAAGGTGCTAAATATTTAACCACAGCTAATAGACTGCAAAGTTATACTTGCTTGGCCAAATACATGTGCTTCCTATTTCTCCCTGATCACTCTTGGCATCCTCTTTTTTGTAGCATCACTCAGCATTTCAGAAGCAGAGGAGGCCCGAAGGCAGCAACAACGACCTGGTTCTAGAAAATTCTAGATTTAGCTTGAAGAGAGTGCTTTAGAATTTAGGCTTTGGACCTGGGTTCAAATCTCAGACATGAAACCTAAACTCCATGTGACTTTCAGCATACAACCTAACTAACCTCTGTAGGCCTGTCTCCACATGTGTAAAGTCTTGTGAGCAGTTGGAAACATAAATGAGACAACGGGCGTTAAGTACTTAGCCCAGGGCCAGGCACACTGTCAGCCCCAAAATATTGGCAATAAGTACAATAATGGTTAATCGTTGTGATTTTGTACCGTGTTGTTTATTGTGATTGTTTATTGTTGTGATTTTGTACTGCATTGTTTATTGCTGTTGTATTGTTGTGATACCAAGTACTTTCCTATCTCTGGGCATTTGCCTTTGCTCCTCCTGTTCTTGGAACACTCCTCCCTCGAGCTTTGCACAGGTGTTCCCTTCTCAACCTTTCCTTTCTCAAATCAGGTGGCATCTCCTCCCAGGGGCCTTGGCTGGTCCAGATCTTTCTGGTTAAAGCAGCCACTCCTCATCTCCCCACCACACTGGCCCTAAACCCACCAGCCACTAAGCCCTGTCTGGTGCATGACCTGATTGTAACTGAAACGATTTTATTTACTTTTGAAAACTGGTGATGGTCTACCCCAGTCAAGTGCAAGCTCCTCAAAGGAGGGACTTTCTGTGTCTTTTTCACCGTGACTTTCCAGAGCCCAGGACAGGCCATGGGTCTCTGGGGCTTCTAAATGATCGCTTATTGATGAACCGACTCATTACGATTATGAGTAGCATACCTCCGTGTTCACTCACTTATGCCCTGGATGTTACTCAGAGTACAGCATATTAAAGAGAGTTCCTGAAAAAGTTACGCCATCACACAGGCATTATACATGACTTTTACTAATTATAGCATCGAGTGTGTCATTAGTGTCTGGGATTCTGGTAAAAGTAATATGCTAAGGAGAGGAGAAAAGTGTATTATATTAGCATAACTTACCTCCTAATCAAGTTAAAAGTATAAGACATTTTGTGATAACTTCCCAAAATGCTCCAGTGCTCTTAGAAATGGCTCTGAGAAGTGGGATACAGGCAAAGGTGACTGCTAAACCAGGAGTGTGGGCAAGGGGTTAATACACCTCCTTTTTCTTTTTCGTGACAAATTGACCTTCAGTGAATATATACTAGCTCTGTTCCCCGGTCACTTGATATATACCAACTATGTTACTTAGGAATAGTACCTACAGGAAAAATGACCCTAATTGACAAATTAAGTCTAGTCTGGGAAGAACTAGAAATACACTATAAATGTCTGGAATGGTCTTCACAGTTTTGGGTGTCCCTGAAGGTCCTGACTTTTCTGTCATGCCCCTCGTCATATACAAGAACAGCTATGCCCATGGATCTGTCAGAAACACTGGCAGCTCTGGGGCATGAGGCATCTAAGCCAAAGTGGCTCTTCTGTCTGCCTGATTTTAACTTATCTCCCTGCACCTGACTGCCTGTCACATGGCAAAAAGAGGTCTGTGCAGCTCTACGGCCAGTTCTAGGGCCTCTGCCTGAAGAGAACTCTTGAAGCTACCCTGCTGCCAGGCTGTGCTTTCCATCTTACAGCTCTCGAATGAATCTAAGGCCAGTATGACCAATGGCAGCTGTTATGGACTCAGTGTGTGTGCCCCTCTCAAATTCATATAATGAAGCCTTAAACCCCAATGTGATGGTATTTGCAGGTGGGGCCTTTGGGAGGTAATTAGGTTTAGATGAAGTCAAAAAGGTAGGGACTCCATGATGGGATGAGCGACTTTATAAGAAGAGGAAGAGACAGGAGTTCACCATCTCTCTGCTGTGTGAGGACACAGCGAGATGGTGGCCAGTACAGTCAGGAAGAGGACACTCACCAGGAATCAAAACTGAGACACCTGGGGCTTCCCTGGTGGCGCAGTGGTTGAGAGTCTGCCTGCCGATGCAGGGGACACGGGTTCATGCCCCGGTCTGGGAAGATCCCACATGCCGCGGAGCGGCTGGGCCCGTGAGCCATGGCCACTGAGCCTGCGCGTCCGGAGCCCGTGCTCCACAACGGGAGAGGCCACAACAGTGAGGGGCCCACGTACCGCAAAAAACAAACAACAACAAAAAAAAAACAACTGAGACACCTGGACTTTGGATTTCCAGCCTCCAGAACTGTGAGAAATACATTCCTGATGGTTAAGCCAGTCTTCGTATTTTGTTATGGCAGCCAGAGCTGATTAAGGGCAGTCTTTTGAGACTCAGTGCTCAGTAGATCCTAATAAGACACCTGGTGGGCAAAGCAGGACAGGACATGGTTTGATGGCTACTGAAATCACAGATAATATTTTGAAAAGAGGTTTCCTAATCAAAGGGCATAGACTGAGTGACTGAAAAGTAGGTGAGAAAACCATGGGAGAGAAGGCTGCTCCAACTTCTGATTAGCCAAGGAGTTTGGCAGAAAGATGAGTTCACAGAAGCAGGGAATCCCTACAGTCAGACAGCAGTAAATGAGACATGGGAATTAGGCATGAAGACTGGGATTGGACTATTTTGAGTCTATTTGGGAATTTCTTGTAGTACAGAGGCTAAATGAAGAAGTTGAACTGTAGATATATAAGCTCAATAAATATGCAAGCTGGAATGACGCTTTAATACTCTCTTTTGAAACGATCTCCATTTCTTATTCTCTACTTGTTTCGTTGGCTAAATTCTTTGTAAAAGTGCTTTCTTTGCAAGGATAGGCAGTGTCCTAACTGTCATGGAAGATATCATTATTATTATTATTATCATTTTCTGGCTGTACCACGAGGCTTGTGAGATCGTAATTCCCAGACCAGGGATTGAACCCAGGCCCTTGGCAGTGAAAGTGCTGAGTCCTCACCACTGGACTGCGAGGAAATTCCCTGTCATGGAAGATAAGAAAGGGAAAATGTCCCACCATGTAAGCAGTAGAGAATACAACCTCTGAATAGAAGGGATTCTGATATTTGACACGACTCCTTCTTTTCCTAGGGCTCTAGTCATTCCTAAAGGCAGCATGTCATAATAGAAAAGGATGAGGGAGACAGTCAAGAACGCCAGCTTCTGGGTGGGATCATACAACCCCTCAGAATGATGCTGTGATAGGGCATCTGCCCCTCAGCTTCTTAGGAGACGTCCTCACCTGAAGAGTGAGCAGCAAGATGTGACTGGCAAAGCCAGGGTGGATCCAACCTCCTGAAATTCCATCACTCTTCCTCCACACCCAGCATCCGTTATGACAACACTCTGTTTGTTTTGTTTTTGGTTTTTTCCACGTAGAAAATTACAGGAGTGTCTACCTAGACTTCTTTCTTCTCATTTCTCTTCCTTCTGTACATTCTGCCTTTTTTTTTTTCTTCTGCAGTGTGTGGGCCTCTCACTGTTGTGGCCTCTCCCGCTGCGGAGCACAGGCTCTGGACGCGCAGGCTCAGTGGCCATGGCTCACGGGCCCAGCCGCTCCGCGGCATGTGGGATCTTCCCGGGCCGGGGCACGAACCAGTGTCCCCTGCATCGGCAGGCGGACTCTCAACCACTGCACCACCAGGGAAGCCCACATTCTGCCTTTTTAATATCCCCAAAGTTCACCTCTCCTTACGCCACTGTTCTCTCAAATGGTGCCTCATTGCCCACCACCAGATGTACAAGGTCAGGCCTTCCAACTGAAACCCTTCATTTCTATCCATGCAGAGTCCATGCTATGCACAAACTCCATATTATACACCAGAAAGGAGGGAAGCAGGAGATATAGGCTTGTGCTGTTGCAAATTTGAACACACTGAGAAAGCCCTAAACCTAAGCAATGCTGATATCTTTGTAAATAAGAACAAAAGGGACACAGAACTAAGGAATCATCCTACAGTTATCTAGCATAAGTTGATGTCATTATTTTCTTTTTTTCCACACACACTGTATTTTATTTTTACAAGAGATAAATAAACTGACACCAAGCATTGTAAACGGATGACCACAACAGGAGCAACAGTGATTGCAATGACCAAACACGAAACACACTCACACTATGTCATAATATTGGATGTCATTACTTTTTATCATTAGTACTATTTTATCAAAAGTTTTGGTGCTTAGTTCTCAAAGACCACTGAACAAATACCGTGTAAGAGGAAATGCAATGAGGACTATACCCAAAAGCATACTGTCAGATATGGTATAAATTCTCTCTCCAAAGTATCATTTGTGAGTGACCACGCAGAACTGCGGTTTTGGCAACTAGGGTCGACTCTCCCGTCCTAATCTTTATTAGACTAAACAGGGTACAATAAACTCTGAACTTCTATTGTCAAACCTAATCCAAGTGTGATACCTCCCACGCTTCAAATTCATACGGGTAGGCAACTTCTACATTTTCCTTATTTGGCAGTGGAAGATTTTGATGTTTTTTCTTCAGTCACCCACATTCCTGTCCTATCAACTACACATCTCATGTGGCTGACTTTTAAAAGGTATGTGTCTCTTTAATTTAGTCTAAAGGGTAACCAAACAAACAATGAACTGCATACCTAAGTGTGAACCAAGACACCAAACCTGTAATCCTGAGACCCCCCCCCCCAAAGTCCACCGAGTTCCGTCCGGCCGTTAATGAAACAAAATCGCAGTGTGTGCTCCCCATTGCTCGTGAGACAAATGAGGTGATATGAGAGGCGAAGCCAAAAAAGCAGCACTGCCCTGCATCTTCAATTAGCCACGGAGGGAAAATGAGACATACAGTCATGTATAATTTAGAGGCTTGCTCTCTGGTTCTTCCTGCCGTGGGAAGCCTTTCACCGAGGAAGGAAGCGTGATCTAGTGCAAAGCACAGACCTGGGAGTCAGTCATCTTGGCTTCTGTTTCCAGTCAGTTCACTGACTTACTGCATGACCTTGTATGCTGCTTAACTTCTATCAAAGAGACTAAAACAACTCGCATTTACAGATTACTTGTTTAGTTATCCTGGGCAGGGGGAATGCCAACAATCCTTTGGTATATATACAAATTATGTTTAGCACAAAAGAGACAGGATGATCAAAGACCTTGGTGATCAAAATAGGACTCAGAGACTGGGAGGACAGGATGACAAGGAGCAGTGGAATGAGGTTATAAGGTACTTCCTTTTCTACCTTTTGTTTTGTGTTTTAATTGGTCAGCAAACTGTAAACCGTCCTCCTGACGAGAGCTGCTTCAGTAAGCGTCTAATAGGACTGTAACCTTATTTGACCAAGAAAGTATGTGGGTGGAAAGGATTTATTTCCCAGAAGAAGTGGGTCTTCGTCTAATAATCACCCTAAGCTGAAGTGCTGAGAAAAACTAGACAAAGAAGTTGGAAAGCTGACTTCTGCAAGGGAATTTCAAATAGCAAAATCGCTGGGTCTTGGAACAGATATCTACTAAGAAGTCATCGGAATCCACAGAAGAATCCAGAAGGAAGGCAAGAAGAATCCCTCTCCTGCCATGAAGAGTGTGGAGAAGTAAGGACTACATCCGTGGCTAGAAGAGGATGGTGGGGGTAGCCTGGGCAGGGATTCCCCTTCATAAGGCGGAAAACCTCGGGAGGGGCCAAAGGAGGAAGAAAATGTAGGAAGTCGAAATCACCCCTAGGCTCTGACTCAGGGGAGACGGGCTTTTCTGAAGGTCTTCCCTCTGAGCCATACTTTCACAACTCTTCTGCAAATACTTATTCTGCAAAATAACTTAGAAAAACCAGTCGAGGTCATATATTGTGAACCCACTACTGGTACTTGCCCACTCTTGACCTGAGGAAAGGTGGTAAACACAGTGCAAGGCAGAACTGATGGTAGGACAGCCAAGAGTTCACCATTTGAGTTCACCATGTCCTGAAGAATAACAAGCCCTTAGTGAAGTCTGAGCTTTGCAGTTGGCCGACTGGGTTTCCTCTACTCTAGGGCTCAAAATAGCTTATTTCTTGGCCAGCAAAACAATGGAAGAGCCTGGAACAACTGCCTTAGTGAATTCCTGCCGCCTCTTCCCAGCCTTCCTGGATTGGCCTGATATCAACCAGCAGTCTTATCAGAAACTTGAAGTCTGTGGGATGCAGCAATATTGGCTGCACCTGGAAAACCCTTGCGATCATGGGAGAAAAAGGGAAGCACCAGGATTTGCCAATCTGTGGCTCAGAGCATGCTTTGTTCCTTTACAGGAAGCACCTGGGCACACTAGGGGCTTGCCTCCCCCTTAGAGCTGGTTCTAAGGGATTAACCTGCCCCTCTCAGGATGGATGTTTGGAGATAGCTCGTGAGCAGGCAGCCCCCAAGCGAAAGGCTTAGCCAACGGCCCAGGTTTCAAACCCAAGAGCTAAGAACAGTTTACAGACTGCAGATCTCTAGAAAGTGGTCTTCCCTCACTCCCTCCCCCAAAAAAGAGTGAATTCAAACAGCCTGAAGAGGCACGAGAGAGAAAGCGAGTGCCTCGGGATTTAGGAACCAGTTTCATCTCCTAGTTTGGTTTCTGGAAAGTAAGAAGCAAATGCTGTAGTAACTATCCACAACTTGGCTGTAAGAATTCCGTGGAGAAGCCACAGAGGAAAAAAGAAAAGTCTCAACGATGAGTAGCTTAGATGTGAGGGTTCACTCAGGGAACACTGAAAGCTTTCCACTAGAGATGATTGTCAAGACCTATATCCTAAAAGTCACTCATGCCACCCAGCTGCCAAAGAATCTGCCCAGCAGTTCCCAGACTGTCCCCAGTTTGGTCAGAGTTTCCTAGTAGTTTCCCCCCATGTGCTGAGGGCAGGCTTGCCTATTGCAGGGCGGCCTATGGGAGTCCGGGCTTCCTCTCTCTCAAAACCTTGAAAAACGTACCTGATAGGGAAGAGGGTGGAAAAGAAGAGTATCACTTTGAAGAAAGTGACGTGGGGAGGCTGTCTGAGACTCAGAGCTGAATTTTTTTTTTTTTTTTTGTGGTATGCGGGCCTCTCACCGCTGCGGCCTCTCCCGTTGCGGAGCACAGGCTCCGGACGCGCAGGCTCAGCGGCCATGGCTCACGGGCCCAGCCGCTCCGCGGCACGCGGGATCCCCCCAGACCGGGGCACGTACCCATGTCCCCCGCATCGGCAGGCGGACCCTCAACCACTTGCGCCACCAGGGAAGCCCTTAGAGCTGAATTTGAGAGAGAAATTCAGAGTGTACAGGTTGAAACACCCAAGGCCTCACTTTGTTTCTGAGCCTGTTGGGGTTTAATGTTCCCGGGAGATGGCCAAAACATTTCACCTTGCCAGCAAAGGTTACACACACCCAATCTAGATGTCTAGGCAATTTCCAGGTAGAATACCTTCAGCCCGAGGCCTCAGACCCTCATGGCCTTCAGCACCACCACCAATGTTGTTACTCCTGGCCTCCCTTCAGCCCAAACATCTGCTCTTACCTTTGGCAGAATGTCTTCTTACAGGGTCTTCTTACAGCCAAGTTGTGGAAAAAGTTGGGGAAACTGAAACAGCACCAGCTTAAGCCGGCTTGGCATCCTCAAACAGGCGGCTAATTACTCAAAACTGGAGTTATTTTGCAAAGACGGCACTGTGCGTACACATGATGGGAAGGCCTGTCTCCAGGAGGACCTCAGGACCGAGAATCTTCAGTCTGTGGAACTCAGAGAAAAGAAGTGTTGCTACCAGAGCTCTTGACAAAGCGAGGAGTCCTTCCATGAGGAAAACCTGGCTTCCAGCAGCAGGAGTAGCTTATATGGGCTGATTCGAGACTAGCCAATCAGCTTCCGAGTTTGATTTTTCTCCTACCCCCTTAAATTTCACCCTAAACCCTGCATCAGGTGGACAGGTATGAGCCCTGTTTCCCGTCTCCTAGCTGGTGGACCTCACAATAAAGCTCTTTCTTTGCTCAAAAGCCGATGCCATTGTACTGGCTTCTGTATGCATTTTACTGGGTCGCACCTCTAAGCCGCCACGAAACTGCTGAGCTGGCGCGTCTCTCCAGGAGCAGCCTCTCTGAGTGGAGAGAGGACAGATTCCCTTAGCACACTAGCTAGCGGGGCCCAGCTTTGGAGGAGATGGTATTAAATGGCTCAGCTCAAAGAAATGGTGGCATGTATCAGACCGGTTGCTAGCTTAGAAGACCAGTGAAAAACCACCTTCACCAAAGATTAGTGTTTCAAGAAACCAAGAAGGATATACCTTTGGGTGCACAGAAAGTGAATTAATAGCTAATATGTATTAAGCACTTAGTATTAGGCACTATACTAAGTGCTTTACATATTTTATCTCATGTAATTCTAAAATCGTTATAAGATGGTTGCTATTATACGTATTTACCCACGGCATAACTGAGGCATATCTGAACAATCAAAAAGATAATATATCTATTTATTTTATACCCATAAAGGTGTAGTTTTTTTGGTTTTTTTTTAAAGAATAATTAGGATTGAAAGAAAGTAGATAGATGGATTTCGTTTTGGTTCTGATATTGGCCACTAAATAAGGCGACCAACTGTCCCAATTTGCTCAGGGTTGTCTTGGTTTTAGCACGCAGCTCAGGATATCCCTCAGAACGATCGACCACCCCCTCCCTCAAAAACTAAGTTGTTCTCAGCTACTTGTTGAATAAACACAGAAATCTAAGCCCCAGAAAGGCTAGGGTAGAGGTTAAGCATCCTTGGTTTTTTTTTTTTTTTTTCGGTACGCGGGCCTCTCACTGCCGTGGCCTCTCCCGCCGCAGGGCACAGGCTCCGGACGCGCAAGCTCAGCGGCCACGGCTCACGGGCCCAGCCGCCCCGCGGCATGTGGGATCCTCCCGGACCGGGGCGCGAACCCGTGTCCCCTGCATCAGCAGGCGGACTCTCAACCACTGCGCCACCAGGGAAGCCCCATCCTTGGTTTTAAAAGCCTTCCCACGTCATGCTGATGCCTGGTAATGGTGGAAAATACTGACTTAATTCCCATCTGGTGGAGGTGCCAAACCACACCTAAGATAACTATAGCATAAGAGCAAGAGCATAATCCAAGAGAAAAATGTTAATCAAAACATGTGGGAGGGGTAAGGGTGAGGGAATGGGCCGGCAAGCAGGTATCAGGTGAAGGTGAGTGAGAGGAGGAAGCAGTGCCTGTAGGCATGGGAGCAGGAAGCAGCGGGGGAGGGGTCCCTCCCTGACTGCTGACTGAGCACTTCTCCTCCCAGAAGCCTCTGCGGCTTTCCAGGGCTCTTATTTGCTGCAGGAAGCAGCCACTCACAGCTTGTGTTTCTCTACAACCTGGATCATCTTACCAGCTGTTTAATAAGACTAAATAAATGGTGTCAACTTCAGAAAGCATAGCACATACTGTTTATAGACGTCTACATTCCTTCATACTATTAAACTGTGATAACCTCTGGCAAGAAATATATATTCCTCTGCTCTGCCTTCTCTGAGAAGAAATTTTCTTTCTGTTCTCACGTGGTCATTGAAGAAACAGATTACCATATTTAGTGGAAGACAAAAGGGCATGCTTTTAGGAAAATATTGACTTAGAAAACCTTATCCCTGAGAAAAAGATTGTAATGGAATGAGCCAATGAATAATTCCCAGTGAGATTTACAAACTTTTTTTTTTGCCGATGTTCACACGTCACTTTAAGTTGACCCAGAGTATTAAATCCATGCTAATTTTAGCTAGTTACTATATTTTTGGAAATTAGGGTTTAAATCCCACTTCGTTGGGTTAATATTTTTGTGTTTAACACATTTATTGGAGTATAATTGCTTTACATTGTTGTGTTAGTTTCTGCTGTATAATCAAGTGAATCAGCTATACATATACATATGTCCCCATATCTCCTCCTTCTTGCGTCTCCCTCCCACTCTCCCTATCCCACCCCTCTAGGTGGTCACAAAGCACCAACCTGATCTCCCTGTGCTACCCGGCTGCTGCCCACTAGCTAGCTATTTTACATTTGGTAGTGTATATATGTCCATGCCACTCTCTCACTTTGTCCCAGCTTACCCTGCCCCCTCCCCGTGTCCTCAAATCCATTCTCTACGTCTGAGTCTTTATTCCTGTCTTGCCCCTAGGAAATCCCACTTTGATAGTGGGAAAAAGTAATCCATGAAGCTGCCTGGTAAGAGTCTGGTAAAAGAGCATTCTTTTCTGAAAGAAACTTGCCATAACCACTCCTTTTATTGTATCCCTCTTTCAGCACTTCCCTTACTCTGCTTTGCCTCGTTACCATTTTTACACATGCCTTGTTCCCTAGGATTTAAACTGCACTGAGGAGAGAGGAAGTATCTGATTCATTCACTCAATCAATATTTACTGAGTGGCTGGCATGTGTCAGGCTTAATTCTAGTGCCTAGAATACAATGGTGAATGAAAATATAGTCACTGAATCATGTGTACAGGCTTGGGGAGGGAGGATTGGTAAGTAAACAAGAAATCATGATGCCAACTCTACATGCTAAGGAACAGATAAACTTATGGCTTTAAGGACCTAATCTTATATGGTCAAGGAAGGATTCTCAGGGAAAATGACACTTAAGCAGAGTCATTTGCTTTGCAGGTTAGTAATAGTTATCCAAGCACTAGGGGTGGGAAGACCCGTGCCATGGACAGGGCATAGGGCAGAGCAACAGTGTTGCAGTCAAGGTACTGGCAGGTCCTGAGCTCATGGTCTCCACCAAGCACTCAGTTCTGTACCTTGAACGTGGCATTCACTCAACGCCATAAGTTGAATTAAAATGACAAAAGTCCACTTAGATCAAAGTGTACATGAAGAAATGTAAAGTCAAAACTATCCTTCAGATACTTTTAAGGACTCTACTCACCCTTAGTTTTCTTATTTTTTTTCCCTCTAGTCCTTGTTACTCAAGAGCTTAAGAAGCCAAATCGGTGAGAAAAGAAGTTTACTAAATTTTCCCTTGAAGATGAGTTACATTTGTTTAACAACAGAAATCCGAAGGACATCAGATGTTTCCTCATCTGTGTTCTATACATGCATGAATTGAAAGCTGGAATAAACACTTTTTAAGCTCAGCAAATTTTCCCCTCTGAGGCGGCCAGATGTTCCAGCTAAACACTAAGCTGGTGGTTAGTAATCAGGCCCTTCTTTGATGGTAATCAGTTTTTAGTGATCAGGGAAAGAGTGTTTCCAATAATTCTTCCTTCATTTATGAAATAGAGTATACACTTAATTTGCATCAGCTATACATTGGAGCAAGCATTTGCCATTTGCTTGTAAAAATAAAGCCTCAACAGCCATTCCACAAACGAGTAAAATGGCATTATTTTAGCTACAGATTCCAACAAATTTTGATTGGAAGACATTTTTCTGACTGATAAGGATTCCAAAAATATTTTTACTCTGAGGCAATATTCACTAAGTACACACTAAAAAAAAAAAAAAAAAGTGACTCAGAACACTGAAAAAAATATACTCCCAAGTTAATTTTCCCCTCACTGTTTTAAGATGCCTTGGTATAGAACTGCAGCTCATTTTGCTTTACTTCTTTCAACAGAATATAATTTTCTGGTGGAGCACTTGTTGCTTTTTCATGGTGCATTAAATAGAAACTCTGAGTCCAAAATACAGCTGCTGTTGCTCTGATAAGCAGCAAAATTATCTCCAAAAGGAGTACCTTCATTACGGCGCATCTCTTTTCAGACAGTAGCTTCCCAGTAGTATAATGCTAAGCATACTGATTAATAAAAAAGTAACAGTTATGTCACTGAGGATTAATGTTCAAGAAACGATATCAACACGAGTTCCAGGGAACTTAGCCCAAGTCACTGCAGAATGAGCCCAATGTCTCCACCACTGAGGAAAAAAGTAGTGCATCCTAGCACACTGGGATTTGTTTTTGCATCCGTCAGGGGTGTCCACCAAGCTGAAATGAGTGACCCAAACGGAGCTGATGCTTTTGCCACCAGTAACAATTAGATTTATCTGATCTTCAGCTAAGCTTAAGGAGACAATTAAATGTATGTGGTTTAGCTTCATGAGAATGAAACCAGTCTCAAGAAACACTATTTTACAGGATTGTGTCAACAAAATGTACCCAAACAGTGTTTATTTTGTAATAATACTTATGGCAAATACCTCAATGTTTTTAATGGTGGTTTGATGGTGAAAATGCTTACATCCCTTTGCATCATTTTTCCTTCTCCTTCCTCAAATTCAAGTTCATTTAAAATGATTTTCCTTGGACATAATGTAATATCCTATAAAAATAACTTAATGAAATTGATTAACTTCACTCTTTAACAAAGAAAACGTTTCAGATCGCCCTCCAAGGTATACATGCAAAATACATTATGAACTGTACCGCAACCCAATCAGATCTCTAAGTACTCAGTAGATTTCAACAAATCTCCTTTAATTTTTTACTTTCACTGAAAAAAAAAAAAAAAGCTTGATTCTAATGGTCCACTCTTTTTGATGAATGATGGTCTGCAAGCAGTTGTTACAAATTTAAGAGTTGGATAGGAACAGAAATCCTGCACTATAACCTAAGTAACTTAGAACACAGCTTCTTCTCTCTTAACGCCAGACCACACAAAAACCTTAGGACACCCACAGTACAGCTTGAGTGAGGTATCAAAGGTCCATGGCAGGTGTTCGTGTGGCAGTTACTAATGGTTCATTTGTCACCGAGCTGATGTTGCACTCACACGTAGGAGATAGGGTCGTGTTTGAGCTAAGAGGCTGAGTTTTACAAACGCTGAATTTTTTCTATCATAAGAAAAAGTTAGCTTCCAGGAAAAAATGATAGAACTTGAGAACAGTACCATGTTATTCGTGAAGGCACAGGCCTGTTCCGTGAACTGAAAATTCTCTCAACAGGGATAAGAGCAATGATTTTACATTTATGAGGTCGGCACTGAAATCAGATAAGACACCTTTGGGATTCATTAATTGTGCTGTATCTCCGTCTCTCTAGGGTGACGTATAACTCACCATTGTGATTTTTTGTTAAATGGGACCATAATTGCCCCCTAAAGATTAACCTGCACTAAGAGGGATGCATGTAACCTGAGGCAAATATTAATTTAGTGGTAAAGTTTTGCCGTCTTAATATGATTCTATCCTCTTGAAGAAATCTGAGTGGAAATGTATGCTATAATTATCTCACTTTCTTAAAAAGTTTACAATCTAAAGAACTTATATTAATTTAAGGGAAATAACGTTTACATCCCCGTACATCTTATTTGAAAACTTTTAAAATATGTTCAACAGCTTTTCAATGCATCTTCATCAACTGTGATAAATGGTTGTATGTATTTGTAAGCATGGAGATTTCTAATACTTTAAGTAAGTTGTCCCTCCAGAGAACATACAAACTTTGTGATGGAAAGATACTATATATCTTTATTTTTATACAGCTTCATAAAACAGATAATGGTCAGTGGCCTATAAAAACATGCATCTATTCCAACTACATAGACATCTAGCTACATCTAAATGGACTTATGAAAACATAAGCTGATTATTCATTTTTATCTTCTATTAACTTCCCAAAAGACTTATTTCTAGTCTTCCAGGATTATATTTTTTCTTCCTTTTGATTTTCGCCTTGACCATGTACCCCTTCTATAATTAACCCCACACAATGGCTATTAACATAAATTTGTCATTAACCTGGTTATAGCTGGCTTCGTGTGTGTGTGTGTGTGTGTGTGTGTGTGTCTTTATATTCTCCTAACAAATAATTTTCGTGTGTAAAAATAATTGCTCAAAAAATCGTTACATCCAACACCCCAGAGAGTCTCAAATTTTGTTGGTTCATCAGTGGCACTAATTAATTTATCCCTAGTAGATATGAACCAAACCTTACACTGTAGTCTTAAAAAAGTGTTCAGAGCTAGCAAGGTTCATTGTTAAAACTAACGCACATAAGAAATTATAAAAAAGGCATGTCAAAAACTAGGCAAGATCAAATATAACAAAATATTATAAACATCTCAAAAGAGCAGTTTATTGTTTCATATAACAAAGGTAGAGTTCTGTAACATCAAAGGGTTCTGATTTGTTAAGAGGGAGAATATTTGTAGCCAAAGGGTCTGCTATGCATTAAAGCTTGGAAATTTTGGACTAAAAACCAAATGAGAAGCTGATATGTTTGAAAAAGACAAAACAGGCTCACTGGGCTTTAAGTAATTAGGTGGCCAGGGAGGAAGCTATTGAGATAATTCCAAAGGAATCAGGAGATACCACCTACGATGCAGTGCGCCAACCCTATTAAAACAATGGTATGGCCAGTGGTTCCTGCCATTCTATGTGACGAGGCTGCTTAGAATGTATGTGGTAGCTGGTCATGGGATGAGCTACAGTCTTGCAGGATCCGAAGATGGCCCAGAAAGAAAGGATAAAGGAGACGAAAACTTGGAGAAGTATTCCAAAATCTCAGATCTTCTTGGGGAAGAAGCATGTGGTCAGCAAGAATGTTAACATACTTACATGATACTAGGAGAAGGTTGATAATTTACCAAGTTCATGTATTCTGTTTGACAGATTTTTAATTTGTCAAAAGAAAAATGAAAAAAGAGAAATCACAAGCTGTCTCATCTGAGACATCCTATGGGCAATGATGGGAGTTTGGAGAAAATAGGATCCAGGATATCTTTGCGGGCTACACTTGAAACTGGTATCACAGAGAAAATTTTGTTTATTTGAAAACTTCTTGAATGACACCTGGTTGTGAAGGGAAACCTCTCCAAGAATGATCAGGTGCAGGATAATACTGGGGGCTGCCCAAGATCCTGCGATATGGGAGGACAGTGGCCTAGAATCATTCCTGGACCTCATTCTGAGAGCTCCATCCATAAAGAAAAAGAACACCTCTAAAGTTTGCCCTTCTATTTTAGGCTGTGCCACGTGATGTATGATTGGTGAAATTGTGCTCCTTTGGGCCCCGTGCCTCATAAGAATCAAGGAGTCCAACTGATTATAACAAAACCTTTGTGCTTCCCAGTAAGTGAACTTGATCACTAAGAAGCAACCTATTTCTAATGACCTTCAAAGTGTCTGGATCATGTTGGCATTTATGTTCAGTGGTAAATTACAGAAGTAATCAATATCATAGTTAAACTGTCTAGTCCTAGTATATCAGAGTGACTCTAAATTAATAGTTGCTCTTTATTGATTACCCTATCATGAAAAGGGAGAATTTGGGAAATAACTTGCCTGCCTTAGTCCCAGTCAAGTCATTGAGAAATGAAAAGTATAAAGCACTTCAGCTAACCGGGCCCCAAATATAAATCTTTTCCAAGGTGCAGTCTATTACTCACAGCTTGTCAGTCTTACCTCAGCGGAAGGACTTATGCAATGTCTGCTTGGCACAGGGGCAAGCTACCATAATTACCTATGATCAGAATTGCTCTCAAATACCACAAATGGTGGTTGACAGTTATGAATCACAATTAGCATGGTCGCCAGTCACGCAACAAGTAAATTGATCTGCATTTGATCTGTGTACCAGCACATCAGGGCCTGACTTAGAACCATAATATGGATTTCTCCATAAATGCTGGTTAGGTCATTTTTGCCTTTGCATAATTTTTTTAAAATCTTGTTTTCTTTGCTTAAAGGTGACAGCTAAGTCAAGCATAACCTTTTATTTTTAAATTCCCTGCCAGTCCATGAATTCCACTCTGCTCTTGGTAGGTTTTTCTTCTTTGCCTGTGTGTTTTTCCAGGACCTTCTTCATCCATGCTTACAGCTCCATTCTGGGCAGATACCTCCTGTCCCTAGAACCTTGCTGTTACACTGACCACAGGTCAAGAAGCATTTATCTACTCACATCATCAGTCGAAACTCCGACCGAAAGATTCCTGAGAGAACAGTCGTTACGCTTCCAAAAGCAGACACCAAAATACACCATCAACAAACTTTTCCTGCTTTGAAGTCTCTAGGATTGTAGAACTGCATGAGACTGTTTCTAATTTCTAAAGACTTACCTCAAATAAGTCATTGTTTGACCATTAAAGCAATAAAATTTTGCCTTTAATAAGTGTAGCTGGGGAAGGATAGGAAAAAGAAGACGGAACTGTCTTAAGCACGACCTCGAGGTCAGAAAAATAACCTTCCTGCAAATTGAAGCTGTGCCTCTTTGTGCTAGTTTATAATCTGTCTACATTAAAGAATTAACTTTTAAGCTCTTTGCTCACATAATACATAGCAGAGTGCACATCCCCTCAATCAATATTTGTCGATATATTTACACTAAGGGAAAATTAAACCGTTTTTTAAAATCAGAGTCTAGAAACTAGTGTCTAATATAAAATTACTTACTGACAATTTTACTACTATTGCATGCCTTGGCAACTGCCTCCAAACTGATAATTTCCTTCAAAAATACAGGG
The DNA here is from genome assembly GCF_039906515.1 of Pseudorca crassidens. Classification (NCBI taxonomy): domain Eukaryota; kingdom Metazoa; phylum Chordata; class Mammalia; order Artiodactyla; family Delphinidae; genus Pseudorca; species Pseudorca crassidens. The sequence goes on from NC_090313.1 coordinate 16,753,008, forward strand.
AAAAAAAGAAGGCAGGAAGACCAACAAAAGAGGTGAATGAAATGGAATAGGAATTCCAGAAGTTTAAAACAACTTTTTTTTTAAACTTTACAAAACTAATAATGTTCATATATAGAAGACTAATCTCATACAGTAAACATAATCACTGTTGACGTGCAAGAAATCTTACTTTGTCTTTGAAATGGTCAAATCCTATGTGAAGAAGCACTTAAGAACAATAGCAACAATTTACATATTTTAGTGCTTTTCATTTCAATGATTTTTCATGGTGCTTTGCAGACTTTAAAGGCTGCTGAGCAATGTCGACTCAAAAGCCTATGTAACTAGAGGAACAAAAAAGCAGGTTTTAAATCCAGTGAGGAAATAAACAGGCAATCATTTGCTGGAATTTTGAGGTGAATGCCAGAGAAAGCATGTTAAATGTTGGCATATTAACTTACTTCAGCATGCATATGTATTTTACAAAGTATATTTTAATAAGGGATACGTTTTAGGGGTGGCAGCCTGGGGCTCTGCTGAGAAGAATATGGTTGGCATGGCCTTTCTTCCCCCCAGCTTTATTGAGGTATAGTTGACAAATAAAATTGTAGGATATTTAAAGCACACAATGTGATGATTTTATACACATATACATTGTGAAAGGATTCCCCCCATTGAGATAATTAACACATCCACGACCTCACATATTTACCTTTTTGTTTTGGTGAAAACACTTAAGTTCTACTATCCGCAAATTTCAATTATACAATACGGTATTATCAACTGTAGTCACCATGTTGTACATTATACGTGAAATCTTAAAAAAAAAAAAAAAAGCACGACCTTTTAGGTATTTAGGCCTAGGAGAAAGGCCAGGCCTTTCTCTGCCCACAGTCTACTCTGTGTTTATGCAACTCGCGTTCGGGATGACCTTTTGGAGCTCTGAAGCTGTGAGCTTGCCTGAGATCAAGCCAGACTCCCAGAAGGTGAGTTCACATAAAGTTTACTTTCTAGTCCATTGCTAAGTCAAGTCTTCTCTTACTCAAGAAGTAAGGGGACCTTCCATTGGCCTCTTGTCTCCAGATATGCTTAGGATATCGTTAACACTTACTAGTACCAAGATGCCATTTGGACATTCTCCAATCCCAAGAGGAAGCATAACATGGTGGTCAAGGTCAAGGGCTTAGCACTCAGTAACTTGGTCCCATTCTTGACCCTGCTGCTTCTGGCTATTTGTAACTTAATAGCTCTAAGCCTCAAATGGGAAAGTTCATGAATCTAATGGGAATGATACCACCTATTTTCTAGGGCTCTGTAAAAATCTGTTTAATTAATACCTGTGTGATACATATTATGCTATCTGGCACATAAAGGAACTCAACAGCTGTTTTTAACTGTTCTCTTAGCATCTTTTCCCTTTTATCTCTCTGTCAAGCTGGAAGAGGGATCATTACTTAAAGAGGATATTTATCACCTGCAACACTTCTGATATTTTATCTTTACACTTGATGGTACATACCTAGATGATAGAATCAATATTTTATTAGTGAGGAAATGATCCTGGAATCAAAAAGTATTGAGTTCTAGACTTGTCTCCCCAAAAGCAGTTGACCTGCCTGTCACAATGGAATGCACAGTTGGCTTTCAGTTAGTTAGTTTGACTTTTTCTAATTCATAACTGAAAATTAAGATTTCACTTTTTTAATGCTCTTAGTTCAATAGAAGAAAATTCTAGAAATGAGATTTTTAGCAAAATATCAGGACCACTTAAAATCAGGATTTTCTTTTTAGACTTACCACTGGGTCTAAAAGTCAAAGCCATCCTTACTAAATTATGAAATCTGATACAAAACAGTTATGGTCATAGAAAAGCAATAAGTTATATTAGTTTTATAGCACAGATATAAAATTTTTCTTATAAGCCCACAGCATATCCTAAACTGCTTGTCAGCATAATAATTTACTCTGATGTGAACTTTAGGGATTCTTGCCATGTTGACTGAAAGTCATAGTCATTAGTGAAGTTTTCATACAAGTTAAATAAAAATGTCCTTCAACACTGACACTGGAACCACCAATGGAAATGCTGGTCTCTTCCCTAGTCACTTTGCTTTAAAATACAGCTACTATGTGCCACAGGTGACCCAAGTAGAGACACACACACGGACAATAGTGAATAAAGCTTGGTCAGTCTAGAAAGGGAGAGAAGCTCAACAGAGAAAAGAAGTAGCCTGAAAGTGTTATAATGGACTCGTGTACAATGGACAACATTAGCACCAACAAGGGTGTGCTCATCTCTCTGGGAGGCAAGAAAACTTACAACTTATTTCCAGGAGGAGGGCACACTTGATCTGGATCTTGTGAAGCAGTGAGAGGGGAGTATGTAAATTCAGGCAGGTGGTTAACTGACACAGGAGAAACAAGAAAGAAAGAACCTCTGAAAACATAAGAGAAACACTACATGTTTCAAAATGTCTAGACCTTAGGGCTCAGAGATAGAGGGGGAAAGAGGTAGGATTAGGGTCCGGGACTGGAAAGAAACTCAGCAGTCAGATCACAGAGAGACTCACATTAAAAATTAAACATGCACACGACAACACAGGAAGTTAGAAAACGATGGCACAATTAGGAAATGCCAGCAGGTTAAAAAGAAGTGAAGTCAACATTAGCCCGGCAGCAACAAATGATTCAGTGCTCAACTTCCATGGATATGAAGAGCAAGGGCGGTATTCAGGGAGACCCTTTCATGCTCAGGGAAAAGGAAGGAAACACAACCCTTGGCATTCTTAAGATGAAAAGGCCTGTATCTGTAGATAAATATACCTAATGACATAAGAATTTTCTACTCACATATAGAAGTTATATATATTGACATATTTTTAATATATATTAATTCTCCATATGTATTATTATTAAATAATATAGGTATTATATAGAGGATACTGATATATAATAATATGTACATAAATAAACATGTATGGATGTAGACATATACATATCAATTCTTTTTACACAGAGAATCATATATAAAATAAAGAATATAATAAATTCATATATACATATATTCTATTTATATATAAATATTTATATAAATGTGCATATGTGTCTGTATATATAGAGAGAGAGAGAGAAAGAGAGAAAGAAGAAATATGTATTCAAATAAGAAGTTATGGGCTTCCCTGGTGGCGCAGTGGTTGAGAGTCTGCCTGCCAATGCAGCGGACACGGGTTCGTACCCCAGTCCGGGAAGATCCCACATGCCGCGGAGCGGCTGGGCCCGTGAGCCGTGGCCACTGAGCCTGCGCGTCCGGAGCCTGTGCTTCGCAACGGGAGAGGCCACAGCAGTGAGAGGCCCGCGTACCGCAAAAAAAAAAAAAAAAAAAAAAAAAAAAAGAGTAACCCCCGCTCTCCGCAACTAGAGGAAGCCCGCGCACAGCAACGAAGACCCAATGCAGCCATAAATAAATAAATTAATTAATTAAAAAAAAAAAAGAAGTTACAATGAGGAAAGAAATAAACCTAGATACATAGGTCAAGACTGTCTTCCTCAATACCACTTCCTTCTCAGGGACCTTTTGCACCCTCCTCTCTCGCCACTAGCAACAGCTGCATCTCAGTTGGATGCCCTGTTGCCTCTTTTTGTTTCTTTTTGAGTCTGAAAATCAAAGTCATCTCAAAATCAGCTTATGTGAAGCTCTGACCACTGAACCCAAAAATGCAACGTGAGCAGATTAGTAATTTCAGAAACAAATTCAGTTAGCGAGCGTGATTGAACTACTACATGCATGAACCCAGCATTCAGGATCAGGAAATTAATACCCAGAAATGGGGGAAAACTGAGAAAATATTCAACGTAATTACTGCTTATAGGACCAGTGACTGGATCTAATTTAGACTCCCAGAACTTTAGTCCTGGAGGGGGCCTTGGAAATTGTCCAGCCCAAGTCCCTAAAGATATTAATAATTCAAATAGAAATCTTCACTATTTCCTGTTTTTTTCTTATGAAATTACACATCCTGCGTTTTTAAGGCCAGACTATCCAGCCCAATACGAAATGTTTGTAGATGGCAGCACCTACCATGTCTGCATTTTAACAGAAGATTCCATAGCAAAGCTTCCTTTCAAAGCTCTGGAGTCACTCCTTCTACTGAACACAGAAAAGACTAGGAGCTGAGGACTTGGCCTGCAGGACTGAACGGATGTGACAGAGAATTACTGTCGCCTAGAAAGAGATCAACAAGGAACGCTTAGAGGAGTAAGCCCTGATAATTTGGAAGTAGGGATAAAGAACTGTTTGCTGAGGGCTTCCCTGGTGGCACAGTGGTTAAGAATCCGCCTGCCAATGCAGGGGACATGTGTTTGAGCCCTGGTCCGGGAAGATCCCACATGCTGCAGAGCAACTAAGCCCGTGAGCCACAACTACTGAGCCTGCGCTCTAGAGCCCGTGAGCCACAACTACTGAGCCCGTGTGCTGCAAATACTGAAGTCCGTGGGCCTAGAGCCCGTGCTCCGCAACAAGAGAAGCCACCGCAATGAGAAGCCCATGCACCGCAACGAAGAGTAGCCTCCGCTCGCCACAAGTAGACAAAAGCTCGCGCTCAGCAATGAAGACCCAACGCAGCCAAAAATAAAATTAATAATTTTTTTTAAAAAAAGAATAAAAAAGAACTCTTTGCTGAACTTCAAATCAATGGAGGTGATTACACTCTGAGTTTCAGAAGCTGAAGAAGAATAGAAGTGTCTACTGCCTCTCATTCCTCCCATCGATCTGGGCAACATCAAACTCCAGGCGACCAGCTATCATGCCTCTCAATGCCTGAGTTCTCTGTAATTCCCTCACAAGGCTGCTCCAAGCCACAGCCTTCTGTGGGCCTCTCAGAGAAGGCTCAGCGGCCTGGGGGTCCCCTGTACAATCTGGCAGAAGATTTTGTAGGGATATTTGCTGTGCCCTAGAATCTCCAACCTTCTATCCCCAGTGTGAATTCACAGAATCGGGGACCCCAGTGTCTACATGGACCAGGTTTCAAATAGTTGCTGCTTATGTGTATTTATGAAGGTGCGCGGACTTACATGGAGAATCAGAAACAACATAGAAAAAAAGTGTTGGCATCGAGAGCTTGGTCCAGAAGGTTTAATTTCCATGTGGGGAGTTATTTGGTAGGTTTTTCTTGTTTAGCTAATTAGAGGTATCTGTCATAATATAAACAACTACCTGTAGAACAAGGGAGTCATAAAACGTTTGAAGAAGAATCTTTGCAATGTAAAAAATGCCACAGAGCAATTAAAGTATATTTTTACAAGCTCTATTAAACCAGAAGTTTAATAGAAGTTAAGCCTGGAAAACCATTTTACATCCCTTCAGAAGTGCTCTTGTTTATTTGCCTAGGGGACAGCGTTAGTGCTCACAGCTAGCAGTATTTAATCTCCCTCTTGCTATCAAGCCCCTAAAACAAAATTGTCAGCTTATCAGTGGCACTTTGAAAGCCCAAGTACAGCTGGAAAGATTGGGAAGTTTGAATAAAGGAAAAGAAAAGGGAACCATTTCTCACTGATATATCTCTTAGGCCCTCAATGATGGGAAATCCAGTTCTACACACACATCACTGCAAGATGGAGACACCCAGGATCAAGTTAAGTGGCATCCCCATCCCACTGTCTTGGCAGTTGGTGAATCCTCACTAAAAACCAAGCAAAGCACTCCAGCATCATCTAGCTCACACACACATTTTAAAACTAAAGGTAGTCAATGAATGAAGACCTGAGGCTTTCAGGATAGGAGTTACAGAGTGGCCAATCTGGAATCACTGGAAGAAGGTGTTCCAGCTTTGTGGATGACCACTTGCCCAGATGCCTCCAAGCATGTTTCTGCTTTGGAGAAGAGGCCACACTATGATGTTCAAGCAGGGGTGGAACTCTTCTCTGAGGTGTACAGAAATGGGCAGGGGTGACATTTCATTTTTGGTTGTCAAGATGACTACAAATTGCTTCTAGAATTTAGTGGCCAGTGCACCAAACATCCTGGAGTGTGCAATTCAGTCCCGCAGAATGAAGTATTGCCTTACCCCAAATGCCAAGAGCACCTCCACTAAAGGCTGTCCCCAGCCAGGGTGGAACCCAGGTGGACTTCCGCCGACATTCCCCACGCAGACTGCTGCCAAGTTTAACCTCCTTGAAACTTATTAGGAATGCATATATATATATGGAGCTAGAGTGTCGGTAAACACATACATGTCTTCCACTAGAAACGTAAGCCATTTTTATCTACCACAGAGGAAATCAATTTTAGAGATAAAGTTACAGGTGGAACAAAAGAAATCACTAGAGAATTACTCCAGCACATCTTCCTTACACAGAAATGTTCTGATGATATGAAATGAGATTCTTCTAGACTTAAAAAAACAAAGTCCTGTTCTCTAAAGCATATTGTTGAATGTTGCACATTGTATGCCCACCACAAACTCTATTTTCACAACAAACGAATGTTTCTTCAGAAATTCTGATGGCTTAACTTATGGAAGAGCAACACGTGAGGCCAAAATTTGGAGCAAATGAACTATCCTCACAGGTTTGAGAGTCCCTTCTTCTCTTTGCCCTTTTTGGAAGGTATCATTTCTCCACTTCAAATGTCGAGGTTCTAAAACCCACTGTGGACACCGAGAAATAAACAATGATACAAACGTGAAGTGCTAGTCTTTCCCAGGGGTATCTGTTTTAATAGAGATCAAATCCTTGAGTTAATGTAACTTTCAGTGAGCAAGAAGGATTTCAAATGACACCAGAGCCTTTCCAGGGTTCGAAAATTTCTACCACATAATCCATATTGACTTATTCTGAGCTGCTAGAAATATAGTGTCTTCTACAAGAGGCAAATATGATGTGTTATTTGCATCAGGGACCACGATGGCCTAATAGAGATGCACTTCAACAGAAAGAAGCTGACGCTTCCAGGGAAAATCTCGCTCTGGGTTGTCAAGGTACAGGGCTCTACCACCCGGAGGCTGGGTCCAAATCCTTTATATAGGATCTTCTGGTATGTGAGGACCCTCTCAAATGGCAAAAACAAAATTTGGACCCCATGAGCTGAACTTTTAGGATGTCTTGATTGAGAATATGCATCAAAACAAAACAAATACAAACCTACCCTGTATTTAGGGATAAAATGAATTAATTCCATATTTTATCGATCACAACAGCACCTGTCTGCATTTGAACGTGAGTACATACATGAGTGAAATGAGATTTTTTTCATACCGTGGACAATGCTTGGTACACTTACGAATTGTTACCCATCCCTTGGAATCAGCTCTGGAGTTCCTGGAGATCTGTATCATAGAATCATGCTAGACATATGTCCAGGCTTTACAGTAGCCAAGTGCATCCTAGACCCTCTTGCGTAGCCTCAGAGGCTGGTAATGTTAACTTAATTCAGGGAACAGAAATCCAAATGAGTATAGAATTAATTACCCCTAAGAACAATGGTTATCCTTATTGCAGTTTTTTAAATCAAAAATGAGCTTTGCTCTATGCCTTTCTAGACATCCTTCTATTTAATACCATCATGGGTTTTGCTCCTATCATTACCTGCTGAGACTCTGATTCTAAGTGTAGAGAAAAATAGCGTTGTTTAACATTTGGGAAGAAAGGGCACCCTTTCACAGCTCTTTTTCTTAATACCCCCCGCTAATCAGCCATATGTGTCATTTTCTCCCAGTGGGACTAAGTGATTAATTATTCATCTCTTTTAGCTGGGGAAGTTGTTTTCACTCTAAAGGCAATGCAGAGGAAGGGCTACAGGCATATTGGCTAGTGGGTGTATGTATGAGGATTATACTGGTGAGGAAGGAAAAGGGGACCCAAAACAGCTTGTCTGATTGCCAAAATTCCGAATTAGATGGATAACCCCAAACTAATTAACGTTCTCAGAGTTATGAATATTTCAGGCTGATTGAGATTCTACATTAAAATGAAACACAACCTTTCCCTCCAAAAACATCTTTGTTGGGAATAGTGGAAAATCTGAGTCTTTTATAATATGCATTAATTCATCACAAGAACATTAAAGCTAAAAATGCCAGAAGTTTTGCATGATGTTTAACAGAGCCTGCTGGCTTCCAAGGAAGCCCTGAAGCCAAGTAGCCCACCAGCCTGTCATTCTTCTCCAACTATTACGTGCTCAATCTCCTTGGATTCCTTCCTTCAGCCCAGGGTACCGAAACATATTCCACTTACTGCTGTGTTACGGAAGATAAGCATCGCCAGGAAGATATTTGCCCTGCACAACTTCATTCTAATAATAAACATTGCTGATTGTTTAAAAAATGAGAAAAAAATCTAACAATGGCGTTCAGCAAGTTATTTTAGCACCAAGCCAAACACAGAGCTACATATATAAATACTCACAATGCTGACACAGATCACATTCTACAGGCACTAGGTAGCGAGACATTGTGGTCGGCGAGGTAACAGGGGCTTTTACTGTTTCAGTATGAGGAAGTTGAGGCAAGGAACATTCCATCACGTTCTGTACGTGCTATCACCAAAGCTACCAGCGTGGAAACAAGAACTCCCAATATTCCTGTTCCGGCTCTTTAAATGGCTTAAAAACAAGGAAGCAAGTGTTTATTCTTTTAAATTCAGACCCAGAATGAAAGCAAACATATAAAAGGAAGATAGTCGGACACTCGCAGTGGAGCTGACAATTTCAAGTTAATGTTGTGCAACCTGCTGTATCCACCTGATCGTTAATTCACACACCCCAGCAGTAGGTGTGACAGCTCCTATGCCCAGAGGCTCACTCGTGCCTCAGCGCTACCCCAGTAATTGTCTCTCGATAAAAGACACGCAGCCTGGCCCATAAATGTCTCAGCCATCACTGGCATGAATCGGGCCCGTAGGCCCATGGGTCCTGTGGGGATGACAGGAGAGAACACATTCCTGGAATGCTTCACCCACACTGACGGGTGCCCTTTCAAGACGGCAACTCTGCAGCGGATGGTCAGTTCAGCTCTCCATCGACAGCACGGCAATCAAACCTTTCCCAAGGATATCAATTAGACTGCGGGGCTTGCCAGCAGCTCAAATTATCAGGTAGCCAGAGGTAGTAGGTTACAACTGCACTGGGCTTTTTGTAAAAAAATTCAAAACACACAGAAAAGTAACAGCTCATCTCCTGTGTGAAGAGCACAGCGTTTGTGTGACATGAAATGGGAAACTGCTCAGCCTTGGCTGGTAACAAGAGAGCCCTCTGGGCTCCTGAACATGGTGTGTCTAGTACACTGTGCAAAGTGCACATTGCAGATGAACATTAGTGAGGAAAAATCATCACGTTTTGTAAGATGGCTTGTTTACCCTTGGTCTAAGAACCTAGCAGGGTCTTCTGACCGAAGACAGATTGGAAAACAAAAACTCTGTGCGGTACTCCACTTACTCAGAACAAACTTACCCACAGAACCCAAATCACATCATTCCAATCAAAACTCCAGTTAATCCCGTATGCTCTGATCAGCATGCTGATCAGAAAAAACAGAACTGATTAATATTATATTGGAAATACTATCAGAGAAAATAGAGTCAGAGAGAATTACTAGAGAGCATGTCAAAACCACACTGACATACAGACCACAAAAACCAGAAAGGCGTGGCTAGAATTTAAGTGACAGGACAGAATGGAAATGATAGAAAAGGGAGGCAGTAGGAAAAGGGACTGGGGAGATAAATCCTCCTGCTAAAAGTGGAGAGGACCATGCCCGGAGGAACAAAGCAGACATTGCCTATTTCTGAAAAATCCTAGCAAAGGAGCAATTCTGAGACAGACACACAGTCACTGGAGAAAAACTATAAAACTCATTCAAAATAATTTACTCTCAGAACTCTAAACCTAATGATGAACAAAGTAAAGTATATTACGTCATCTATCCGCTGTTGGTGGTAAGGCCACACACCCTCCATCCTCTGATTTCCGAAGCAGAATACTGAAAATGAGCCCCCCTCTGTCTCTGCCCCTTCCAGCTTTACTTTCTGTTACTTCTAGGCATTTTATACTTTTTTGGGGGTAGTACTTGAAAAACTGTAACTTGCAAAACAACACTCTATTCTTGTAAGGTAGCCAGCACTGTACTTCTCACTCTGCAAGTGAGGATGCAAAGACTGGGAATTTAAGTGGCCTAAAGAAAGAAATTAAATAGCCTTTCTGCTTCCCTTCCTTCCTGCTTTTGCACATTGCCTTTGTCTCCAAAGGAGAAGTAAGCACATACAGCGACCCCTGCATATTCCTCTGCCATCTAGAGACATCGCTGCAGGACTTGCTACGAACCACTACCAACAGGTCCAAACTGTGTTGCACTCTCCTTGGAGCCACCATAGTGGCAGTTCAGAAACAGGCAAATTAAGTCCTTACTGAGAAGCTACCATGCACCTGGCCTGCTGCCCACCCACCCAACCAGCTAAAATCATCCAGAGCTCCAGGGGTTGGCTGAAATGGTTAGCTGGAGTCATTTAAGCTTGGTTAGTACCAAGCTTGTTTCTACTGTAGTTCTGGTTTCATAGCCAATGATACAAACAAATGTATTGGACTTTAACCTCTTCAGAACATGTAGGCTCTGCTGGGGTATGTTTATTTTTGTTTGTTATCTCAATTGTAATATCTTTTACACGAATATATCTCCATCTGCTTCAGGGATAACACATTTAACCACAAATTGGTTTGAAATAGAAATTATATCAACCACTAAAATTAAGTTTTTAATCGTGAAAATATAGCTCTGAAGAAATTATTCTCAGGCTAGAGGATCATGCTCTATTTATTTATTTATTTTTGAGTGAATGGTTATATGTGATTGTCTACTATTTTATTATAATATTAGTTTTAATAATCATATTTTTCACCAAAAGGGAGAAAAATTATCTTTGTTACTTCTCAGCACTAGTATACTTCATTCCAGTTCACTGGTCAACAAGTTATCTTGGAAATATCCTCAGCACCCTGTTTTGTTTTTTGGTTTTTAATTTTTCTTTTATGAAAAGTAACTATATTTTCCAAAATAAAAGCAAGTTAGTGAGAAAAGTTGCCTTGTTTTACATTTTTGCAAAATTTTAATATCTGTCTTAATGAAAGCTAGTGGCTTCCCATATCTACTTCTGCATTGAATATGTTGCAATATGTTGTTTTAGTTGAAGTACATGAAGAAAGTGCACTAGATATGCATTTGGAAAAGTGGAAGCTATTTTAATAGACTTTTCAGATAACTGTGGATATTCCTCTTCAATCCACCATGAAAATTTCAACAAGAGAGTTTTTTTCAAAAGTTAGTAACAATAAAGATCTGAAACAATATCAATGAACTTTTTGTACTCTGCTATATTAAAATCCATTGGTCTCTCTTTCACTTTGAATGGAACTCTTAAGCAGTCATGGTTTTGTATCAATGTGCGTTAGGCATTTGAAAGACACTGGTGCCCTGTGTTATGTCAATCTTGTAAATGATGACACTTTTTATTATGTAATGCTTAAAAGTTACATTTGTTTATATCACCACCAATCTGATGGTATACATGTGGGAATGCTGTCAAGCTCCAGATGGTGAAGCCAAGTGTTCCAAATTTCTAATTTTTGCTTAAAAGCTCAAATTTTGTCATTGGAAATAAGTTACTGTCAGTAGTTCTCCTTTTTTTCCTCTTAAGATTTTGTATTTTATTTTTATAAAATCTGTATTTTTACTTTTCCAGCTTTATTGAGATATTATTGACACATACCATATGTAAGTTTAAGGTGTACAATATAATGATTAGATACGTATATACCGCAAAATAATCACCATCTCTATCCCTTCACGTAATTACAATTTGCTGTGTGTGTGATGATAACGTTTAAGATCTACTTTCTCAAAAATTTTCAAGTATCTAAGTACCCTGATATTTTGTTTTTGCTAATTCCTTCTCCTCAACCAAAGGTGGCCCTTTGCCCTCCATTGTCTCTATTGACAAATCTTATCAATTCTTACAGACACTGCTTATTCTGGGATGCTTTCCCTAACCATTTCCCCAGATGTATTTTTCTCTCTCCTCAGTCTCTTCATCATTTATTATTAAGCTTAAGCAGACAACACCTTTTCTTTTTCTACAATTTTCTGTACTTTATTGCAGACAAGTTGGAAATTTCAGAATATTTCTAAAAAGAACAGAATGTTATTACCCAAATTTGAAGTCCAGAAAGTTAGAACCCCTCAATAAGCACTGTATGTAAATGCCCATTTTTCCATATTCTCTCCAAAAGGGAATGATTTTAATCCATTGCAATTTGTTAGAAACAGAATTACATTTTGTAATTTTACTTTGCATTTCTTTCACTGCTAGTGAGGTCGAAGAATTTCTGTGTGACTACTGGCCTCTTGACTTTTTTGGGGATAATATCAGTTCATGGCCTGTCTTTTTTCCCTGAGGATGCCACATTTTATTATTAATATATTTGTAGAACTCTCCATATACTATGGAAATCATCTCCTCTCTATATGCTACACATATTTATTGTAGTTTTTATGTTTTGTAATACTGCTTTACTACTTAAGTACAAAATATTTAATGTAATCTGTTTGAAAACAAAATGAGACTCTTAATATGATGATGGGTTACATTTCAAGAAACCCCTCCTCAGAAAAGAATTATAAGTAAAAAAGCAGCAAAAGTCAAAGCTTAACAACTAAAAGTCAAGGAGAGTAAATAAAGAAAACCAAAGAAAACAAATTCCCTACCACAAAAAAATAGAAGAAGATGAATTTCTTGGAGTAATATCCAAAATTGGCTATCCCTAAGAGATTTTAAATGAAGTTATAGTATGATTGAAAATCTTATTAAAGAGATAAGTATGTCGGAAAAATGTAAACTATGATATATTATTAATAGGAATTTAAGGTCAAAACAATCAAAGACAAAACTGGCTTTAAAATAAAAACCCAGGACCAAAAAATTAAATAATACAAAAAGCATGTAAGAAGTTGAGATATGTGAATAATAGATGATGAGATTCAACATGCAAAAATAATAATTTTGAAAGAAAAAACAGCATGACTGATTAAATATTTCAGAACTGAAAAACGAACAGGACTAGAAGTAGTATCTTTGATTCCTGTATAATATACAACAACCAGAAACTGAATCCAACTCAAGAGTCTCATTTCAAACAAACAATGCAGACCTTCCATGGTAGCGCAGTGGTTGAGAGTCTGCTTGCCAATGCAGAGGACGCGGGTTCATGCCCCGGTCTGGGAAGATCCCACATGCCACAGAGCGGCTGAACCCCGAGCCATGGCCACTGAGTCTGCGCATCCGGAGCCTGTGCTCCGCGATGGGAGAGGCCACCACAGTGAGAGGCCCGTGTACCGCAAAAAAAAAAAGAAACAATGCAAAACAAAGATCTGTACTCTATGTGCTTTTAGGAAAAAAATGTATATAATCTATTATGGAATATAAATCAGGTTTTTTGGTGTTTATGAAAAAGTAAAAGCATAAAAAAACTTTAATCGCGGTATTGTTAGTTTTCATTCATGAATGAAAACAGGCATTCTTGAAAGACTTAGACAATTTACTAAATAAAGATATTTACTACAACATCTGCTGGAAAATCTACCCCAAGTATTATATTAATTACCAGAGTAAACCCAACTATTTGAAGATGTAAGTAAAAAAGAACTCTGCTGATTACTGCTAATAATATTAAGTAATTTAAATAATTATTAAGTCCAGATTAATTACAAATGGAAGCAGATACAGAATGAGAGTGGCATATAAAATCAAAAAGGAGAAAAATTCTTTGTTGTTTATAAAAAAATAAGAATCTACAGAATTAAAAAGGTTGCAAACTATTCTAAAATAGGCACCGATGATTAAAAATTGAGTGGTAGGGCTTCCCTGGTGGCGCAGTGGTTGAGAGTCCGCCTGCCGATGCAGGGGACACGTGTTCGTGCCCCGGTCCGGGAAGATCCCACATGCCGCGGAGCGGCTGGGCCCGTGAGCCATGGCCGCTGAGCCTGCGCGTCCGGAGCCTGTGCTCCGCAACCGGAGAGGCCACAACAGTGAGAGGCCCCCGTACCGCAAAAAAAAAAAAAAAAAAAAAAAATTAAATCATTTAATAATAGAAGACATGGCAAATTCCACACAAACATAAAAAGATGAGCAAAGAGAAACCTTAAAGTATTAAAAAATGGTACAAACACAAAACTAGATAAGTAGAAAGAGACCAAAAATAGAAATTATGACATTAAGCATAAGATTGTCTTCCTCACCTCATTTAAAAGGCAGAGATTCTCATACTGCATTAACATTATTCAACAATTGGCTGCTTAAAAAGCAACATGTCATTTAAAAGGCTAAAATTAAGAGAATCAACAAAGATCTATCAATCAAATCTGAAGAAAAGAATCTTATGGTTGGTAATATCAACCAAAGTAAAATTGAAGACAGTAAGTACATTAGACTAAAGAAAATGATCATACCATTCTAGAAGATAATCAGTCATAAGGAAATCACAGCATCCCAGCTTCATCCACAAAATATACTACTTTCACACATTTTATTTTTACATTATCACGTCATACTATGAGCCAGGCACTATACTAAGCACTGTGAATGCGAATGTGATTTAAGACCCATTTCCTCCCCTAAAAAACATCCCAGGAAGAGAGACGAAGCCATCTAGAAATATAACTCCAGTAAAATTTGGTAAATGCAATAACGGAAACATGACAAAGCATATGCAAGGTAATGGCCTAGCAGTCAGGGATTTAAATTATGAGATAAAGAGAGGAGGGAGTATCCGGGAGGATCATGGGTGAGGATGTCTGGAGAGTAATCTAGAGAATAGTAAGAACTCTCTAGGTTATGTAGGAGGCCAAATGGGGAGACATTCCAGGCATAGAAAAAAAATAGTGCAAAAGCACAGGGCATAGAACTTGGGAGAACACCTCAACCATTAGCAATATTGGAGCATTTGGAGCAAGAAGAATTACGGTAGCTGAGGCTGGAAGGAAAGGTACACATTATGGACGGAAAAATCAGGTAAACGATGCTGAGGTAGTCTGAACCCTATTCTGTGGAGAACTGGGAACCTAGGATTGGTTTTGTCCCGGAAATAATGAGTTGAATTTGCATGTAGATGGTGAACCCTCCCATCAGCGTTGGGAATAGACTGACCTTCCAGGTGGGAAGGTTACGGAAAGGATGTGGGCTCCCGGCAATCAGGGTGGAGAGGAGAAGACAGATTTGAGAGCTATATTAGTGTTACAAAATTGACAAGGCTTGCTGGCAGATGAGGTGAGAACCCTTTTTTCCTGCTTATGAAACTGGGGGAATCGACCAATAGAAAGAAGAGACTCAGGAAAACAGGTTTGGGGAAGACGATGAGTTTAGTTTAGACCCTTTGAACTGAAGACCCAGGTGAGACTCCAGGTAGGGGAGGCCTTAGAGAGGTCAGAGGTGAGTACTGAGAAGAGGAATAAATCGGCAGAGCGTAGGAGGTGATGGAACTCATGGGAATGGATCAGAAAAGCAGGCAGAAGGCAGGCTTCCTGGGTAGAGATGATGCCTGTGGAGGTAAGGATTGAGCTGAGGAAGAGAAAGGAAAGAAACAATGTTCAGAGAAATGAGAGATCAGGAAACGGACTGGCCATGCAAGTGAAGGGGGTGGAGACTTTCCGTGTGCAGGGGTCAGCAGCGTAAGTGCCACAGGAGGGGAAAAACCACCACAGAGCTAACAGCAGACACAGAAGCAAAAACTGGGAATCATATGGAATGGACAGAAGTACAGTATAAAATGGGTTAAGCTCCTTCAAGTGGGGAATAATTATTTGTACCCCCAGATATTTTTTTTATATATTAGGCAGAGAAACAAAATAAAATAGAAAAATCAAGAGTTAGATATGTTAATTTCACTAATGTAAAGTCAATAAAATAAAAAATAAATGCCATTAAGTATCAGCAAAAATCTTACAATACTTAATATCAGTGTTCCCAAGTAACAACTTGGTCAGGATAGAAATAAACTCATCTTAGAATATTTATGGAAGCATGGGATGTTATGTATTGGTCAAAGGAGTAGACAGAGAGACATTCATGATGTTAAATATTTCTATTATTTAAAAAAGAAAAGGAGAAAATAAGAATAAGAGAGTTAAGCATGGATCTTCAGATCTTGGTTAGGAAGGAAAATAAAAGGAAGGAAATAATAAAGATGAAACAAGCAGTAAATATATTAAAACCATTAAAATCAGGATAATGTCAACAAAGAGTTGGCTCATTCAAGACTCTAATAAAACAGACAAATCTCAGGCAAATTAAAGTTTTTTTTTTTTCTTCAAAAGCAAAAACCTATAAACAAGGAAAGTTGGGAGAGGGAAACAGAATGTAAAAGCCACAGTAAAAATAAATCCTGAAAATTATAGAGAAAATGTTAAGCTAACATGAGTGATTAAAGCTAATAAGTTTAAAAGTTTCCATCTAATTAATGATTTATTACTTCATTTATCAAGATTAAAAACTGTCAGCCACACTTAACAGTTACAAATACCGAGACTCAGAAGAATTAAGTTCAAACGCTTATTGTAAGCATTAGAAACAGATTTTGAGCCCAGGTCTTGGACACCGGAGTTTTAGTGTTTTTCCTGTACAACATGGTCTGCTGTATTTGCATCTGTCTGATCTACCGTGGGATGTCTCACAAAAAAAAGGACTTTAAAGTCCAAAAGTAAGTTCCTATCTTTTCCAGCACATTTTCTTTTCTACCTGCAGTCTCTATCTCATGGGAGAGCAAAAGTCTGAGGCCTGTTGCCCAGGGCAGGCACTTAGAAATTATTCAATACACAGTCCACCATTTCTCTCAACAACTGCTGGCAGCTACTTAAGCTCTGTTTCATTTCTGCACCTCCATTCCATTTCTGTAGACTCCAACGCTCTTCATATTCTCTGTGGAATTCTACATGTGTTCCCTAAAACTTCTCCTTCCATTTAGACCTATGCACCCATTTCCCTGCACCGAAACCAGGTCTTAGTCTCTCTAAGCTGTGTACACAAGTGCTTGAGACACCAATGTCGAGTACCAATATTTTGTTGACAATATACATCTCATTTGTTTGCACCCATATCTCCAGGCAGTTGAAAGCACTTGGATATTGATTCTGTCACCAGGACATTAATTTTATCCAAACCTGCCATCATTAGCAAATTTGATGAGCATGCTTCCTGTCATTGTGCAGATCTTTGATAAAAGTGATGAACCAGAAAACATTGCCAAGAAGAGCACTCAGAGGAATGACTTTACATGTCAACCTCTACCTTAATACCAACACATTCATCAGCAACTGTTCAGTCAGCCACAAATCCACTTGTCCGTCTCATCATCTGGCCCACATGTATCCATCTTGTTCACAAGGTTTTCATGAGATACTTGAAAAATGCTTGCAAAAATTCTAATTACACAATGTCTGTAACCTTTCCTTGAACGATAGCATAAACAAAAGAGCACAGATTATGAATTTAAAAATCTGCATTTTAGGCCCAGGTTTCTCTAATTCTCTCCCTGGCAATGAATCACCTGAGAGTACAGATTTCTGCTCATCTAGAAAGATCCCCAAAACAGAAGCAAGGCCAGTGTAGGATGAGTTAAAATCAACCATCTTTACATTTAAATGGAGAGCATTTGGCACACATAGGTGGAATCATTTTATCTCCATATCTTTCCCACTTTGAGATGTTCCTTCTAAAGTTTCAGTTGGAAGACAAATCTCTACAAATAAAAACAGACACCACAAAGTATTTATTTATGTCAAATGTCAAACGTAGTACATGTTCTTTCTTATAAGATAATCAATCACTGGAATCCATCCTGGGACCTGCAGAGGGCCAATTAATCCTTACACAGGATATGCTAATCCAGCAGCTCTCAAGATAATTTGACACTTGTCATATTTTTTCTGCAATTGCATTGCATATTTTTTTTGTCCTCTTTCATTTTCTGACTTTGTTCTTGTCGCTACTGAAATACTACCATAGCAAATATAGTTCTGTTTAAGTAATGGAAACTACAACCTTAGGAGGAATCATAACTTGATGAAACAATGTAAGATGAGAGAACTACCCAGAGAATTTAGAGGACTAGGAAAGTGCATAATTAAAAACCAAAAGGAATGAAATGTTGCCATTTGCAACAACATGGACAGACGTGGAGGGTATGTATTATGCTTAGTGAAATATGTCAGACGGGGAAAGACAAATACTGTATGTTTTCACTTGTATGTGGAACTTAAAAAAATAAAACAAGCCAACGAATATAAGAAACAGACTTACAGATACAGAGAACAAACTAGTGGTCACCAGTGGGGAGAAGGATGGGGGGAGGGGCAAGATAGGGGAAGGGGATTAAGAGGTACCGACTACTACATATAAAATAAATAAGACACAAGATGTAATGTACAGCACAGGGAACATAGCCAGTAATTGATAACTTTATATGGAGTATAGTCTATAAAAATATCGAATCACTGTGTTGTCCACCTGACTAATATACTGTGTCAACTATACTTAAAAAGAAAAAAAAGGAACGTCAACAAGCGGTTATACAGTCTAAAACTACAAGTAGGTCAAGTAGAGCACAAGTGTGAGGAGAGAAGACTGATCGTTTTAAGGAGACAATTAAAACTAATAGTAAAAAGACACAAATGATCCTGAGTTTCATTTCCTACATTTGTCCATCAATAACATTATTTCTGCAGGAAAGGATGGACACAGAGAATTTATAGACATCAAACTCTCAAACATAGGGAGATCAATGCAATAGCAAAGAAACTCTGTGGAGCCATGCTGTCTATGCTGGAAGGAAGTTCACAGGAGCCCAGAGTTTGCAAGAGAAGTAATGACGAAGAAAAATATGTGGGACTGGATGTGAGTAAAGAGAGGCTGCATTCTAATCCTCTCTGGCTGCATGTCTTGTGGGAGAGATTAAGAAGATTCCAGATAAGTAATCCATATCCTACACAAGTTCAAACAAAATAGAAAATAAAGTTCAAATAAAATATATTTATGATATGTATATTGAATATTTAGCTTTCTAAACAATTATAAAATCAATAACTTCATATCTAATTCTAAACCTAAAATTAAAAAGAAAAGGAAATAAAATGCATTACCCATTGCTTTCCCAGCACCATTCATGTTAACAGCATGATTTTTTTCTTTTAAAAGAGATAGTTTTCCACAGAAAGTAAATGACCTTTTGGAGCTCTGCCTCAAATTTGGCCACAATGTCCCAGATTGTAATTGGGATTGTAAAGTTTGGAGTTCTATATCAAGTATTTTGGGAGCTGAATTTATTTTTCAATTATTTTAGATCTCTGCTCTGTGGAATTAGTACTAAACTCGTCTAATCTATCTTGCAACCTTAACTGTCACTTGCTTTCTACTAAAACCTTTGAAATATGATCAGGAGATTTTATCTCATAAAGGATTTGCATTGTTTAGCAAATGTGATACTGTCAGAGTACAACAAAGCAATTGTAATATTAAACTGTTCATCAGTTTCAGTCCCACTTATCATTCTGATCATGTTATGAATTTCTCCTTGCAAAAAGCTGCCTTAAAACTCTGGCCCAATTACAGAATGCTGCTTCTTGACCTTGACATTTTTCAGTCTTGATCCCTAATTGCCACCCAGTGCTTTCAGAAGACACTTGTCCACTGAATCAGACTCTGACATTTGAAATGTTTATAAAGTAAATAATTTAGTGTCACAGCTATATGTTTTGTTTAGGTGGTTGCTTTTTACACACTCTAATCTGGCATCATTTTCCTGCACAAGGCTGATTAGGACATTTCCTTTAAAATGTACATCAACAATGAACTATAAATATAATTAAAACCAGACTGTAGCAGAGTATAACCATGTCTCATTTCTATAGCACGGTCCAGTAATTTATAATTTTAAATGTGCTCTACCCCTGTTATATCAGCTGTTGAACACAAATGTTCAAAGACTTAGGTCAATTGTAATTTGAAGGGGACAGTGAAGGTCCCAAATAGAGGGTGACAACATGATCATTTCCTCTCCTTTAGGTCTTTAATTCAAATTCAGTGAGGTCTTCTCTTCTGCCCCATATATTGCTAACCTCCTCTCCCAACATTCCCTATGTCCTTCCTCATTTTATTTTTATCCAAGATAGTTCTCACCATCTACCAAACTGCTAACCTATGTGTTTTACTCTCTGACTTCATTCCCCACAGCCCCTGTCTGATGGTAAACTCCACGCAGACAGGAATTTCCTGAGGGCTTCAATGCCTGCTATGCTCCTAGAACCAGGAAGGGTGCCTGGCACGTAGTGGACACTCCATATATATTTGAATTGTGAGTTTTTTCGGAGGAGAGACTAAAATAAGAGCAGGGTTTAATGAAGCAGAAAAGTCCTACAACAGTGACTCTGAAGGTGGAAGATGGGAAGGAAGTGAGCGTAGTCCTATTATTAGGATGATCAGACTCCCCAGAGTCCACAGTTGCTTTCCTTTCTTTCAAACTGTCCAGTCCATAACCTGGAATCCTGATAAGACTCCTCCTGACAGGTGCTTTATCTTCACTTCTCTCTCTCTTACCCATACCCACTCCTTTATCTTTGAGAATCATTTCTATGATGGGAAGTGTTGATGATGATGCTAACCTTGAGGACCACACTCGGGATGAAAAAATGCTGACAACGTCTCTGGCTCTGTCTTAAAATTGTTTCTAAGTAAATTTGTGGTGTGGTTATCGTACGGATTTTAATTTCATTGTAAAGGTAATGTGAGAAGCTGTATGGAAAACCAACGTAAGGGGGACAAAACCCATCATGCAATGACCCAAGTCATCCTTTTCTGGTCACCACGCATATATGATCAGTCCACAAAGCCAGACCAGATACCACTATTCTGAGAATAGCTTCTTTCTACTGTGAATCAAGGATATTCAGTTCATTAGTGGTAGCTTGAGAAACCAAGCAATGATGATGATGACGACGACAATGACGATAAGGCACGTAGTCATTCAGACATTCCATCAGTCACAAATGTTTACGCAAAGACCACTATTTGGCAGGCTTTGAGCCATATGACATGAACCACTAGTATGTTCCTTAATTTAGATTGCACTGTGTTGAAATTTGCAAAGGATAAAAATAGGAAATGAACTGATATTCCAGCAAGTTGTTTGTCAGGGTGGGAAAGAGGACAGTAGTCTGGCACGCGTTGTACACACCTTCAGTCAGAAGGTAGGGGAGGTTGGAGGGACATGACTCCAATGTTCAGGGGCATGAGTTTTTGGTGTCGCTTCAATTCAAACATTGTATAATTCTAGGTGTTTTGTTTTCAGGGCACTTAGGTTTGAGGATAAAGGAAAAGTCCACCTCAGAAAAAGCTTCAGAACTATTAGCCTCATCAAATGCCCTGAGAAGACATTAAAAAATAAGTATAATGCTTTGTCAGAGCTGTTTTCTAGAGAGCACATAGTCCTACATTTTCACAAAATAGAACCATAAAAAAATACATTCATTCACTTGATTTTTCCATAAATAGTGCCTTCGCTAATTTTTAAGAAAGAAACACTTTTCCCCCAGAAAATGTTATTCGCTTTCGCCTTCTTTTATTAACAAGAGCTCTCCTGAATCTCTCAAGTCCTAGTGAAAGCAGGTGAACAGATGTAAACTGTATTTAATTAAATTGCATTGGCTAGAAATGAACAATGAACAAGGAGTGCTCGACTTTGGCTTGTCTTCCTTTAACTGCTTTTATCAAGTTTTTCAACTATCTTCTGAAAAGGAGTATGGTGCTGCTGTCGTTATTTAACCTCAGTATTTTTTGAGAATGGGAGCTATGCTTATGAAAATGTGGCACAGATGTAGGAAAAATTTCATGCACTTTCATCGAAGCTTTACTTAGATGAGTAATAAAGCTTCATATTTTAAAGGTCTTCTAAGGCCACCAAAAATCCATTAAGAGACAATAGAGGTCTTCTGGTTTGAAAGAAATCCATGTTGACCAGGATCCTAGTTCTACAAATAGTTTTTTGGTCAACTCATGTGGGCCAATCATAGTGCGATGACCATAGCAACAGAACCTTCTGAGGCACATATTCAAAGTAAACAGCAGGAAGAAAGAAAAGAGACAACTATGGTTTCAGGGAAGAGCACAAGTCAAATTTATAAAGAATGCCTATGACGGCATCTTGGAAAACGGAGATGGGTATATCTAGCTCATTTCCTCATTCCCTTTATCTTTGCTTTCTCAGAAAACTATGCAAACTTCAATAGCAAATGTTGCGCCTTTCTGGGTTTAACTAACTGAAGTAGACACTTCCCATACTACTGAGTTCCTTTAACATATATCAGAGTAAACAAGAACCTTAAGGATGCCTTTCTGTAAATATCATGATTCCACAAATACATGCACTTTCCACCCAAGAAGTGAACTGAAAGACAAATTTAAATGTCTTGCCATAAACTAATCAGTATCCTCTATCCCCCTACGTAAATGATACTTTTTTCCTTTGGTGAATGTATCAAATTCATCTGTAGTGCCAAATTACGGCATAAGATTATGTTTACTTTAAGCATCACACATTTTAGTTTAAAAAATTAACGCATATATTACATTCTCTTGATTGTACCTGATATACATCATTGTGGCTGAGAAGCCTGTAGTTATTATGTAAAAATGCAGCTGGAAATGCCCCATTTCCCTCACCTCTATCAATTACCTGTTATTTAGGCTGTTTGCTAATCAATATTCTATTCATCACTACCATTAAAGAGCAGTGGCATGCATTATCTTCAACTGAAAATTATGCTGTAGCATATTAAAAATAGATGTATTTATATGGCAACGAGACATAATAGCAATCCTATTACTCACAGTTCAAAGATGTCAGTACTGCTGTCACACATAGTTGGATTACAAATTGCTGCAAAAGTTTCCCACAGATTTAAAGTTTTGATATATAGCTATTCTGAAATTCCTCACATTTATCTTTAGTTTCAAGGGAGTTTTCAGCCTCCTAAAAGTCTGGTTATATTCATTTACATGTGACTGTTTGGGTCTCTGAGAGCCCTCGATAATGTGGCATGTGTCTTTTTTTAGCATAGAGGGATGATAAACTCTTCTAAATCCAAATTCAGTCTTGAAGCTGAGAATGCCAAGAGCTTGGCACTCTCTTTCCAGCTAAATCCATTTCAGGATGCAGGCTTTTCCTTTCAACACCCATTTTAAGGTGATGCTGGAGTTGCAGAGAAAGTACTGGCTGCCACCTCTGTAGGCAAAAAGAACAGACCCTGAGGCAAGCCATTTAAGTTCCAGTAAAAGATTACCTACTTCTCAAAAGTTATTTGCCAAGGAATAGACGTAAATACCTAGTAGATGTAGAAATGGACCAGGTCCACCAGGAAGGCAGTACAGAATGTGCACTGCACAACTCCAGCCCTTGGTATAGGCTGGAATATAGGGGTGCCTGAGGAATGTACCAGAGAGGCCCCAATAATGATAGTGATTATTATTTTATTTTCAAAAATTGACCAAGCATTCAACTTGGAAAGAGAAGGGCAAAGTAGAAATCCGTCTAGCTCTTCAGGTGAATCAATTTCATGATCAACTTCGTAAAAGTTTGCCTCCTTCCCTCACCATTCTCTATGCATCCTTGGTCCTCGACCTCAGATGAGTCTTTGGAGTCCCGGATGCAGAAACCATGTATGCGTGGAATATTTCAGTGTTTTTCCTTGAATTATTATGACCAGCCCCTTACTTTTTACTTTATAGTGGAAAATATAAAACAGCAAATATTTTTATTAAAACATAAATCATTATCACCCACTGGCATTTGTTGCTAAAAGGAAAATTTACATACACGTATGGGCTAAGCGTGGCTAACGGGAACAGACTATATACTAGTCTTAAATTTTAGGATAAAATTTAAGGTCTACCCATTAAATATATTAGGGGAAATATAATTTGAACTTTGAGCTAACGTAATTTAATGCTTTATTTATTCATTATACACCGTAATCTCGGAAAGATTTCAAATGGCTTGTAACCCATTATCAACCATTACTGATTATCAATTTTCATGGTTTCTCTTTGCAAGCTTTATTGCTCTTTGTTTTTTACAGGAGAAGAATAGAAAGGAAAATATTTGTGAAATTAATAATCAGGTAACTGGCTATTTATTAAAATGTTAATCATACCAGAACTAATTTTCATGTGCCTGTTTTGGGATATATCAATTGGCTTATTATTTTTAGCTTTACCATGTCACCATGCACAATTTGTTGATTTTAAATAGACATAGTCTACATTTGAAAGTATTCAAATAAGTTATTAAAAACATATAAACCTAAATTCTGCTTTGATTTTAGAAAAAGGGATGAAAATCTTATCCTCAAAGGAATTGTTTCTTAATTTTAAGTGCCCTAGTGACGAAGCAAGGGGTGAAATTTCAATTTCTCAAAAGTGTAGATGACTGTTAAATGCTATTGACTCATACAAACAGAAGAACAGATCCACCATTCATAACGCTCAGGTTCTACCAAGTCTTCTGCTTCTGCAGTTTTTGTTTAAATGATTTGCTAACTTCGTTGTGAAACAATAACTCTGTAATTGTTCCCACGTGTGAGATTCTGTGAACATGTTTTAATTATCGACCAAGTAGTGCAAATTCAAAGCGACTCTAATGACTCCAAATTTGAGTTCTGAAGAGCTCTTTACGGCTCATTCATGTTTAATATAGTTTGTGGCTTATTTGTGGGATTCCAAGCATTCAGGATACTTTTTTATTTTCTGCTAAAACAACATTTTCATTTTCCAGCTTGGATTTTTTTGGGGCCAGAAAATGCAGAATTCGAATCCTCCACTTCTATAGAAACCAAGGGACAAGAGGTCTGAATTTAACAACAAATACTTAATCTGGCTAAATATTAATGCTGGGTAGGGGCCATTAAACTATGTGGATGTTGATGTCTTCATATTGCAGACGTGAATAAATGGATTTTGATTAACTATCAAAATCCACTAAGAAGGGGAGCCAAGACAAACGTCCCTCATCATTTCACCAGTTCCTAAGGATAATGGACATATGTCTTCAATAACCATTTGTTCCTTCTTCTCCATCTCACTTACCACCAATGCCACACAATGGATTTTCTACTTCAGTCCATCATCATGGGTGTGTTGCTGCCATTGTTTCCTCTTTGTTCTATTGTTCTGCACATACTCTCAGCAGAAATACTCCTGATGAGTAGAATCACTGAATTTAATGGCACTGTGAGAGATCCTACCAATCTCTCCACCATTTCAAACAACTCTTCAAGGATAACTAAGATATTTTCCCTCTCAGAAGTTTTTTTTCTATAGAAATCCCATGGGTAATGGGGTGATACATCAAAT
Organism: Pseudorca crassidens; assembly: GCF_039906515.1. Lineage (NCBI taxonomy): Eukaryota > Metazoa > Chordata > Mammalia > Artiodactyla > Delphinidae > Pseudorca > Pseudorca crassidens. Next base: position 16,778,418 of record NC_090313.1, read on the forward strand.
TCCTTCAACGTACTATGCCCAAACACACCGTATGGGTGACATTATTTCACACTTGGCTTAAGCATCTATTGTCCTTCAGCTGTTGCTACACGTCTGTAGGTCTCACAAGTGGAGAAAAGCAGGGGGAGGATGGATAAGATACAGCAGAGAGAAAGAAAGAGAAGAGGAATTAGGAAGCCAGGCTAAGAAGCTAGGAGAGCCTTTTCCTATTTAGCTGACATATTTGTGGTTCACAGTTCTTAAACGCACTAGTGGTTCTACACACAAGTGGCCTGACCTTCAGCCCTCCAGCTATCCTCCCTTCTCCCCAAGTCTGATTTCTTAAATGCTATAAATAGCTCAAGACCTTTTGAATACCCTGTGAAAGCAATTATAATATATAGAAATTGGAGATAAGAAATTAAACTAAAAATACCTTCTACTCTCAAGTAAATTTAATAATCTGCTTGTGTCAGAATGGATTTCTGTGTTTTTTTTCTATATGCTGTTATCTCTGACAGTGTCATTGGATGATACTATTTAGAAAAATGATGCGTAGCATACTGATAAATGATCAGTATCTTATCAATGGGAAAATTCTAATGTTTTCAATAAGCAGCACTTTCAAATGTCCAGTGGTACCAAGGCAAAAGAGGCTTTCCCAGTACACAGTACCATTTTTTCTCAAGATGATCTTGTGAATGGTAGTTCTGTTCTACTTCAGTGGGGATTTTTTAATCTGTAACACATTGCCATGAACCATATATAAAAGCTGGATAGTTTGTACCCTGAAATTTTGCCTTGAATAATAATTTGGGGCATGCTCAATGTATAATTAAACAAATAATATTACTTATCAATGTTTTCCTGGAAAACCATTGCTCTTTATGATCAGAGAAACCATGATGGGCTCTTTATGATCAGAAATTCTTTCACATATTGGGAGATTCACAGAAAGATTAGTGCAGAAAGAGAATCTCTTTCCATTAGCAAAGCTAACATCACTAAAAAGGTGCAGTCCTGAAATTTTCAAGTGGCATAGTTGAAGGGACGTAGCTTAATAGATCTCTTACAGTAACCACGTAGAAGAAAAGCTATGGTCTTGCCCTGTCCAATATGGTAACCACTAGCCATGAATCATGACATGGCTGGACAAAATTGGGATAATACATAAGTATAAAACACACACTGGATTTCAAAGACTTAGTACCTAAAAAAGAATGCAAAAGATCTCATTAATATTTTTGTATATTGAGTACATGTTGAAATGATATTATTTAGATATATCAGGTTAAATGAAAATATTATTAAATGTAATTTCTCCTGTTTCTTTTTACTTTTTATAATGTGGTTAGAAGAGAATTTAAAATTATACATATGACTTGCATTGGATGGCACTGCTATATGGAGAGACGGAATTCAACTGATACGTCTGAGACTGACAAATGATACCAGAGAGAGAAATTTCTTAAGGTACATTTAATGAATTTGTTTCAGAAACTCCACTTATACCCTTAATAGTTATCGTTTTACAAGAAAATGTGTATAGTAAACTCTGCTGCTTGCTAAAGCCATAACTGGTTAGATTGCTCCAACACTGGGGAAACTAATGACAAAACTCCATGACTGCTGGCAATAACGCACAACCATCTTTTTAATCATATCTCAATTAGCTTTAGAAGTTTCTCATTTCAGGGATCCCAGGGGTCTCATCGCTTGTCTTTTCCACTTGAGATAAACAAAATCATCTGTCTTATATTCATCTCCGGTGTTTGTTTTCTGTTGTGGTGGTGGTCTTAATAAGCTGCAGTGGTTGATAGTGCTTTCAGCTGCAAACACCCCTGCTGTCAACCTCTCTTTATCATCCCAGGGCACAGCTGCAATCACTCCGGTGCTGGGGCCGTGAGCTGCCCTCCCCGTTCCCCCTGCAGAAACTTATAGGGACACCTAGGCATTACTTTGGGAAATCATGGGACAAGAACGTTACAATTTTTACCTTTTTTCCTTAGAGTAAGAAGCTGGATATGCAGCATCTGGGTATGGAGGGGAACTGTTTAGAGGCTAATTATTATTATTATTAGCTTTATTTAGAATGAATTGAGGTATAGTCACAAGTCATTTATTCCTTTTTTCATTTATTCATTCACCAACCATATATCATCTATCAGGTGAAAGGTGCTACGGATACAGAGACAAAAAATACGTTATCTTTGCCTTCAAGGATCTCGCATTCCAAGTCACTTTCATTATGATGTATACGTAAAGTTCATTTTTTTCTCAACTACTTAGATTTTTAGAACTAATCTTCAACGTGGATCAGGAGAGGCAGACCTGTTTTAAAAGCATCTGAATGACCTAATACAGCTCTTTCTTCACTTTGTGTCTCGGCCTCCTTTATGTGAATATACCATAATTCATTACAAATCATTGTCTATATTTATATCATTATCTATAGATATAATTCATATCTATATCTATAATCCATATTCACAGCCATATCTATAATGGATACCCATACCTGTATCTATATCTACTCCGTACTTAAAGTATGTACCACATATGCATGACTGAAGAAAGTAATACTGCAATAATTCTTGTCCTTGGTATAGTCCATAAAGTTGATATAATGAGTTAGGATAGATGCCTAACCTGCAAAGTCCCGTAAACAGAACCCAAATACTCTGCTGGGTCTGTGAATGAGATAGGGTCCCTGAGTTAATTCCCAGTAGTAAAAGAATGCTTCATGACAACCAGCTTTACATCCAGAAACTAGGGACTCCATTCAGGACTAAGGATTGATCAGGCTTCCTCCAAATTCTTCTCATATACACCACAGCTGTGATAAGCAGCATGCCTGACAATACTGCAAAAACTCTCAAGAGTTTCGTGATGTAGTATGGCCGCCACATTCCTGTTCAGCATAAGAATTCGGACCCAGAAACTGTCATAAAGCTAACTTACACTTCCACTGGTCCTGGCACTGAAACTGATTATAGAGAAAATGGCCCCATTTTCTCCCCAGTAATGTCACGCAGAGAATGAATATCACTGCAATCTTAAGCACACCTCCCCTTCTTTGACGCCCATGCCCCGCCATGACACAGCTCTGTGGACTCCAGAGTAACAGCAGAATTTAACTGGGTTTGCCTCTTTAGCTTTTCTTTTGTCCTGACCCCTCAAGGAATGCCGTCAACAGATTGCAAGGGGCCTCCTCCAGTTTTAACACAAATTACACATTCCAGCAAGGGGTGAGCTCTTATTTTATCTCTTCTAAGGGCCACCTGGATCTACTAAGTCACTCCCAGGTCATCAACTTTTTGCCTAGAGAAAGGCCTCAGTGAAAGATTTCAAGTTCTGAGGGTAATGTTTGAAGGCTGCCAAAGTAAGAAAAGGTTTACTCCTTTCCAGCATCTCCAGGTTTACGCCTTTCTCTTGTTGACTGTTCAACCTAAAAACCTACTGCATGATATAATTAACTCAGTGGGTTCTACCAACTAATGAAAACCTTAGATACTCAGGGAGCTTTCTGAAGCACATGTCAACCAGAGGAGCCATCAAATGTTTTGTTAAATGGGATCTCATGCGGTCTAGGCCAATTAGTTACAGCAAATGGCACAGAGCAGGAGCTAGGCTCTGGGTGATGACAGTGCTGGGTAACATTTCTGCTGGGAAAGCACAAGGATTAGCAAAAATCCATTCAGGGTCAAATACACAATGAAATGGCATCAGGGACATCTGAATAGTTTTGAAATTTTATGTTGAAACTGGAAAAGCGAGTGAGACTTAGAGTGTGATTTACTAAAGTTAAGACTGTTGTTTTTCCATCTAGGTCAATTCATAAGGCAGCTGGAACATTCCCTAATATATCCACCTGTCTTGTTCACCCTAAGAGTGCTGTCACTTGCACTTACAGAGCACCTGGTGTAAGAGTTTTGGGAGAAAAACCAAAGGCAGAAATGCGAGCTCTGCTTTTAAGATGGTAAGAGAAACCATGAAGCAACTTAACGATTAGGTAAGTATGTTATTAATGCATATCTCACACACAGGAAAGATCACATCCGTGTACGGGATGCAAGAAACAGAACGTTACTAGTACCATAAAAGCTCCCTTCCCAATCATCAAGTCCCTGACTTATAACAGAGCTTAGTTTTTAACTTATATGAATGAACTCATACAGAATGGGCTCTTCACTGTGGTTCCTATGTTCACCATTATGTTTATGAAATTTATCTGTTTTATCACATGTAGCAATTATTGCAAGGTATCAATTGAATAAATACACCACATTTCACTTTGGGTTGTTCCAAACTGGGCTCTCTGAATAGTGCTGTCATGAACTTTCATGTGCACATCTTTTAGGACATATATGTACACCTTTCTGTTTGGTATTTATTTAGAAATGAAATTGTTGAGTCATAAGACATGCTTGTGTTCAGTTTTATTTTTTTCTCACATTTTGTTTGAAAGACTCTTTAAATTCTTTAGCGCCTTACAATTTTCAAAAGTTTCACATACATGATTTCATATAATTCCATAATAACCCCCTTTAACCCCCTACCCCTATCTTGTCCCTACCCTCTTCCCTCTTCCCACTGGTAACCACTACTTTGTTCTTTATTATCTGTGAGTCTGCTTCTTTTTTGTTTTATTCACTAGTTTGTTGTATTTTTTACATTCCATAGATAAGTGATATCATCTGATTATCAGACAGAGAAAGTCAAATACTGTATGATATCACTTGGAGTGTAATGCCCTCCAAGTCCATCGATGTTGCTACAAATGGCAAAATTTCATTCTTTTTTATGGCTGAGTAGTATTCCACATTCTCTCTCTCTGTGTTTGGATATATACCCAGGAGTGAAATTCCTGGGTCATAAGGTAGTTCTATTTTTAGTTTTTTGAGAAACCTCCATACTGTTTTCCACAGTGGCTGCACCAATTTACATTCTGACCCACAGTGTACGAGAGTTCTCTTTTCTCCACACCCTCATCAACCTCTGTTATTTGTGTCTTTTTGATGACAACCATGTTGACAGGTGTGAGGTGATCTCTCATTGTGGTTTTGATATGCATTTCTGTGATGATTAGCAATGTTGAGAATCTTTTCATGTGCCTGTTGCCACCTGTATTTCCTCTTTAGAAAAATGTCTATTCAGTTATTCTGCCCATTTATTAATCGGGTTGTTTGATTTTTGGATGTTGAGTTGTTTATGTATGTTGATATTATATTAATAAGATATTAATCGCTTATTGGTCAAATCATTTGCAAATATGTTCTCCCATTCAGTAAGTTATCTTTTCGCTTTGGTAGATCCTGTCCAACAGTTTTCCTAATGGCTGTACCCATTTATTCTTTGCTGTAAATTGAGAATTCCAGTTGCTTCTCATCCTCATCAACTCTTGGTATTATCTGTCTTTCTCATTTTAGCCTTCTAATGAGTGTACAGTAGTACCTTCACTGTGGATTTCATTGACATCTCTCTGATGACTAATGAATTCGTGTAGCTTTTGATGATTTCATTGGTGTTTGAATATTTGAGCCACGGTATTTTATAAAGCTATATGTCAATATTGAGTTACCAGGACTATGAATCTTCTCTAGGCTGAACAAATATAGATTGTCAGCTGTTCCTCTGAAAGTGTGCTCTGACAGTTCTGTCCTGGACTGGTCCAGAGTCAATGTCCTTGCAGAGCACAGTCCTCAGAATTTTTCTCTGGGTGTACGTTAAACAGCACAGAGTGGAAGGGGACAGAAACCTCTAAGACATTTAAACCTCTACTTCTACTAATGTTTAATATAGCAAGTACGATGCAAGCAATTCCACATCATTTCCTTACTTTGGCTTAATCATGCCTTTAGGGAATTATTCTTTCGCCTCTATTAATACTTCATACTTAAAATCTGTACTAATACTAAACAAACTGTACTCATCTATTTATACATTCATTCAGCAAACATTAATTGTGCACTAATTATGATTTAAGGAAGGCAATGTCCATGCCTTCCCAGAGCTTATGTTCTAGCAGTATAACACAGAATAAATAGATACACAAAATAAGATAATTTGAAATGATGAAGGACTCTGAAGAAGGCAGATCTGTAAAAGATATAAAGAATAAGTGGAACAGGGACAGGATGAGCAATATTTTTCACAGGTTGGTCAGGGGAGCCTCTCTGCAGAAATGAACTTGAACTAAAACCTAACTGATTAAAAATGAAACCAAAAACCTACCAGCCCAGTGCTGATAGGAGTGGGGAGAGTTTTAGGGAAGGGAGATAGCCCAGTGCTGTGAGTTACAGCAAGAGGACCAGAGTAGTTAGAGCTTGTTAGGGATAGACGGAGGAGGGTGCCTGGTTAGGGATGTGCAGAAGCTAGTCAAGAGAGGTAAAGCTTTGCAAGAAGTTCAGGTTTTATCCCACCTATAATAGGAAGACAAAGGAGGGCCTCAGCAACAGAGTGACAGGTTATGATAGCTTTAAAACTGGGGTTGGCAAACCTTATTCAATGGATCTACCCTCAGTTTGTGTAAATAAAATTTGTTGGAACGCAGCCATGCAAATTCCTTGACCTATTGTCAATGGCTGGTTTCATGCTTTTTTTCTTACCACAATATCACATTTGAGTAGTTGTGACAAAGATAATGTGACCCAAAAGCCTGAAATACTTTTTATCTGAATCTTTAAGAAAAAGTTCGCTGAACCTTGTAAAGATCACTGTAGCAGCTCTATGAAGCATGGACTATGGGGGGTTGGGGGCAACAGGAGAAGCTGGACCACTCGGAAGATTATTTAGAGGTCCAGGCAGGAGATGATGATGCCTAGATTAGGGCAAATGGGGGTGATGAAAGGTGGGTAGATTCTGGAAAGAGTGTGTCATAAGACCTATGGAAGAAGAATTAGAGAGAGTGGAAAAAAGCAATATTCTGCAAACAGTGGTTAGTTGATGCTGTTTTACAATTCTTGGAGTCCATATTTGAAAGATCTCATCTTTATATCGTAAAAGCAGTATAATTTAGTGGAAAATATTATTACAACTATTTTCAAAGCCACACTTCCCTGATTATAGTAATTGACTCAGGTGTTCTGCAAAATGAAACAACATGCCGGCAGGTAAAAGGCTCGCGGTCCTTTTTTTTAGTGTTACTGTGTCAGCAAATGTTTGTTCCCTAAAACCTTGCCCCCAATATTCAGTCAAACATAAAGTAATGAATAAAAGGATTATTATCTAAACAAAAACATCAACATATAAGCTCCAATTTCATTTCGTGAACAAGACTTTTCTCTCATCAACGTTAGTGTGAAAGAAAAGATAATTCCAGAGACCAAGTCCATTTGGGGATCCCTCGCAGTAAGAACGTTAATGAGGAAGCATCAGACCAAAGCCCCTTCAGATGGAAGAGATTAAATTCTGGTCCTAAGGGGGTAGTTGTCCTCATATGTAAGAGCGTGACCCCTGATAAATATCAATAGAAAGATGGAAGCCATTGTGTGGGGATCATAAAAGGGAAGAAATGGCTTTGCCAAACACAGAAAGAGTGCAGGCAGGAGGAAGGCCATCCAACTGGCCTTCCTTGAAAAGTTGGGAGAATGGAGGCCACTGAACAGTTCCAAAGGAACTAAAGCAGGTTTAGAAAAAAAGGAGGAGAGAGGAGATGTTACAGATTTGCAGATCTGGAAGTATGTGACCTCAGAAGGTTTAAGGAATTTTCTCTGACATACCCTAAGGAAAGGAAAATAGGACTTCAGATGAGGTTTTCTAAACCTCTACTCTGTAATATGTGGGCAAGGTCAACATGTTTCAACACTGTTTGGGTGAACTTTTCCCCATCTGGTTCGGGTTACAGGGGTTATTGGTCAAGGAGTTTCAAACAAGGTGGAAACTAGAAGCTAATTTTATGGTTGTGAGCTAAAGCTGACAAAGGGCTGTTTCAAACAGTCTGGTAGGTATAGGGGAGTACCTCTTAAAGGACTGACATGAATGCACAGACATAACCATGTCACTGTATTCCACACAGGAATCAGAGGGTTCAAAGACAGCCACCAAGAAGAAAACTAAATAGCCTCTACAAAGGGGCGTTAGGAAAAAAACACATATATACATATATGTACATAAAAATATACATATAAATAGGTATATATAAATATACATATAAATATACATACACACACACACATATATATATATTAAAGGAAAAGGTCTTGATTTTGCTTCTAAGTTCATCTATTTTTGTCCATGAAGTGAAGGGTAGCCTGGAACTTCTAAATCTAAATACAGCAAACTGTAGTCAGGCACTTAAATTTTCAGTGGGACAAAATGAGAGCATTCTAATTAATGCAGGCTGAGCGTTAAATTCGATTATGTTTTCTACTGGTCAAAAATGTGCTGATTTGCTTGATGATCTAAAGAGATGAAGTGCAGTGTTGTTTTCCTTTTGAAAGTAATCTCACGACTAATCAAGTTATTGACCAGTACATCAATGGAAAACACTGATTTTTTTAAAAAGAAGTTTGTATTTTACTGATGTCTGATTTTAAAAAGAAATAACTGATTAAACACATCTTGGATGCTTTGTTAACAAATTAATAAGGACAAGGGAGAAACATAAAGTGCAGTGATTTGATGACTCTGATAATAATCATTGAAAATGTGTAAAGTACAGGGTTGTGGTACACTAGAAGCCACAGCAAGACGAAGTGACCAGATCCTCACCTGGCATGGAGGGCTTCTGTATGTTTTCATTTCTCTAGACTGAAATTTTTCTTTCCCTTTATTTCAAACTCTATTACTAGACATAGCAGGTTAAAAAGGATCTGAGTGGCATTCCTGTGGCTCTTTGGGGACCATTTCCCCTCCAATTCTACTCTAAAGAGCAAGTAGTAAGTAGTCCGTAAGCCAAAGGGAATTTCATAGTAAGTGGCTGGCTTATCATCTTGGCCTTTGATTATCTAAATCCTTACACTGGTCAAGTCAAAATCCACGAAGAGCATGCGATCACAGATTACTCATTGTCTTTCCAACACAGACACACAAAAACCTCCCATCCAAGAATCTTAGTTGCACTTGAACTCAATGAATATTATTAGACTGTTTCTCAAAAATTTACCAAAATTTCAAATTCTGATTCTACTCTTCAAGGTAATTTCATAATTTAGAGTCAATTAAAAATGACTAAATCAAGCTTCTTCAGGAAAAGTGTTAAACAATGCGTTTGAGACTCAGCGTTGAATTCTATAGGTTATATCATTAGTGAACAAATCTTGCCTTTGAGTGCACAAAAGTCATTTTCTGTTTTTAACGTTAGGTTCCATGGAGACACAATTAGCCTTAATCTCTATGGTACCTTATATCTGTGAGAGCTACAGGAGCAAACATTCTGGAGAAGGGGATAAAATCATTTTCATTTAAACAGACGTAATATCTTTAAGGGATGGATTTTCATCACACTGCTATGAAATCAAGATGAATTGCACATCAGTGAATGATTGCACCTTTAAAGTGATACACCAGGGACACACAATGCTGTGTAAATAAATTCTAGTAGGTGATTCAAAAGTATAACAGAACGTACTAGGGGAAAATACAGCAGAGTATTAGAAAAAAGACGTGTTCAATCTTTATTTCTGAGATTATCTTTAAATCTGGTCATTAATCATTGGAAAACTATATACCAAATTAAAGTCAGGTGATAGAAATTGATGTCTTTGAGCTTATGGCAGAAATGTAGTTTCTTCCCAATCGCATTGGGGATTTTATTTAGAAACTCTTCTTGAATACAAAGATACAAGATGAAGAATTCATTGTTTTCTCTTCCCGCTAGAAAGTATGACATAAGTGACTGAATAGCTCAACCACATGATTTGACTATAACCGTTATCAACAGAATTGATCAACAAATAGCTGCTGTCTTTAAGAGTGACAGCAAATTCAGAGGAACAAAATTATACACTTTAATTTTGTTTAATTTCTTAACTTAGGGTGACCTGGGTTGCCAGGCAAGAGGAAGAGATCTTTACTATTAACACATAAGACTGGATTTCTAGGATTTTTATAGCTGAATACAAATTTCCCTTGCTCATTCTGTCTTTCCCATTCTCTCTAACCTCTCTATGAAAAAATGTGGAATGTGCTTCGACAGAAAGCTGGAAAACAGCACTTTCATACAAAAAGCCTTTGGTTGTCTGCTGGCAGTAAATGGCAACAGAAGTGGATGAGGAAGTGCATTAGTTACCTGTTGCTGCATAACAAACAACACCCAAACGCAGAGGCAATAATGAATTTATTATGTCATCTTTTATGCAGGTCAGAAATCCCAGTGTGTCCTAGATGAATTGTTGTTAGGGGAAAGACTTAAATGATTAAAAAAAGTAAAGCACCCTTATTACCAGTATTATTGCAATTGAGCTAAATTTTGCCAAATTTTATGTTATGAGTTGAATTGTGTCCTCCAAAAAAATAAGTTGAAGTCTTAAACCCCAGTACCTGCGAATGTAACTTTATTTTGGAAATGAGGCCTTTGCAGATATAATCAAGTTAACTAGAAGCGGGTGGGGTGCTAATTCAATATAACTAGTATCCTTATAAGAGAAAAAGAGGTACAAAAACAGAGACACACAGGAAGATGGCCATGTGATGACAAAGGCAGAGATTGGAGTGATGTGTCTACAAGCCACGGAATACCAAGGATTGACCGTACCAATAGAATTGTGAGCAGGTATGGAAAAGATCCTCCCCTAGAGCCGTTAGAGGAAGCATGGCCCTACCAACGCCTTCATTTAGACTTCTAGCCTCCAGAACACTGAGAGAACAAGTTTCTGTTGTTTGAAGCAGCCCAGTTTGAAGTACTTAGCTATGACAGCACTAGGAAATGAATACAATCTATACGTTAGAATGCGAATATGATTTTTCTGGTCCTCCTTTTGCATTAATAATAAAAATCTTTGTACCAGCTTTACAGTAAGTGTTCAATAGTGGGTAATGAAACTGAATTTATTAAAATGAAAAAGAGGACTTGAACTAAGGGATAATATGTATCAGTTTTTTCCTTTAAATGAAAGACAAAACTTAAGTACTTAAAAATCAAGGAAAACGTGGAGTTATTTGCCATATTACACTTGTTTGGTTCCGAGACTGGTTTTGGTAATAATTCCTCAATAATTATTTAGTTGCCTAATAGTGGTGTGTGGAATATAATATTGTATACAGAGTCTGATTATAAATATATATAAATGCTCAAAAATAATTAGCAAAATGTTAAAAGTGGTTATACTTTTTATTATTTCTACTAGGGAATTTATTTTTTTATTTCTGTTTATTTATTTATTTATATTTATTTTATTATTTCTATTTATTATTTCTACTAGGGAAATAATAAAATAGTTGGTATTTATTAAAGTATTTACCATTTAAAAGTAGATAATTTAAAGTCATTTATTTTTGTATATGTTACAAATTCCAAGACATTGAATAATGAACAAAGGCTTGGTAAATGATATTAAAAATTAAAGAATTTAAAACTTTATTTACGATCTATTAAAATGAATGTATAGCCTTATATTTGTTATTTCTCTTCTTCACCTTCTCCATGGGTGTTTTTGACCCACAGTTAAAAAAAAATTTAAGTAAGTAGCAAATGATCAGCTTGCCATTTGAATGTAATGATTAAAATTATTGTACCAAACGAACACATACTTACTATATATACTAATAAGTTACTTAAAGCTGATTATCTGTGGATACAACGAGACTGAAAGACTGAGGAATGATTTAACAAACAAAACAGCAGTAAATAAAAACTACATTTAATAATATTTTTGCTCTTAGAAAAGTAAACAGGTGTGTTTTCTTGCAACAGAGCTGCCTTAGTAAACACATGGGTAGAATTTCATCGGAATACTTCCAGCTGTGTGAAGACCATCTGTTCATCCTTTTTAATTTTAATTAGTGCTAGAGACTTCCTTTATTTCATTAATCTCATCTGCAAATTCTGGTTTGCATTTTGCCCTCTTTATGGATAAAGAAGATGCAGGTCTGAACAAACTAGAAATTCTAACAATTCATTCCTTCTCTAGTTTTACTTTAATCAGCGATTCTAAAGTAAATAAAGTTGTTTTTAATAATAATAGCAGTTTTCCATAAACTGCCCTAAAGCAGCATCATAATATAAAAGCTATTCCAAGAATTATTCAGCATATGTTTAACAGATGATGAGATTTTTAACCACAGATATTCATTCTGCAAGGATCTTTTCCTCTTTTTTAAAAACTCAGTGGTAAGGATTACCCACTGTGAAATTATTTCCATAGTATTCCAATTACATTCAAGGGCTTTCAGACATACTTTATTTCCACACTTACATATTTATTTATTTTGCAACTTATTTACACCCAAATCAGAAATAAAAATTAAAAACTTAGAATCTGTTTCAATAAACCAAGTAAAGTAAGCTTTCAGTGTGAATGTAAACTTGACCTTTTATTTAGTTTACCAATGGTACTCAGATTCAACCGTCCACATTGGTAAAGAGTTGCTTCCCCTGGCCTTACACCTTCACCCTTTACCTACACATATATTTATCTAAAACAGTGCTTCTCACACTTTATTGTGCATATGGATCGTCTGGGGATCTTATTGAATGCTGGTTCTGCGTCAGTCAGACAGAGTGGGGCTTGAACTCCTGCATGTCTAATGCATTCCCAGGTGACGGTGATGCTGTTGTTCTGCAATAGAATCTTGAGTGGTGAGGTTATACAGTGAGTACTGCTGATATAAAAAAATCATAAACACCTGTAGTTCCACGAGGTTTACACCAAGTAGTATTAAGTTAAACAGCTCACTTCATCTAAAAAAATTGGCATTTCATGTCACCAAATATAAAACTGGCAGTTATCCTTAGATCAATTCCAGAAGCCCTCTCATTTCCTAGTAATCATATAAAATCACAGAAAACTGGATTGAAAAGTGTATAAGAATTATTCATTAAACACATACAGCAAAGTTGGTTAACTCTCATACTAAATGTTAAAGAAAGGAACAAAGACACACGGACATAATTTCTCTTCTATTTAAATGGATTTGTACCTATTAATCTCTCTCCTTTTTCATGGCTGAACTTATTTGCATTTCTTGTCCGTATTCTTCATTAGTCTTGCAAGTAATTTGTCTATTTCATTGGCATTTTAAAAGAACCAGATCTTACTTTATCACCAAGTCTACTTCTGTTGTTTTCTGTTCATTTAGTTCTGCTTTTATGTTTATCTCCTTTCTTCTATCTTATGTTTATCTTGAGTATTTTTGTCTTAGCTTCCACAGTTGACTACTTAGCTAACTTACTTCTATCTAGTCCCTAGTGTTTTCTGCAAATTGCATTTATTGCTAAATTTTAAAAATCTTAATACTGAATTCCATACTGTGGATAAAAAGTGTTCTTATATCTCCATTTTTCAAATGTTACAGTTTCTGCTCTGAATTGCTCTTTAATCAAAAAGTCATTTAGATATATGTCTTAAATTGCTAAGAGGTTTGTTTTAGATAGATACATACATAGGTAATAGATAGGTAGATACTTACATACATATTTATTGACTAGTCTTTTAAAATGAATATGCAATTTAAATTAAGACCAAAGAATGCATTCTGTCCATTTCTACTTACAGGGAATTAAAGAAAAAGTTCTTTATGGTTTAGTATACAAGCAATTTTTGTAAATGTCTTATTGTTATCTGAGATATATATATTATGGGCAGTATTGTCCTAATATTTTAGGAAGGTTAAATGGAATTTATACTTTTTTCTTAGCAAATATAAATTGAGAAGGCATAATTGGAATAGAAAAACCAACCAGGACAAAATATATTTGAAATTCTGGACAAAAGACTACCCTGCTTGTAGGATGCCAAATAAATAATTTTTATAGGTTATTTTGATCAACCTTCAAGGAGCACATTTTCCTATATTATTCAAAGTGTTCACATAAGAAAAGATAGGCAAACCTGATAGGCCAAACCACTATTAGATTAAATTAATATCACATAAGAAACTAGGTACCCAAAACCAAATGAAATATTGATACGCAAAGTTATATTAAAGGAATAATAGGAATGCTGAAGTGGAGTTACTCCAGGAATACAAATATCATTCAATATAAATAACTTTATAAGTGATTTTCAGAACATTAGATGTTTTAAGCAGAAATAACATAATCACCTCAATAGATCTGTGAAAAAGGCATTTGATAAAATGCAACAATTACTGACAGAAATGCTTATTAAGCTGGGAATGCCAAGTAATTTATTCAACATGATAAAGAGTAGCTATCAGAACCCCAAAGAAATAATATAACAGTCGGAAAAACAAAACAAAACATTCCATTAAGAACCATGAACAGAAGATAAGAAAAGACACTATTACCTGTGTTATTCACCATTATTCTAGAAGGTTCAGTCAATAAAATTAAAAAGGAATAGGAAATAAGAGATTCAAATGTTAGAAAGGAAGATGTAATCCATCATTAACGGTAGATGATACAATTGTCTTCCTTGCATATACAAGACAATGCACCAGGAGAATGTTAAAACAAAAACTCATTCTAGAAAGTTGTTGGATATACCAGAAAAGTATTTAAAATCAGTAGCCTTCCAAATGTCAAACATTAATTATAAAATACTTTAGTGAAGTATATCTCAGAGAAGCAAAAAGTGGAAAACACAGAAAAAAGTTAGTGAATAGTATGCAATCCTCATATGAATAAAATTAACTTGAAGTCCTAAATAACAAGGTAGGAAATCCAAGATACATGCTATGTTCCTGGTTAAGAACACACAAAATTATTAAATGCCATTTCTCCTCATATTAATCTCGAAATTCACTGTAATCCCAATCAAAACCCCTCAAGATTTCTCATGGTCCCTGACAAGTTTACTTTAACATATTAAATGAAGAAATTTCCAAAAATAGCAAGATAATTTTGACAAAGAATGAGGGAGGAGATATATTCTTTCAGATTAAAACATAGTATAACGTATAAAATTATGGCCCCCAAATAGACACAGATTAATAATGAAGTTGGAAAACAAATTATATCAATTATGGGTATTTATGTATGAGAAAGTACTGCTGTATGGCAGAGGTGAGAGAATGGAGTATAGTTTACCCTTCAACAACATGGGTTTGAACTGTGTGGGGTCAACTTATATGCAGATTTTTTTTAGTAAACATAGAGTCAGCTCTCTGATCCGTGGGTTCTGCATCTGCAGATTCAACCAACCACGAATCCCAAACTTAATACATGATCTGAGGTTGGCTGAATCCCCAGATGCGGAACTATGTACAAGGAGGGCCAACTATGGGACTTATGCATCTGCAGATTTTGATATCTGTGGCAGGTCCTTGGACCAAGCCCCACTGATACCTCGGGATGACTGTATTCAGTAATTGTGAGTCATGTCTTTTCCTGTGCCAATCTCTCTGGAAAGCAGTGTCTGGAACATAAGCTAGCATGCAGGGATTTTACTTGGGAAGTGATGCCAGGGAGCCAGGGTGAGGGAGGAAGCATGCATGGGTAGAGAGGGAAAATCAGTAGGAGGTGTGTTCACAGTTAGTCAACACAGTGGGCAATTCAGGCTTGATCGTGCCATGACCCTCCGAGGAACCATGTGTAATATGCTTAAAATTGTCTGATCAAGGGACAGAAGAGGGGGGCATTTCTTCACCAATTCCCGTAGTAAGGGTTGCCCTTATTAAGGAATGTCAATTCCTTCACATTTCCAGTCTATGCATGGGTGAGCCTAGGGGAGATTTCCTGCCAGTGTCCCAAGGTGCTGTCAGAGACAGCCTGGGGTAGAAAATTAGAGAGGAACAGTACTGCCAAGGCAAGCTGTAACGGAGTCTGCCTTCCTCTGGTTGCTGCAATAAACGGAGGTTAGGAGTTGAGGCAGAGTCCAAGAATGTCTAACAGAGGAAAACAGGAGATTCAGAGGTACAAAAAAAAATTACATGGGAAGACACATATATGTTTGGTTTCACCCCTACTGTAGTGTCATTCTAGATCTCTACAAGCACATTTGGGTAAACCGAGGGTTTAAGCGTTCCTTAAGAAGCCATAAACTGACCCAAGAAACTCAAGTTCAGCTCTGTCCTATACAAGACGTTGAAAACATTAAGTCAGAGTTTTAGTGCCATCTCTCCCTTCAGATGCATCATTCTGTAACCTGCACTTATAGGACTTTACTCCTTATCTTTAGGATTATTACTTATAATTTCTTAGCCACCTTAATATAGCTGCATTTCATTCGTATGTAATGGATTCAAGCACACTACTGCTTTCAGGTAATTGCTTAATTTTCAGTAAAGAAAGAAAAAGTAAAAAAGATAAACAAGTTATGAACAGAAATGCTTGTAGTTTTGTTCTGTACCATGATATCTTCTATTCTTTTAAAGTTCTCCAGGGCTGTTATCTTTTAAAATATAGATATATGTACGATTTTTAATAGTATCCTTCTGCGATTTCACTAAAAATTTTAGAAATACATTTACTTTTATTCAAGAGTATTAAAATAACTTTCTTCTTTAAACGTATCAATTTTAATTCACAAAAAAAATCCCTCTTCTTTATTTTCTTAAAATATTCTGTCCTTGAGCCTAAGTCTTTGCACTCAAAAAGAAATTGAGGAGGTTCCTTAGAAAACTAAAAACAGAACCACCATACGACCCAGCAATCCCACTACTGGGCATTTACCCTGAGAAAACCATAATTCAAAAAGAGTCATGTACCAAAATGTTCATTGCAGCTCTATTTACAATAGCCAGGACATGGAAGCAACCTAAGTGTCCAGCGACAGATGAATGGATAAAGAAGATGTGGCACATATATACAATGGAATATTACTCAGTCATAAAAAGAAACGAAATTGAGATATTTGTAGTAAGGTGGATGGACCTAGAGTCTGTCATACAGAGTGAAGTCAGAAAGAGAAAAACAAATACCGTATGCTAACACATACATATGGAATCTAAGAAAAAAAAAGGTCATGAAGAACCTAGGGTTAAGATGGGAATAAAGACACAGACCTACTAGAGAATGGACTTGAGGATATGGGGAGGGGGAAGGGTAAGCTTTGACGAAATGGGAGGGTGGCATGTACATATGTACACTACCAAGCGTGAAGTGGATAGCTGGTGGGAGGCAGCCACATGGCGCAGCGAGATCAGCTCGGTGGTTTGTGACCGCCTGGAGGGGTGGGATGGGGAGGGTGGGAGGGAGGGAGACGCGGGGGAGAGGAGATGTGGGAACGTATGTATATGTATAACTGGTTCACTTTGTTATTTATAACGCAGAAACTAGCGCACTATAAAGCAATTATACTCCAATAAAGATGTTTAAAAAAAAAAGGAAAGAAATTGAACACATTTATATTCACAAGCAAGGGGAAGCTATGTAAACCCTGAGTAATTGACGGATCTTATTTATAAAGACTTTCTGAGTATGCTTTTGGGTATGCTTGTTCATAGTCTTGAACTGTTATTTTCAATATTTGCTATTAATAACTTGAAAATATGCTAGCGCTTCGCAATGGCACTCTGACTTTTAATCAGCTGTTAGTTCTATCTCTTCTTGGTTAAATAAGTAAAATGGCTCACATCCAAAGTAGGCCTGACACCAGAGGGTACTTCAGTGACACTATTTACCTTTAACACTTCACTGTTGAATGAACCCAAAATCACCATTTGGAAATACACAGTGTATTTGTTCCAAGAAAGACCAAACACCTAGGAACCTAAATCCGAATTTCCTGTTTTCTTTTTAGGACAAATTATGCTCAGCTGCACAAAAAAATTATTGACAACAGAATTTCAGTAGAAAGAAGGAATGGTTTCAGAATTACGAAAACCTCTTGAGGGAGAAATACCTAAGAGTCAAGAAGAAGTCTATATTCAACGGTCATGGAGCTAAAGGAACTTCAATATAAAAATGTCATTTTCCAAGAATAATGATACCTAATTCTACTTTAAAATCAAGAAAATATGAAAGGTTATTACCAAGAGGGTGTTAACCAGATGTTCTCAATCTCTATACAGAAAGTATGTCTGTGAGTTAGATATAAGGCAGAGAGCAGCCACACACGGAAAGTTATTAAGTCTTGGAAAGGTTAAGAAGTGAGGATGTGAACAGTATTTTAAAGATTAATTAAATTTCATCTATCCAAGAAACTTGAGGTTGGAAGAACGTCAGGCTAGATTGATTTTACATATATATATATATCCACCTTATAGCCTTCTTTCATTGTTTTATGGAGCTCTTAATTATATAGTAATAAGCTAAAAATAGCATTGGAAATGCTTTCCCACTCAATTTGTATACCTGACTTGAGTCTACTTTGTCATCCAATGGGCATGATATCCCTCAATACATTGTACAGAGTGACTTACTCTGGAGTCAGAGAATTGGGAACTGAAACTGGCCTTTCTGCTTACAATTGTGTGGCTATAGGGTAAATGACTTATCCCTGAAGATGTATTCTGAGGAGCAGTAGCACAAATGTCAGTAATGATCCCAGCATGATGCCGGCAGGGATGAGTTTCCATCACTGGTTTACAAGTTGGATTCCCCAAATGGACTTGATTCCATGAGGGCAACAGCATCTTTTACTGAAGTGTCAAGCCTAGTGGACTGGCACACCAGCCACATGCACTGAACTCACGTTAAATACCTGGCATCGTTACAAAGACGTTAGTAAAACTGCACACCGTGTAATATCTGCCCAAAATGCTTATGACAAATAGATTCTGAGGAAAGAAATTCACATGCACCCAGTGCACTGGGCACGTATAAAGAGCAATCATTTAATGTCACTTAACAACAAGAAAATCTTCAGTAGTAAATATCAGAGGATAGCAGCAAAACCTTCAACCGTTGATAAAAAGTCCAAAGTTGTTGCTGCTAGAATTCCCTAAAGGGTAACATGAGAAAATTTAATAAACTGAGCACAATGTCATTTGAGACATTTGAAGTATTTGCGGTCTTTCCTGAGGGGGTGAAGGTAAGCAAATGTGATTCTCATCCAGCAGGTAATTGCCAGAAACAGGCTCGAAAACAGCCCAGGGATTAAAAAAAATAAGCTGGTATATTGAAATTTTAGAAGAAAATGAAAACAAAACAAAAAACTGATGTGCTTATGCCTGTTTAGTGGTATGTGTTTAAAATAGGATATTTTATGTATACATACAGAAGCACTCACAAATATGTCACTGAATTAAGGGAAAACTTTAAAATAATTAAATAATGATTTAAAACTTGTCCATGAAATGAGCTTAGGGTAGTTTCACCCACACATTCAAAATGATTATAAGGCTTTCTGCTAAACGAGTGCTATAAGTGCTTGACGTTTGTTCTTCAACATGATTTATTAGTCATATTTCTGTCTAACATTAAGATATGCTAATGTCAAAATTAACAAGAATTGGACTTTAGCCATATCATACGCTGCTTCCAAAAAAACCTGCTTCCTCCTTTGTGTGCCATATATGATTTCCTTTTGATGATTTAGTTACTGGCTTCAGGCTTCTGATTGTCCTGCTAGAGTTATGCCAGAGGCTGCAAAAGAAGGGTTGCCAAAATGCATTGGAAGAGCCCAGCTCCATGTGGACCTTTCTACATTAGATCACCTAGAATAAAAAAGAATGCTATTTAATAAAATATAGTCCATAAGTGTATTATTTTTTATATATTAAAGAAAGGAAGGACAAGAAATAAAAGGAAGGCATCTACTGTAAGATGCAAGATTTCCTTCCTTCACTAACGTAGGTTTTTCAATTTCGAGGCAAAGGCTTATTAGGCACAGCGGTCCTCTCCTAGCTTAGGAACAGTGGGACTTACAATCTAGAGGTTGTCCTGGCAGTGGACACGTTAGTCTACTTTATTTCTTGGGAGGTAGAAGCATTGATTTAGATTTGTCATTGCTGGAGATGTACATGCCCCAGCTGATTCTTCTTAAAACACAGTCCACACCAAATGGGATCCACGGCTAAATCCGTAACACTCAGCAATGCAATTGAAAAGAAACATCATCAGCCAATTCTAACTACAAAAAATAATAGACTTTATTTTTAAAAATTAAAAAATGCAGGTAAGCATAAAGAAGAAAATTAAAATTCTTTGTAAGCCTATCACCAAGAGACTAATGTCGAGAGGAAATAAAGAACAAAAGTGGAAGAAAAGTTTTTGTATAGCTAGCTCCTGGCTGCATCTTCAGTGCTCTCCCTACCTCCTTACCTACTTCACTAGAGAAGGCAAGAAACCACCCGAAATGATACCATTCTGTCTCCCTTTTGTGTACTCTCAAGGAATGTTCTCAAGGAATGTTATTCACATTATATCCTGACAAGCTACGTTCCAACTAGTCCGTTACCACATTTGTCTCTCCCACGAGACTGTAAGCTCCTCAAGACCAAAAGCTTAACTATATGAAGCCTAATTATAATGACAGGCAAATACTACGTTCTCGATTGTTTCACTACTGAATGGATGAACAACTGAATGGGTGCCACCTCCTCTGTTCTCTAAATGTGATAGTCGAGTCAAATAGTTTCTCCCATAAGCCTTTTTACTTCCAACACGATACTTGCAGATACTATAAGATCACAAACATTTAATAAAAGCTATGGCCTTATCTAAACAAACTGGCTTCCCATGGGAGTGATTAACTGAACAAAAGGAGAATCTGTCATGATTTTTACCTAAATCTATTTTGTAACTAATTCAAAAATAAACATTTTATTAAAGTTACTAGCAAATAATTACTAATCACTAAATATGTGATGAACAGTTACATGAAAATTATACAAACACCTAGGTACAATTACAGTGGAAGTCTCCTATCTAATATGAATGGATATAAACTGGTTAAATAATGAAAAAGTTGGCTAACTCTGCCAAATTTTTAGGAAAAGAATTTTGTTTTAGGAAAAGAATTTCCTAATCTTTTTTATACAGAAAGAGACATTAATAAATTAAAATAGATGTCTAATCATTACATTTCTGAACAGTCTTTCTTTAGGACCTCCATCAATTCTACATTGCCTACAATTTCCACTTTCAATGCTTTAAGGTGAAACAGACACCTTAAACAGACACTTGCTAAAGAAAGACACTTAAGAAGGAATTCCTGTGCACAATCCTTTTACACTTACTGTCGAGCTTTTATAGCTATCTACCAGCACCAAATTCTACATATTTTGGAGGTGGGTGGTTGTTGGTTTTTTAATTTTAATTGTTTGCAATTAGACTTTATTTTGGCTTCCCAAAATATTCAGCTTAGTTATCATGGGAAAAACAGATTTCTTATGTATTCATATTTCATTTGTTTACATACCATTTAATTAAATCACATAATTACAAGAAAATTACAACTAGCATTCATTTGGGAATAAAAACAACTTACTCTTAGTAAGAATGCGAAGAACTGGTGGAACGCAGAGGCGTTCAGAAGAGCAGCCCAATATCGGCAAGCATTCAGCATGCCACGGGACTGGAGAGTGTCATTTGCAGAGGGAATTGGGAACGTCAATTACATGTAGATGGGTTGGTAGAGACCCTGCTGGAATTCTCATCCTTAATGTGCATTGCTATCTGAATCACTGCTTAATTCAATCCTGGCTCGTCTATCCAGCAAAATGCTCACAGCTTCCTTCCCTTCTCATGCTAGGTGACTTGAACCTAGCCCACTGCTTCTCAAGTTTTCTGTGCTGAAAGATGAATTTCTCCACCACCACCACCCCCGATCTGTCACAGACCAATATTATATTTGTAAAATACAATAAAAATACAATGGGTAAAAAAAGACATAAAGCACAAGGGCAGTAAAAAGATTAGTTCAGCAGGCATAAAATTACTCTGTCAAACTGCTATAAAAGTTTCTAAACGTTTCGGTTTCTGTTCTTATCTTCTCACAGACCTGGAACAGCTTGGGGAATAGCATGGGTTTGCAGACTACACTCTAGACCAAGACATTAACTAAGCTGTATTCTATGTAATTACATTATACGGGCAACATGATCTAGAATACAATTGAAAAGTGGATATAGAAAGATAAATATTTTCAAGGGAAAACGATTTTCTTTACACGTGTTTGAGTATTTTCTTCTCTTTCATCCAGCTTAGAATTTCATGCATAAAAAAAATCGGATTTTGGGAACATGTGGTTCTACACTATACTAAGATAATGATGTAATTTTTTTCAAAAAAATATTAGTTATGAAAACTAATACTGTTATAATACCAGTGTATTAAAATATGTGTGTTTTTTTTAAAGGAAGGACAAAGCCAAAGCCTGAGAGAACATTAAAGATATTCCTGCTCTGATCATTTACCATACTATTTTCATTAATTAGAGTGTGATCTTCCTCAGCTAGCTTTTATTTTGTACTGTGGCTCAAAAAGAAGTTGAAAAAACCCTGTCTTTAGTTTTGGGTTTATTTTCCATAGCTGGTTCAAATGTACACATTCAAATAAATGTGCACATATCAGAATCCTGAAAGAATCTAGATACTTCCATATGTGTGTCCGTTAAAAGGGGAAAATAGAAAGAACTGACTGTAACTTAATCAGATGGGCACCAGGGAGAATTTGTAACATGAAAAACAATAAATATGGATAATGTTGGGCTCAAGCTCAAACAAGCAAGGAATAACCTCTTTTTAAAAACTATACCAAAAGCAGGAATTCCCTAAATAATTGGCTAATTAAGTATTCTGTTTGGTTGACCATTCATAGCTAGTTTAGTGTAATGTTTAAGCTGTGCTGTAACATCATTATAAAGCCAGCTCTCATGCCAAGATAAGACCTAAATACTTTTGTTCTGGATTAAATAAAATCCTATAATCATGGTTATAACAACATCTGTCTGACATTAAGCAGTTGGCTGCTAAAAATGGAGATTTTCTTTTCATCTGTTCCATAAAAATCATAGACCCAGGAATAAGTCTTCAAAATACCTGCCTCCCAACACACACACAAATTTCAAGCCATCAAGCAAATATTTCTAACAGTGCTGTAGCATTTCCCGGTTTTTTATTCCTTGCCATAAGTTTAGTTATCTTTACTACCCCCTCATTTGCCATTAAAACAGGACAAAACAAAAGAAAATCTTTTGACTGAATTCATTCGTGTTTCCAGAAAGTATTTCAATCATTACAGTATATAGCGTTTACTATAATAACCAATTCTCTCCTCTTTGGTTTTGTGTCTATTCATTGAAATGTTGTGTTTGTATGCAGAAATGTCCCTGGTGTGAGCATATTTTATAAGTTCTCCTTGTAAGTCAAATTCTCAAGGTCTTTAATCATTGCTTATTATTTGTGAACTTCTTAAAATACTCCCTTTTGGGTCTGTAATTTCTAACACTGGCATTTGTTTCACTAATCAGTTTGAGAGAAAATTGTTTTATATTTGATCTCTGTATAAACCCTTAACTTAAAGGTTTAATAAAAAAATGAATACCATTATTTCACATGGTATAATTACTCAAATCTAGGTGAATGTGGTAATAAATACTTTATCCCAAATAGTCTTGACCTTTCAGAGTCCCTTCGAAGCAAATGACCTGGTTAGTCACAGCGTAGCTACAAGTACCTGAAGTCCTGATGGTACCCTCAGTTTGGGGAAATGCTGGTTTAAGGGTCAAGTACGTCATATCAAGGTTCTTGAATTATTCATGAACTCCAGGTTTCAAAGATGATGATAAACTGGTAATACGCGAGCAAAAGTGCCGAGATTACAAGGACAATGTAAGGCCAGACCCATGAGCTCTGAGCCTTCCCAAACCACACATCACCACCAAGGAATGTATTAATTCTCTACTTCAAAAAGGAAAACTCCCAGTCAATATTTTCCTCATTTGAAAAGTCATACAGGAGCAGCAAGTGTCACTGAGGCTCCATTTTAGGCAGCACAGGAGGTTTCTGGATGTCTTGATGTCAGACTGATCGTGCTGGTGCCATGGCTGTTCTTGTAGAACACCCTTATATTTCTGTTTTCAGTTACTCTGCTTTGAAGTCCTCCTGCCTTGACTGGAAACAATTTGCTCTCTCTAAGAAAGATGGGCATCATCCATGGATGTAAGAGATACAGTAATAGTAAGTCATCATAAAGTAATGTACTGGCACGTGTAAGGGGCTGAATCCTCAGTATAAAACACAGAAACTGAAGTGGTTTCATTCTACACAGAAAAAAAACATGTCTTGTTGGATAGCTTTGCATTTATAACTGTGCATCACATTTTTTCCTGTAAGAACAACAGTGTTAAGAGCATTTAATCTTTATACATATAAATATTTCCTTTTGTCTTTCCTTTGATTTTTAAGAGGATTGATGTGACTGGGTAAATAAGGTTTACGCTAATGCTTTCTTTTAGACATTTTTTTTTTTTCACTCTTAGGAGTGCACTTCACACATCTACCTGATACTGATAAAAGAATAGGTTGGTTCAGCTTATGTTATGACAGAGAAAGCTAGGTTAGAAAAAATAAAGGATGTCATTGGGAAAGATTTCTTTAAGAAGAAAACAGGACTGTACTACATATGAAACATTTGTTTTCCACTTGTTAGCAACAATGAAAAGAAATTTTCAATTGAAGGTACATTGTATACATCCACAGCAATAGAATAAGGTGTACTTCATACTCGCTTAAATAATTTTATTCGGCACAATTCCTAGAGAAAGCATTGGGTCTTATGCTTATGTAGAAAATATGCATTTTAAAGACTTCTGACAAAAAGTACTTCAAGCTGACAAAAATGTTATTTTTAAAAAATCAACAAAATATATTCATTATATAATTTTATAATAATTATATGGAGAAAGAGAAAGTAGAAATAATTTAGGATTATAGATCTAATTAGATGATACTTTAAATATATGTATAAGCATTCTGTACATTTCTGTACACCATTATCATGTGGATTAAGAAATGTGCCTGGGGCTTCCCTGGTGGCACAGTGGTTGAGAGTCCGCCTGCCGATGCAGGGGACACGGGTTCATGCCCCGGTCCGGGAGGATCCCACATGCCCATGAGCCATGGCTGCTGAGCCTGCGCGTCCGGAGCCTGTGCTCCGCAACGGGAGAGGCCACAGCAGTGAGAGGCCCGCGTACCGCAAAAAAAAAAAAAAAAAAAAAAAAGTGCTTGTTTTTCATGACCATGTGCACCCCCCACTTCTCCCTTCCCCTTTCCATTCCCTAAACTGAAAGCCAAATGGACATATTTACATATTGCTACACATCGGCTAGGGCTTGATCTTTCCTTACAAGCTACTTTTCATGTTCTAATCCCTCCTCGTGTATTTTTACTTCCCTCTCTTTGAATTAAATTTATTATCCACGGGTAAATGTGCCAACTTAAGTTTCTCAATCCTGGCTGCACAAAGTTAGGTTTGAAATGTCTGGGTCAGTATATTCTCACGCACAGAAAAGTACATGGAATCCTTCTGGGCTCCTTCTCTGGAGCCAGTTTTTCCTGAGTTCTAATTAACTCCTTGACTTTTTCAAGCTCCTGGCTGAACACTCAATTCTCATGGACTGCTGGATATTCTACTCAGCCCCAATTAAAATTTGTGCTGAATTGTTTAACTTTTCAGTTCTCCTAGCTGTTCAAGTACAGTACAACTTCCCAAGAGTCACTGAAATATATCAGGAACCTGCTGCCTCACTCTGAATGTTCCAGTGAGGGAGTAGCTCTGCTTCAATTATAAGCCAAGATACATAACCACTGATTCCAACATTGCATTCAGAGAAGGAGAAAGAGGAGGAAATAGGGTGAGGGTGGGGGAGAGGGAGGAAGAAGATGAAAAGAAGAAAAAGAAGAAAGGGGGGGGCTTCCCCGGTGGCGCAGAGGTTGAGAGTCCGCCTGCCGATGCAGGGGACACGGGTTCGTGCCCTGGTCCAGGAGGATCCCACATGCCGCAGAGCGGCTGGGCCCGTGAGCCATGGCCGTTGAGCCTGCGCGTCTGGACCCTGTGCTCCGCAGGGGGAGAGGCCACAACAGTGAGAGGCCCGCGTACCGCAAAAAAAAAAAAGAAGAAGAAAGGGGGGTAAGATTTTGAAAGGTAAATACATAATTGTTGAAATTTACAAGAACCATATATAAGTGAATAAATAAACAAATAAGAGGACTTTTCTCAGAGGGTAGGGCAAAAACAAATTTTTAAGAAAAGTTGAATTATTAAGTAAGATAGAGTGTCAATCCAGGAACGTCCAAAGGTACCTCATCTAATGAAGGAGAAGAGGCAAGAAGGAGAAAATAATTAAAGAAATAAAAGCAAAACATTTTGTAAAATGAAATAAAATACTCTGGCCTGAAGAAAAAAAAGACCCACGTAGTAATGGAATAGATAGAACACACAAACAAACAAACAAAAATACATTTAGAAACATGCTCAGGAAATCTTATAATACCAAAAAATTACAGAGTGTGGGATACAAAGTCCTCCACAGGGACAAGGGTCTGAGTGGTGTCAGACTTTTCATTTGCAACAAAAGATGCTTAATGAGAATGAATAATATATCTGGAGGAAAAGGATTTCAATACATAATCTACACCTAAGCAAACCATGTTATCAGGGCAAAATAAAGGCATGCTTGCATGTATTTGCACTCAACGCGTACCTCATGCTAAATAAAACAAATTCATCTGTCAGAATAAGTGAAATACAATTGAAAATTCCATGGGAAGTAAAAGCTGACAAGATAATCATAAAACAAATATAAAAAGAAAGCATGTTATTGTTTTGAGCAACCGATGGATTATTAAAGAAGGGACATTTGACCTTGATGCCTAGAATATTCTCCTTTAAGTAGCACACTTTAACCCCAGATTATATTCTCTGCAGACCCAGTCACACTGAAGAATTCTGCAATGCATGGTATTTATACATTCATTATATTATAAACATTATTTGTTGGTTTTAAATTTATGGAACCAACTTACAGACAAAGACCTAGAGACTGTTTAATAGTGTAGAACAGCATGCAAATTTTATAAACCATGCAAATTAATTCTTTCAACAAATCTAAGTGTCTGTTTTGTGCCAGGTACTGCTATAATAACTGTGGATTCAACAGCAAAAATAGAGAAAATGCCTGACCTCCTGAAGCTTATATTAGAAGGAGACCACCTACAGGGATGGGATAGGGAGGGTTGGGAGGGAGACTCCAGAGGGAGGAGATATGCGGATATATGCATATGTATGGCTGATTCACTTTGTTATAAAGCTGAAACTAACACACCATTGTAAAGCAATTATACTCCAATAAAGGTAGTAATACGTTCATATGGAAATTGAGATAATGGTAAGTGTTCCTGTGTAAAATAAAGCAGGGTAGAGTAACAAAGAGGAATGAGGGTGTGTAGCTATTTAATAAGGATGTGTAGTGCCAGTGCTCTCAGAGAGGAAACAAGCCAGGCATCAGTTCATAGGACGAGACCTCCAGGGAGTGCACCCAGTAGCCAGGGCCTCAGATACTGGTTGGCTGGATTTGAGTCCTGCCAAGAAGCCCAAGGCCAGAGAAGAGAGAAGCCAAGTAGGAGCAGAGGTCTAAAGGGAAACCTGGGGCCAGATATCGTACATAAGCCTTTGTGAGTAATGCTATTGACCCTGGATCGCTTTCTGAATATGATGAGGAGGCCCTGGGGGATTTCAGTGGAGCAGTGCTGTACGAACTGGGGGCTGGAAGAGGAAGAGGCCCTAGGAAGGGATTCCTGATGCTTAATAGCAGGGAGGCAAGAGACACTGTCAAAAGTTGGTTGCTCACAAAATACAACTTCAAATATATCATTTAAAGTTATCAGCTTCCCAGGTGGCGCGGTAGTTGAGAGTCTGCCTGCCAATGCAGGGGACACGGGTTCGAGCCCTGGTCTGGGAGGATCCCACATGCTGTGGAGCAACTGGGCCTGTGAGCCACAACTACTGAGCCTGTGCGTCTGGAGCCTGTGCTCTGCAACAAGAGAGGCTGGGATAGTGAGAGGCCCACGCACCGCGATGAAGAGTGGCCCCCGCTCGCCACAACTGGAGAAAGCCCTTGCACAGAAACGAAGACCCAACACAGCCAAAAATAAATTAATTAATTTATAAAAAAAGAAGAAGGGAAATTAATAAAGTTATGAAGGCTACCAATATAAGAATAAACATAGTATTACTAGTTTAAAAAAAAGAAGGGAAAAGCAGTTAACATAAATGAGTTAAATGCTCATCCTTCACAACTTCTGCTAAAAAATAGATGAAACAAGAAAAGGGGGTATTTAAAATAGTCAAAACAGTAGGCAGACTAGGGTTTAGGAGAGAAGATGGTTAAGTTTCACTTTTTATCATTCATTATTTATTCATTTTATTTAGTGTGTGGATTATTATGTCCTCTTTATGCTTTGTATTAAACTTTGACTTTGTTTTGTTAAAAGCAATACCAAAACTCTAAATATTCAAAATCTGTGAAATAGGGAAAAGGAAATGTATATCAGTTGGAAATGATACTCTCTCCCTTATCAAGTACATTCACCAAATTTACCAGGCAAAAAGCGGTATCAGAGATCATAAGCATAGAAATGTAGCATTTTCTTGGATTATAATCTCATTACAACGTGTGCAGAAAGACTTTTATCTCAAACCTAAAAACACATATTTCTATGTATCTGAATATATTTCCAGAGGAAAAAAAATACCAAAAGTCTTTCTACGTGGCATTAGCATCTTCTATATTTACAAACACTCTGCATTCAATTAAATTTCAAGGTATTTTCCAGTACAGTTTTTTCATGGGAAATCTGGATGATACTCACGATTAGATAAGGTTTTATTATCATGTTGTTTACTCCTGATTGACCTCTTAACTCTAAGAACAAAAATTGGTGGAAAGCAAGCTCCAAATCTGCAGAGCATAATAAAAATAAAAGTAAAACTCCAAGTAACATCAGCAATGTCACAATCACCTTCTGAACTTCTATGTGCTTATCTTTTTTTTTTTTTTTTCCGGTACGCGGGCCTCTCACTGCTGTGGCCTCTCCCGTTGCGGAGCACAGGCTCCGGATGCGCAGGCTCAGCGGCCATGGCTCAGGGGCCCAGCTGCTCCGCGGCATGTGATCTCCCCGGACCGGGGCACGAACCCGTGTCCCCTGCATCGGCAGGCGGACTCTCAACCACTGCGCCACCAGGGAAGCCCCTGCTTATCTTTTTAATGTAGTTTGAAACAACACCAGCTGATAACTACCAGGAAATGAATGAGAACATATCCAAAATCTCCATTTCGTTCATTTCATTTTAAAATATTTTCATGTTTGGAGTGGAAATATTTTGAGATATTTTTAAGTAATCTAAGAAATATGTCACTATATATTTTGAAAGAAATATCACTCAGAGGAGTTTTACAATGTCTAAAATAGAAAATTTTATTTATAAAGGTATTCTCAAAATCATTCTCCTTGTATAGATCATGTAACTATATCATGACTGAAAGTTCATTTTGAAAATAAATAAATCTGAATTACAATATTTAATACTTCTAATATTTGACAGTGTCTATTTTTTCAAGTTCCTTTAAATTGTCCACTTTGTTGGTTTAATAATGAATAAAAGAGTTTATTTTTTGAATGTTAAACATTTTTTTAAAATAGTGTATTATTAGCAATCTGTATTATGTCTACTCTTGCCAACCCCACCCCCCAAAAAATATAACTTTAAAAAGTAAGTGAATCAATTTCTCACTCTGTTATGAAACATAAACATACTTTAAAGTGGTTTTAGGAAATTTTTTTCTTAATAAAAGGGGAATGGGGTTACTTACTGAATATCTCAGAAATTCTCATTTATTGAAGAATGCTTGTCTCTCATTAGTTTCTAATTGAAGAGCTTGATTATTATTTCAGCACTAATTTTAACTGACATGTGCATTGTTCTTGAGCATTTGTAAAGTTTCTGTAATATTATGGGATTTCATTCTCAGAAGTAGTTCATGATGAGAAATTCAGGAATGACTTTCCTTCATTTGCTAGAATGGAGATGTGAAAATTTTTCTTATTATTTTTTGACAGCCTAGTAGAGAAGCACTGAGATTTTGGTCAAGGTCCCAATGAGAAAGATAAGGTGAGATGAACATGGCTAAGGCTGATAGCGGGGGATAGTCAAGTGTTAGGTCAAAGAAATAAAAGCAACTCTAGCTTAAGTAATGTCATCCCCAGCTTTTGTCTGGAGTAGCACCTAAAGGTGCTGATGCTACTGTGTTTGCAGTAGCGTCATGACATTAACACAATTTGATTTCTTCTCCTAAAGCCTGTATCTGGCACAAGACTGCCTGTGGTGTACAAGGCAGTTTAATCACTTTGGGCAGCCTTGGCTTATACTGTCTTGCTAGGATAACAGATTATGTGAGCCCTACCATTTTCTACAGATGGTGTAAGATCCGAGTATCAAGTTCAACTGCTGCTTTTTGATTTGTGCTCATGCTGGAGCACAATTTTAAAAGGCTTTTTCCTTTTTTGTGGAAAGAGATATGAAACTTTTGCTTAATATGTAATACGCTAGATAGGAAAATATATTTTGAGATAGGCAGTGAACCACAAGGAAAGGCATATTTTCAGAAACCAATTTCTCAAAAAGATATATGCCTCACCAAGTGAATCTAAGAACAAGGGCCTCGTGGGCTGTATTAATCACCTTACATTCCATCTCAGGGCACTGTCTATGCAGATCAAGAGAAATACTGCACAGTAAGTAAAAGGAATCCAGGAGCAACGTACAGAGTTCTCATTAGGGAACACTGCAGTTTTTTTTGTTTTTTTTTTTATTTCTAAGAGATAAACAAAAGAGAAAGAAGGAGACAGAGACAGAGGAAGAATGGGGAAAAATCAGACATTTATGGCTATTTCTCATTCATAAATGATGTAAAATCATATCAGGCATGCTGAAATATCTACGGAGAGTAAAATGAGAGTTGTAAAGAGTTTTAGTAGACTAGGAGCTTATTCAATTACTTAACACGCTATAGTGAATTTTTGCATTCGTAGTAAACCTGACTAGAAATCTGGAGAGGGTAGAAAATCAAACAATTAAATTTATTTAGCTAATTTGTACTAAAATGGGCATAATTCTCAGTACTACCATGTTCTAATTCTTAAGCTATTAGGAAAAATGGTTCTTTTTAAAGGTAATACATTCAGAATAAACTCCAAATTGGCCTCGGAGAGCATGTCCAAATATTTACCATCAGCTTCTCATAGAAGTTGATGACTATCTGGTAAAAACAGAGCTGAGCTGAATTTTTAAAACTACCTTCACTGTTTTAAACACAGTGAATTGTTATTTACGTGAAAGCACTAAGTAAAGAATTATGTAAATTTAAGTTAATGATGAAAACATAATTCTTAACAATTATTTAAAACTATTTGAGAGCTTTTAGCTGGTGTATCACCCTATCCACTATTTTTTTTTTTTTACCCTATCCACTATTGATTATCCCAGCATTGTATGCTTGACCTTAAAGACACTAATAATCTATAAGGAAAGAGAAGTAATAAGCAACTTTCCATCCACCATCTGATTTTTAATTACACACTTTTTTTTTTCTCAAATCTACTCTTTAGTGACAAAAGCTTCATCACTGTTCAGTAGAATTTATGGAAATCAGGCTAGGCAGCAAGTATCTGACTCGTAAAAATTTCCTGTTAAAACTAAGCGACCCATGCAAAATTTCTTTTTAGTAAAAGTAAATTATAGAGTAGTTTTATTCACTTAATTGCTGAAAAAATTAAAATTAGACACATGTAAGAAAAGAAATCTTATGTGCTACACACTATATACATTTGGAGAAAACCAGTGTCTTGGGCATAGTATCCACATTTTCAGAATGGACACAAACTTTCAAATATTTCCCAACCTGATCTCCACAAATTTTGTGGAACAATGGAGAAGATTTTCTCACTAAAAAATGATGTTTAAAAAAAGGGTAAGACGATAAGTGACAAAGAATGAGATAGTGGAAGGAAAATTTCTGTATCCTCATCCCTGTTAAATTCTGAAGCAATTGTAACATATACCAGAGGGACTAATAAACAGTTTCCAATATTATTTTACAGCTAATGTATATTAATTGATCAAACAGTAAGGGACAGGTTTGCAAGCTATTCACTATAAATGTTGTCTCATTTCATTGTCAACTTAACTATTCTCAAACAAACAATAGTATCAGACTGATACTAGGTTTGCAATGAAGCAACCCCATTTACTATCTGAGTGATCCTAGACCATTAACCTCCCTGAGTGGCACCTAAATTAACCTAAAAGTGCGATTTCAGCACTTTATATAAATGACAATAGCAATTAGGAATAATAATTAAGCAAGAATACTGAATGACAAGGATGTAATTAGCTGTTGTATATAAGTCAACCTTCACAGTAACAGGCAAACAGTTAAGGACTAAAAAATACTAGTTCCTTTTTTTCTAAATATAAAATTTCTATTTTATGGTATCTGAAACATGCCAAATGATGATTATTTCTTATGATGATTATTTCTTACTCACTAGAACAAAATATGGATTCTTTTTCTATTACAGTGACTACTGAACAATTTGAATTTCAATCACTGCATATAATAACATCCCCTGTTAAGCCCCTTTAAATATCATAACTTATAGGAATACAGTCTAAGGCAACTTCCAGGCCCATTTTAGACTGCAACAACTAAGCTATTGGCCTTATGTGAAGAAAACCAAGAGTTATATTACAATGTAATACACATTCAATCAGGAAAACCTCAGAAACATGGATATGTGAATAGAGTACATTTTTCATTTCTAATAGCAGTTTGAGTCTGAAAAATATTTCAGGTAAAAATAAGAACTCATCACCTCTGAAACATCTTTCATCAGATTAGTGCCAAACAGGTTTATCTTGACTCTGGTAGGAGAAAAAACATGGCCAATCTTTAATCCTACGAAAGCAGCTCAATTTTCCTCTGATAATACACAAAGGTTTAGAGAGAAACATGCTTTTTGTTTGTTTTTTTTGTGTGTTTTTTAATTGACATGTGATTGATGTATAACAGTATATTAGTTTCAGATGTACAACATAATGATTCAATATTTGTATATATTGTGAAATGAACACCACAGTAAGTTTAGTTAACTTCCATCTCCATACATAATTAGAAAACATTTTTTTTTCTTGTGATGAGAACTTTTAAGATCTGCCCTCTTAGCAACTTTCAAATATGCAACACAGTACTATTAAGTACTAAGAAGTATGTTTTTAAAAGCAATATGTATAGGCATAAGCAAAAGTGGTTTGCGATTGCGGTCACTACGGGCATGACCAACCAAGAATTTCTCAACTGCTAAAAGGTCGTTGCACAAAAGTTCGTAGGAGATAACTTTTCTACATCATGTCTAAAGTTACAGGCCAGTGGTTTAAAGCAGCTACTAACTTGGGCAAAGAGATAGGAGACAGTTGAAAAACTAGGTGCTTGGTTTTGTTACCTTGCACTGCAAAAGTAAACTACCTGTGCTCTTCTGATTGCAAAAAGGGGATACTTAGGATTTAAAATCCTCTTATTTCTGCTTCATTCATGTAAAGGAGGAAAAATGACAGTGGGATACATTACAGAAAACTGTTCTGCACAGCAAAGCTGAGACAGATGGATTACAAAGAGGTTGGAGAGAAGAGATATGCTAATGTTTCGGTAAAGCACAGTTTTAGGCACCCTAGCACAATGAGGATTGACTAGGGAAAAGCTAAATAATTAAGGAGAAATCCTGTGCTAAAAAAAGGAAATGTTTTCTTGTGATCATGATTACAAAAACAAAAACACAACAAAAACATTGTTTCAAACAGGAAAATAAAAGAATCACTAAAAAAAAAAAAGAGAAAGAATTTCAACTTCATAGAGGAAAAATTGGCTGCAATCCTAAAATCTTGCTTCAGCTTAAAAAAAGGAGGCATTTCCAGAAGTTCATAAGTTTAATAGAAATAATTATGTGCACCTTTCCATGTCTTCTTGAGAATATGTGTTATCAGGTTAAGAGCCAATTCAGCTGGAGTGGTCTTATAAAAGACAAAGAACAAATGTTCTCAAGTACATGAGTATTGTTTCCTGATTTTCTACAAGATATGCTAAGCATTATAAAAGCAAAAAAAAATTAGAATAATAAAATTTCAGTATGAAGGCAGAAAAAACAAATAAACAAGTAGATTTGGGATATATACTACCATTGTGCTCAAATCAACAGAGTAGCCTGTCTGTCCAGGAGCTGTCCACGGTGCTGAACTTTCTGTCAGTAATTTAATAAATGGTCTTATTCCGCTCCCTTTTAATCTATCTTGTCTTTTGACTGGAACTATCACTCACAGCAGTTAATTATCAAAAAATGTAACTTATCTGACATTAATTATTACCTAGGTCGATCTTATGCCCAGATCCACATCGAAGGTGACTTCAACTTCACCCTTTACCAGCTTCTTACCCAGACAAGAAATTATCCTGACTCTCACCACCTAGTTTATATTGTTTAAGGTAAGTTAAAAGCATAGAAAATTCAACATTTCCAGTGGATTAAGTAAAGCACTAATCTTTAGTTTTATCTCCTACAAAAAACCAAAAGGGATCCTTCCTTAGCAAAGGAACTAAAAGCTACATAAACAACGTTTACATTTTCCAGTCCTCAGCACCTATAGAAAAATTGTCTCCTTGTGCTATTAAGAAAAATCCTGTGAGAGAAATAGTTTTTATCCAGTTTATTGGCTCAGAGAAGAAGTCATGAATCAACACAAAGATCAAAGATTTGGGGCCATGGTCTTAGTTCTGTCTGTGTCACTTAGTAGACTTGAGTGTATCACCAGAAGTTTCTAAGCTTTAGCTTTTTCCTTGATAAAATTAGCGGGATAAAAGGATGCTATACATAGCAAAGATATTATCTGTGGTAGTTATTTTTTAATAATAATGTTTATTTCAGGAACAGTAAGACTGAAATCAGAATAATTTCTGAGGACATCTACATCTGTTAAAAGCTGAACGCTGCCTGGAAGCTAAGGTTCTACTTCAAAGACACAAGGCCAGATCTAGATGGTCTTAAAACTTGAAATAATGAGCTTTCAAATAAATCTGAGGAGAGGTCACCACTGGACGAAGAAATCAAATACTAAATCCAGCAGTTTTGTAGGTTCAAGACAAGACTACATGTTATTTCAGTGAATTTTTAGTAATGTTTTCTTCCATAAACCAGACAGACAGAAAAGACTGTAGCAGAAAAGTCCACTGAACTATCAGACAGATGCTTCAGATTATTAAAGTTTATGGACTGGATGGTAAAATTATTGGAAGGAAGCATTTGCATATGCACTTTTCATCCAAACTCACTGAATAGAGGCATTTAAGGGTAGCCTGTATCCTTTAAAACAAAGCTAGCTTCATAAAATCTTGGAAAAGTATATAGAGCCTTATAAAATCAGATATACAGTGGAAGTATGTAATTTGGTTAGTCAATATTTATTATTGGCAGTAAAACATTAATTTATGAAAGATTGTATGATAAAGGTCTATTAAAAAAAGAATTATAATTTTCAAAGAAATTAGATGGTCATGATACTCAAGACAAAAGATCAGTAGCCGTTACTCTAACAGAACGTCTTAAGCAATATCAAAAATGCCATTTTTACTACATATGAGGTCTGCTTAGGCTAAGTTAGCAGCAAGCCACTGACTAAATACAAACTGGGATTGTATTTAAACGTATTTATAATCAATATCCTTTCTGCTTCCAAAAATGACTGTAGGTGATTAAAATAAAGGGCACAGGGCTTCCCTGGTGGCGCAGTGGTTGAGAGTCTGCCTGCCGATGCAGGGGACATGGGTTCGTGCCCCGGTCCGGGATGATCCCACATGCCACGGAGCGGCTGGGCCCGTGAGCCATGGCCGTTGAGCCTGCGTGTCCAGAGCCTATGCTCCGCAACGGGAGAGGCCAAAACAGTGAGAGGCCCACGCACCATACACAAAAAAATAATAATAAAAAAATAAAATAAAATAAAAGGCACATACGCAACGTTGATTTGAATTAGAACAAGGGAAAATATTTAGTAAAGAGCAGGAAGCAAATCTATTGAATACTGAGAAAATGATCAGTATGACTTAAGCTTTTAGCTCTGACCTTGATAGGCAGAGAAAAAGAGGAAATAGGACTATATATCATTTTCAAACAAGCCACAGATATTTTTGACTCTGGCCTTTGCCTGTGCTGTTTCCTTGAACTGGAGTGCCTTTCCCATGTTGCTTTGCTTATTGAAATTACATACATTCTTCAAGTTCTAGTTTGCAGACACTTTCTTCTATTAAAACATCCTCGATAGCTCCTAACGTGATTTATCACCCATGCTTTGCACTCATGTAAGACTAATGCTTTTATAACTTTGGGTATGTATCTATAGGATAATCATTTAAGTTACATGTCTGTCTTTCCACCCAGACTCTAGGTTCCTTAAGGACAAAAAACACATCTTAAAATTGGTATATCAGAGTAATTCGTAAAAGTTTTGGGCAGCAAGTACATTCACAGTGTTGTGTGTGATCATTATCTATTTCCAGAACTTTTTCATCTGCTCAAACTGAAACTGTGTATCCATTAAACAATAACTCTCCATCCCACCTACCCCGCAACACCTGGTAACCTCTCTTTTACTTTGTATCTCTATGAATTTGCCCATTCTAGATACTTCAAAAAGGTGGAATTATACAATATTTGTCCTTTGTGTCTAGCTTATTTCCCTTAGCATAATGTTTTTAAGGTTCATCCGTGTTGTAGCATGTACCAGAATTTAATAGTTATTTTACGGGTGAATAATATTCCACTGTATACATGTTCACCGTATGTTGTTCATCTATTTACCCGTTGACGGACATTTGGGTTTTTTTGACTTTTTAGCTTTTATGAATAATGCTACTATGAAGACTGGTATACAATCATGTGTTCAAGTCCTGATTTTAATTCTTTTGGATACATACCTAGGAGTGGAATTGCTGGATCCTATGGTGATTCTATGTTTAACTTTTTGACAGACTGCCAAGCTCATTGAGTTTTCTAGTGATGAAATGAGAGAAAGCTTTCTAGCACTAATAAAATCTGTACATTTTTCTCAATTTTTACTTGTTTCTGGTCTCTCTTCTCCTTTGTTTTGGTTGCTGGATTCAGTTCTTTCTTCTGGCCATTCAGCATCTATTAGCCCACACTCTGTCCTATGCATCCTCACTCTCCTCCAAAAGTACTTTCATAATCCCAATTACTTGATAAATTAACAGACTTATAGGGAATGAATTTTTGGCCCATCCAAGATTCCATATATTATGAAGGGCTTTCTTGAAAAAACAAGTTAACCTAAAGGAAAAAAAAAAGCAAAAACTAAACAAAAAAGCAAACAAAAATCTTAAGACTTTCAAATGTTGCACAGTATGTGGGAGGGATGAAAAGGGCAAATGGGTCTCTAAATAGCCCATTTAATGCATTTGTATAATCAAGCCCCTCTCCTGATACACAGTAAGTAGCCTTGGACCTTCTAGATTGGTTTGGTAAAGTTAGCTTATATAACGATAATAACAAGAGCTATTAATATTTTAGAACTTATTAGGTATATTTTAAGTACTTTACATATATTAATTGCTTAAACCTTTATAAAACCTCTTTTACAGGTGAGGAAACAGAGACAGAAAGAGATTACATAAATTAGCCAAGGCCATATGGCCAGGAAGCAATGGTACCAGCATTTAAATCTAAGCTATCCTGCTACAGAGACTGTTAGTAACCACTACTTGATACAGTAAAACAAATTTCAGCCAGTCAATTGACCTAAACTTTCAATTCCATACTTACATGCCTTAAGTGCTAGACTCATTCATGTACAGAACTCAAGTTGGATCAATTTAAGAAATATTTCTTGAACACCTATTATAGACTAGACAATGAAGGATGTAGGATAGGATGAGGAGTCCACAGGTGAGGACAGCAGAATAAGGAAATAATTATAATTCTGTAAGAAAGAAATCATAAACTAAGAAGGAACACAATTTAGTGCACACATTAGGCAGCAATTATATATTTACCGAAGTAAGTTAATTTTCTATGTATACAGCAAGAATTTGAAATTTAAGAAGTGAAAATAGTTTCAGCAAAGAATTTCAGCTGAACAAAAATAATCTTGGTAAATTATGAAGTCACATTTTAGCCTCAATTATTCAGATACACTCTTCTAATTTATTGTATGTGAGCTCAGAGAAATGAAATGTTATATATGTTCTAAAATCATTAATGGGATCAGATGCTCAGTTCTTCTCCACGTAAAAATGTTTAGATCAATATGTTAGTGAACATACAAGATTGATTGCTGCAAAAAGAACAGGAGTTATTCATCAAAACCATCATCCTTCATTTAACTGAAGAAAAAAAGAGACGACTTTATAAAGTGTCTTTTGTTAAACATTCAAACTCTGTAAAAATCTCTATATTTATCACTTCAAAAGAAAATGGAGACTACAACAGTTAAATAAAACTTTTGAAAACATAAGCTTAGTCACACATGACTATTTTAACAATTCCTAATAAAAAAGAATGATTTACAATGTATTACCCATTTTGACAATGAAAACATTCCCTAAAGTTGATGGTAGCAGAGGACACAGTATTCTTTTTCTCACCAATCTCAGGCGTGCCCTTCTATTTTATGTTAAGACCATTTTCCTTTCCTGCATCTTCATTTACGCTACACCAATATTATCTGCCTGTAATAGCTTCCAAAACGTTTTAACCTGAGACCACTATCACAGAGGCAGAGAGCACAGTGGGGAAAGCCTGCAGTGGGCCCCATGCATCTCCTCTATATTTCAGGGAAAACTCCAAGCACTCTTCAGCTTAAGCTAGCCAAAGAATATAATCAAGATGAGAGCTGGACAACTTAACAGACATTTATTTTATGTTAATGTTTAAAATAGTCTACTAAACGCTACACATTTAAATATTAAAACTGATTTCTAATTTTATTGTGTTGATGGAATCATTCTTTCGCAATATCAGAAGTTTGATTCTTAATCCTGATTATTCCTATAGATAAAGATAATGAAGAAACTTCGTTAAATGCACTTAAACTGATGTGATGTAACAAAATCATGCAGAAGGGGGTTAACAAAGAACTGTACTTGTATAAGAAACAATATGAGATGCACAGCAACTTTATCAAATTGGTATCCAAATTGGCTGATAATGAAAGCAAAGTAACTAATGTCCATCACTTCTGGAACAAATGAATGTAAACATCAGACTGCAGTTTTTGAGTTGCCATGTAGTGGAATAGAGAAGAAACAATGGGATTTAAAGTCCCATAAAGAGAACCTGGTCTAACCGTTTCCTGGCTGTGTCAAGTACATTAATCCCATTAAGCACCAATTTCCTCATCTGTAAAGTGAGACTAGAAATGAAAATACTTTTCAACCTTTCCTCCCGGGATTGCCATGAAGCTCAAGAAAGAGCGCTTGAGAACATATTTTTCATGAAATATAAAGTGTCACTTAATTGTAAAAGAAAAACGCATTTTTCTATGGCTCCTCCTTAAATTTAGTCATACTTGATATTTTCAGATAGGATAACTCATTTCGGTGTTTTAAGTGGCACTCTTTTTTTTTTTTTTTTTGTGGTACGCGGGCCTCTCACTGTGTGGCCTCTCCCGCTGCGGAGCACAGGCTCCGGACGCACAGGCCCAACGGCCATGGCTCACAGGCCAAGCCGCTCCGCGGCATGTGGGATCTTCCCGGACCGGGGCACGAACCCGTGTCTCCTGCATCGGCAGGCGGACTCTCAACCACTGCACCACCAGGGAAGCCCGGCACTCTTTTTTTAACATATAAAATATTTTATTATACTTCAATAAAAAATTTTACTTAAGATTCATATATTTATTAAGTGCCACCTAATTACCAGGTACTGTTCTAGGAGCTGATGATAGATCAGTGACAAAACCAAAGGCCCCTAGATGGCTCAGTGACATTATAAAGAACTTAGGTCCTGACCTTTTTCTGTCCTGCCATCCTCAGCATGACATCTGAGTGACCATAAAATGACCGTTTTAATCTTTCTAAAAATCTTTTGAAGTAGTACACAACACATTTTAAAATGTTGAGGTGGAAAACTGAGAGTAGAGAGGTTTGAAGTAATAAACTCAAATAATCTTCACCCTCCGACAATAATTATTGAGTGTCTAAGATGTACAACAGCATTCTCTACAAAGAAGGCATAGTTTTATTCAAAAGGAATATGCACCTTAACTGGGTAAATGAAATGTACATGCATAAAAATGTGAATAGTACTTCAAAGTGAAATATAAATCGTAATTCTAATAGTTCAATGAACTGAGGAGAGAAAAGAGACAGAACTCAGGTCTTCTGATAACTAATGTTTTAATCACAGACCAGGGGAGTCCCATAACAATGGATACATTAGCCTTACTACATACCAAAAATGTTTCTTAAATACAAGTGAAGTCCCAATTAAAGTGATGCATCCTTTTAAATATTTAAAATATAAATTCTGCATCATAAGAAGTATGTAAGAAACCTCTTTGACAAGACTAATTTTGAAAAGAAAATATTTGGAAAGAGAAGTAACATGTTTAATATTAAAGTGGAAATACCAAAAAACGATACTATATTTAGTATTTCCTATACT
Organism: Pseudorca crassidens; assembly: GCF_039906515.1. Taxonomy (NCBI): domain Eukaryota; kingdom Metazoa; phylum Chordata; class Mammalia; order Artiodactyla; family Delphinidae; genus Pseudorca; species Pseudorca crassidens. The sequence goes on from NC_090313.1 coordinate 16,819,125, forward strand.
TACTTTCTTAACTACTAATAATCTTTTCATGGTTGATAATGAACAGAGCTAGATACTTTTCTCTTGGCTGCCAGCAAGAGAACTAAATCCCATGGATATATTTACCCCAACATATTGCTACGGATCACTTAATAATGTAAAATGTGATTTTGAGAGTTATATGACAGCTAAGAATTTAGTGTCTAGACAATGCCTTCTCCTCTTATTTCCAAAGGTAAGTTTTAACAAAGGAATCTTGCAGATTCTGCTAACAAATAGAGATGTCTAAATCCCAAATATTTCAAACATTGAGGAATATTTAACACCTAAAATTGAATATATTTTCTGAAAGGAGTTGTTTTAAGACATATATAACTCTGAGTGTGGGCGGTGTTATTATGTGTCACTTAGACGTCTCCTTCAGGACTGAGGTTCTTATTTCTCCCGGTTGCTGGGAATGCTGGCAGCTGAAATCCAGCCAGAGCTGAATGTCCAAGGCCAGGCCCCCACCCAAGGAGCTGTAGGTGTCCAATGACTGGTTGGTGTGCAGGGGTAAAGGCTCAGCTCTCTTTCCTCAAGGATGGAAGGGCCATTGTTCCATCAGTGGGATCACCTGCGGCCATTGTTTTGACTGATCACAGTTCAACTCCTCCTGCAATCCTTGTTCCTTCATGTCCTCCATAGGTGTTGATACTGAGGACGTTGCCTAATAAGTTTACCGCAAGCATGTTTTCATCCTATGAGTCATCCTTAGGAAACCCTACACAGATAATGAGTTTGGAATAATCCTTTCACTCCTTTCTGCCCATTACTCCCATAGTCTACTCAGTGAATTAGTGATATGTGTAGCTAAACTTTTCAGAGTATTACTAGTTATAAGTCAAAAAGGCCAATATTTTCTAAACAAAATATACTAAAATGTTCTTTTCTAAATTATTAACTGACTTAGAAAAAAATCAATACAATTAGATGGCTGTCAAGAAGGGTGATAAGAGTTTAAATCAAAAGAAGATAGAAAAATGCATCTTGCAGGGATAACATAGCTAAAAATCAATGAAACCTATAGCATGTATCAATAAATAAAGGCAACAGAATAATCTGGTTAGCAGCACAAGGCATCATGATATCTTTGGGTAATAGTAAGTTAAAAGTTCAAGAAAATTTAGGCTTTCTCTGTGATTTCCAATGTCAGCTTATACTTTGAATACATTTTGCCTTATAAAATATTTTTAAAACGGATTGCTTTCTTTAAAATCCCCTGAAGAAACATTGAAATTGCTATGATAAATTACCAAATATTCTCACTGATTGCATGAACATGTTTTACCACTCTAGGTAACAGATACAGATATATGAGTTTAGTTCTCCCAGTCACATAATGTAATGCAGTTTTATTTACTACCACAAGTATCAAAATTGATTTCTGTATATTATTGCCTCCAGTTTTTATTGATGGCTCTCCCCATATCTTCCTTAATCAGTTCGACAAGAATTCACACTCTGGTACACAAAAATCCCATGTTATGCAATTAAATTGTACATCAGCAGTCAACACTTTTCAAATAGCAGAAGTATCGAAAATCACCAAATGTTCTGTATCCAGTCACAGAAGTTCTGTAAATTGTCAAATATCCATTCGAATATCTATAACCAAATTAGCTTTAGTTTTATAAGAACCTCTGCTCCTGGAATTACAAAATAGAATATTTATGTGTTTATATATTATGGAAGGGCCATAAAAAGAGTAGTTAGGTTTCTTCACTGCCATCTCATTCTGAATTACCTTCTTCCACACTCATCAGAAAGAAAAAGACAGAAAGAAACACGTTTGCAATCACAGAACAAAGCTCCCAAAGATCAATGCGTGATTTAATGTGGAGATAAGACACAGCCCTAACCCCTCTCTCATACCACTGCCATATCCCAAATTCCAAACCTCGTTATTTCTTACCTAGATAATTGCTACTTCCTCCCAGTCAGCTGCCTTGCCAGGCACACTTTCAATCAGCCCAAGTTAATCATCCTCAAGTGCAGCACTTACTGTGTCATACTGCTGATCAAAAGTGTTTAATGGCTCCCTGTTGCCTCTGGTAAAATTTCTATTTGGAAATAGAAAATAGAAAAACCCAAATGGAAAATAGATACTTGGGGATAATAGAAAAACCCAAATGGAGAATAAACACTTGGAGATACTGATCCCCTCAGTCCTTGTCACCATAGGGTAGGGTGTAGGGCATCTAGAAAGGGCCTAGATCAGCTGCCTCCCATTGAGAGCAGCCTCTTTCAATGACCACAGTGGACCGTCTAAATATCGTCATTGTCGTTTGTGACACACTGCTTACAGAATTTACATCTCTGGCTGTGCAGTACTGGCTTGAAAGACCCTTCATGGTCTCACTCAACTCCCACTTCAGTCATGGCTCCACCGATTCCCCGGAGGCACTCCACATTCCAGCTAGACTCCTCTTCTCTAACCCTCCACTGAATTTCCCTGACTCTCTTCCCTCTGCTGAGAATTAGTGTGCTAGGTAGGGCTGCTGTATTAAAGTGGTATAGACTTAACAGAAATTTATTGTCTCACTATTCTGGAGACTAAAAGTCCAAAATCAAGGTGTCGGCAGGGTTGGTTCCTTCTGAGGGCTACAAGGGAAGGATCTGTTCAGGTCCCTGTCCTTGACTTGTAGATGGCCCTCTTCTCCCTATGTCCCTTCACATCACCTTTCCTATGTGTGTCTCTGTTTCCAAATTACCCCTTTTTATAAAGACACTGGTCATATTGCCTTAAAGTCCACCCTAATGACCTCATTTTAACTTGATTATCTCAGTAAAGAGTCCATGTCCAAATAAGGCAACATTCTGAGGTACAGGGGATTAGGACTTCATACATGAAGTTGGGGGACGGGGCCACAATTCAACCCATAACAGCCCCTTATTTCCATTTTTCCATATTCACATCCTACTCATCCTTCCAGGGCCAATCAGAGGGCATCTTTTCCCATGATGCATCTCCTAATCATCCATCTGAAACTACATCCCATTCCCTGAGATGTGGGTGCTGTGGCCGTGTATTATCTGCACTATCTTCGAGGCCAGTAACTGTCTTGCTCACATCTGTTACTCACAACACCTAGCACAGTAAATTGTACACAGTGAACACTAAGTGAGTATTTGTGGAATTAATAAATCACCATCCGTGTTAGGAATGTCTTTGGTCACATAATAAACTGCAGGGGAAAAGCGGATGTCGAATATTCAGAAAGACCGTAAACCTCTAGCCTTTAGGGTTTCTGACTGGCCGTACCTTTAATGATGAAATCATTATGGCCATACACAACTGCCATAAAGGAATTTTTATCTGCTCCAGTTTAGATACCCATATGTCTAGATAATAAGATGACCTTTGGAGATGATCCAGGTTGAAACCAACATGAACAAACAAGATAGTTGTATCATTCTAAGATAAAGTCTCTCTTTTTGGCATATCTAGGTACGGACTCAGTAGCAAATTTTCCACTCTTTCAGAACAGTACACATTTAGTTACACTCCGTTCCCAATAAATCAGCTTAACAGTGGCTATCACTCCATGGTCTACTGGCTATCATTTGTCTTGATAGATCTAAACTTCTGAATTTCCCATTATTGGCCCACAGGTCACTAGGCTGAATCACGTATTTATCTACCATTAAAGGAGAATTTTCTCCTGATTCTATTTAACAAAAGGGAGCCTCATAATATAGAACACTTTCAAATTATCCTTATTAGCATCTATCTACTGCTAATACTACCCACTTCATCTGTATGCCATGAAACACTAGGTACAAAATATTTCTCTCAATTTCTTCCCAAACATACACTACCTTTGCTATGAATCAAACTTGGAAATCAGAATAGAGCCGTTCAGGAGAACACAGAGGGATGCAGCTCCCTGTCTGGAGGAAGAGTCAAAAGGCAGGGCAGAGATGATATCACTGACATGGGTCCAGTCAAGCCCCCCTTCCTCTGGAGAAGAGGTGGACCCTGATGGACCTTGGATGCACCCAGGTAGTTCGTTCCCATCTGGTTCTGATGTATTCAGCAGCAGCTCAGAAAACCTCCAAAATGTATAAGAAGCTGCTCCACTGAAAACTCTGTTCCATCTTAAATCTGGTGTGCGGGACAACTGATTTGTGTAACTAGAGGTCATGATCATGTCAGAAAGTTGGCAGGTGTAGGGCAGAGCTTCCTAAGGGATTGCAGGAGAGCGGGAAAGACTGGACCAGTGACAGAGGTCAAATGATCGGGAAGCCTGCATGAGGGAAGAGCTGCTGGGCTCTGATTGCAGCGGGGCAGTCTCTACTGATAGTGCCCAGTTGTGTGAATATGTCACTGGATATACTGGTACTAATCCTAGCCAAACATTTTATTTTTTTTAAATTTATTTTATTGAAGTATAATTGATTTACAGTGTTATGTTAATTTCTACTGAACAACGAAATGATTCAGTTATACATATATATATATATATATACATTCTTTTTCATATTCTTTTCCATTATAGTTTATCATAGGACATTGAATATAGTTCCCCATGCTATACAGTAGGACCTTGTTGTTTACGCATTCTCTATATAATAGTTTGCATCTGTTAATCCCAAAATTCCCAATGCATCACTTCCCCACACCCCCTCCCCCTTGGCAACCACAAGTCTGTTCTCTATGTCTGTGAGTCTGTCTCTGTTTCATAGATAAGTTTATTTGTGTCAGATTTCACATTTCACATATAAGTGATATCATATGGTATTTGTCTTTCTGTTTCTAACTTCATTAGTATGATAATCTCTACTTGCATCCATGTTGCTGCAAATGGCATTATTTCATTCCTTTTTAATGGCTGAGTAGTATTCCACTGTATATATGTACCACATATTCTTTATCCATTCCTTACAGTTAAATGCTATCCTGAGTTAGACCAAGTCAGACATGCTAAGATTACTTCACAGACATGGCAGGTGTTACAACTACTCAAAATGCATTTGGAATTTATCCTACAACTATAGTCACACTTGTACGTCACTGTCTGTAACAGCAAAATGCTGAAAACAAACAAGTCTGCATCAATAGTAGCTATATCTACAGAATGGAATACTAGGTACATGTAAACAAGCATATGGAAGCTTTCTTTCTATGCACTAGTGTGGAAAGATCTCTAAGAGATACTGCCAATTAAAACAAGCAAACAAACAAACAAAATAACCAAGTGGTAAAAGGGTATGCATATTATGCTATGTGCTATGTTTCTTTGTAAAACCAGAAAAAAGGGGAGAAACCAAGAATATAGCTATGCATAAAGAACTTCGAGGTAGTATGAGAACTGGGCAATTTTTGGCCAGAGGCAGAAAAACCTTTTCCTTCTAGTTTTGATATTTATTGTAAATTTTTGACCCATCTAGATAAATTACCTAACAAAAATAAAAAAGTTAAGTTAAATTGAAGAATTGAACAAATGCATTTGGGCATATAAATATACTCGTTTTATTCTATAGAGTCCTACAGTTCAGAGATCGTTAAGCAAATTGATATATTTTAAACACATTTTGTTACCCCAAGAAATAAGTTAACCTAGGCACCAGAGTTTTAAAACCTAAATAGTGTTATACCTTATCTCTTTGTTTTCATTCTTATGACCAGTGCTGTGTTCTGCAGTTAATCACCAATGCTTTATTTGAGAGACTAAAAGTGATTTATACGGCTCCCGTGGCCCCCTCTAGCTACTGCTAATGACTTGCTTATACAGTTTAATCATAGGTTAGTCTCAACTGATTATTTCAGTGTCCAACTAATGTTATCCTGTTCCCAGACTACCAATGTCCTCAGTTATTTGAAGAACTCTGAATAATTATTTTGCATTATTAATCATTTTATAAAGGCTTAGTAGTACAAACTGTGTTCTTCTTTAGTCATTAACTTTCATACATAACCTGAATCACTGTTTCATACCTATAATCCAATAATAAATGGCTAAGAATTTACTATGCATTTATCACCTAGAGGGACTGTCCCCTACAGGGGTACCTATACCGATAAGAAGAAATATATAAAATTTAAATCCTACAAGTATAGAAACCAAAAAGACAAGAGTGAAAGGGCATTTTTAAAATTTAGTTATTTATTTATTTGGCTGTACCAGGTCTTACTTGCGGCATCTTCATTGCAGATGTGGGATCTTTCTAGTTGTGACATGAGGGATCTAGTTTCCTGACCAGGGATTGAACCGAGGCCCCCCCGCCGCCCCGCATTTGGACTGTGCAGTCTTAACCACTGAGACACCAAGGAAGTCCCAAAAGGGCATGTTTTATGCAATGGCTTAGCACTTATCACTGAGTTCCCCTTTAAGTCTCTTCTTTAAAAAAGGTTATTGAAGTATAGTTGCTGTACAACATGTTACAGGTATACAATACAGTGATTCACAATTTTTAAAGGTTATACCCCATTTATAGTTATTATTAAAATATTGGCTATTTCCCCGTGTTGTACAATGTAGTCTTTCAGTCTTTTAAGTCACTTCCCATTTTTAAATTATGAAGCCCGTCACCTCATTCGAGCACTTCGTCACCTCCTGCCTGGAGTACTGGGACAAGGTTTCTCTGGATTTCTTTTCTTACATCTCTCACCTCAGTACTGATGTTATTCCTCCACCAAAAAAAATAAAACAAACAAAAAACACACTTAAAGGAACAATCGTATCTTTATTTTAAACTAGATTCCACAGAAACTTCTCTGTTTATATAACAAAACCCTCTACAAACCAACTCACTATATCCTGACTTCCCTATAGCCCTTCTCTCTTCCTCTCCTTCTCTTCTCCAATCTAGATTTCCAGCTTGTCCCATTCTACATCCAACTTCTCCCAGGGTCCTCAGCTTTGGTTCGTTTTGTTCCCTTGCTCTGGAATGCCAAATGGACCTATCCAAATCAATGACTTAACAGAGCTGACACATGTGAGCCAAATCCAGCCAGCAGATAACTTTTGACAAAATATGCAAAGCATGTTTCCTCAGAAGATGTTTAATAGAAAGATCCCAATTCAAGGTTCTCTTCACAATTTGGGAGCTCTGACAACATTGGGTCTCTGTTCTATGAAGTTCATTATCCAGTGACTGGGGCTGAGAAGCCACCCCCCTTATACCTCACACGTACTCTCTAGTTTTCAATGGTCCCTACCCTGGAAACCTTTTGAATTTTCTACCCCTTCCCCAAACCCTGGTGCCATTCCTCAAGGCTCATTTCAAATCTTCATTAATTATTTTGCCTTCCATTGATATCTTATAGTACTAGAAATAGTCACAATATGTAGAAAAATATATTCAACCTTACCTGTATCCAAAGAAATCAAACAGTTATGAGTTGCATTTTATCCACTTATTCTATTGGTAAGATTTGGAAAGCATTTCAGTTTTGGTTATAATGGAGAATCAACACTCCTGTATGCTCTAAGCAATGCTATAAATTGGTAGAAATATTCTGCTGGTATGTTTGCCAATATGTTTAAACATTTTTAAAAGAGATGTACCCTTTGATCCAATAAATATATTTCTAGAGATAGATTTTGAAATAATTGTTCAACAAATGACTAAGATGTATGAATAAGGATGATCACAACATCCTTTTTTTTAATTTATTTTTTATTTTTTTGCAGTACGCAGGCCTTTCACTGTTGTGGCGTCTCCCATTGCGGAGCACAGGCTCCCGACGCACAGGCTTAGCGGCCATGGCTCAAGGGCCCAGCCGCTCCGCGGCATGCGGGATCTTCCCGGACCGGGGCACAAACCCACGTCCCCTGCATCGGCAGGCGGACTCTCAACCACTGCGCCACCAGGGAAGCCCCGCAACATCCTTTTTAATAGCAAAGGCTGGAAACAAAGTAAATGCCAATAAGAGGAGCTGGGTTAAATTATGACACATCAATACAATGGCCTACTCTACAACAAATAAAATACAGCAATATAGAAAGAGAATCGTAATGTGTTGTGAAGACTGGTATACAGAACAGTGTATTGATGTGTCATAATTTGAACCAACTCCTCTTATTGGGCATTTATTTTGTGTCCAGTCCATGTGTGTGATGTGTATGCAGTGTGTATATACATATGTATGTGCCTCTGACTCAACATGAACTTGTAAGCCAACTACTGAAGTTGTAGATACTTATTTTTCATAATGAAACTCTTTGTGAATCCCTTCAATTGTATATCTCCCTTGAATCCAAACGTCATAATAATAAAGACAAAAAAGCTAAATTGGAAACTATAAAGATTTTGGAGAAGGCCCTTGAGTTGCATTAACTAGAAGGATGTTTCAGCCACAAACTGTACACCTTAAATGATTACCATTATTATAGTTCACGTGTTCAAAGCTGTACTTGACTTGAATTTACCCTTAGGACCAAAGAAGGAAAGCTACCAATATAACAGAAGATTACACTTGAAGTGAATCATAAACTTAATTGTATTCCCTTCATTTTAACACATAAAATGCCAGCATCTGCATTTAAATTCTGCTTAGGAAAGAAAAATGAACCTGTCTATTTAGACTTTGGATTTATACCCATACCTAGGTATAAAAACTCCCCTACCCTGTCTTTCTTTGGAGGGAACATCTGACATGAAGCAGTCAAAAGTCATTAAGTGATTGACATTGACATAACTTTGCCACAAGCAGCTACAGCAATTACCAGGGCTAGATTGGGCACAGCTGAAACACCTTGATAAGGCAGCAGTGACAAATGACACATCACACAACCTGAATGGTTTCATCAGTGCAACACTAAATCAGCATGTATGTCTCCAACACTCTTATTCTGTCGATAATAGAATAATCAAACAGAAAGGAAGGGGGTTTCCTCCAATTTCTGCTGACAGTTGGAACTGGAAATAAAGTGATACACCCCTGTGTTGTGTCTTTCAAATGTATTTTAGCCAAGATGATTTCAATTTAGTGTGCTATAAGCCACTTCATATTTTTAACCAGTGTGCTTTATAGTTAATAAGCACTGGATAAGAGGAGACTGCATTTATTTGATGGCTCATTTCTTCAGGAACAGTGATGTTTGATACACTTAAGAAAAAATCTAAATCCAAAGCTAGGACGTGAAATCAGGTCCATCTCAAGTTGATGAGAGCCACTCTATTTCAGAAGACTACAATAAAACATGGTCCCAAGGTACAAATTTTGTTTCAGGGCTTCCGTGAAACTATTGCGGACATCATGGTATGACATTATTTAAAGGCAATTTTTACCCCCTACCAAAATTGGTGTTTATGAAATAAAAGTGAAATCTTTCTTCCACGTTCAGCCTGATGAACTAAATCCTGACTGATTTATAGATGATCACAAGGCTTCATTACTTCCATTTCACACTGTGGTCTCTTGCCCAGGCTTCCCGCCCCATGGCGCCAGACCATGCCCAGACACCTCCTGTCCTGAAATTCATCTTCCCAGCAAACCCCATCCTCTTACCTTAAACACTGTATCTGCATTGGCAGAAGAAAAATTGAAAAGCAAGCAGACCAAAAATGCTTATGTGTAATGCTTTTGGGATTTGGCTCACTCCAGTATTGCTGAATCCGAGTTGTAGTCAAACTGCTCCTTTGTTTTGGGAAAAACAAAGTTCTCATAAAAGTTAAAAAGTGAAAAATCATACAAGTATCACCAGGAAAAAGTCAGAAGAAGCTCTGACACGTCTTCTTAGTCTTTCTCATCTTCTGTTTATAGAGAATATGGGGGAAAAGTTCCTCTTTTATCACCATAACCACCATGTTTGAATTTTTAAATATAAAAAAATGGGTGTATATTCAATGAAAATTCACTTCACCTTGAGCTAGAATACTAGAAATGGGAGGTCTGTGATACGGAAGGAACTTCAAGAGGTCATTAAGTCACTCCCTGGTCCAGGGACAAGACAATATTCAACAGTCCGGGGGGGATATGAACTTGTCCTTTTTAAAAACATTTCATGGATGCTTCATTCTGCTATTTCAAGCTAAAAAATTAAAAGACCAGAAGCAACGTGGTTTGGGGAAATAACAATGGGCCACAACCTAGGCAAGAAATGACCTGGAATTCAAACTCTCCCACTCCCCTTGCATTTTCTCTTAGAGAACTGGACTCTCAAACCCTGCTGTAGTAATGGCCCACGAACACTGGACCTGCCTGCCCGCCGGACTGCAGGTTTCCCCACCTAACTGCACCCATAGTCCCTGCAGTGCCTGGTAGCTCTCCAGCCTGCACGCTACATCTGGGCATTTGTTGTCTGTAAACCTTTTCTATATTTGATTTGCAAAGATATTTTCATATTTGCTAGGCACGGTACTATTTTAAAACCAAATGAATAAGTAACTACTGAAAGATCACTCATTTTCCCTAATACTTCTTTCTGGGAACAGAGTGCAAAAAAGTAGGGAAGATGTCTAATGGATTTACCTCATTGAGAATATCTTGGGGTCAACATTTTAGCAGAATCATGAGTCTATATGGTGCATTTGTACTAAAATATATACATTAACTGACTTTAGTGTCTGATATATCATTTCACCAACTTCTATTGAGAAACTGTATGTATGTATACATATTATATATATATACATATATACCTATACATATATATATGTGTATATATATATATTTGATTTTATATAATCTGATTTTATACATATCAGACACTGAGGACACTCTGCTCAGGAGAGGTCCAATTCAATTTTTATCTACAATTTTAATGCACCATATAAAAAGAGGTAGATAACACAGGAAACCCTATACATTCTTTATAGGAAAAATTCAATTTTCACTCTCTTTACTTTTTCCCCCCATATCATCAAAAAAAATACTTTAGGGCTTCCCTGGTGGCACAGTGGTTGAGAGTCCGCCTGCCGATGCAGGGGACGCGGGTTCGTGCCCCGGTCCGGGAAGATCCCACATGCCGCGGAGCGGCTGGGCCCGTGAGCCATGGCCGCTGAGCCTGCGCGTCCGGAGCCTGTGCTCCGCAACGGGAGAGGCCACAGCAGTGAGAGGCCCGCGTACTGCAAAAACAAACAAACAAAAAAAACTTTAATTTGTCTCTCAGTGAACTGACATGCTTGCTTAACTGAATAGCAGCTCTTCCGGCAGATACCAGGTAACTAATACCCATGGTAAAATCATTTCTGATGTTTCTTGGACTCATGAAAAAGCAGCCTCAGACACTACAGACTCAATAGTTATATCCAAATATTAGCTGGAATATATTTGAAGTTTCTCTTAAGCTCATATGCGGCTGCTAAAATGTGCTTGCACACCACCAGCTCCTTAGAAATAAAAACACCAAGAACCCACTTCTATGAGCTAAATGCATAAATAGTCTCTAACACTATCTTTTACATTGTTTGTTCCTTGTTCTTCCCTTCAAGATACATTTTTATTAATTCCTTAAAGGCATTACTAAATTAATTATAAGGTTAATTAAACTAATTAATTAAAGTGCACTGGGGTGTGGGACACCTCAGTCCCACAAGGGTGTTTAGTGCCATCTTGCTGGATCTCTTTATGGTGAGCTGTGGATTAGATGTCCATAAGTCAGTGCAGAGACCCCATGGGCAGGAGTAGCATGCACGCAGCCATGCCATCTTAAGGTGCACTCAACCTTTCCTCCTTCCCATTTGTCCATGACTGATTTTTGAGCACCACCAATGTACAAGGCAGCAGGCTGGAAAAGATGATGAAGCACAGACCTGACTAAAAGGCTATGGGGATCTTGTAGTTGAGACCTGCACATTAATGGAGAGATGGCTCAGTTTGATAACAGCAACAATGAGACATGAGGGTAGGATGCTATGGGCCATCAGGTGTGTCAGGTAACACAGGAGAGGGAATGAAAAAAGGCTGCTTAGTGGTGACACTTGAGCTGAGTCTGGGAAGGCCAAGTAGGAGACAGCCTAGCAATGCAGAAGCAGCTCTCTAGAGAGGACAGAGCAAAGCAACTTTTCAAAAAAGTTTAGTTTGGTTGGTTATAACTGTGATCTAGGGTCAGAATGTGTAACATTGAGATATGAAGTTGAACAAAAGGCGAGGTATTTCACGTTTATAGAATTGTGGACCTTATTCTTCAGGCTGGTGTTTGTCAAAGGGCAAGGCATTACTTGTATCACAAGTCCCAGGAGATGCTTTGAGGGGGAAAAAAAAACCTTCTGTGCCTGTTTGGTCAACAGTGTCTACTAAATAGGGAGTTGAGAGGTCCTGCAGAAAAGATAATCATTTGATTATGTTTCATCCAGCTCGTCAAAAACATGATTGCGGAACCCCCCTCCTTAAATAGAATGCAAATTATAACAGGCTGAGCTAGCTGTTCATGGAACACACTTTGACAAATGATGCCACAGTCAATGAGAATTGATGGAAAGATTTTAAGCCGAGGGCTTTAAAGCACCCCTTATTTTGCCAACAGCATAAAAATGAATGGGAATGGAGCAATACCACAGGTAAGGAGGCCAGGTAAAAGGCTTTGCTCTTTAAAATCAGAGAACGAGAGGGAATGGTTTCAAGACCCTTCCATTGTTACTCTCCATAAAAATACAAAAAAAACATCACTTACAAATTGATTTCATAATCATTAGAAACAATTGCTACAAATAAATAATAAACATTTCGATCTTTTAAGTGCATTTAATCCTTTTAAAGTGCTCCTGTATGTTGAGCTATTCTACTAATGAAGCAGAGATTGTAAAACCATTACTGAAATACAGTAAGCATTTATTACATTTGGGGATGCATCCTTAAAAAGCACAATGTACTTAAAATATTAATGTTGAATTACCTTTCATAGTGATTATTATCACTGTTCTTTCATTTTAGCTGTCCCAGACTATTATGTAACATTACATCCCGCTGGAAAATATCATCACTCTCACACATAATTTTTATGGCCTTTCAATCAATTATTTAGGACTTAAATCACAGTTATACCTCCCAGCAGCATGCATTCATTAGTGTCACACGATTAATATTTTTGAACACAATTTTTAAAGCATTCAGTCACTCTCTCTCATTTAGGTAATAATTTAAATACTTTTAAAAATTAATGTTATGCAAAAACTTGCCTCAAACTATCTAAAAACATGGCAGCCATTATCATCACCTTTTTTCGGAGTCCCACAAGGGTGTTTAGGCGAACATTGAATCCCGTGCCCTTTTAAGAGGCTTCCCAGAGTCAATAATCAGGGTGGAAACCTAAGAGGAGTGGCTCTACTGGGTGTCACTCTGTTACATTACGAAGCTTTATTATTGGCAGGCAAACCAACTAGGAGCTAGTAAGGCCAGGTTTAATGGCTGTAAAAGTATACATCCCAAAGGAAGACTTAACTGTGCTCGAGTCCTTAATGGATCACCTGTTGGTTACACTTCCAATTTAGTCTCATTGTGTGAACTCTAAGAGAGTGTTCAAACTACTGAAGCTGAGAGCAACAAATCAGGTAACCACAAGCCTTTCCTCCTGGAAATTAAAAAGAGCCTACCAGGCAAACACGCTAAATACTTCAGAGTAGGTAGGCATCTTTTGCTAATTGTGAATTAACATCTGTATCAGCCTCTAAATAAACTAATCAATACATGCTCTTTTTTTCCCTTCTTTCTTTTTCTTTCTCTCTCTCTCTTTCTTTCTTTTTCCCTTAGGGCTCTCAATCCTACCTAAAAGTGAACAGCTTGGGATACTCGACACCACAGCTCTTTTTCTTGCAAAAATGTTAACCTTGAGTTTCAAGGAAACTTGTTTGTTCTCCCTTCCTTGGGTCTCAGGGAATACCTTTCCAACTCCTCTCCACCTCATAGGCCTCAGCTTCACCATCACTTCCTCAAGGAAACTCTACATAAACTCTGGGTTCTTGCCACCCCCTGGCCCATGTGTCCAGAGCACTCTGCCCTCCTGTTCTGTAGCATGCTCACATTTAGAATCATTTAAATGGCTATTTTCAATGATTTGTTGAAATGTCTATCTTCACTGTGCATGGTGCACAGAGGTACTGGGTGAAAAATTATTTGCTAGTTGACTGACTGCTTGCTTACAACTTCTCATATTCTCTCTCTTGATTTTCCACACCGCATAGATATTGTATCGGAGAGAGCTGCTGTTAATTCTAGAATCTGAGATTCTAGAAAAGATTTTGAAGTGCAAAAGATTTAAAAAATGAAAAAACATAATTTTATACAACTCTTTTAATTGATCGAGTTCTGACTCCAAAATAGCTGAGTTTTCACTGATACCAAGATATGCGGTCCATGAGTCCCTGTATAACTTAATCCATCTATGTGACCAGGCAGCAGTGCTCAGAAAATGGTCAGAATCAAAATTCTACAATAAAGAAAGTCCAGAACTTCAAGCAAAAGGACAAAACTCACCCTTCATATAATCAGGCATTGGCACTACATATTGAAGATTTTCCCAGACAATGGATTCTTTTTCCTCTTCCATTTAGGTCCCCTAGAATTGTCTGGGCTTCAACACTAAGAATTAGAAGTATTCTAACAATAATTTTACATAACATCGTTTCTGGAAAAAAATTCTACCTGTTCTTTATCTATACCTGGCATATATTTCAATAATCCTTAAGGAGATAAGAAGTGTTTAGCTGTAGCTACCCAAGTAGCTTTTTTTAAAGTTGTTCTTAGGGTATACACTAAAATAGACATGAAATTCTGACCAAAAATGACTTATGCTTGCTGTATCCACAGGAAAAAAGCCAAGATGTGGAGGGGAATTGAGTGTATGTAAACTGTTTACATGTTTTTTTCAAGTATAGCACTACTCCAAAAAAGTTATTTTAAACATGATGACTACATCCTTCCATATTTCTAATGTCTTTGAAAGGAAGTTACATTATTATAGGTTATTAAAAGAAATGACTATGAATAATTTAAGTCACATTTCCACAGTTAAATTTACAGAGTTAAAGGTTAGCAGACAGTATAAACCCACAATGTACTGGAACTTTCTGGTGGGTCAGAATCATTTTTCCCTAAAAATGGTTTACAATATGTCTGTTGTTGGTAATGAATATTCCTTCAACATAATTCCAATCTAATTCAGATATGCTGAGTTTAGTGGGAGAAAACTATCAATAATTAGTTTCTGGTTTATAAATGAAAATAAAAACACATTAAAAGAATAGAAGATATTGAGTTTTTCATGAATCAAAATCTATTTCAGCGACTTCCCTGGTAGTGCAGTGGTTAAGAATCTGCCTGCCAATGCAGGAGACACGGGTTCGAGCCCTGGTCCAGGAAGATCCCACATGCCATGGAGCAACTAAGCCTGTTTACCACAACTACTGAGCCTGCACTCCAGAGCCTGTGAGCCACAATTACTGAGCCCACGTGCCACAGCTACTAAAGCCTGCATGCCTAGAGCCCGTGCCCTGCAACAAGAGAAGCCACTGCAATGAGAAGCGCGCACACTGCAACGAAGAGTAGCCTCTGCTCGCCACGACCAGAGAAAGCCTGTGTGCAGCAATGAAGACCCAACGCAGACAAAAATAAACAAAATAAAATAATTAAAATAAAAACTACTAAATTAAAAAATATAAAAGAGATGCTGAATCCCAGGCACTTTCTATAGGCCTGAAGCTAGGTTGATGCAGATTTTTAACAGCATGACCTTTTGAAAATAAAAATATAGGTTACATACCTGAATAATCACACAAGGTGATTCTTACATACTCTAGAGTTTGAGAATTGCTCTCCACATTATTTTATTATTTCAAATATTTTTTATTTAGAATAAGTTAAATTAAATAGACATTTCCCAAAATACTTGTCATTTTGGAGTGTTAGCCAAATAACTTTTATTTGCTAAATGGTTTACAAACATTTCAAGCAATCAAAAAAACAGCCATATAAATAATACTATATTCCAATATTATATGGAGGAACTACTAATGCTCAGAGAGAGCCACTTCCGTAGAAAGTGGAAAAGAGGGAACTGAAACCTTGCTTTCAGGACCTGAGTGCATTTTTATCCATACATCTAGCACAATCTTTGCCATTAATGAACCGTTCTACTTAATGGAAAGATGAAGTGACTTGCCAAATTCCACACAAATTCCTCATAGCAGAGCAGACATTAGACCATGTTACCTAACCCTGATGCTAGTGTTTGTGTTTTCACCACTTGAAAAGAAGAGGTACAGTACAATTTTATGACCAAAGAAACTGTTATCATTGCATCTGAATTCTAAGAATGACTTGGTTTAACTTTTAAAGCCCAATAGGTATTTAGAGACAGGTCTATTTCAGAGTGAGATATATATCATCAGACAGAGACGAGGTCAGCAGAGAGGCTAAAACACAAAAATTAAGTCCCTCTGTTTAACAGGGCTTTATTCATCTATCTCAGTGTCTTTTTTTTTTTTTTTTTTTAATTTAGTGGAAAGAAAATCACTTCACATATGGACATTCAATTGGCAAACAGTTTGGAAATGTTTCTGCCCGAGGTGTCATGCTAGGAACTTACATGAGATTCTAATTCAAAGCAAAGATCCTACTGCAAATGAATGATGAGATCTTGTGAGGCAAACAGCTCCATGTTATAACCTGTACTTCTTTATGAAACTCAAGAGGAAAAACATTATTATAAGAGTCTCAGAAGCCTTTTCATGTACTTGCTTTCTATTCTGTATTCTCAGTCGCTGAGTTTTTCAAAGACAGAGGTTTTTTTTTTGTAACCAATCCCTGGGGTAGAGTATTTTCTTAGTAAATTTTGTCAAAGGGCTAGACCATGAGTTCCTACCTAAGGTTGTCCTTCTTGTACAATGATTCTTAGCTGGGGATGTATATTAGAATCACCTGGTTAACATTAAAAATAGTGATACTTTCCCCTGATTCCATCGGAATTCTGATTAACTCTATTTGATTAATCAGGACATGTGCCTAGGATTGTTTTTTTTGGTTTTTTGCTTGTCTGTTTATTTTTAATCTTCATTTGGTTCTATTTCTTGATTATCCTGGTGTCACTTTAGGAGATATTCCTATAAGGACATCAAATTCAAGATATTACAAGACACAAGCAGATAGGGAACTACTGCTAGGAGACATACCCCTGGTGGTAAATATACTCAAAGTGACATTTTAATTTAAAATATAACTTCCATATAAGATGTGGAAGTATTTTAATATCTTTCTTCCTCTCCTCCTAATCTTCTCCTTCTCCACCATGAGGTGCTAGTAGCTTTCAGTGAGAACTTACTAGCCTGGGTGACTACAAGGTATAAAGACAAATGCCATGGGTCATTCTTGATACTTAAGTATTTACGAATGACCGAGGATTATAAAAGGAATGAGGAAAGGGAACATATATTACATTCAAAAGAACTGAGCATAAGCCTGGGGCCCAAGAGCAGACAGAGCTGGATGGATGACGTTTGCCTCGCAAACATGATGTCAGACCGATAAGCATATACAGGGATGGCTTTCTGAATAGCTTTGGGGATTGGCAGTAACCCAATTTTGTTAGAGCAAAGCAAATTTCAAGATTACAACTAAGCATAACCACTATCCATATGTCTCATTCTCACTAAAAAATGTCTAGCCCAGACGTGAAAGGACACTGGGGTTGCCTGAAACGTATAGGGTCCCTCACTCTGTTCCTCCATGCAAGGCTATTCTAAAGCAATCGAAAAGAACAAAACAATGTCATTTGCAGCAACATGCATGGACCTAGAGACTGTCATAATCAGTGAAGTAAGTCAGACAAAGAAAGACAAGTATCGTATGATACTGCTTATAGGTGGAATCTTTAAAGAAAGGGTACAAAGGAACTTATTTACAAAACAGAGTCACAGATGTAGAAAACAAACTTATAGTTATCAGGGGGTAAGGTGGGGGAGGGATAAACTGGGAGATTGGGGTTGATATATACACACTACTATATATAAAATACATAACTAATAAGAACCTATTGTATAGCACAGGGAACTCTACTCAATACTCTGTAATGGCCTAGATGGGAAGAGAATCTAAAAGAGTGCATATATGCATATGTATAACCGATTCACTTTGCTGTGCACCTGAAACTAACACAACATTATAAATCAACTAGACTCCAATCAAAATTTTTTTAAAAACTAGAAAAAGAAATAAAGCATTACCAGACATACTCCTCCATGACCAATCTGTGACAGAGGTCCACGTGATAGTCCTTTCTAAGAGAATCAATCTATTGTAATGATTTCCAACCCCTGCCCCATAAATCCTTGACCAGCACATTCTTCTGCCCCTCTCAAAATTTGCTTACTAAAAATGTGGCACAATTTCTCCTACAGATACCATTAAACCTGGGCCCGTTTCTCTCTCAGTAGTTGAGAAAAATGACTTTCTTTAACCCAGACTTCCCTGGAGCCTTGTAGCAAGACTCCTTTGGGTAAGTTATATAACCTTGGTATGTCCCATTTTCCTCAGTTTCAAATGGAACTGATAAAAGGAAAAGTTAGTTAATATAGCACATTACAGTTACAAAACAGTTGTCATGTGTTTTAGCTCATATTATCTTCAACCACTTTTGTTTTTCATGTGGGCATTTTTGTTTGCGCACATTGCAGATGAATTTATTAATTCTCAGAGAAGTCCAGTAAATTTTTTAGCTAGTATACTGTAGAATCAAGATCAAATCACAGTCTTTTCATTGCAGATACAGTGCTCTATTTCTACAACTGAAATACAACCCTTGCTCACATAGAAGAAAGGAAGATGCTTTCTATTTTCACTCTTCTCAGGTGGGTCAAGAGCTATGTCATAGCACCTAACAGACTTCTACCAGTACTTCATTTTAAAGAAAAGATAATAAATAGAAGTAGCACCTGCCGAGTTCCCTCTACAGATCCCAATGTAAACAAGGTGATCTCCTAGCAGACTGTTTTTAATGGTTCAAAGAGTTTTGTAAAATAGTCAGATTTACATTCTTCATTAGCATCTCTCACACCAAGTCCAGATCTAGAGACAGCTTTAAGAGGAGCGGAAGAATTTCCCAGAGGTGAATCCTAAGATGTAAATTGTAGGCAAAGACTACAAAATGTGAACAGATTGAACAAACAGATTGACTCTCAAGGACAAAGCTTGAATTGATATATCCTTCCAGATTCACAGGACTATGGTTTTATAAAACTAAGTTAACTAACTCTTAATTTCCTGCAAGTATTTTCATGTCATATCTTACTCATTTAGAGGGGATAAAAAGATTCTTAACACTTTAATCACTGCCGTGGAACGAGAAGTACCATAAACATGTTAGTCCCTGATTTACTGGCCTTTGCCAAGGACTTAAATTTCTAAATACCTACCTCAACAGACCCTTAAAATGTACATATGGAAGCAAGTCAGGGATTGAAAAATAACTGACAGCATGGTGAATTGGCTTATAAGTAATTTAAAAGCTCAATTTTACTTCCTAAATTGTCTTGGAAATGAGAATTTTTAACTCGGTGCATTTGAAAATGTTTGATTTCATAGTTTCTTTTCAGCTTAGGAAACTTTACTGAGCATAATAAAAATAGGTATAATACTTTATATTCAAGAGGGAAAATTATTATTTTTTCATATTTTTGTCCTTTGAATTACAGAAGTAATGCCATGAGGCCTAAAGGGAGTCAAAGAGACCTGTTAGAGTTCCTAATGTACAATGAATGGCTACCCCTGCTCCCATTCCAGTACAACCTCACACCCTCAATATTAATCTGTACTGTTAATCATATATATATATATACACACACACACACAAATATATGTGTATACACACCACACACACATATCCTTTCTTGCTTGCAAAACTGATCTGAAGTTAAAAAAGAATATTCATTCTAAGATACTTCCCAAAACAGTAGAGCAAGACACAGGCAATGAAAGAGGTAATGAAGTCAACCGTCTAAAGGAATTCTGGCTTTGTTACTTCACAGATTAGAGATCATAGTCAAATTACTTAATATCTCTGTCCCTCAGTTAACTCATTGATAAAATAAAGTTACGTTTGTGTTAGAATTTTAAAAGATATTATATAGAACACATTGTCCGTAGAGCTTAGAGCATTATAAGAACACAATAAAGACTGGATGTGCATAGTTATTATTACTGACCCACATTGCTACTTTTTAAAAATACTCTAGCAATTGAGAGAATTATAGGCTAATAATGTGATTACTAAGTGACTCAATTCAGATCATAGATAATCAGGATAACCAAGTCTCCCAGCTTACTGGGAGCTAAGGAACTAAGCTCCTGAGACTCAGGACTTTCAATGCTAAAACTGTTGGTGTAAGAATTCCCAGACAAACCAGGAGGTGGACCCTATGTAAAACAGGAAAAAGGTAGCAGGGCAGAGGGAAGCACAGGAGATAAAAATCATTTAGTCGCTGTTGTCTTTCAACCATTATTAACATGGTCTGAACTAGAAATAACGTCACCATCAGCTTCCTCTCTAGCCCCCAAGAGCAATCACTCTTATTAAGCCAGACGTTTCCTGAAGAGACTGTTGCCATCAAGATTTAAAACTGCTTCAACTTCAGGTTTTTAGTTGTTTTGTGCTTACTATTCTAGAATATAAATAATGTATAAATACTACTGAATAATTTTTCTTAAGTAAGTAGGGAATTTCAGAAGAGAAATAGAAACTTTAACCAAGGAGCAAATGGGAATTCCAAAAATGAAAAAAAGCTACTAGGAAGGAAAACTTAACTATGAGTTTAAGAGCAGATTGGAGACGGTAGAAGAAAATCAGTGAATGTAAAGACAGATCGACAAAAAGAATTCAACCTCTAAAATGAGATACTAAAGACTAAAATAAAATAAACAGAAATTCAGAAAACTGTGGGACAACATGAAATAAAATAACAAACCCTTAGCAAAACTAATCAAGAAAAAAGAAAGAAAACACAAATTATGAATAGGAGGAATGGACGAGAAAACAAACATTATTACAAGGCCTACAGTAATAAGGGAAGAAATGCTCCTTTCTTTACATTGTTCTCATTGGAATACCCATACATCTATCTACAATAAAGGTACTTCTTAATTTGGTAATCATTTATTTTGACAATAAAAATCAATAATAGCCGCATATATCTTTCAAAATTATTTGTGACTTCTTTGTCTTAATTTATTTGCTGACACTTATACATTAAATGAGTAAGTTTCTTTTTTATATGCTCCTTTCACAATTATTTCATAATTAGCTGAAATAATTTTAACCAATTCACCTGCTAATTTTGGGAAGGTTCTAAACTATTTTATATGGCTCGACCGTTTCATATAATTCCACTATCCTCATGGCTCCTTAGCCAGTTTTCTTAACAAAAAACCAACAAGGTCTGGGGTGCTTTAAAATTCTGTTTCTTACTGTCCATCTCCCTAGTATAAATTATGAAAATGGATATCACTACTAGCAGCATTTTTAGTTCTTAAAAGAAATAGATGCATTTGCATTCAAAATAATTCAAATTCCACATACATTCAAGTTCATAGATATACTTATATACTTTGTAAGGTAAAATTATCAAATAAAGCATTCTATAACATAAATGTAATTCTCATACTAGAAAGCTAGCATATAACATCTGCATGGAATCTTTGCCATTAAAAGAAAACTGGCTAAACTCATTTAAGAAAGCAAGTTCCCTTTATGTTATTACATAAAGGGAAGGCTTACAGGTTTAACATAACATTTTCAGGTTCCACTTGTGCCAGGTGTTTGCAAAAATACTACTGACTTCACTAGCTGCCAGTGTGTCATCCCCCCTCCACATTTTGTTGATTTGTTAGTACACATAGATTTTCAAAGTAGGTTTCCTGTTCTTTCCCCTGTGCATAATTTCCTTGATATAGAATTTCCACACCCATGGCTGTAAAAAACTTTTAAACAGAGAAAGTTTTGGTATCCGTCATTCACTGACATTCCACCAAGACTCTATATTTAAACCTTTACGTGTCTTGCCTTATCAGAAGAGCAGTTTGGCATTTGGTATTTGGAGACAGCTATAAAGCTGCACCATCTGTACCACTCTGTTTCAAGAGGGGCATCAGATTTTATCCTTGTTAGGTCCTGCAGGAATACTCTGCTAAAACTCAGCACATACATGACTCAGTTATAATTCAGTCATCTAACTGTGGCCAAGGGTATACATGGCAGACAGAAGTACTTGTGTTCATATACTTGGTAAAAAAGACAACTGTTGCCTGATATTCAATCACAGAGGCATGAAGTTCCTAAGTCACACTGACTGATAAAATATCTGGTTATGGTGGTGTCTCAAAATTTACTTTGGCAGTTTGCCTCTAAGGAAATATTCCAGACTCGATCTGACAATAAAAGCATTTTTGTTCATTGATGAATTTCATTTGGGAAGGCAAAATGTAAAGTTACCTATCACATTTGCTATGTATAGAAATTAGAGGTCCAAATATAGTCTACAGATTGACTTCTTTTCCTTTAAAAATAAATTTAAAGAAAAACATTTCTTGGGACTTCCCTGGTGGCACAGTGGTTGAGAATCCGCCTGCCAATTCAGGGGACATAGGTTCGAGCCCTGGTCCGGGAAGACCCCACATGCCGCTGAGCAACTAAGCCCATGCATCACAACAACTGAGACTGTGTACTAGAGCACGCAAGCCACAACTACTGGAGCCCACGTGCCACAACTACTGAGCCCGTGCTCCACAACAAGAGAAGCCACCGCAATGAGAAGCCCGCGCAGAGAAACGAAGCATGGCTCCCACTCGCCACAACAAGAGAAAGCCTGTGTGCAGCAATGAAGACCCAATGAAGCCAAAAATAAATAAATAAATATATTTCTTTAACAATAATTACTAAAGTGGAATCCTTAAAAAAATGATACAAATGACGTTACTTTCAAAATAGAAATAGACTCACAGACATAGAAAACAAATGTATGGTTACCAAAGGGGGTGGGGAGAGGGATAAATTACGACTTTGGGATTAAAACATACATACTATTACTTATAAAATAGATAAGCAACAAGTACCTACTGTATAGCACAGGGAACTATACTCAATGTCTTGTAATAAAATATAATGGAAGAGAATGTAAAAAAAGAATATATATATGTAACTGAATCACATTGCTGTATACCTGAAACTAACACACATTGTAAATCAACTATATTTCAATAAGAATTTTAAAAATATAAAAAATAAAAATAATTACTAAAGTTAAAAAAAAAAGCACTTGGTGGGTCAGAGCATTAGATAAGACTAGAGAACTATAAGTAGGAAAGAAAATAGTGCATCTGAGGAAAAAACATAAAGGGGGGAGGGTCTACAAATAAATGAAAAAAGAATGATACCAACTGACCTTTACTTCCTTTGACATATAAAAATAATAAATGAGCTGAAAAAGCATGTGAAATTCAAATTTTTCATTGGTAAGCCACTCTTTCATGGCTGTGACAGCTGTTAAACAGTGGAATGGGTGACCGGGTAAAACAGCTTTTCATTCTCTAGATGGGTAGACATGAGACGTTGCATGAAGAGAAAAACCGTCTCTCAATGGCCTATCCAAATTTAAAAGGCCTTAGCTTTGAGAATTCCTTTGAGATAGAATTATAAGTAACTAAAACCATTTTTATTACTTGACAACTTTTGATGCTCTAAAGGTTCCTAGAGGAGTTTGGATAGCCTAAGTTTGAAAAGAATTGAACTTGGGGTTTGGCGTTAAAATCTACTCAATATTACTTGACAGTAAAGTTTAACTTCCTTAACCTCCTCCAGTCTTTTTCCACATCAAAAAAAAGTATATATATATTATTCATGCATAATATCTATTATAACATATGTATTGTCTATATAAGACCATATATATCATAGAATTGAGAAAATTAAATTTAAAATCCACATAAAATAATTGGCACAATCCCTGTGTTATTATTAAGAAGATAAAAACATGCATGTGAACTGGCAGGAAGAGCTGCCAGAAACCAAAATTCAGTTATCTTTCTGGTGTTATTTACTCTTCATCGTGACGTAACGTGTAAACTTGTTTAGAGAAGAATACAACTGCACATGCAATTTCTTTTAATTTACTTTAGAAGATTTCTTCTAGAAGCCTAATACATTCTAGGATGCAACAAACACAGAACAGAGTCGCATATGATACCAATACTAAGGATACTTTCAGAGAAGTCAGTGGTGCCCAGGGGAGAGGAATTGAGGTTAGCAAACCACTGACCTCATTCATCATATTCGGACAACTGCCTAAACAAAGTGTCTGCTTCTCTCTCTAAAAGCCACTGCTTTACGTGTAAATGTGCCAGGCGCACAGACACGATTTCTAGACATCAGTATGTCTTCTTGAATCAGTATTCCAGCATTTTCCCCTAAGTACTTGAATATTATGAGTTGCATATAAAGAAACATATATGTTATACTTTTAAAACTAGGCGATTCTAACCCAAATTTAAATAACTTAACAACTCCAAGTAAAATCATTCCCTCTGGCAGATTTTTTTTTTTTTTGCAGTAGGCGGGCCTCTCACTGTTGTGGCCTCTCCCGTTGCGGAGCACACGCTCCGGACGCGAAGGCTCAGCGGCCATGGCTCACGCACCCAGCCTCTCCGTGGCATGTGGGATCTTCCCGGACCGGGGCACGAACCCGTGTCCCCTGCATCGGCAGGCGGACTCTCAACCACTGCATCACCAGAGAAGCCCTGTTTTCCTTTTCTTAAACTGGAGTTTTAATGGTGGTATGGGCGTTATCTTGTTTTTCCTCCATTAAGTTTAAATTTATCATTTCGCCCAGTAACTCTCAACCTGACTGCACACTGCAATCACCTGGAGGGGCATTTAGAGGATGCTGATGTCCAGGTCCCATGCCGAGGGATTCTGATTTAATTGGTCTCTTTAATTGGCCATTGGTGTCTGTTAGTGGCTCCCCAGGAGATTCTAATGTGCCAGGTTTGAGAACCATTGATTTAGCCCTTAGTTTGCAGGACTGTGAAGTGATGTGTCTGCCTGAACAGGTGGAGCAAGGTACCACTCAGAGAAACTGGAGACCCAGGCTCCCTCCTTGCTTCCATATGCAATACCTGATTTGGATGGCATCCCTTTGGGAAGGAGCTGTGTGTCTGTGGCTGTACGAATTACGTTAAAGGATTCTGAATTAGGGTCTGAAAGAGTCATTTGCCTCTTTCTGGTGGCTTAACCTGTGTAATATAAGTTAGAAGGAATTTGCAGCCAGAATTTACACGTTGTGAAGAAAGCCAGTTTGTAGCAAAGGAGAAAAGTGACATTTGAGTCCCTAGTTGTGGTTGCCTCCAAGGCCTACCTACACCACTCAACTTCCTGAAGCTTAGCTGTTTCTTGAAACAGACCAGCTCCTTTTCTTTTCAATAAATTCTCTGTTTTTGTTTGAAAAAAAAAAAGATTCCACAGAGCAAAATTTTCAGAACCTGCAAAGCATGTCTTTATTTCCTAATATAACTCAATGAAAAAAAAAATTAAGGTAACACTACTGATAGTTTTTAAAACATGCAGGTGTTTTCAATTTTTCTTTCAAACAAAACAGTTAGAATACTTTTCTGCATTTTCAGGATCTTATCTGAATGTCCTGGAGCCATATTTAACCAAAAAGAAACATGCAGCCTTCACTTAAAGGTGGTCCCTGAGTGACCTTCCCTGAGTGTGCACATGCATATTTAAATGGAGGGACTGAGGAAATCTCTAGTATTTGTGAACTTCTTTGGTTTTTCACATAAACTTAACACTTCTCTATGAATGCACATTTTCAAGGAAGTCCTAAAGCAGAAACATCTGCTAACCTGCAATTATGAGTGCTGACAGTATATCATCCGAGTACACAGAAGCAGGTTCAAAAAATGTGATTTGGTGGGAAATGATGACAGGCCTAAGAACAGAATGTAATCATCCAAAGGTACACCCATGCATCTTTAATGTATTCAGGTATTTGGACTGAACTTAAGATACTAAAGATGCCTGTTAACCCTAAACAATTATTGAATTGACTAGGAATGTTTAAAAAAAAAAACACGCACATGTGGCCTTTTATCTGAGTAGTCAGTGGCTACTGATAGCCTTGGAAAATGGATTTAATCAAAGACTTCTGCTTCCAAAAATTGTGGTCAGAATTTTGCTATATATATATACATATATATATATATATATATATATATATATATATATATATATATATATATATATATATAGCACTTGACATTATTTTTTTCCTACCAGAAAACTGAATTCCTTCTATGTTTTTTATCTGTCTTCCCAGTGTGTCAAAAAGTATGTGTGGGGCTTCCCTGGTGGCTCAGTGGTTGAGAGTCCGCCTGCCGATGCAGGGGACGCGGGTTCGTGCCCCGGTCTGGGAAGATCCCACATGCCGCGGAGCGGCTGGGCCCGTGAGCCATGGCCGCTGAGCCTTCGCGTCCGGAGCCTGTGCTCCGCAACGGGAGAGGCCACAACTGGGAGAGGCCCGCGTACTGCCAAAAAAAAAGTATGTGTGTGTGTGTTCACAGCTCTAAGGATTTTTTTCATTTTTTTTCATTTCATTCATTTGGAGAGCATGATTAAAGCAAAGGCTCATTCTAAGGCTGGGCTGTAACAGAATGCAATCATTTGACACAACTAATTGACTACTATTTCCTAAGAAGTCTATAACACATTTGCATGAAACCCAGTTCTTTTCTAGAGCAAAGATCCTGATGGTAAGGGTCTTTATTTTGAAAACCCAATTACGTAGATCCATCTATAACATTTCTTACATTGCTTTCTCAATATCTACTTGGGAAAATAAAACAGTATTTACAAGATTTGGGCTACAAAATTACCTTACATCAATTCAGATTCCTTAGATCTCCTCCCAAATAAAGATTTAGTATAGAGAATTTGAAGTGCAGCAGAAAGAGATTTGGAATCCAATTATTTGGTAACTCAACCCTTGAGGATTATGAAAAATAGGAATTTTGCATCAAATATTTTTATTTCCTTTTTCTTTTTCTAAGGCAATGATTTCAGTGCAATATCTAATCCTGAAGGCTTCATTATTTTATTTGAAGGAAGATAATATTATGCAATTCTTAAAATATGGGTATCTATTCACCAGAACTATATGTAGATACTGAATCACATAATGTACTATGAAATAAAGTTACAAAAGATCTTGGATATTTAAAATATTGCATTTTAACCACATGACAGGAGTTGCTTCCCTTTTCTTCCTATGATAATAGATTTCTGGTCTACATAAACATAGCTGTCCAGGATTCTTTAATTGAAGCTGACAGCTGCCCTTAACTATAGACATATGGGGTACTTCATCTGCATTCCAGAATAATTCTGGATTTCTCAAGGAAGAAAGCTAAAGAGAAATTTCATAAAACTTAATAGAAGCTAAATCGGCCTAAGTCATAAACAGCAGAGAATCAAAATCTCACTGTTCATTTGTAGATTTTTTTCATTACTTCTGAAAAGACAATTTATAGTTTGTGTATAACCATCCAAATGAAAAAACACCAGGAGTTGTGTTTTTACAAAGTAAGCTAAAACTCTTTTAAATACTACCCTTCACAAAAAAGTGAAGGAAAACAGTTGGACAAAATAATTTTTAAAATATACGACATTAAATCATATGAAATCATTGACATCCTATGACTTTTGACCCACAAAGATAGCAGATTCATACGATTCAACTTAATATTATTTGATTAAGCGATTGAAAGAGATGACTAAAAGCCACTCATTACCTATTGATCTTACTGTGAGGCTCCTTTGAAAATTGTGAAAGGAAATATAAAGATGCTAAGAGTCAACAACAAAATCAGTTATAGGATTTATTTTGCCATTTACAGAAACAAAGCCTTAATGTACTGCCCTTTTCATCACTGAACAGATTCAAAAGAGGCTGGACAGCCATCACAGGGCAAAAGGAAGTTTGGCATTAGATACATGGTATCACTCATAACTTTTAGGTACCTTCCAATCACGTGATCCTGCATTCGGGGGTATAATAACTATACTACCTTGGTGTATGTTACAAAGTTAACATGTGGAGTACTTATTTAATGAACATTGATGCTCAAACTAGTGCAAATGGGATACTGACCTGGTCTAACATAAAATACCATGGTCAGAGGCTAATGCCTTGATCTTATTTGCTAGACAGTAGTAGCAAAAACACTTTTATCAGTCTATGGAATACTGCCTATGCAGTTCACAGCTGTCAGTATCGTATTATCAGTGTGGACATCATTAAGTAACTGTGCCTCAGTTTAAAGATAATAAAGTGTCAGCTAAATGAGGCCAAAGATAATCACAGATGATCACAACACATCACTTCCACTCTGGGATGTATTGCTAAGATCATGCTATAAGCTCAGGAAAGAAAATTATTCCTTATTTCCTGTGTGAATATATTTAATAACGTCATCACTTCATTCTCATAGGTTGGTAACTTCAACACTCACAAGTTGATTCCTTTTTCTCTTCAGTAATTTTCTTTCAACAAGGTACGTGAGAAGCCTTATGCCTCTATCATATGATTGCAAGAAGAAAAAATATCCAATGAGCAGGAGTTCTTATTATGGGGGAGGCTGCAGGGCACACAGGTGGATGGGCTGGACTTGGAATGTATGAGGGGCACCTCCGCCATTTTAACAGAAGAAAAGGAGAGAAGCAAGAGTGTTGATGAGGGCAGCTCATGTATCTTTTCCTTCATCATGTCTTCACTGAACCACTTTCCAGATAGGTGCCAACATCCTGCAGCCCGTTTGGGAAGGAGTCTTTCCTCGCAGTCTCTGCCAAGGTAAGAGTCCCATGGTTAGGCAGCAAGACATTTGCTTTCAAATCCCTGGATGGTGGTGACTGAACCAGGAATGGGTATTTGATCCACAGACACCCGCTGATGGGCTGCCCACTCAGGGAGGTGACCAGCTGGCCCACCAGATTGTCTCTCAAGACTTTGAACAAGGAAAGATAGAGAGCCACGCTGTTGGTCCTGAGAGCAGAAATTGACATGTGAACAAGAAAAAAACAATGAGTGAACTGAAATTGCAAATAAGCTGAAGTTTGAATAAGCAAAAGACTTGTGATTTGAAGTAAATAATTTGCAGTGACAGTAATGGAAGAATCACAGATTGAAAGGACTTTAGTATTCATGATGGGAAGGACCCAATGAACCCTTTTAACTCAGAGCAAAATGAGATGATCCAGACCCAAGAAGAATCTGAGCCTCGTGCACACCCTAAATTGTATCCAGTCCCAGCAGGCCTCAGGCTATCCCTGAGTTCCCGTGAGTTCCTAATAATAACCTTCCCCAGCTAAGTTCCCCATCTCCTTCTCATGAATAACCATAGCTCCTCTGTTTTCTTTAAATTTCTCACAAAACTCACCACTTTCTACCTTGTACCATAGACATTTCAACACTTGTCTTAAATCCCTCCCAGACATCAACCTCAATGAAGACACAACTAAGGGCAGCCTATCCTTGCCCACAAGAGGTGCATAATAAACATTCATTGAAGAAACATCCATTTTATAAAGAAGTATTTATAATCACATTTATTCACGTAAGAATATTTTTCAACCTTAAAGAAATAAATGCTTGAATGACATATAAAATATAACTTTGCATATACTGGGGCACATAACCCAGTTTTTTTCACTCCAACACATGGTATTTAAAGATAGTTCAGCTTATTAAACGTAGATGGATAGTCAAAGAAATTCCAAGGCCATATCTTGATAACCCCATTAATGTCACAGAGAATCTATGAGTCAGTGGGTCTCTAGGGTAACTGAATACTTTTTAATGGAGGTCTCACATACACTTACGTTGACATGGTATTAGCCTTGTGTTGTACCATAAATGCTATGATAGCAAGGAAGATTTCACTATTACTTTGTTTTTCAAGCACAAGTTTTGCTTGCTGTTGTTTTTTTTTCACGTCATGATAATAGGTAACCAAAAAGCCTCATTATTTCCTCACTCTCTCAACATCATGATACAGGATGCTAGGGATACAACCTCCTGGCACTTCCATCTAAAATTATAATGATAACAAGTTTCTCACAAGTGATAGGGCCTAATTAATATTTTAATGAAACACTCAACAAGAAAATATCATCATTATCGTTCATTATGGGGGGGGAATGAAAATAAACTTAAACGACTACCAGATTCAAAGGAGAATTTTAGTTTGATAGCCTAATAAGGAAAAATCAGAGGGGAAAAACACATATGGTTAATAAAACATGCAGGAATTACTTTCCCATCTGCATTCTTTTAGCTTTTTCTCATCCCAAACTGTTGATGACATCATTATGGAACAGATTTCTGGCAATGGATGACATTAAGCATAAATTTGCCAAGAAAAACTGACTAAAGTACATTGTTGGCCAGTTTACAAACAATCCACAGCGTTCACTCTTCCAATGTGGAAATTGTCTTCAGTTTATACTTATTAATGAAAAGACAGAATATAAACTAAAAACATAGTTTGGGATTACCTTTTCAACAACTTTTACTAAATCCAAGCACATTACCTCAGGTCATTAATCAATTTGATTAATGATCTTCAGTGAATTCACAAGCCATTTTATTTGGTCATATCATTTGATGTGACAAGAGGAATAGCTCTATAGTTCACCATTTGGCTCTCTTTTTACCCCTGAATTCTATGCTACTAATAGAGGGAGCTGCCCCTCAAAAATTGGTTTTTGTGCTTATAAATTTGCAGACTCTTTTAAAACTAAAAATGATGTTAAAATGTCTAAAGGGAATGCCATTCCAACGGAAATGATTTCCTTCATATACTAGAGCGCCTTCCCTTCTGTAACTGTGTGTATTTGAGGATAGTGGGGACCAGATTAGTCCTTTGTAGTATTT